>NW_027435603.1:51520-759468 GCF_044706935.1 Curcuma longa | reverse complement strand
GTTGTATGAGATAGATAGTTTTGGCTTAAGATTTTTAGATAGGTAGTCAGTTTCAATATTGCCTATAAGTACTCCTTTATATCACAGTAGACATATGGAAAATTATTTTTTCCAACTAGGCTGGATGGTGACTGTGCAACAAAGATCATCAATACATATTCATTCGCCCTGTCTTAAAGTAAACAGATGAGATTTCATAACTCTGAAAAGCACATACCTTCCTTATGATTCTTCGTATGGGTTCGACAATGCTTCGGGGCTCAACTGTTCCACATGTGACGCTCGGCAGCAAAGGCGTGAATGCAAAATAGTTCCGTGGAGATATCACTTGCACGTCGTACATGGAACTATCAACATTCCTCAAGAAAGTCGTGCCAGCCCAACCAGTTCCAAGAACTAACACCTTCTTCTTGGGAGGCACCTGAGGTAGTTCATCCGGAGCTGGATCTGGTCTTGCATCGGCATATGCCACTAAGCCTCCACCACTGCAACATACCGAGATTCAGCACAAATATTAATAATCATAATAAAGTAGAGGTATATTGCATCCAACTATGATATGAACCGAACAATTTTCATTCTCTCGTATGATACGAAGATTAATTCACAATTAAGACTGGCCAATAAACCGCCTCATAAAATTCGATCGAAGATAACAGCGATGCGTAGAGGAGAAAGAAAGGATCTGGCAGCGAAGACCACAACGAGCTAGGAGAAGGCAAAAATCGATCAAGAAACGGAGTGGTCGGAACCATTGAGGAGAAAGAAAAAAAAACACGACCTGGCAGCGAAGACGATAACGAGCTTGGAGAAGGAGGGGCGAGCAGCGCCGTCGAGTAAGGAGGCGAGGAGACGCATTTCCGGTGATTCAGGCACCGATCGACCGAGAGGGAAGGAGCGATCTGGAGAGCGGTAGCTGCAGACGACTTTGCGGAGGAGGAGGAGAAAACCTTCTTGCGTATCGCGAACTTTCCCGTTTATTAGGAAAGGGGACACGTGTTTTACGCCGATGTGTGTTGACTGTCGCAATAAAATAAAAAGACGCCATTTATTATTGTTTTGGTTAATATTTTTTTTAAAATAATAATAATAAAATAGCGTTTTGCACATTCTTTATTTTTACTATTATTATAGAAATGAATTAATTTGATATATATTTTAATTTAATCAAAATTATCACATATTATCAGATTAAAAATATTTTTATTAACTTAATTAAAACTGTAATTTTATTAAAATTGATGGTAATAGAACAATAATATAGAATAAATTATAGGAGCTATTATTATAATTATAATAGCTATGAATGTAATTGTTATAACAGCATTAAATAATTTTAATTAAATTTAAATAATTTAAATAAATTAATAATATAATAATATTTTTTATAATAATTTAGTTTCGAACCTTTGAGTATAAAGTTAGAGTTATGAGCAATGGATTCAAAATCAAAGCAGATCCAAATCCAATAAATCAAAAAAATTTCAAACTAATTAAATCAATTGAATTTTCTAATAAAAATTAAATAAATCGTACTGATAACTTTTTGATAATGATATATTTCTATTCGATTTTAACTCTTAAATCAACGATTTTGATGTGTGCTTAATTATTTATTATTGTTAGTGATAATTTTGAAAATATAAGTGAAGATCATGCAAAATTATAAATTAAATATTATCTTTGTCCAAATCTTTAACAATTGTGATAGTTATAAAAGAGAAATAAAATAAATTAATTTATTCAATTTACTCGAATTAATAATTTAATCCAATTTTTACTCACTTAACCTCTAATCCCTCCTTAATTCCCCCCTAATTGGAGTTGTCATATCAGAATCTTAACTACTGCGCCACACGTGACACGTGTCTTCATCTCGTGCTTCACCGACACCTACTCATCTTCACTTTCCATACCCGAAATCTTAGGCCCCCTATATTCGATTTATTTTAACCTGATTTTAAATATTAATTAAAAAAACTAAAAACGTGTTTGATAAATTATTTTTTTTTCAAATAAGACTCTAAAATAATAAAATTCTAAAAAAAAAAGATCCAAGACGACAGTTTTTCTTTTATTTTTTCGATTTTACATTATATAGCATCATGATTTATATAAATTATATTTTAGATTTACTTAACAGACGAATTAAAAAATAGGATTATTTTCTTTCAAGATTAATGGAGCAAAATTAGAATATTTAGATTATAAATAAAATGTCAGAAGTTTTTTTTAGTTTAGTTGTTTATTGTGTTTGACGTATTTATATATATATATCACTGTGGATTGAGTTATGGATTGAATGTTTGATGTCATTAAAGGGTTTGAATTTTTTTTTTAAATATTCATTTTAGAAAAAAATTACAAATAATCATTTTTTAAAAAAAAATATTTGTCCACCAGCTGGAGCAACAATGAAAACAAAAATAAAAAATATATATACTTGTAATGCTTTACTGGTTTAATTTATTAAAGAATGCCATTTTTGTTTTTGGATTTAATTTAACTACTTCTTTCTAATTACAACAAGTTCTTATGTTATTGTATATATATGGCAGCTAATCAAGTTAATTAGGATCTCTAAGCATGTTTACTTGGAGGGAAAATTTGAACCGATGGTGCAAAGATGGGAGGTTGCGCATGGCACACAAACCTATTGTTTACTTCACAGGAACGGAGAGGATCGTTCTACTGAAGTCTCCTCCAGTTAATTGACCCAATCAAATTTTCCTTTTTTTTTTTGAAAAACAAATATTGAATAGTTTGCACGACTTTGGACATGGAACTCAATAATGTTTCTAGTTAATTTGACCCTAATTTTGTAATAATTTAAAGACAGCTATAAACATCTAACTATTCACTGTCTGATTTGACATTTCATCCTTTGAGACTCTCCACTTCCACATTCCCCAAAAAATATTTCTATAATTCCGAAATCCACAAGAGCTTATATATAGCTTTCAGCTCATTCTCCTTATGGTCTTTTGGAAAGTTTGAGTCTTTGATTGTGTTTTGGCTTTCTCTTGTAGTTTATTTGTTGGTAATTAATTAAAAAGCTGCAGAGAGACTACTGAAAAGCTTCGATATATCCATGTCTTACAAGATGAAGGGCATCTTCAAAGGGATCAGATACATCTCTCAAATCTTTGGTGCATGATTCATAATCTCTTTTGTAGCTCTTCAGTTTGTGTTGTTCAGCTTCTTGTGCTGTGTCTTACCACATGAAGTGCAGTGGTGCAGAAGGAGCATGAGATGGAAATAGGGTACCCTACAGACGTGAAGCATGTAGCTCATATTGGCTCTGGCAGTCCTTTCTGGGTACGTACTTGTTCTTTTAATTTCCTAGCTATAGAGATCATGAACATATTAGATATTTGAATGTGAACATTGGTGCAGATCGATGAGTTCAAATCGGCATCAGATTTCTCAGGTTCCCTTAGCAATTATGGCTCTGTGGGGGACTCCTGGGCTTCCCAAGGTATGCCTTCAGTTTTATGGCAATTGGCATGGCACATATATATATATATATCTCTGCAATCTGCTAACGAGGCTTGTTCATGGCAGATTTTGATCGGCAGAGAGACATCTTCATGGACCCGCCTTTGCCGCGCATACCAAAGGCCCCGAAGAAGAAGAAGAAGAAGAGCAAGAAGAAGACGCTGGAGTCGTCGTCTCCGTCGTCATCGCCGGAGCGATCGTCGGTGAAGCCGACGGGAACTGGGGGTTGAACAGTATTCTTTGGTTTGATTATATTTAAAAACTGTGAGTAGTTCAAGTAAAGAACACAATGCAAGAGGAGAAACGCTTGTTGATTTCATATATATATTTGTAAGTGTTGAAGAAGACAGATGAAAGATATATTCAATATTTTGCTTACCATTCTTGTCGATCAATTCTCATTGTAAAAGTAAAATGCAAGGTAAACAAAAGAGAGATAAATCGTCAACAAGATGAACCAAAGAACAAGTAATGCATGAGCTTGAAGCACCAAGCAAAGCATAACTTTGATGCCTACTGTATCATAAAGAAAGCTGCAGCCTTATACTTTGGTCCAGAGGCTAAGTTTTTGGAAGGGTCATGGGGTTTCTACAAATACCCTAAACCACACTGCATTTCCTCGACCTCAGTTTTCATTCTTCCTCGCTCGCCATGCTCATGGCGAAGTCCTGTGGCCTCCTCCTCTTGCTCGCCTTCGCTCTGTCCTCGTCCTCGGCTTACGCCACGCAGTTTAAGGTCGGAGGATCGCGGGGCTGGTCTCTTCCTGACCCTGACGCCATGTCATTCAACCAGTGGGCTCAAAGGAATAGATTCCACGTAGGAGATTCTCTATGTGAGTTGCGGCTTCAATTCGATCCATCTCTTCTCATTTTGAAAATATTCAGATCTCATTTTTAGTTTCACGTTGTGTTCTAGTGTTTGTTTATCCAAAGGACAAAGACTCGGTGCTCGAAGTCGACCAAAATGCTTACGACACATGCAACACGAGCACGTACATCAACAAGTACGACGACGGCAACACCGTTTTCAAGTTCACTCGATCGGGCGCTTTCTATTTCATCAGCGGCGTCGAGTCCAACTGCCTCAGAAATGAATCTCTCGTGATTCTCGTCATGGCAAATCGAACCAACCGACATCAACTGAGCCCCTCCGCATCGCCACCCGCAGAGGCTCCGACGCCGACGCCATCGTCGTCGTCCTACCCTCCGCCGCCTTCAGAGGCACTCGAGCCGTCTCCATCTCCATCGCCGCCGCCTTCACCTCCGTCTCCGCCGCCGAGCCCGAGCGAGGTCACACCAGCCGCTGAGCCTGCACCGGCCGGGGAGGAACCCAACAACCCTCCTCCCCCGCCAAACGGGGCTGCTTCGAGGGTGGTGGGCTTCATGGGCTTAGTTGGGCCTTTATTTGGGCCAGCCTTCTTCTTATTCTTCCTTTGACGATGCGATCGAGGGGGAAGGGAGGGTGGGATCATAATTCGTCGTATCGTTTTATTTTTATTTTTTAAATTTTATTTTATTTTTTGGTTTGAGTGTGATTTGTTTGAATAAGCTGTCACGAACAGTACGTTTCGATAATAAATCAAGTTAAAAATGGAGCATAATTTGAGTATATTCTTTGTTCGTAGATTGCTGGGACGACGGAATGACTACGACACTGTCCGCATAATTTAATGCGTGGGGAAATTAAACATTCTAATTTCTTTTTTATTTTCGTCATAATTTTTTTTTTGGGAAAATCCGAATATTTTGGCGACGTATTGACCGTGCCAACCCCTTTAAATACTCAGCATAACGCCGGGTCTGATCGTCCATCCATTGAACCAGCAGTCGGACGATCAGCTTTATTCGCCGCCAAACTCGTGCCTTTCGCCATCGCTTTCCTCCTCCTCCTCCCTCCCTGTGGAACGAGCAATTCCTCTCCGCACATCGCGTGATCCTCGTGCTTGGTATTTATTTATGTGTGTTTCTCTCGCTTGATCGTCGCACTGTTCTTGGTTCATCGCTCGATCGCGGGTTCTTGCGGCGGCTGCGGCTGGCAGAGCAGTTAGGGTTTTGGGGGTTCTTTCGCTGTGGGAAGCACTGAAGTTGCTGGATTTTGAGGTTCTCGGTCGGTTTCCTCGTTGTTATCGGCGTGAGGGCTCGATCGAATCGCCCTTTTTTGTTTGTAGGTTTTTTTTATCGGTTTCTCCGCCGCCCCGGTTCATAAGGTTCTCCTGCTGTGATCGCCTCTGGGGATCGCGTTGCTTGTGAAGATGATGGCTTCCGTGAGTCAGTCTGCCGCCGGGATTGGTGTTGGCGATCTCGTCCGGCTCAAGGCGCCTTGTGTCAGGCCTCGGATCGCGCCAGTTCACGCTGTGTCTGCGATCAAAAACCTTGATTTGACGGTTTCCACCAGGAAACCCCTTTATCTCGCGTCGCCGGAGCAGTCTAGGTTTGGATTGCTACACCGCGATGGGTCCTTGTTGGCCATCAGGCCCCGTGGTCATGATTTCAAGTGCGAGGCCTACGAAGCTGATAGATCGGAGGTGCCTGAGATCTCCCCTGAGCAAGCTCGTTCCGCTTCGGCCCAAAAGGTAAAGATCGGCATCTATTTTGCTACCTGGTGGGCTCTCAACGTTGTCTTCAACATCTACAACAAGAAGGTCCTCAACGCCTTCCCCTACCCTTGGCTGACCTCCACCCTCTCCTTGGCGGCGGGTTCCCTCATAATGCTCATTTCCTGGGCCACAAGGATCGCCGAGGCCCCCAAGACCGATTTCAATTTCTGGAAAGCCCTTGCACCGGTAAGGCAAAAATTCAATTTCTAAAGCTTTTTATCTTTATGTTTTCATCTTGTCAAGATCAAAGGCGTTGTATGCTGAATTCCTTCGATCAGGTGGCGGTCGCGCACACCATCGGGCATGTGGCGGCGACAGTGAGCATGTCAAAGGTGGCGGTCTCGTTCACCCATATAATCAAGAGCGGGGAGCCAGCTTTCAGCGTGTTGGTCTCAAGGTTTCTGTTGGGAGAAACCTTCCCTGTGCCGGTGTACCTCTCGCTGGTGCCGATCATCGGTGGATGTGCTTTGGCTGCAGTTACAGAGCTTAACTTTAACATGACTGGTTAGTGCAGGAATTAGCGAAAATTCTTCTGTAAACTTTCTTGTTCATTTCTAATAGCAAAGCCTCAAACTAGTGTAAAATAAACTGCATATCTTCAATGGTACAAGTAGTGATACAACACAACAAAGCATGACACAATGATCCATAACCCATTGCTGCTATAGAGTTAAGATAGCTTAACATTTAAAATGTGATTCTTTTACTCGTCCTGTTCTTGTTTACTAGAAGAGAACTTTGCCACAGCATTTCCATTGCTAATTTTGATCTATATATCTAAACTTATTCTCCTTTGGAGTTAAGATAGGTTATCGTTTAAAATTCTCTCATGATCTACTAGAATATTACTTTTGTAACAGCATTTCTTTAGCTAATTTTAGCTTATCGTATAACTTATTCTTAATGTTATACTAGTTCTTGTACTTGCAACAACAACAACAACAACCAAGTCTTATAGGTGGGTATATTAGTTCTTGTACTTGTGAACAAAAAATTGAAAATTAAAAATAGACATATTAAATGAAATGGAAATTTAGTAAACAACTAGTCAGATTTATATTTGAGAATTCTCAAGAACTCATGAAACTAAAGACCTCTATAATGTAAAACCAGACATATCCAAAATCTAGATTCTGAACTTTTGGAAATTTTCTTTCGGTTTTCTGACTTAAATCCAAACATAATACTAAATTAGAATTAGAATTGATAGATAATATTTTCTAATTTAGAAATTAAATATTTTCAACAGGAATTGATGAACTCTTAGATATCTCATTATTTTTCTTCCTTTCAACACTTGAAGGACAAAACTTTCTTTATTATTAGCTACTTTTGTTCTCTGTTCTCTTTGAACTTATTAGTAACATAATCCTTTTTAGCTGTTCAAATTTACAGAAAAACCATTCATAGTGCGTGCTTTCTTTGCCTCTGTTGTTTTCTGATTGCATTACTTTTGGCTTAACTTTTGAGCCAGTGTTGTTGAATAATCTTAGATTAGATTTTGCTAGTGTGATTTGACCAATTGAAGCTTGAGGCTGTTTATAATAACCTGAACATCTTTAGGTTGATTACCGAGGTGTTTGTGTTTGTGTTTGTCTTGGTTTCAGGTTTCATGGGTGCGATGATTTCGAACCTTGCGTTCGTCTTTCGGAACATCTTTTCGAAAAGGGGAATGAAGGGGTTATCTGTTAGTGGGATGAACTATTATGCTTGCCTCTCAATGCTGTCCCTGGTGATACTCACACCATTTGCTATTGCAGTTGAAGGACCTCAGATGTGGTCTGCTGGATGGCAGACTGCACTTTCACAAATTGGTCCTAACTTCGTATGGTGAGAAAATTTTCTTGGTTAGCTTTGTCACAAACTCACATCACTAACATCTTACTGCAGTACCTTATTCTTTCATGTTATAATTGACATGGAAAACAATTGAACCCTAGTTTATCTAAGAGCAGTTTAGAAATGAAGGTTATGATTTAACATGCATGTTAAAGCACTACTAACGTCTAAGTACTACTATTGCAGTAATGTTGACTAAAGTTGTTACCTACACGTGGCAAGGAACAACTTTTAGCTACAGTTTATATAATTGCAATCTCGAAATGAAAGCTTACACTGCTTGTCTTTGAGTTTTAGTTTCTTGCCTTCTCTTTGAATACCTCTCTACACCTGAATGACTCAACTCAAATTGAGTTTCTCGTAACTATGTTTGTATTTTGTAACTTTCCATGTTAGATAAATCTTGTCTATCAACTAGGAAGTTTCCTTTGTTTAAATAAGAAATTTTTGAGCTTGGATATGGACTTCTTAATAGGTGGGTAGCTGCGCAAAGTGTCTTCTACCATTTATACAACCAAGTCTCTTACATGTCCTTGGATGAGATCTCACCTCTGACGTTCAGTATTGGCAATACCATGAAGCGGATATCCGTCATCGTCTCATCCATCATAATCTTCCGTACCCCTGTTCAGCCTGTCAATGCCCTTGGAGCCGCCATCGCCATCCTCGGAACCTTCATCTATTCCCAGGTAACATTTTTTAACTGTTAAAACTAGTGTTGTGTTTCTGTTCTCCTGAGATCAAAGAAGAGATCACCGAAACAAAAGCTCACTAATATGTTGCTTGCATAATAACAAATCTTAGCACATACTCGAGACCTTTACCTACTTTGTTTAAATGACACATCTGATATTTCTACTCTTTTAATTGCTCGAAAAAATATGCACCAGCTATGCATATAAATACATCAGTACATATACCTATGCATAATTGCTATTCCTTTGTAGTTACATTGTGTTCTTGTTGTGAGTGTGAGCCTTAACTAGATTCCTTTTTCGATATATTATGCAGGCGAAGCTGTAAGGGATGATTCGAAGGGGATGCAATAATAAAGTGAAGCTGCTCCAGTAGTATAGGATTTGGCCATAGGTATTTTTTTTTGTAGAGTTCCAACAAGAGCCTTCTCTTGCGAATATACCAAGATTCGTTGACTCAGCATATTAATTATAATTTTTGCTTGTATCTTTAATTTTCATGCTCACTTTGGTGCTTGAATCAGACAGTTCAAGGGATGCCTTAACAGAAGGGAGTCAACTAAAATAATCCTTCTGAACATAATTGTATTATCGGGTGAAGAAGACCCTTTAGCAAAGAGAAGTTTAATTGTTTGCAGTAGATGCTATTTTTTTGGTTGCTGTTTCTTGCTATAATGGCTTTTTTATTGAGGACTTCTCGATTTTCTTAAGAATCTTTTTGTATGCTTTCTTTTTGGTTGCATTTCTGGTAATCACGTTGAGAAATTAGAATAGTGATTTAGGATTTAGAAATTTGAGAATCTAATTGACAGAAAGAAACGAACATCAATTTTCTGGAAACTGCAGCTGCAAGTTAAAAGGACAGTCCGGTGCATTAAATTTCCTTCAAAATGAGATCTCAGAAAAGATTTATTATATATAGTCTTGTATGTTTTGTAAGAGATTATTTTTGAAATTCAAACTCATGATCTTTTGAGATTCATTATCATGTGTTAAGTCATAGGCAAATATTACCATTAAATAATTATATAATGATTCAGACCAAATGATGATGCATGAAGTTCAATTTTTCCTGTGAACAATTGTCATATTTAATTTCGACAAAGTTGAATTATAAGATTTAAATCACTGCGTGCGTGCAAAATCTACTATTATTAATGGTAATTAAAGGTAAATGTTAAACTTACAGGAGTAAATAGAGATTCCAACTCAACTAGGCAATGTTTACTGTGACTAATGGAGAAAACACTTTAGGATATGTGATAACA
Organism: Curcuma longa; assembly: GCF_044706935.1. Classification (NCBI taxonomy): domain Eukaryota; kingdom Viridiplantae; phylum Streptophyta; class Magnoliopsida; order Zingiberales; family Zingiberaceae; genus Curcuma; species Curcuma longa. The sequence goes on along the minus strand of NW_027435603.1, from coordinate 749,572 downwards.
TTATGTTTTTGCAACTTGCAACTACAAACAAATATTGCTAATAAATGAATAAATATCCTCTGAAACAATCATAATCAAGTTCTTAATGGGAAAAAAACACCCTATTGCTAAATCAACACACCGACAGTTTAGCTAGGCTTGCTCTTTGGCAAATTAATCTCACCCAAACTGATCATCTAATTACTTTACTAGTTAAGATCACTTAGTAAATCCTTGCACACTTTTGCTTCAGGCTCGAACACCATCGAAGAGGCCAAACTCTGTTAGAATCCCTGAGAAGATGTCTGTATCAACATGCTTAATGATTAAAAAAAAAACTGATTTCTTATGATAAAAGATCATTCACACAACAAATCCATATATACACACAAGAAGCCAATAGATTATGAGCCATATATTTTAAAGAAAAAAATTACAAAATCAATTAAAAATAAGGATTAATAGTGTAAATGAGCGTTTATTATAAGCTAGATGGCCAAGAACATGAACGCAAAGAGAAAGGAGTCAAATATGCAGGGTAGTTTCGGTTCAATATAAAATTATTACCTGATGTTAAATTTAAACAAGCAGCCACCAAAAGAAACTCTACCTCATCTGCCTTTCACTCACGAATTAGACTGAAAGAGATGACCAGTCAAAATTGAAAATTTACGATACAATTCATAAAGCATGGCAATAACAACTGCTGTGCTTAGCCACCATAGAATCCTTAAGTTAAATATCCCAACATGCCTAATTGTCACCAAAGGTGGTCTTCTTCCCTCTGCTATTGCAACCCCTGCCCCTACCGCTGAAGCCGCGTCCTCTACCGCGGTCACCTCTCTCCCACCACGTCCACCACTTCTTCCAAATTTCCCACCGCTTCTACCACCGCCATCCCTACCGCTGTTCCAACCTCTGTTGCTATTGTCACCTTTTGGCTTTGCTTCGTCAACAGTTAGTGTGCATTCTCCAAGTTCAGAGCCATTGAGCTCGATTGCCTTATTGTAGGCATCCTGGTCCTTGAAATCCATGTATGCAATCCTGTAAAATAACATAAACAACAAAAGGTTAGGGTCATAACATCTGGAAGCATCTATATTGATTTTTGGCTAAGAGATATTAAACTCTACATCAGAATGATTAATGCAGATTTAAAATGCAAATGGGAGTAGGGAGTCACGGAACTAACCCTTTAAGGGCACCACTTTCATAGTCCTTTGGTATAGAAATACGAGTGATGCCTCCACACGATCCAAAATGCACTTGAAGGGAATTCCTAATCTGTAGGAGTACTACTATTAATAGAAGTGACAACAAAATTTCCTGTTACAATGTAATATCAAAAAATACCTGATCCTGCCCAAGTGATTTATCAAAGCCTTTTACAAATATGGTATAGCTCTGATCTTTGCTGTCCTTTCCATTGCTGCAAAATGGAAGAACTTAAGCACATAGAACTATGGCATTTCAAGAGGCATAAATCTCCTTAACTCATTTCCTTCTATTTTGTTACTAGTAAGATATTTTTTAGATTGAAACACTCCTTGAAATCGTAAAGGATGTTATTGTTTAAATGAATAACACCATGCTGATAAATATCAGTTTACTTAGATTCTCATGTACACTTGAACTTGAACAGCTTTAGTTGAGAAACATACCCACTCTGAGGCGTATGTGAATCCCTTTCTTGTGCAACCTCAAGTCTAAGCGCACGTCCAAAAAATTCCTGGCCGTTCAATTCAACAGCCTAAACAAGAGAAAATAAAAATCTCTGAGATAGACAATCTCCATACTGATAGTATCATAACAATGTTAATTTTAACACAAAAAATTCACAAATGGAAATGACAACAAACAACTTCACCAGTAATTGAAAGAAAGATTGCAAACCTTTTTGACAGCTTCCTCGGTAGCAAAATCAATATGACCAAATCCCTTGGAGCTACCATCAAGTCTTGTGGCCAAACGGACAGCAGCAACTTCCCCTGCTGCTTTGAAAAATTCTGACCTGAAAAGGAATAACCTAACATAAACAAAAGATTTACATCACTTCAATTTTATATACAAAGAATTTATCTTCAATGGGGCCTTTTGGATATGTTAAGAGAGTTTTTTAGGTATAATGGATTCAATCTCACAATGATACTTTTAGGTTTAAAGTTTTATCATAAATCTTTGTTTGTTTTTTATAATTCAGATGTCCAAGCTTTGCCTGACTTATCCTGGAGGTAGACTATTTTCCCCTAGTTTGCCTACCAAGTAAATCAGAGCACAACTAATGCACACTCAATGCCGACCTCCAGAATATTCATCCCTATTGGGATTCAAACTCTGATCCTCTTATTTGTTCCTCTGAGTGTTTTACCACTGCACCATACTGGTGGGGGCACATATCTTCCGAACATAGAGCCTACCACAGCAATAGCTGGTCATAAGGCAAGCAAGTGTGAGAGGTCTTAAATCATGAATCATATTATATACACATGTAATGGTTAACTTATAATAACTATAACACTTTTTTTTTTCCAAACTTGACATCCATTTAAACTCAAGGTTTTAAAAACAGTATCCATCTTTATGGGGAGGCCACCTAATTGCAACCTCACTCGTCTACCTACAATAGATCTAACCGATAGACCATACAAATAACATTATAGACATAATTTATGCTCTTATAAATATAAAACGAGTTTATATCATTTTAGTAAATGTATTTAAAATAATGATAAATAGATTGGTTGACCCTTCATCTCGAGAAATAACATCCAAAATATACATTATACTTTCTATACATAAAATGTTTTATATGAACTTAGTAATCATATGAAAAAATAATGATAAATCATTTGATATTTATAGAGTCAATACATAATTAAACCTATTCAACTTATATATACTTTTATATTATATAGTAAAATATATAAAACTCAATTATAAAAACTCTATATGATAAACTATAGCAATTAATGGAAAAGAAGACTAAAAATAGAGAAAATCAATGTTAATTGGGATTCAAACCAGATTGGGATGCAAACCAATGAACCCCAAATGGAAGTGAAGATGCCCCACCATTAGTGTAGAAACTCCATCATATCTGCCTTTATTGATTACTGAATTTAAACTGATCTGCCAGGTTTTACATGTGAAACAGAATCGATTTGTTGTCAATTTCAGATTTAGACTGTTGAACCAGTATGCCAATTTTGATATGTAAAGACACTAGTTTCACCTAATGAATATTTGAGTAGAGAAAATATTGTGTTCTCAATTTTCTACTTCAGCAAAGGATCAAGCTATGCTATCCATCTCTGATGAAGATCACAACAGAGAAACCAATTTGTTCTCTGCTAATTCCAGCAACAAATAGAACTGTGCTATCCATCTTTCTTTCAGAACCCTTGAATGCTTTACTTTTCTCTCAGGCTACATGTTGCTATATGCACCACCTCAGGGAGCTAACTCAAGAGTTATGTTCCTTAGATCTCTATTCATTCTCATTTCATCCATTTTCTTATTATTCCCCTCTTTGTTGATGTGTTGATCTAACATCAAAGGGAACGCTTGGAACAATAGTTTGGTTTCTGTGGCATCTAACCTATGTTTTCATGAGAGCTTTTCTAGTTCATGCTACAAGTAGGATGTATATAATATCACTCCTGCTTGGGAGAAAACGTTAAAAAGTATTACCTTATTAGGTATAATGGGTTAATCCAGATTTCACACTTCAAGGGGTCTTACCATGAATCCTATATACATGTTATATTTATCTCATAATGAACAGAAACACTTTCATTTCTCTAAATTTCAGAGAATCATTATATGTATCTATGAAAAATATCTAAGAGGAATGCAACAAACACATATGCTATATAGTATATGAGCATAACAAGAATGAACAATGAACAATGATATATTAAATTATACTCACAGATCCTCCCGCCCAACATCATAGGACAAGTTTCCAACAAATAACGTTCGAGATCCAGATGTCTGATTTTGTACCAAAGGGGTTTTAGGCTACAACAAAAGCATGAAAAAAATAAGGCAGATGGGACTACAATAAACATTAGAGTACCACTTCAAATTACCAGAACGTAAAACAGCAGAAATAGATAGACAGTCATGTTTTTTCAGACTTTTTAGTAGTTTGTTTCTGAGCACTATTCAACTGTTGCACCCTTCACCTTTACATCCTTATCCTGGATTAACATGACTGTTTCAGAAATAATATACCATCTAATAAAAGCTACTAAACCTCAAGAAAGTGCAAACTTGCATTGCATGGTTCTCAATGTAATTTGTGTTTTCATTTTGTAAGTCTAATCTTGCTATTCTCCCTACAATTATGGCCTTCACAATTTAGCCGCAATAATTCTACACATGATGCTTCACAAGCAAAAAAGGTCATCAATTTTAAGACACTCAGAAATCAATGTCTCATAGGATCATAATGGCGCCTGCATTCATCATCTAATGTTGCTAGCTCCTTCCTGGTTTGGCTGTGACCAGATAAACAAGAACCATGATGATTTTTGAAATGGGATCTGGAATTCTAGAACCACCTATTGGAACTGTGAAAATAGTTGCTTCTTTGAAAGCAGAATATGATGACATTGAATTGGATAAGGAGAGTTATTATCTATCATCATAGAATTATGTGTTAGCTGGAGATGCAGAGGCAGTGGCTAACCCAGTGGAAGAGTAAAGTTGCTTCAGCCAGTTTATTACCTATATATAAGTTCAGCTAGCAACATGATAGCAGTCTATCTTCTAATTCAACAGTTAAATTATCAAGGATTAAGAATTTTACCAGAGTATTTTCAAGATTAGATATGCTGCACCTGTAGGGTAAGCAATAGCCAGCCATCATCTTACTCACCCTCACCCACTCATGGCGTGAAATATTGCCAAGTCTATTGTCTCACTAGGGTCAGTCTTCACCCTTTGTCCAATTCAATCGTGTTTAGTTGGGTTAGTGGAGTTTTTGAGATGTTAGGACTATTTGTGTGAGACTCCTCTCTGTCCATGCACTTCTCCTCTTCCTATCCTTTCCCTTTACAGGGCTGCATACTTGTTGTTCACCCCCAACCAAAGTCGTCGGCAAGCATCAATCCCTTCTCCCCTCTACTCCAACATCCCTTCTCCTTCTCTCAGTCTCTCTCCCTCTTGTCTTTGTTTCCACATGTCACAACCACTTGGGGTTCAATAAATTATTGTAGCCAACACCCCTTCTCTCTTCTTTTCTTGCTCCTCTCTATGAAACTGTGGCTTGCAAGGATTGACTTTCTAAGGTTGGATGGCCATCATTCATGATCAATTTAGGGGTAAGGATTTAGTGAGTAGTTTCTTTGTTGATGTTGTGAAATGATCCCCTATTTAGACTAACAACTATTTAGTATTTAGATTAAATTTGCCTGAGTTTTCCATACCACCGAAACACCTACTCTATTTTTTTGGCCGAGGAGAATTGTTAGGAAAAGCTTGTTTAATCCAACTCCTATTTTAGGATTTGGAATAGTAATGCTAGCAAACTAGATTTCGCTAAATTGAGGATTTGATCGTCCAAAGTGGAATCACGCGCCTAGATCATGACATTAAAAAATAGATAGAATTTTACTTGAACCTTGCACAAGGAAGATCTTTATGCTTAATGTGTAATATTACTATGCATACTGAAAAAAACCTTCTTTGAAATTTTCAATGGCTTCTCATCTTCACTTTCCACATCTGAAGATTTCTCTGCTTCTTCAGAGCTACTGCTACCTGAAGATGCCTGAATCAAATAGAAGCAATCACAAACATACAGTAAGTTTGTAGACCAACCATGAAATATGCAAATATATTACTAATATAGTCAAGAAAAATAAAGAATAATGAACAAAATAACTCGAAAAAAAAAGATTAGAAAGCAACTTGAGTATCCCTCACTCTAAAAAATCTACCCTTTTGGTGAGCTATACTGTTCCTTCTCAACTTTTGAATCAGAAGACAAATAGCATTGGATCTTGGCCTATGTACAGTAGTAAATTTTAAAAGAAATAAATCAGAAATGAGTTAGAGAAAAGGAAGCTAGAAGAGAAAACACTCTGTTCCGTCACAAGCATTGAAGAATATTAAGATACTTCATTCGACAGACAAGTAAAAGATACCATGATATCATCCTTCAAAGGAATATTACACAACACATTGTGTTTGTGGACTTACATCACCCTCGTCTGTGTCACTTTCAGATGGACTTGATTCTTCTTTCTTTTCCAGGTTAGTATCAGGAGCTGTTTGCTTCTTTACTCCTTCAGATGCATCTTCCTGCAAAATTAGGCAGCCTTGTTCAATGAAAATGCGCAGAAGGGCTAGAAGAGAGAGCACATCTCATGCTTCTTTCATGCTAAAAGGAGCAACTATAGGCATTACATTTGAAGGATCATAAAATATAGCTGGAAGAGAAAACATATGTTAGTGCAATATAAAATAATATCATGCTTGCTTCATCCAAAGTACTGTCAGAGTTTGCACTTTCATTTGATTCCTTATCCCTTTTTAAAGCTGCAGGTCAGACTAGCTGTTGTTTTAAACTATGTAGCATTAACTGGCTTCTGATATTACATAGCATTTAAAATAAGCATATGTAATAGCACTATAAATATTACTTTTGCTGGCAATTAGAGGTGCCAAACATGACAGGACCAACATAAAGGGAAAATAGCGCAGGTTGAGGCGGTGGTCAATGGACCTACATCCCAGATTCAGTTCAGGTTGGGTCCCATCTTCATGCCAAACCAAATCCGGCCTGTGTGATGGGCACGATCCAAGATCAAGCCCAGCAGTTATTCCCCTTGAAATTCACAACAGAGCCTTTCAAAAATATTTAAAATTTTAAATAATAGGGACATTATGGTAACTCTATCATTAGAGTGACTAAAATAATACTAAAAATTAAATAAAAAACTCTTAGAATCCAACCTAAATACCATCCACTCCTCATCAATCAAATTCTGCATCTATTCTCATGGTTTCCACCCTCATCTCTCATTCTCATCTTTGAATTCTCATTCTCCATTTCCATCTCTCAAGTCAAATTTGGTTCTCAACCGTCAAGTCTCAAGTTACTGTTATATTCTGCTATTCCACTGACACCAAAGGTGCCATTGGCAAGTGCATTAGTACCTAAAATGTAAGAGGACAGGTAAGGATTGTAGTAGCTAGAGGTCCAAGGCTACACTACTGAGAGGCATGGTGATTCTCATATCACAACTACATGGATAATATATGTAAGTTCTCCATTGGGACATATTCCTTTACAGCCGAAATTGATGATGGCCAACCCAACATTAAAGGAGGCTCAAGTTCCTATGTTGCTAGCAATGGTGAAGTTATCAAATTTAGTTACTATATTAGTTAGCAAAATGTGTTGCAGTGTGTTGGCAACAAAGGTCAAGATCTTTCACGAAATGAGGGTTAATTAGATCAAGGTTTCTCCCTCTTCACTTCACCAAATTAGTTTTTTTATTGATACCTCCATGCTTGTTCCCTTCTAAGCTCCTTTAATCATACACAAATTTGCATGATACAGAAACAAAAGTATCTAATGCATGAACTGCTAATGCTTTTGTCTCTATGCCGCAAGCAAAGCTATAAGAGGAAAGAATCAAGTGTCTCACATGAATCACGAGCTGATCAACATCCAAAGGCAAATGAACCAGAAAGTAGAAAATAGATTAAATCAATTTCAAGGACCATTACTGATTATATTTATGATTATGACCATAATTATGGCGTATTATGTTATGCTTCAACCATATACTTGTAGATCCTCCTGCCTTATTTTATCTTGCAGCTTGATCTCTTGAAGGTAATTTATCTAATTTTTTTTTGTCAATTGCTTCTAGAGACCTACACGACAATTTATGGAATTAGTTATGTTTATGTTTTTTTTTTCCAGAGCAGATAGAAGCCAATGAGAAAATTGGGATTAAGAAGGTTGCCTATATGTAGTCAATGTTTTCATGATTAAACAATCTAATAAGGAATTTGGACATTTCCAAACAATATTGAACATTTGACTTCACCATTTATAAATTTTTTATTCTCTTATGCTCTAATGTTATGCATTATTTTTTCACTAGTATAGTGAATACTTGGAGTATTTTGAGTGTGACAATGTCTTAGGATAACCCACTATGACTAGCAAAATAATTGGTGGATTTGATCTTCTACCAACCTAGATAGATTGCATTATCAATTAACCATATAACTCAGTAACAATATCACTATAGTTGACTCACTTTATGCTCGTCAGAATCACTTTCTGAACTGCTACTTTCTTCTCCTTTTTTGGATACAACACCAACAGAACCATTCCGACTGGCAATTGCACCATTCTTAATTGGAGTGGAGGCAGTTTTAGCAGGTTCCTGCACCAATACAAAAACAAACACCAAAGAGCATCAAAGTCTGTCTCAGTAACTGTGTTTATGTGAGAATGTGAGACAGAACTAAAAGTGAAACACAATGTTATGTTTGAAGATCTTTACATCATCCGAAGAAGAATCCTCACTGCTACTAGATCCCTTGGTAGAAGCACTTTGCTTTGGAGGAACTTTATCCTGCATTGCCAGGTATTTCATGTTGGGAGGGCAAAAATTGATTGATTGTACAAAATTTAACGTTTGACAAAATTAATAATTGAGTTAGAATGTACCAAGTTAAAAAGTATGATTGGATAGAGTAGCTAATGATACAAGATAAGCTAGGAGTTCATGCAAACTAGTATATTAGATGTTTAGAAGTCTATTGAGCATTTTAAGTTAAAATTAATCATTATTGATAATAGTTAATATCTATCATCAATCGCATAAATGAAAAATTAAATTCTTATTGGGTGCATCTGAAATTTTAATTTTTTAATAAAAAGTATTTTTTGAACTTTTAAAGGAAAAAATAGTAAAAGTACTTATTTTGATTTATGTAATTTATGGATGCTAATTTTCATCAATGGAGTAGCATTGGCAACAATTGGTAAACAGGTTGGGCAAACGCTGAAAGGTAGCTCCTTGAGTTCACAAGGGAAAGAAATAAATTAATCACAATAGATAACTTTACAGAGTTTAAATCAATTACATGTTACATAAAAAAAAAATCCAGAAGCAATTAACACTTAACACACCTCTTCTTCTGAGTTGGATGAAATCTCATAATCTGAACTGCTAGCTTCTGGTTTTCTTTTAGATGGGACCTCCTGCTGAGCCTTCTTAAGCTTCTTGATATCCTCCTTCTGGACAACCATCTAATGATAGATGCAGAATTCTTTTAATAGGTGCATTGTGCAATGATATTTTATATGGAAAAAAATAATATGCATAATTATAATACTTAAACATGGTTGCCTATAAAGAAAAGTCAAAAGACCACAACTAAGTTGTTAAGAAGATTTTATTGATTAAGACTATTGATTAGGGGATTAAAAGAGGATTCAAATAAGGGAGAGAGGGCATGCTTGTGGGTTCTTTCATCAGAGAATCGGAAAGCAGAGTGCAACGCACAGAAAGAAAGAAAGGAAAAAAGAGGGAATGAAGGTGGAGAAAAGAATAAGAGGGAGGAGGGGAAAGAATGTGGGGATTGGAGAGGGAGCTGCAAGCAGCATCTTGGGGTAGAACGCTGCAGTAAACAGTGGAGAAGAGGAAAACAACAGAGAAAAAGAGAGGGAGAGAGAGAGAATAAAGGAGAGGAAAAGCAAGAAAAAAAAAGAAATAATTTAGGGTTTCTGGAATTGAGGAAAATAAGGGGATGGGTTGAGAAAGAATACATGCTCTAGCTTCAGGGAAAAGGGAGGAAGTTGTTTTTGTGTTCATTGATAAAGTAAGCTCTCTAACTTTGGAAACATCCTGATACCAAGGTCTAAGATGTAGTATTTAGTAGGGAGAACTTGAATAAGGATTGAGGCTTCAAAGAGGAACATCTTGAAGACTTGTGCTAAAAAATTTGTTCCAAAAGATAAAGAATCAATTGTTTACACCATATCATGGTTTGATTGATATATTAAAGTAAATAAAATATAAAATGATACAACCACTAAAACATTATTTCCATTATTAATTATGTTACTTGTTATATTTCAAATAAAATGAAGAAATGATTTATTTGAATCACTAATTTTGAGGTGAAGGCTAACCCACACAATAGAGGTTATACATTGGTCATATTGACATGATAGTATACTATTATATGGATTTAATCCAATTATCAAATGACTAACCCAGGTAACCAGGGTTAAGTTTTGCATTTTGATCTGTTACTACTAGAGTTAAATGTGGTTTTAACCTAAATCTAAGACAATTTTTATTTGGTGAATGGATTGAATTTATGTTATTGTTTTTCCTATGACGTCAATTTAAGTTATTTGAACTAATACTATTGATGGTTTTCTATTTAAGCTCTAGTAGTTTGAAGGTAAAATTTGACAAAATGTAATATTACTTATGCCTGGTAGGTCGACAATAGAAGCTATACATCTTCTCAAGCAACTAATTGAAAAGTATCGGGGGCAAAAGCAAAATCTACATATGATGTTTGTTGATTTAGAAAAAGCTTATGATAGAGTCCCAAGAGAAATTATATGGAAAATTCTAGAAAAGAGGGGTGTTAGCGTAGTATATATTGACCTAATTAAGGATATGTATGAGGAAGTAACGACTAGAGTGAAGACTTCAGGCGGATTAACTGAAGCATTTCCAATAAAGATAGGGTTACATCAAGGGTCAGCTCTAAGTCCTTATCTTTTTACACTAATCATGGATGAACTTACTGGACACATTCAAGATACCGTACCATGGTGCATGTTGTTTGCAAATGATATTGTATTGGTAGATGAGACACGTGAGGGAGTAAATGCTAAATTAGAATCTTGGCGAGAAACACTAGAAGAGAAAGGTTTTAGGCTTAGTAGAGTAAAGACAGAATATATGGAATTTAAGTTTAGCAATATTGAACGTAATGAGACAAGTATTAAAATAGGAGATGATGAGTTGTCTGGAACTGAGAGTTTTAAATATTTAAAATCATTTTTGCAAGCCGATGGAGGGATTGAGAGAGATGTCTTACATAGAATACAAACAGGATGGTTGAAGTGGAGGAGAGCATCAGGTGTTTTATGTGATCGTAAAGTGCCTCTAAAACTTAAAGGAAAGTTCTATAAAACGGCAGTTAGACCTGCCATGTTATATGGCGCTGAATGTTGGGCTATGACTCGAGCACATGAGCAAAAGATGAGAGTTGCGGAGATGAGGATGTTAAGATGGATGTGTGGACATACGAAGATGGACAGAATAAGAAATGAGAGCATTAGAGAGAAAGTTGGAGTTGCATCTATTGAGGAAAAACTCCGTGAGACACGTTTAAGGTGATACGGACATGTACTTAGACGACCGATAAATGCTCCAGTTAGGCGGTGTGAAACTATGACAAATACGCATATCAAACGAGGGCGAGGTAGACCAAAAAAGACTTGGTTAGCAACAATAAAACAAGATAAAATTTATTTAAATATAAATGATGATATAATAGGAGATAGAGCTCAATGGCGTAAAAGGATCCATATAGCCGATCCCACTTAGTGAGATAAGGCTTGGTTGTTGTTGTTGTTGTTGTTGTAATATTACTTATGTGCTACCTAGCTCTTACTCGGTCTATACTGATTATGTGGTTAAAAAATATTACCAATAAAAGAATACATGTCTCAAGAGACACTGGGCTAAGCAAAACTTGAGTGGAGAGTATCCTAGTTCTTCTTGCAAAGACTTTTTATTAGAAAGCCTTCTTGTAAATTTTTTATATGTATACATGTATAGAGACCCTACTTATAATGGTTTTGTAGGAAGCTCAGCAATTAAATGTTTTCTCTTCAAAAACCCCACAACCCTCACTCTCCCTTCCTCTCCTTTTCTCTTCTCCCTCTCTTATTCTTTCTTGTTCATCACACTTAGCTGTTCTGGTTCCCTAGCCTTCGCTCCCTGTCTTCTTTTTTTGTTCATCACACTTCTCCACACAACTCAATCCTTCTTTTTATCTCCTAACAAGCTAAATTCTTTAATGGGTTGTGTTTAGGAAAACATGTCTGATCAAAATGGATTATTCTGATCAGCTCTTACATAATAGTGATGATAAAAATTCTATGTAAAATGAGCATAAACTATAAAAACATTTGATATATACAAATTAGAATTTCTGCAAGCAATAGCTGGTTGATCCACACTTTATATCGTAAACTATCTAATTGTAGAAATATAATTTCTCAACAAAAACCCTCATTTTTCCATAATTAATACTTCACTGAGTCTATCTTGCATGGACAGTAGAAGCAATTTAGATTTCATTCATGAAAGATAACAAATTGATGAATAAATTGAAAAAGAAAAAGCAATAACATAAATAAAGAAGTCCTGTATTTGGGAAGAAACTCTATATTATGAGTTAAAATTTAAGAGTATAGGTGTCAAGTAGTAATACAAAATGGGTTCAGTTCATTATTTTTTTGTTATTGCATGCTAGTATTTTTCGAGTCCAAGTGACACCACATAAGCCATGTAGCTAAGCTGGAACCACCTCAGTTTCTGTCTTCTGCTTCTTGGCTACCACTGAATCTAATACCTTTCCAGCATCCCTCTTGCCTGGAGAATGAAAGTATAAAACCAATTTAACACAGAGGGTAAAAAAAATGTAAAACCCTTGAAATCCAGATAATAATATATCCTAACCTTTTGTACCAGATTTTCCTGATACTGCTGAAACAGCTGGTGCGACCTGCATGGCAACAATAATCAATTGATACTTTTCAACGAAGTGTCTCCTTTACTTCCAGTATTAAAAATTTAACATTACCTGAACATTAGTCTTGTTTGACTTGCCCATTTCTGATACTTAAAGTTACTGAGTTTAAGCTGGAAAAAAGGAACTTGCTAAGATAAAGGCCGAATCAAATTCACCTAGCCCAGAATACTTGACAAATTGTATAAGTAGGTAACGTAACACAGATGTTTCAAATAAAACCCACCGATTAATTGCAAAAGAAACAGTTCAATAAAATGCTCATTAAGAAAACAACATATGCAAACCCAAAACTCTTAGCTATTTTTATTTACTTCTCGTTATCAGACAAACTTTCTCATCTATACAAGAGCATAATCAAAAAATCGAAACTTCCATCAGACCGACTAAAGCATATGTATCAACCAGGTGTGCGACCTGGAGCAACGTTCTCCGCGTAACACAGATCCATAGGAAAAGATCAAAATAAAACAGAGATCTGATTTGAGAGCCGCTCAAATAAAACAGAGGGCAACAAGAAACGAAGAGTACCGTGCAAGAATTTAGCTTACGCCAAAAGTAAAGGCGAGGAAGAGGCGGAGTCTCCGCCCTAACTCTGAGCGCTAGGGTTTTGTAGAGGGTTTGCGAGAAAGGTACCGAGGCTCTTATATAGCGAGCTGCGATGAACGCTCTCGTCGAGCTGGAGGGAGTGCGAAGCAGGTGCGCGGGCGTTGTTTCTTGTCTACGTGGCATCGGGTTATTTTTTTCAGAATGATCCTATAAAGTTTTGAAATTGCACTAAAAATATATATATCTCTCTTCAACGGCAATTCCGATTTCCGGATAGCTTAAGATATGGCAAACTTATTGACTACGAATTATCTATAACCCCTTTTCGTTCATCTGCCTCCATAATGTGGTTTAGTGTTATCGCAAATTGGAGCCAAGGACCTTCGAACCACTCACCTATCGCTGCAAGCAATCATGTATAATGTGGTTTAGTTAGATCATTGCCGAATTGTTTAGGAACTTGTTGTTTTGATTTAAAATACTTTATTTGTGAAGTTATTCTATTTTCTTATGGTATGGGGGGAACAGTGTCTTCGTCACCTTCGCTCGGAGTAGGAGCGCTATCCTCTTATCAACACTGCTCGACTAATTCTTTATGTATAAGAATTTTTTGAATGAATACATCCATGTCGGAAATTCTCTTTGACCTCAACCTTTTCTTGACAATCATAGTCAATGTACCTTGCACTTCAAAATCATCTTTGAAAAGGTAGTTTGTACCGAATGTGACACCTAACCACCGACCCGACCATACCAAGTGTATGACTCCGCACACTATCTCGCCTAGTGTTTGACCTTTCCCTGCCTGACCAATCGACTTCCGGCTTGTGTGGCGGCCTACATGGTTCTCTTTCCTCTTTGACTATATAAGGTCAGGGGATATTTTTATTATTTTAAAATATTTTTTTTTAAAATTGAATTAAGAAGATTTTCAAATCTAAATTCAAAAATTGATGGAAGTTAATCTTCAGATTTATTTGTTGATTTATGAGCTCAGTATTTTCCTGGATGAAACTAATCGTTTGAAGACTATTAGTGAAACTGCTAATTCAATTACCAACCTTAATGGATCTGAACCACAATCCAACTCTTAATGGATCTGAACCTTCAATAACCCAAAAACTCACCAACCGGTTGGATCCCTACACGAAATGAACATGATTAACTAGCAAATTGAATACATCATTACTAATCATCCATGTTAGTAAGTAAAGATTAAAGATCGTTTCTCTATTTAGTATAATCAAGTATAAGGAACTTGAAATGTTATTAAAGTCTTGAATTGAAAACCAACCTTTACCATCACCCCAAAAAGATGAATACTTGATAACTTTCACAAATGTCATAGCTTAGCGCCAGGAAAACTAACCCAACTGTAAACTCGTGTCTACGCGTAGACCTCTCAAGTTTCAGGTTAGAACAAAAATGAGAATCCTTATACGAGGATTATCAACCTGTAGATTTTATATAACTTTCTAATAGTTTTACAACAATTTAAAGAAAAAGGATAGAACAGAATCGCTTTCTTTTCTTTTTCTTTTTTTTTTTCTCTTAACCTCGGATTAAGAGAGCACAACACAAATAGATAAGACAACTCCATTGTAATATAGCCTGGAAGCATTGATAAGCAAATCTTTAGTATAAGAAATCAAATGAAAAGGCATAAAAGATGCGACACTAACAATCATCAAGTAGTCTCATGCAACAGCGTGTGAGTTTAAAGAGGAAAAGAAGCATTCAGATCAATTGAATGGTCTACTTTGTGTCTAGAGACCTTAAATTGCAAGAGCACAAAGTAGCGTAAATCATCTGACTACAAATTATCATGTTGGTACTTAGAAGCAAAAAAAAAAAAAAAAAAAACCCAGTAAAATAAGTGGTTCCATGAATTGAATATGCCCAACCCTTAGAAGTCCATGAATTATATGAATGCGACACCTGAATTAGCAACCCATTATTGCACAGTTGTAGACGAAAGCGCCAGCTCTTTCTCTAATAGAAAGCACATCCCACTCTGCTCCACCTGCATTTCCATCTTCAGGACGCCAATAGTGCAGAATAATTACTTCACCTTGAGGCCCTCTATGACCACCAATCACTAACAATTTATCACCACATGCCTTGAAAGCAAGGCCCCAACCATTGGAGTAGTCGGCTCTCACGGGCAATCGTTTTACGACATTCCAGGTGTTATTTGCCTTGTCGTACTTCTTAACCTCATTTGTAGATTGATCTGCAGCATAAAGCTGATTATTTACAACTGCAATAAGAGGGGGGGATTGAGTAGCTCTATTACCGCCAGGATACATATCCCTAATTCTTCGCCATACTCTTGTTTGAAGATTATATTCCTCACCACAAGTTAAAGAATCTGTATGGTTGGACATGCCCCCTATAACATAAAACTTACCATCCATAAAGAAGCCAGAACATAATCTCCTTGGGATATTCATGTCTGGTAGAGTCTCCCAAGTGCCAGTCTCTGAATTGTACATCTCCACACATTTTGAAGTGCGACCAAGCGAATCACTTCCACCTGCAACGATAGCAATTTCCCCAGAGCTTCCAGATCCAAAAAGGCAGCGAGATAAGTTCATAGGTGGGCATCTAGACCAGTCACGCCTTACCAAACTGTACATCCATATAACAAAGCCAGATACTTCACGCCCAAAAACAAGCAGCTGGGTTCCCACAGCTAGAGATTCCTTATCTGCACAAGAGAAGCAATCATCACACGGCATCCTTGGCAACCTCATCCATCTACGCCTGAAAGGATCAAACGCTTCCCAAGGCATTAGACTACATGCCAAGTAAACCCAGTGCTCAATAACACAATGCTGTCTCCTTAATTTATAAAGACAACCACTACGAATCAGTGAGTTAAACCTTTTGTTCAGACAGGCGAGTGAAGGGTAGTCGGACCTACATATGAAGGCCAGACAAGCTAGTGCAACATCATCATAGAGTCCAGGAAAAAAATTATCATCAGATCTTGGATCAGTATAACTGTCTCCAGTTTGGTTGCTCACCATAAGTTTTTTAGCTTTCAAGCCTCTAACACTCAAGCTATCAACATTCACATCTTTATCAAATGCATCCTTGTCCTCCTCCAGTAAGCTCACATTATTTGCTAAAAGGCAAGCCAATAAATACTTGTGAAAAGAACCACACTCCTGACTAAAGGATCCTAAAATCTGTAACAGATAACTTGGAGTGGCAACCATGGTTCCCAGCTTGCAATGTTGAATTTTCTTTTCTCTCAAGGTTCCTTGCATGAGTAGCTTGATTATCAGCAATCATATAATTATACCCAGCTCACTGAAAAAAAGTGTTGAGCTCTCAACAAAAAGGAAATATAATTAAATCACGGTAGTTATTGCTGTATTACAAACATAAGGTCATATGCAATCTAATGCCATATCTAAAAAAAGGGAAAGGAAAAGAGAGAGAGAGGGGAAAAAAAGAGTAGACTCTAGCAAAAAAAAAAGTGTAATACAAAAGTTATCACTATTAGTGTAATTCAGCACCATGGGCACACAATTGGGTAAACAACAATCAGACATTGTGCTAATCCAGAATGGATCACACAAATCAGAACTGATGCCACCTGGCCTATGTAATCTGGGTTACTACAATTCATATGATGGATGCAAAGTCTTATTTGCAATGCCAAGGTTGTATAAACAGACCTCTACATCCCAAATGTGTGAGAAATTCAATATTTTAACTGAGGATTTTAGTGTAGAATGGTACACGGAAGACCAACTTTCTATAAAGAACTATTGTACCAATTACGTTCCAACCACTTTGAAATGTATAATGCTAGAAAACAGAATGTTACACTATTCTTAAGGGTACACACAAACACAAGTTTGGCAACTACAGTACTATAAATAGCAAGAAGAACCAAACCAAGATGTATTAGAAATGAATGGGACATTATTATATAAATTTTGGGCAGTGCTAGTGATGCATGACAGAGGTATTGATAGCTTTCCATTTCAAATGGTGACAATTAATGTCTTGTACTAATGATAAGAAGAAGAAAAATTGGTCATATAACTCATTTCAATCAATTTGCCCATTTTTACCCAAATGAATCTGTCTTTTGAACTACTGCTGCTACATTTGAATTTTGCCTAAATGATTTTGCTTTCACACTACCAATACTTTGGCATACCAAGGTCAAAATAACTAGTATGTATTACAACAAAATTACCAAAATATGATGACAAATACATGGAAAAAGTATCAATATAATGATGTTACCGTTGGACCAAAACAATAATGAAGATGAGCTATAGGGCATATATATGTCCAAATATCATGCTTATAGTAAAATATAGGGAAAGAGGATCCAGTACAAGGATGTTAAAGTTGGACCAAAATGATAAAAGACCAAACAGCGTGGATTGTAAAAAACTGTATCAATAAGCTTTTCTAAACAAGAATTTTGTTGTTCCACTCTTATGCTTTTCATATAATGTATGGAATATGCCATGGAACGCATGCTTGAGTCAATTACATGATCAACACTGCATCAAAATAAAGAATTGAGGGAAAGTGAGTATGAGGAAATATATACAAAGAGATAAAAAGGGATATAATCTGAGAAAAAACAACAAATAGTATACTGTGGACAATGGACAAAGAATATACTGTTGACTGAACATACAGAAATTTAGGTGTATGTGTGCATATCATGGTTGGAAAATTCATGATAAAGATGACTTGAAATGCTAAATTACTTAAAGAGGTGAAGAAATTTTGGCTACCCAATTGAATCCTGGAGTTGGAAGTGAGTAGTTTGAGTATCATCTATAGCATTGATGGCTATATGGGTTCAATCATGGATGATTATTGGAGTCGGACCACAAATTAATTTTCTTCAGTTCATACATAAATCAAATAAATTCATTGGCCACGTCAATATTTGGTTGGTTGATAGATACAATCTATACAGAGATGAACTTTCAAATAGCATCAATCTCGTGAAGGCCAGTAGCAAAAGCATCAAGCCAAATATTAGGCATGTCAGTAAACATTCAGCTTTCTTAAACCATATCTGAGGTCCAACAACATGGAAGCAGCCAAACTAGAATGGTACATTTCTTCCATACATAGATCATAGTAGCGGGATTTTTAAAAGAGATATGACAACCACATCTTTTTAGCATTAAGTTGCCTAGTACATTACTTTTCATTAGACAATTTGGGAGATGTAGATTTGCAGGAATATTTGTATGAGGCAAACTTCCAAAAAGTTCATTTACAAGATGGAAACCTCTGGGAGAAGATTGGCATTATGTTGCAAAAGAGATTCCCTCCACCTCCATGTTTGAGCTGTAAATAATCAACCACCACTCAAAGTAAAACATATTTTTTCCATTTTTGTAATTTAAGTCCTAGATCAAGGTATCACGGAACATTTAGCACCCCAGGAACAGCATTGTGTGTAGATTTCTGGATTATATGGCACCTTAAAAAAAAATAGGTGAGAAATGGCAACATTTGTTCTTCAAAAACCTTCTCTTACCATTACTTTACCAAGATTTAATAGGGGATATAACTTTAAGATGCAGTGACATGATCCTATTAACATTTCATATTCCCTTTCCAAATAAAAGGGCACACAAAACAACCTGACATCTATTTTAGAGTGTGGGAAGTCAGAACCATTACCCTGTCAAGTTCACTACTGTTTCAGATGTGATTTCTAGGAGTCTATATTTGAATCTACTCTTTGATGCTATTCAATGCAGTTATGCTTATGTGACACAATAATGTGATTTCTGAGACGAATCAAGCTTTCCTCCTTTGGATCTCTTAGCACCACATACCCAGCTTAAACAGTACCTTTTTCTCACCTTAACTCTGAATATGAGCAACCAGAGTTCAGAAAAAGCAGCGTTTATAACTTATAAGATATAAGTGAGGCCCTTTTTGAGATTGGTATGGGTTCTCTGATCAACAACATAGGCCTGCTCATTAATGTTTAGTCCCATTCACCCGCTTGTGCACATAAGTGATACACACAAGAATTTCATAAACTGAGGTGAAACAGCAAAATAGTCCCTACGAACATGAAAATCACTATACACTCTCCAGAGGCCAGCTCAGAAAATATTTCAATTTCAAGATACACATTAAAATTATTATTTCTATGTTTTCCTATTAATTGAATGGAAACACATTATGCCATACTTTTCTTTTATAGCAAGCTCGCATCTTTTGGGGTTAAAGCTGCAGCATTCACTCCATTGATGAGCATTGAGTCAAATGCAGATCATCTTATACCAATAGACAGCAAAAACAGAAGAGTTGCTGGGAGAATGATCGAGTAAATGATCAGAGATGTGATCTTACCTCATTGGATAATAGCCATCGAGTCATAATTATTCACAAGAACCCTCCCAGCGCATCATCCACTCCTTCCCTAAATCCCCACAAACGATATTACGTATCTAAGACACTAATATGGAACCCCAGATCTCAAGATCCAAGAATGAGCTTCTACATCAGAAGACCAGCTAAAAAAAAGAACCCTATGAATCAGAATCAAATCCACTTCCATAATCGAAAGTTGCCAAAAAAAAAAAAAAAAAGCAATGAAGAAAGGAATCTAACCTCCATCCGCAAGAAATCAAAGACCTCGACAAAAGGATCTCAAGCCAAACACCTCCAAGGGAATCGATCAGGGGCATAGCCAAGGTCCCAGATCCACCAACTGCGATCGAAGGGAGGGTCCGTCCGATCGCCAAGAACGGGCCATCGAGCGAAGCAAATCAGCCGAGACACGAGATCTGTCAGTCGGCACCGCCAGATCAGATTCAGCTTGTGGAAACAACCATCGGGAACACCTAGAAGCGATCGATTCGCCGCCGCAGAGCGGAAGACAGAGAGGGGGCAGACCTCCCCCGTTTGCGAGTCGGTACTTAAATGGAAGCCGGAAGCTGTGGGTCTGCATCTGGGGCAAAATGGTACTTTCCTACAAGGACACACGAGAATAAATAGCGTTATAATTCAAACTCATCATCCACCGTCCGATCCCTACTATCCAGGAGATGCACGACAGGCATGTCGTCCGTATAGAATAAACATATGCTGATAATCGTAGCGTCAATCTAGATTTACGGCCGCACGGGAGGGAGGCCAATGTAGCTGTTAACTTCCTGCTCGGATCAACCTTCTGCGGACGCTGGAAATGGAACTCCTCGTTCAGCACCCGCCGGGACCACCGACGTCACCGGGCGTCACGAGAGCGGGCCCCACTCCACCGGCCTGACTCGGGTTCGGCATCGGGTAGATACGCTCAGGTACGCGTTACTGTTTGAAGGTGGGAGTTATAAGTTCACCCCGCTCACTCAGTCCACGCGCCCCTCTGGCCCTGTGTCTTCCGATCGTTTGAGACAGGGAAAGGCGTGGATTTTGAGTGGCGAGGGGTGACTTTATCGGTTGGCTCTTGCCAGCCTGTCGAGTGGATAAGGGAAGAACACTTATTGAGAGAGAGGAATTCTATGCGCAACTCAACGGTAAACCGGGAGATAACGGCATATTTCTATAAAAGGAAATAGGTGGCCACCAACAGGCGCGGAAGACCAGGGAATTACGAGAAAGCCACCGATTTGACTTGCCCGATGCCAGGCGGCTCCCTTCGCCTTTCCTTTTTTAGTAGTTTCTCCGCTCGCTTTTTTGACTCGCCGTTAACTTGCAGAACCACGAGTGCGGGGGCCGTCGCACACGGCACCGTGACGGAATTTTTGTGGATTATTATTAAATTTTTAAATACATTTTGTAAATATTTTTGATAAATTACACACACACACACACACATATATATATATATATATATATTAAATTTGTGTATGATATATATAACAATTGAAAAAAAAAATTGTATTGTTCCTTGGTAAATGTATACATATTATTTTTAATCAACTAACTAAATGAATTAAATAAATTTAATGACTATGAAAACTATTGTAATAAATCATATATTCTATTGGTCTTATCTACTCTATTTCCCAAAAGTAATTAATTTATTTTTACATTAATTTCACTTCATCAACTAAAAGTGGCTTAACATTTTAGGGAACTCTTTTTAGGCATTCATTATTAGTGAAAAACTATTATTTTTAAAGTTTCAACTCAAATACAAATTAAAGTAATACGGGCAAAAATCAAGATGACGTTTTTTTTTTTTTAAATCATCAAAAGGGCATCCCACATTTATTTTTAATCAAAAGGGTATCTTACTTCACTGTTCTACCTTATATATTTACTCAAATATCCTTCAATATTATTTTATATTGTTATCTTTTAAGTCAGTCAGGTATGTTGTAGCAATTACAGTTTCATAGTAATTACAACATGAAAAGAAATTTAAAAATTTACATTATAATAGCTACGGATTCATAGCTGTTACAACGTAAATTCAATCCTGAATTCAGACTGATTCAAAAATTAATGTTTAGAATTCAAATGAGAGATAATAGTACTGAATAATACATAATAGTGTTGGAGGACATTTGAGTAATAATATATAGTTGAACAATGTCAAAGGACACCCTTTTAATGAAAAATAAATATGAGATGCGCTCCTTTGACGATTTGACAAAAAAAGGGGTCATCTTGATTTTTGCCCAAGTAATATTACAAAGAGTTAATACATAAAAACACAATCATTATGAATATTTTTGCAATAATAAATTTTGAACATATTTGATGAAAAGAGGTAATTGTAAAAAAAAAAAAAAATCCTTGTTTGCTAATATTATATCAATTAAGTAGGCAAGTTCATAAAAATGAAACAGTATGTTTGGGAAAAGGACGATATCGTTTGGTTGAGCACTGTTTTGTTTTGTTTTTGAAGCATTTAATTATTTGGCAGCTACTTCACAATTACTGAAATGTTTTTTTTCCTATTGAATCTTGTTACTTGGGAGTTGGAACTTATCATTGAGAATTTGAGATCGTTGGAACTTACTATTCGTCATGTAAACTTTGTCCATCGATAAAGAACTTTATAGCCATCTCTCTACTTCTGGATTTACCCGATAAACGAATCAAAAAAACCGACTTGATCAGTTCATAGGGGACATTTAGACGTTGAAATATTTATAAAACAGTGAAAAACATGTTCTTATAAAGAGATTTTATACATATTTTAAAGTTTTATATTCTCTATTTTGCAAATGTAAGCAAGAGAATGAAAAACAAAACAAAAAAAATCATTACTATTTTCATTAAATCCCTCTTATTACAAGGGTTTAAAAGTTATTTTGTCATCTAATCATAATATTTAAATTTCCCCTACTAATTAAATGGGTTACTAGATCAAAATACTCTTTATAAAATTAATCAAAATTACTCAATTTTATCAAAACTACCTCAACTTAGTCAAAATTGGTTATAACGATTTTTGAGTCATTTTTGACCATATTAAATAATTTTGATCAAGTTGATTTCATTTGTAGTAATTTTAACAAATTTTGACAAAAAAGATCACTGAATTAATTCACTTTAACACGTTGTAACAGTTATAATTACGACCAAAAAGATAAAAAAAAATGCTCATCAGATATGGGAAGTCCTTTTATGTCTTTTACACAATCCAAACAAGCGAGTGAAGGCGGTTGCGGTGAGGTGGAGATGATGGCTCCACTCCACTCCACTCCACACAGTGTCCCTTGCCAAAGGAGGCAAGGCAGGAAAGGGAAGCAAAGGAAAGGAATGGAAAGATGCAAAGGGCATTGGAGGGAGGGAGAGAGGAAGGCGGTGGAGGTGTTAATTTCTTTTTTTTTATAATTTAAATATTTAATTTTTATAATATGATTAATTTGAAAAATGATCAATATGTTTCTATGAAATTTTTTATCGATCACTAAGCTCAACATCATTAATTTTCAAAAATATTGAATGTGAAAATTAAATCTTCTTCGTTATCTGAAACATCGATCCCACCTTATCATTTACCATCCCACCAGCATGTGAGTCTTTTAATTATTATTATTCCTTGGTCCACTCCACTCATTTGATGGGGAGGTTGCTGGCCAGTGGCCAGGCACCCAAAACTGTCACTAAAAATCATCAAAAGTTGGGTTCACTGCTGGACTGGACGTGGCACTTCTCCTCAGTGCTGTCTTGTTTAATTGCCTTTTTAATCCCTAATTTATTCTTTTTCTTATAGGTTATATATATATATATATTTTTTTGATATACTACGCGATGGATTCATGTGCGCCCGTGAGTGACACCGCCGACCCACTACCACTACCGCCAGCCTCGCCATGCCGTCCAGCTACTGCCAGCCGTCGAATTGGGCACGATCGACGCGTCCGCTCGCCGGAGCTTCGTCCGACGTTAAATTCCGATCGGATAGTAGCTATAATTTGTCATAATTTGATCGGAAACAGCCAAATCACGTGGCTAGCAATGGCGCAACCACTGCCGACCGCGATCGGGCCGGATTCCGGCCAAATTGCGATCGGTAGTGCACGCGTGCCCGATTGTGAGCCCGATTTTGATCGAAATTCGATCGGAGTCTGGGTCCTGACCGGCCGGAAGGTGGTGCCTGCCAGTCGGCGGTCGGATTCCGATCGGACCGAGGCCGACGGGCGACTGTCGGTAGCGTGCCAAGTAGGAACGGGACGGTGGGTCGGGTGGAACATTGTATATTTTCACATTTGGACGATCCAGATCTGGCGCGCGATCACGTGATGGACGGTGGATTGCGTATCGCTCACAGGCGCACACGAACCCGTCGCGCAGTATATCAGATTATATATATATATATATAATAATAATTACTTTATAATTAAATTATAAATGAGTGCATATAATTACTTTATAATTAAATTATAAATGGAGCTAGAAGAAGTAAATTAATCTAAAATTTTTGTAATCCTAAATTAGAATTTAATGAGATATCTAGCTAGCTAGCGAAGTAAAAACCCAACACCCTCAATAGAAGACAACCTTCTCCTTCTATAGAAGACATATGCAACAACTATCAGTCGCTTTCACAAGGGTTATCATGTCTCCTTTGCTAGCTAGCTAAAGTGTTCATGTATGCCAAGTCATTATCTTAAACCTTCTCTACATAGATCTTGCCACCTCATCCACAAACTTCTTCTGAAAATGCAATTCGATACTCGATGAGGTCTCTATCATCTTTCATACAAAGTCGGTCTAATCGTGTCATAAGACGAATCCGATCAATGACACTTTTCATCATACAACACTTGCAAATTACACTTCTCAAATGGTCTTTATGAAGGATATCTCCATGAAACTGAATATGCACTTGGAAGACTCAATGGCTCATGTAAAAAAAGAAGACTAATCATCTCAAGCTTACTATTAATATTAATATTAATATTATTGTAAAATCAGTATTGTTAATTAATTACAAGTACTCTGAGACTGAGTTGTGCATTTGCAATAATGGAGTAATAATGCAGTTAACCTTCTGTACTCTGACACCTGACTGACATATGTAAGCTAGCTAGCTAGCTGTTGAAATAGTGATAGCAAACAGTGTCTGCTGTGCTCCCATCACAGATCCATCTAATTCACCATCATATCAATTATCAATGGCAAATGAAATGAAAGGATATGATATATGAAGGTGAACAAGGCTTTCAAAGAGTTCAATTTGGATATATTTTTGTTATATTGTATTAGGTTGCTTACTTGTATGCTAAGTGTGTTTATAGATTGACAAGAGTGGTGTGGAAGGCGTTCTGTGGGCTTTGTTTCTTCTTCCTCCTCCTCCTCTTCTTCTTCGGCTTGAGCTGTTGTTTGACACATTTCTAACATCAAATGGCATATCGATTACAAATAGTGTATTTGATAAATTTCAATTTAATGTGATAAATATACAGAAGCAATGAATTTTTAATTTTTTTTTTGGGGGTTACGACTGCATACAGCAAATAATAAATATTTTTGTACATCATTTATTTTTATATTACGTGGATTATCACTAGATTGCATATTTACATTGCACAGTGATGGTAAGTATCAGGCGGCTGTTCCCATGGCTACACTGACAGCCACGACTTCAACATGCTGCCTGCCTTGGCTTTGAGGCTGCACAACAACAGTGGCCCGAGCTTGCTCGAGCGACTGGGCATTTTCCCCACCGGACGACACAGATACAGAACCCACCATGGCCGGAAGATCACCTGGTCTCTTCTCGTTGGCATCAGCCGACGATATGATTTCCCAGTCTTCCTTCAAGGTGATCACCTGCATACTTTTCTCGGTGTGCCTCTCGATCTCAAATGCAGTGGGCAAGACGACGTAGTCGTTGAGAGGATTGTAGAACGGATCTGGTTCGCCTGCATTCAACCAGTGCTGGAGTATCCGGAAAACATGCCGATCGCAGATTATTCCTCGGTGATCTGTGGGAACAGCAACTCTTGCGACCGCATTGAAGCCATCCGCCTGCAAAATATAAGATGAATTTCTGTTCTCAGACCAAATAAAGTGTTCTTATACTTCAGCATGTTCTTATTTTGCAGTGCGGAAAAGTTTCGTGCCATGTTGATATAGACGAGTATATTGCCGATATCAAGTATCCAAGGAACAATGGTGTTTCATATCTCTAGCTACATTAGTTTGTCGACCATACTGAAAAATTTTCCAAGTCCCTTAAATTGCATATTTCGATATCACACAATGCATAAAAGAAACCTGTATGCTACTAAGCATAGTTGACTAGTTCACAAACCTTTGCTGACTCGGTAGGGACTGTTCCATCACCATCAACGCAAATGTACTTAGGCTGCAAATAGTCAAAATGAGAATGAATATTTTGGCATAATGTTTGTCGCAATGACAAATCTAAAACTTTCAAGTAGTAGCATGTTTAACATATTATATTAATGTGCTTCAAAATGTCTGGTAAAGAAATTCTCATGTGGACATTAAAAGTAATTACTTAAAAAAAATAAAGTGTTCAAACAAATGTACCGCATGACTTGCATAGATAAAATCCACTTGATGAACAGTAGAAATTATTTTATTGAAGGAAGAGCGCCCCAACATAATGAATACTGATTCTTAGCAAGATTGCAAAGCTAATCCAACAGAAATCAAGATTACTTCAAGTTTGCAATTTTAATTACACATTCACTAGCAATGTGAAGTTGAAGATGCTTGATTCGAAATATTAAGCACATATGTTCTGGTAATGGGGACTGGGACATGGCAGCAAATTTGCAAGTTCTTGCGACAAATCTAACTCATACAAGATCGAGTATCCAGTTGCTGAAGGACTCTGGTCTGTAACCTCGAGTATCTTACAATTTCGAACAAACCTATACCAAGCCCTCAAGCTTACTAGTTTTCAAGTTAAACTAAGGTAGAACTCAGTGAGAAAAGATTTACCTCGGTGGACACTAATTGCTCTAAATCTGAAATTGGTGATTCTTTGCTCCCATAACTGCAAGCAGATCAGATAAATCAGAAACATATATATAACAGTTGTAGTTGCTGCACAAAATTACAAACAGTTCTTAAGAAGCAAGATTAAGACCTCTGATTTTAAAAATGTTGTGTTCAATTTTTATGCATGATATATCTTTATTGTGATATGATTGTCTTGATATGATAAAATGTATATGAGAATTCTCAAAAAAAAAAAAAACTTTACATGATAGGTTTTCTCTAAATAAGCATGTGACAAGCCTTTTCAAGCTTATAAACAAGATGTTATCAATCTTATAAATAAACTTTGTAGAGCTTCAACAACAACAACAACCAAATCTTATGTCATTAGATGGGATTGACTATATGAATCCTTCTACACTATTGGGCTCTATTCCCTACTATATCATCATTTATATTTAAATAAATTTTATCTTATTTTATTGTAAAGCTTCGACAATCAAACAAAATAAAGACGATTGAATTACAAGCTCAATAACATCTAAACAAGCCAACTTCAAGTTGCAAAAACAAACTAACATGAGCTTGAACAATCATTCCAACAATTTGGTTAATTTTAGACTTGGCTCAGCTCGTTACAGCTTTAGTCCTAAATCTTTCCTATTCACACAATTGATATAGTGGTTGTGAATGCTGAATTTGGCAAATATGTATCAGGTTCGATCTGACAAACTTGCACCTTGGGTGTGAATATTTGGAGCTTAGTGTGCATTTATTTTTGAAGAAAAAAGGAAATCCTATATATATCCAAGTATTTATACAACCATGCGTCCTTGACCTTAAATCTGAAATATATGCATTTAAATTCAAGTGTATGAGTCAAATTAGAAGTACATGTTAGTTACCTATCTTTAGACATGATAGTAACGCTTGAAACTTCAGATCTTAGAGAAGCAAAAATCAGACAGTAAAAACTTTATGAAACCTACCAAAAATTCAGAAACAGCATCAAATGAAAGGCATACCAGACACTATGTGGTGTGTCATTATTAGTCCCATATATGTTGTAAAATTTGACACTGTTTGGGAGCTTAGCACGTGATAAAATTTCACTAGTTTCATTTGCCCATCTCAAA
Source organism: Curcuma longa (assembly GCF_044706935.1). Classification (NCBI taxonomy): domain Eukaryota; kingdom Viridiplantae; phylum Streptophyta; class Magnoliopsida; order Zingiberales; family Zingiberaceae; genus Curcuma; species Curcuma longa. The sequence continues at coordinate 721,691 of NW_027435603.1, read as the reverse complement.
ATTTCTATATTCAACGGTAGAGGAACCTGCATGCCTCCATATGAAACCTGCTAATATGCAATGTCAAGAAAATACATTCGAGTAAATGAAAAAAAACTGTTAATGCCATCTCAAATTTTCACCTAGCATCTAAACAAAAGAATTAATAAATCCAAAGCTTTTAAAACCAAGTATAACAGAAGTTGAATATAAGAATATGTATTATGAGTAAGAAGATAAGAGCTCAAGGGCAAGTTAATATGGATGAACATGAAATTCCTATAAGAGTTCTCAATATCTAGGACTATTATTTAACAACATGAAGATATCAATGAAGGTATAGAATAAAGAAAAAACAGTCAAAATAGAGAAGAGCTTTTAGAGTTGTTTTGCATGTTTTGAAGATATCAATGAAGGTATAGAATAAAGAAAAAACAGTCAAAATAGAGAAGAGTTTTTAGAGTTGTCTTGCATGTTCCTCGTGTACTGATTAGGTTAAATGGAAAAGATTCATCAATAGTGGTACAATCCGCCTTATTTTATGCATCAACGTGTAAGATTGTTGCAAACTAACATCTTAAAAAAAGTTAATGCAATAGAGATAAGAATGCTAAGATGGATGTATGGAGTTCAAGGGCAGCCCGGTGCACAAACTCTTACCAATGCGGGATCTTGAGGAAGGATCTATCGTACACAACCTTACCCTGCATTGCAAGAGATGATTTCCACGACTCAAACATGTGATCACCGGGTCACACAACTACAACTTTACCATTGCAACAAGGCTTCCCTTCATGTATGGAGTTACTAGAACTAAAATAAAGAATACAAATATTCAAGAACAATTAGGTGAACCTCCAATACATGATAACAAAAATTTTAAAAACTTTTGAGATGACATGCTTATGTTCAAAAACAATGAATAAACTCATAGTAAAGTGGTTCAAGCATAAAGGGAGGCCAAAATTCAACATAATAAAAAAAATTTAATTAATTTGAATATTACCGGATATTGCATAGAGTTCAATGGAGAAAAAACAATACTAAGATAAAATACATATAGTTGAGACAAATATGGCTTGATAATGATGATTTCTCTGTCTATTTTTTTGGGAAATCTAGGGGGGCGTTTGGTATACATTCGGTAATGGGAATGGGTATTATTTCCATTGAGGGGTTAATGGCAATGGGAATGATTACCAGATTTTGGTGCTTGGTATAGATACTGGAATAATCGATCAATCGATCAGACGATCGATTAAAACATGGCTTAATCGATCGTCTGATCATGTTCGGGCTTCGCCATATTAATCTTAAAGGTAGAAGGTCTTCTCCCTTAGTTTGCCTACTGGGTAAATCTAGAACACAACTTATGCACACACAGAAGTTGATCTCACCAAGATATTCATCCCTTTTGGGATTCAAACCTTGGTCCTCTTATCGTTCCTCTGAGTAACATGAACATGCATATCTATTCACTTCTCTCTGCTCTCCTATATTCATAGGTTAAGATAGGATCGATTATCCCCTCCCTTTTCCCCTACTCTCCATTCAGTAAAGTTGTATAGGAAATAAATTACGGCATAGGGCACATACAATCTGACTGATATTCATGGCTTACCGTATTCTTTGCAAGAGCTTCATTAATCAAAGATATAGCTTCAAGAGGTTCATAAGACTCCAGCAATGTACCAGCTGTACCAGAATCATCATGCTTCTCCCTCCATAATTGCAAAAGAGGAACAACGTCCCAACTAAAGTTGGGACGTGCCATCAACTCGTATATGGAAGGGCATTCAATAAGCTAAAACAGAAATGTTCATGGTCAGTAAATATATAGACATGAATTTCATGAAAGGTAACTAGTAAAGAAAGGAGATTAAAATAACATGATTACCGAGATGCAACTATTGTGGTGTAAAATACAAATAATATTTTATTAATTCAGAAGCACTCAACGTTCAAATAGTTACCAATAACAAATGCAAAAAGGAAATGAATTTGAATATCGCATAATATTCAGTGAATCGAGTCGGGTATGCTTGAATATCCCAAGTAAAGGTGGATAGTGATCATTTGTACAGTAATATAATGCCATCAAAGAAATGCAGGAATAGACCTAATAAAGATTTTTTGCATATACATTTCTTTCAAAAGTGGTTCTCAGATAATTTTCTATCCCTAATAGATAGAACCTAACAAAAACCAAGATGGAGCTAAGCTAAGAGTAATGAAATGCTCTAAACACTTTGTTTAGCCCCTATGGTTTCAACGTTTATATCCCTAGGAATCTTTTAAATGAGTTGTAATTAGCTTAACATCAATTGTTCATAAATTGCATGTACCTTATTTTTTGAGCAATAAACTGATACCAAATAACCAATTTGAGCAAAGAAAACAAGAAAGAAGAGTCAAGTTTCATGTAAACTCACATTGCCTCACTGTTAGAACCAAAAAGCTTTTATGGTGTACAAAAGTAGAAGAGAAATTGCAATTGGGATATAATCCTCCATGCACATTTGGATATAGATGTGTGTTCTACAATCTTGGTAAAGACATCAAAAGTTGTTGCCAAGATCCTGGTTTTGAGACCCTCCTCAATTGAATGGGAGCTAGCTCCCATTTATAGTATTATATAAAAGGCATCCTGTCCCTTAGCCTTCCCTTTCCAAATAAAATTTACAAGAAAATTGATCAATTTTCTCTGCATATGTACCAGAAATTTCCAGACAGAAACCTACACAACTCTTCATATCATTGCGATTATAATACAATATCACACCAACAAAATTCATTCAATCCAGGCCACATTAGCAAATAAATGCAGAAATTAATTCGCCATCCAAATGCCCCATTAACAAAGACCAGTCCAGCTGTTCCAAATGCACACGCCTGTAAGGACTTATATGACCAAGTTTGAATTGCATGCTGGTGTAACAGGAATAATATTCATCAAAATTGGATTTTCTTTGACTATGAGTTCATCAATAGAGGCAGAAAATGAAAAGATATATTTTACTATTAAACATTCAATCATAAATAATGATATCAACTGATCCATGGAACAATGATTGTTAACAGACAATAGTGAAAAATAAACAAACTGTTGAAAAAAATATACCAGTTGTTGCATACTCCATTTGGTGATGAAAAAATTCCCCTCCCAACCTTCTACAAAGGATATACCATTCAGGAGACTGGTGGTAATGTATCCAGGTGCCCCTGTTGAAATTGAGAATAAAATACACATATACATCTTCTAAAAGTAACAGTACTCGTGTAGTTCTACCACAAAATCTCAATATTATGAAAACATTCATGAATATTTAACTTTTAAAATACTGTGTTTCCATCTTGAGAGTATCTTAAGTTCTAAACTCATAAAAAGTTTGGACCTTTCCTTCAATTTAACTTCTTTCAGAAAAGAGAAACAATTAAAATATCTCAAATCCTATCATGAAGACAACTGAAATGAAAAGGGCTCAAGTGAGAAGAAAATTGCTATCTTCTAATAAGTGCTAGTTCAACTGAAAATAATCACATGTGCTTCCTAGAATTCAATTTTCACAAATAAGCTACTGCTCCACGCAACTAAACTAAAAGTACCTGACCGCCTAAAATTCAAATTCTTCATTCTTTTTCCTCTTCTGTGAAAAGTGTAATAGTAGAAGTCTAAATATATTACCTTGAAATGGTGCAGCAATTGCAATCCATCCCTTTACGTATTTCTCAAAAATCTAAGACATCACACAAATAATAAAATATCCATAAATAATTGCTACAAAGATGTGAAAAAAGAGTCAAAGAAAATTGCACAAGAAAATAATACGATAAATGTTACAAAGTATTCTTACATCACTGTAAAGACTCATGAAGCACTTCACAAGCAGCCCTCCCATAGAGTGGGTTATAATGTTCATCTTCTTTCCACCAGAAGAGACATATACTGATTCTAGCTTCGCAGAGAACTTGTCAAGAGTGTCCTGAAGTCTGCAACGAAGCATGCAAATAAGTTGTACAAATAACCCTTAGATAAAATAAATATTGATATTTTCCCCTATAACAAATTATCATGCTAGCATGCATTTGATTGCGTAATCACTGATGCATTTCCAATATCCCTCTATTTTCACTCTTAGTTGAGGTAGCTAGTTTTCCTTTGTAAAAACCTCAATGCTCAAAATGATCAAAACCCACTCAGTAAGAATGATCTTGTCTCATAAAAAATATGACAAATGGATTAGTTATGCCAATGTTTTAAATTCCAAGTTGATAGAAGTTAACTATAACTGCATCAATGACAACAAGATACAGTGTAAGCATAGCTTGCACAATAAGACAACTCCTATCCAGATAGGCCGAGTTGGATCAAAATCAGCTAATGATGATCCCATACTATTCGAGATCTCCAAAGGATGAATGTGGACATAAGAAATGTGGAAATAAAGATAGAGAACTCAAACAAAAATGACAACTTTAATAGATAAAAACACTGAAAATCAAGAAGCCTATCTATTGTAAAATGATTATGCAAATAGCATAATAGTGAAAATGATATAGAAACTATGTGATAGTAGAGTAATAACAAAAGGATTAGTGTGAAGAATGTAGGACATTAGCTACCTATTACTCTGGCGAAAATCATATCCAAATCCAAAAAGAGTTTTGCCCTCTTGATAACCCCACTTAATCATCTCCTGTATCATGTCATGATAATAGCAAACCCCATCCCTCCCCACAATCTGTAATAAATAAACATTTGAAGTCAGTAAAGATAAACTTAAATCGATAATGACTTATATTGGGAAGAAATAAAGAATTTCCATCATATTATCAACTTATTAATTATTGAGAAATTATGAATATCACAAGGACATAAGACTTTCTTACCATATCTGGATCCAAACAATCAATTGCATATAATCCATATCTATCTTCAGGAACTATAATTCTTGTTTTATCATCCAAGGAAACTGTCTTACCTGGACATGAACCAGCAACAATATGGAGGTCAGTCAACAGAGAAAATTTACTATCTGTAACCATAATGTTGGCAGTTTTAACAATTGAATCACCTAAAATACCGATTGCTAACACAATTTCCTTTTTTTCAAAAAAGAGTAACATCATTGCCCAAATTTATATTTGTTATTAACAGTGCTTGAATCCATGTTAGTTAAGATCATGATCCAAATGCTAAAGTCTTTCGACCCAAACTAACCTAAACAATCCAAATCTATTTAAGTTAGGATCGTATGGACCTACGATCCAATCATGTGTTTGCTTATTGATTCCTACATAGAATCCTAGTTCCAACAACCACGACTAGATATCCTGATAGAATAAAGTTAAATTCAATTAGATATTTTAAAAATTGCTATTCATTATAGCAAATATTTTTCTTGCCATGCCACAATTCGAGAAAAGTTTCAATTATATAAGATTCTTTTTAACTCTTAAGTAGAACAATAATTTTTAATTATTGTCATTATCATCCATCTTATAATTATCATTCAATTTTATAACTATGATTCATTTTTACAGTTGTTATTGGCTATATAACTAATAGAATACTATGGATTCTATTCATGCTTCACGATACTACAAGCATAGTGTTAGAAACGTTTGTATTAGCATAATATATTGAAAGATAATACATAAGACAGGCATTAGGAGTATCTGAAATTGTCAAATGAGTTTTATGATGATCATCTCGGTCTAATGCAACTCAATTTTTTTTTCCATACTTCAGACAGGCATTAATAGTATCTGCAATTATTGGCATGCCAATAAATTCAAGTTATCTAACTCATAGTGTATCAATCAAGATTACTATTTGAAGTCGGCTGTATAGATCTAGTCCCAAACTCCATACAATATGATAACATCATAAATATCCAATACTGAAATCAATTGGGTAAAAGTACGAAAGGCACATTTTTACGTGATCAAATTTCAGTCTTGGTATTTCATTCAATCATGGAGTACTCGTAAACTTGATTTTCCATCGTTCCCTTTCATAAAGTACTCAATTCATAAAAGTAGTTAGACATAACTCTAGTGATGGCAAATTGCAATTGGGCAACATGTCATAATTCAGAAAACTTTATATGCTTATATAACTCCCAAAGCAAACTGATTTAACATAATTATTCGCAAACCATATTGTCAAACATTATCGAAAGAATATGCAACCAAACAGCCGCCATCACGTGAAACTAGAATTTAATACTGCATGTTCCCTCCCCAGATTATTCAGCTTTCTAAAACTAGTCAGATATAATTCTGGAGTCAGGAGATTTTTTTTGAGGTACTTACAAACACGAATGTTTTTTTGCTTATAGCAATATTCAATCCGAGCAACATCAAGTAATTGAGAACAAATCACTCACTTATATAAACCATTGCATTTCAAGCTGCCTAGATCTTTAACAAAGTCAATTTCAAATAGCATCAGCAAACATAAACATTATAGAAATCAAATAGCATCAGCAAACATAAACATTATAGAAAGAGCAGGAGAAGCTCAAATTGAATATTGTAGAGTTTTCCAGTGACGTCACTAGAAAATGATCGAACAACCAAATAACCAAACAAATGCAGAACATGATTTCATCATGGAAAATCTGGAAGGATAATAAAAAAAATCAACGCTTTACCTGTGGCGGGATCAAAATGAGACCAGACCTTCGCCTGGAACTCATGCTCCGCACCAAGGATTCGCACCCACACCCGCTCCTCCTTCCCATCATCATCGACGGCATTCAGGATCGACCCTGCAATCCCGGGAACCAACAGAACAGGATCGAGGTTAGGGTCCACCAGAGGCACCTGCTCCTTGGCCAGCCTCAGCCATAACTCGATCGACCGAATAAGCTCATCCAGCACCGCCATTCGCACGGACACCGAGCCAACAAGATTAAAGAACGGCGAACTCGCAAACAAAACCAACTGGTGGCAGAAATTCAAAGAGGATGCCGATATCGAGACCAGATAAGAGATCAAAGACAATTCCACGAATCCAGATAGAGTACGAAGGAGAGATTAGGGTTCCGAGGAAGAAAAGCGACGAGGGGAGAGAGAGGTCAGGAAAAGCTATCGATCGGAGTTACTCTCCCCTGAGGAAACGTAAGATAAAAATTGTTTAAATAAATATACAATAATATTAATAGAAAAAAAATCGCTTTGATAACAGCCGTTAGATTAATCGGGAAGCGGGCTATTCTCGTCGATTCGTTAGGTTTCTATTTTACGGCACACCACGTTTCCAGTGCGAACACCGCCGGTAACGTTACCGCCGACATCGTGACGATTCGATACGACAGGTGTCGTCGGCGAAGCCCATCCACGACTCGGATGACGTCCTTGGGTAGACCATGTTGGGTCCCACTCGGCTACGAATTGTCAAGCGATCACGTGTCCGTAACTGGCTCACGTGGCTCATTTTACCCAAACGAAGACAACTCTGATGACTGATGACGTGACTTTTTTTTTTTAATAATTCACCGTCGTAGTATTTTTTGATTTATTTTAGTCGATAGAAAATTTTTATGAGATCGAATCGACCATTTCAGGGATTGAATCATTTATTATTTTTTTATTATAATAATCTTGGTTTATCATAATAATTTAGGATTTATTCATGCAAACGTCAGCGTACAAGCCGGTAGATTAGGAGCTGGCCGGCTTATTAGAAGGAAAAAAAAAAAACAGTAGTCGAGTCAGCAACACATGCAACGACGGCGAACGCCGTGGCAGTCGCCGCCGGGGAAGCCCTCGCTGCGGCACACCTGCGCGCAGTTGCGATCGGAGACACAGATGCCTTTGAACGTCCGGCTCGGTGTCTTGCAATGGTGATGGAAGATTGCTTCCACGCCCCCTTTTCCAGTTCCGTCTACGCACAGATTCAATTAGCAGAAGCTTATAAATATTGGTATATATATATATCATTAGTATAATTACCAGCAGCAAGGAGAAGCAGGACAACGAGGAGAGCGCAGGCTGCCGTCGTCTTCTTCACTTCCATGGCTGTAGGCTACTGACTGCATTTGGAAGCAGATCGGCGACCGTATAATATATATATACGTACGTAAAGTGAGGGGAGATGTATAATGCATGGTGAGAAATGCATGCGTGCGTGCGTGCGTGCGTGGGGGAGCGCCACGTACGTGCGTAACGTAGCCAAGTGGCAGATTGATTAAACAAACGCTGCATGCGTCGCAACTGGCAATGAATTCTTTTTTTTTAATATTCCGTTATTTTAAAATCAATTTTAAGGTCTCGTGCCATTACGTTCTCATTTTTTATTCAAGTTTGGATGATGTTATCCCTAATATTTAATTCTTCTATTTGCTCATTTTAAAATCAAGTGTTTCCTCGACGGAGAGCAATTCTGATAATGTTGAATTCTTTCTGATAATGTTTTTACTTTTTAATGGAATGATAAGATCATTCCAATCTAACAACACACTGCAACATCCAAGTTAAGATTGTTCTTTTAGCGCAATGGTACTCTTCTTAGCTCTACTTGAATTTCTACAAAGTCATTTAGTTAGATTGATTTATGTCTGAGCTCCAAACATCCAATAAGGAATTGCCTTGTTAAATTTTGCTATGTTATGCAAGGTTTAGATATATGATCTCTTACATTATGATATCCAGCAAGTTGTAGTTGTGCTCCTGCAGCTGCTGCCCCATGCAATGTGTTAATTATTCTCATATTAATCATTAGAATAATCAGGTTAAGCACTGAATCTTTGAATATTGTTTCCTAAAATCATCAAATATCTCCAAGGATTTATATATGTTCTACATTATATTATTACTGGTAACATATGCGTTTCCATTAAAATTTTCATTTTGTTCAAGATTTGGCCACAGGGGTTACACAAGATGTGAACTGAAAATCCTACCAAATCTATTGGGAGAAGCAAAACAATGTTGATACTTGACTAAAATAATGAAAAAAAAAACACCAATGAGTGTGGATTATTTGTTAGCTTAGTGTCTTAAAAGCCTCCTATTTTTTCTTGCTCTCCACAGATGTTCCTCCTCTGTGTCGTTGGCAACCATGACATTTTAATAATAAAAACCTGTAAAAAAAAATACATGCATTGTAATAAAGGGGGAAAAAAACAAGAGCGAACAACGTTGGAGGCATGAATTCATATTGGAGTGCAAAAAGGAAGTATGAATAATATTTATCTCACTAAACTCAAAGCTGTAGTAGAAGATTGGTTTCAGCGATGGCAGACTTCCCACAATTGCCACTCAATCCCCAACTTCTTCAGCTCAACAAGGCCACGCTCAACTGCAGAATTGGAAATGAGGAAGGAATAGTCAGGAATTCTCAAAAATTATCTAAAACTCCCACTTAGTTCATGGCAATCAAATTAACACCATTTGCCTCACTTATTTCTTGTGGCAATTAGTAACAGTGTTCCATCTGCAAACTCGGCAGCATGTTATCAAATGAACCACAACTACATGAATGAGGTTCAGCAACCAGAATGAAAACCCCACTGCATTTAGACCAAACTGGATAGTTTAAATAGCATACATAGGTGAACGAATTCAACCAGTCTCCACTCTTTTGATTCTTTGATTCATAATTTTCCTGATGCACTTACAATGGCCTGTACTCTTTGCCAGCACAAATTGAGGCTAAAGGTAGGGCATAAAAGTGCCGATCACTTGAGTGTGTCAGGTCAAGGCAAGCATTTATTCATGTGCAGGCTCCAGCAACATTACACCTTCTAAAATTTAGCCTGTGTGCTAATGACTAACTTATCTGGCATTGTAATAACTAACAAGAGATGCAAGCGAATAGTTTCCTATGGAAATTTTCTAATTAAACATTATTCAATGTTAAGTTTTACATGTCTGTGTTGCCAGACGAAGAAAGAAAAAGATAAGTTATATGGCACACGGATTACCTTCAACTGCATCATGTGATGTAGGAGAGTGATTGCTTTGCTCAATCCAAAATTGCAGCCTTTCATCTGCAATATCTTCTTCCAAACCGTGATTCTTTGCTCTCCTCCAAAAATACGTCAACCAAGCCTAATTTACAAAAGTATCTAAAGTGAAATAGAAGTTAAGAACCTAATTTTTTAAAAAGAATTTGTCCATATTTAAAAATTAATGAGTTGTGAAAACTGCAGGTACAAAACACGTGATCCCCATCAAAAACAAGATTTAAAAAAAAACACAATTTGATATAGGGATCACTATAAGGAAATTGATAATATGATTCTTTGCCCAAGAAATGAACAATGTAAAAGCTGATCAAGGTGTTAGTTTATTGATCTTATGGTAATATGACTCTTTGCCCAAGAAATGAAAGATGTAAAAGCTGATCAAGGTGTGAGTTTATTTATCTAAAGATAGAAAATCTATCAAATAGTAAGGGTCTAAGCTGGTTGCATTAATTTGTGCTTGTCCAATACCCAATAGAAGGTAAAGCAAATCTTGCTTCTGAAAATAGACGTTCATATTGAGCCTTCCCAGCCCAGACTACCATGAACAATATCCTAGTGCTACATTGTCAAACAAACATCCGAAACTTACCCTGGAGCACTAAAAAAATGGAATAGAAATCCCATCTCAACAGAACTCTTGAATGAAAAGGGATGCACCTGAGTCTTCTCAACATGAACATAGTACCTTGACATATCAGAGAAATCACTAAATTGATATCTCACTGGAATTAAGGATTTAGTCCTCCATGGGGCAGATTAATACAATGAGCTTGTAACGAGCTCAAATCAACACCCATCATAAGTTCTTGAACACAGAAAACGAATAAACCATACTGATTATCCAAAATATAACAGAACAGCAGGGAAAAAAGATGAGTTATTTATTTCGACTAGCCTAAATTTCTGTGGCAGGCATCACAGGAACATCACGTTTTCTAGAAAAGGAGATAATAGTGGACAAGAAATACAGATGAAAGTGAATAGAAATTGAAAGTTGATGCAGAGTGCAAGCAAAACCACTACGATCTTGCTGGAAACTGATGGAATTGGTATGTTTGCACAGACAAAATTGAACCAAGTGAACATAGAAGTCACTTGAAGTAAAATCCACAAGTATACCTGCTTAAAAAGCACATCTTCAGTTTCTTCTTGATTCAATTCTGAAATGAAATGATTTCAATGTGAGTGAAAATAGGTTACATGCCACTGAAAGTACAATATACCATCTGAGTGATAAAATGGAATAATTACAAGAAAAAGAAACACAAACATAAAGAAAGAATTCGATCGAACTATTATTATGAGCTTCATTTTTAATTTGTCCTTTTTTATCTGCAGTCAAATGTGTAATAAAGAAGGAATACTGACCAAATGCTTCGACAGGGTTTTGACCTTCAGGCAGAATCAGTGTACCTGTAAAAAATACTACTGTTAACCATAAAGATAAATCTGGGAAAGCAGCATGATTGAAGAAATTGATGGTTCAGTTTTTCTTTTTAGTTATCATCAAAAGATCAAAGTAAGGATTATAATTAAGATAGTATATATTTGCAAAACAAGGTTTAAAATTTCGAAAGAGTTCCAGTCTTTGACCGAGATAATAGTTTGGATACCATATCATGCCATGTCAGTACAGTTTCGAATTATTTAATTAATTTATTAATTGTACACTTTTTATTATAATTAATTATTTACTTAATAATTAATTAAATTGTTAATATATGCTAGTTCTTCATTTTATATTTTCTAATTAATTTAACTACCTTGACCTTTAGAGTTAAAAATGTTTGCAACCAATTAGGTTTTAATTTTTAGCTTTACTCATTTGTAAACTATATATTTCTCTTATTTTATAATAATTTTAACTTATAATCTATTTAATTTTTGGAGTTAGAATGCTAGAATGAGCAACAAGAAAATGAGATTTTCCCTGGTCCTCTATAAATTGAGGCATGTTTCACTTCCAAATTCTGCAACATCGGAGCAATTTCAAATTTAAAGGTACAAGAAACTTTCGTTGAGGATGTATGTTTGTTTGAAATTAGTGTATATTTTTATGTTTCCATATAATTGTTTGAAATTTGTTGATGAACATTTGGTAAGAAATTTAATCATTAAATATCACTTTCTTTATTATATTTTACTTGATGAAACCTAGATAAAACTCTTGGATAAAGTGAAACAATTCAAATTTTATAGTTTTGATTTTAATTTGGTTTCCTTTCTTTCACGCTACAATTATTAGAGTGGAAGAAAAATAAAGAGATCTAATATTTTTCAAATTTTAATGTAAAATATTATATTTTAGGCTTAAATTAGATTTTAAATTTTATAATTATATTAATTTAATTTTATAATTGTAAATTTCTATAAAAAATTTAAAAAAACATGAAATTCAACTTAAATTCCACTCGATCAAATTTGAAAATTTTAGATTCAAATTTTCTTTCAATAAAACCAAATTCAAATTTGAAAATTTTTTATACCTTAAAATTAAACCCTCAAATATATAGTTTTTTAATTAACATGTATCTTTAATCTAAAATTTTTTATTTAATCAAAGCATCATGTTGAACTTTACCTTACCTATTTATTGGCACTTGAACCAAAATTGAGAGAAAGACCCAAATGAGAAGAAGCTCAACACAAACTTTGAATCCTAATTTTCTCATTGCTTGCTTGCACAATCTTCAACCATTGTAAAAGTTAGAACTCACACAAAAAGATCTTTGTTGATGTTAAATACTAAAGTTTATCCTATTTATTTATTTTTCATTTTAATTATTTTTTAAAATTTTAAAATAACTAATTAAATTAAATTGATGCAAAACGTGATAACGCTCAGGCCAAGCGCTCCTCGTCTTCAATCCCACTGTTAGATGAAACTAATTAAATTAAATTGAATCAATATATTCTGTGTTTTGGGTCGAGTGAAAGTCGGTTTAATATCAAGTGAAGTCTATCAAGTAGACATGGTAATTAGGGTCAAACATGGTAATTAGGATCAAGAAGGTTCAAATTTGTACTTAATTTAGATTTTTTTTTTACCGATTTAAAATTGAACCAAGTTTATATTTAGGATAGTCTCGATTAATTGTATTTAATTTGGTTAGTAATATTAGTAAAAGGTTAGGAATTACTAAAAGGTACTATTAAATAAATATATATAAGCTCTCTTTCTCTAGCTTCTCTTCTTCACTTCTCAATTCCTCGCCTGCGGTCCACTCATGCAATGTTGCTTGCCTAGTTTCACCACTTGCCCATACCGCCTACTCGTTGCTACTATCATCGTCGTCCGTCTACCATCGTCAGCTCAATATCCCTCTTCTCCACTCTCCCTCCTCTCCCACTTTTTCTATCAGTCTCCCGTCTCTTCTCCTTCTCCCCTCTCCTCTATTCTCTTTCACCATTCTACCACCCCTCTCTTTCACCCTATCACCGCTGTCGATGCCAAGATCATGTCATGAACTCACTGGTGAATGGAATGATAGATCTCACTGCACTGACCGACATGGTTCAACACAAAAAAAAAAAAAAAGATGGTACAAATGGTACAAAATAAATGGTACAAAATAACAATTCCAAGGAATAATGGAAATCCATGTTTTAAAAAATGCTTATTCAAAATGACTTGAGAAGAAGTAGCTACGGTGCAAAATTTAGTATGGGTATCATTAGCACATTACTATTTTATCCTTAAAAATTCAATTGTAGAAATCTCATACTATTATGAGTCTATGACCTTGGTTAGCTTTGTAAACTCAACTAAAGTGAAAAATAAACCAAGACACTGGAATCTAAATACAATTTAAAGAAAATGGATACCAAACATGTGTTTTTAGATATTCCATTTGATTTCAAAACATGGAATTTGTCAATTTAAAGCTTGCAAACCTTATAAAAATGTGTCATATTGATAATTGGTTCATAGAAACACATGGCTACTACAATTTTGCGATCATGTGCTAAAACAAGAAAATAGTAGCATTTAAAACTTATTCCAAGAAAATTCTATAAGGTTTTACCAATTCATCTAGTTTCATATATTGATTAATATATTTAGTGTATTTACCATGAAAGATTATTGTTACAACAACAACCAAGCCTTAATCCCACTAAGTGGACAAAAGATTATTGTTACAACCATAAATATTTTTATAATTGCCATTTACATTGTGGAAAGAATTTCAAGGATTCACAGTTTTTGAACAAATAGTAGAGTTTGATTATAAAATTATTTTTATTTTAATCTTTTGCATTAGTTGACAAGTAAAATGGGTCTAAGCAACATTTATGACTACTTCAAACTTATAGCATCATGTTGTCAAATATGTCAATGTCAAAGTTTTATGTACCATTTTATACTTAGCTAATAAACAAAAGCAATGGAAATGGGAACAATTAGTTATATAATATAGTTAAAAGTATGCATTACCACATTTAGCGTTTGCTCGTCGTTGTTGAGCCATTATAAACAGGATCGCTTCCTCTACCTTCAAAGGAACAGTGAAATAAATAATTAACTGTGAATCACAAAATAGGGATTATAAGATGACAGTCCGTAGCATTCAGATAGCCACAATGCATATGATTTTGCAGATTTTGTTTCTCTAAACCAAACGTCACAATTATATATTCAATGTAAATTTCTCTGTAAAGGTATCATAAAGTCAGATTCAGGTGCAAAAGTTCTATAGACTCTAGATCACATATACCAACTCCTACATATTTGTATTTCTTTAACCAAGGTTTCAATTTATATTACTTAGCTATGAGATTGGTAAAAAAACCTTCAGAGAAGTCAGTTCACGCAAGCCTTTTTCAACCAAGAGCATGCTCTCAATAGTTCCTTCTCCAGAAAGATCACTTGCATTCCATGAAACGTCCTTATCCTCTTGATCACTTTTATCTGTTGAATATATAAGAGGAAATAAAAATAAAGAGAGTGAAAAGTTGTTCAACAGCATTGAGTCAGTAGTGCAGAACCAAGAGATCTGACCTGATGAATACCCATCCTTGGCCTCCCTTGCCTTTTGTCCAGCAGATAACACAACTTCAAGTGGAAGTGGAGAGAAGGATGACCAAAACTCGAACTTGCTTTCCGCAATATCAGCATATATGCCTTGAAAGAAGCATCTGTTATTTTTTTTCAGCATGTGGACTTGCTTGGAAAATTGTCCACATCTAAAGATAATTTTTAAGTAGGTGCAATCAGTGTTTGAAACCCAGACCAATCTGCCAGTTCAACTGGCCAGGAAATGAAAGCAAAACTGGTCTAATTCCATTAATGGAGAAAAATGGGCTGAACCATATTTAGGTCTGGTTCAAGTGAAAAATGTCACAAATTCACAGGGCCACAAGTTCACTGCCAGCCTGATTTTGAAAACATCAGGTGCAACTAGTCTTTTGAAAATTGCCTAGCTTCTTCTTTCAAGTTCAAATCTGAGTTAGGTTCCAACATTGAAAGTAAAAAATTGGTCAAACTCATCACTAGTTAGAATTGGTTAATAGAGAATAGTGACATATTATAACAGCAAAACAACTATTAAATTAAAATAACTAATAATAGTTTACTATAAAATAATCATTCAAAAAAAAAATCTACATCTATACTTCAAACTTCAATACATTTATAGACCCATTATCTCATTAGTGATCTTATTTTCTGAAATTATTGCACAATAAATTGGTGGGTCATTGTGTCTAATGATATGCCAAATATACACATCTAACAGATTTAAAAATTATTCTTATTGTTTTCTTTATGCAGTTTTTGTATGCCCATTTTCTGGTCTCAATTGACCATAATAGTGTGCAGGTGGCTTCACTCCTAACTTAAGCTGAAAAAAGAGTAGGCATTTATTGTTGTCATCAACATAAGTATTGTCTCAAGCCAAGTGAATAGCATTTTTTATAATAAGAAAGATGGTTATTGGAGAATTATCATTGATGGTTGAGGTTATTATGGACTATCACCACAAAAATTAACGATTAGCGACGGAATTATAAATTCCGTCGCTAAATTTAGCTACGGAATTATTTTCCGACGCTAATTAATACCGACAGATTTTTATTTTCCGTCGCTAATTTTAGCGACGGAATTATATTTTCCGTTGTTAATTAGCGACGGAATTATAAATTCCGTCGCTATTAAATCATCAATAAATAAAAATAAAATATTGATTAGCGACGGAATTATAAATTCCGTCGCTATTAATTCATCAATAATTAAAAAAAATTATTGATTAGCGACGGAATTTATAATTCCGTCGCTAATTTAAAGAAAAGAATTAAAAAAAAAATTTATTAGCGACGGAATGATAAATTCCATCGCTATTAATTTAAATTTTTAGTATAATTTATTTTATTTTTCTGAATTTCCTGTTTATATATCAAAATATGTAAATACAACATTACAATCTCATTAATTTCTAGATAGAACATATCAAAATACACCCACATATCAAAATACACAACATATCAAAATACATCACATTAATCTGAATATACCACATATCAAAATATCTGAATACAACATTAATACAATCTTCATACAATAATATCTGAATACAACACAAATATGTACATACATATGCAAATGTGACTTTATTAGAAAAGTAACATCAAAATACTATTCTAAACAGAATTATGCCAAAGCTGGCATTCAAGGGTTCTCTAATATCAAAGATCTATCAAAAATTAGGTTGCAAGGGCACATAATATAATGGTCCTGTGTTATATCAAGGATGGATTTAGTATCATAAAGAGTGGAACAAGAGCATGAGTCTGTTGGTCTAGGGAGAGTCACAGTTTACATCCTTACACTTGTAAACGTGGTTGTTATAGTTTCTCAAACCTAAGTTGTACTAAAACTATTTTATCAAGCGACATTGTAGTTGCTACAAGGCTGACCCTCCAATTGTTGTGTAGGTGGTTAGCTAGAATAATAGATAACGGAAAAGTTTGTGCAGTGAAAACAGTATCTACCAAAATTCTCACCTTAACAAGCATAACAAGCAGAACAAAATTAATATCAGATGTAACTATGCAAGTGAAAATGATTGATTGTACATGGTTAGATGAAAAAGATAGTAAATCAATGTAGAGCAGGGCACCGATCTAAACAGTAACTTAAACACAGAGCTATGAGCTAATGCCACAAGTCAGGATTTCCTAAGAATTATTCTCCAACTCAAATTAGTTAATGTGGTATACTATGCTCCCACTTTTTTGTGGGGAAAAACTCAATGATAATCAAATTAGTTGACACCTATTAATAACTATTTATATTAATGAAGTTGTGGTAGATGTGTCCAGTTAGTTAAACAGAAGATAAGATACACAAACACCTCAGAAAATTTGAGCAAGTTTCTTTAGTACCATAAATTGCTCACAAACCATTTAGTGGGAGGCGATGCTAAGGCATAATACAGTAGTGAAGCAACCTACAGTGAACTGTGCATTAGAAACTCCCATACATCCACATCCACTATATTTTTTATATACCAAGATTTCATGACCAGATTCTAGAAAATGACCTATATAGTAGTTACCATCTTCTTATAACTACAATCAATGATGTATTGAAGAAAACCTTCAAAATACAAATTGAATTGTTATGTTAGTCTAACTTGGATAGGATTATCTGACATGAGCATCAACCCAAATGTATGACACATATTCAAAATGAGGACACTAGGACTTAGAGGGGTCTAAAATTGAGATATGGGTATGGAGATCCCACTTCTACCATCGCCTGAGACTCAAAATCTGGATCCCATTTACCTCATCATCCTTACATCTCATGCACCTTTTGGATCTTTATACTAAACCCCTCCTCAGTAGGCCACATCTCATGAATCTTCCCCACACAAGGCTCCTCTTTCTCTTTGTAAGACCCTCACCAAATGCACTCTATTTGAGATTTGGTCTCAGCTCGTGATGAGAGTGTTCAGTGCTCTAGACTGGTGATGGTGGTACATCATTAGCATTAATAAGCCTCCTCATTTCATCCATTCAACAATTTTCCTCTGAGAAAATTGACGAGTCTGGATCATCAAACTTGTATGTTCTATTCATACCTAAGTCATGTCAACACAAGAACAAGTAGGAGAAACAGTCGAGTTCCACAGATAACTGTGGTTGTATAGATGGCTTGTTATATTCTTTTGATATTGATGGTGTGTGCTTCTCTGTCACATCATGTTCAACTTGGGATTTGTGTCGACAATCAAGAGGCATTTAATGCAGTCTTAATCTTTTATGAATTTCATTTGAGAAGTTGCTGTAACAGAATTATTAATAGTTTCTATGTGAGGTCGATCCAAATTTGACAAGGTATTAAAAACCATTTATTTTAAAGGAGTTGACTTTATTATAGTGGTCTAAGTAAAGAGTCAAAGCAGAAAGCAGGTCTATAGAGGTCAATCTGATATATAGAGGATGGTTATATATATTTTTTTTTATTTCTACAGAAATGATATTCATCAAGCAAGTTTAATCACGATTAATTCTCACAACAAATTTACCCTCTCTTTAAGAAGATTCAAGTTCTTTTCTCTAAATGAATCCAAGGAGATTTGCCTCTTCTTAGACCAATTAATCTTGGATCCAATCTTTAGTGTTTCCAACCTTGGTTTCAGACGTTGTGATGCCATGCCAATAAAGCAACTTGGGGTCCAAGTTAGCAAGGAAGAGTGGTAATGCATTTCATTTGGTCATGAGTATATTGGGAAAAGGGCTGTAATTTTCATTAATACGCCCACCAATAAGGCCCTCTTGATCAAAAAGTTCCAACTGAGACTCCTTTTTCATAAACTTCCAAAAATATTCTAGAATATTCATCACAATACATCTTTGATGATCAGACAATCAACTGACTACCAGAGCTGATCAAAGCACCATTTACTGATGAATAAATAATTATTTTTAAAATAACAATCAAATTTATGGGTGGGATTCAAACCCAGAACCTCTTCATTAATAAAAATACCCTAGCCACCAAGTCAGTTGTGGATAGAATATAAGGAAAAAATTAAAAGAGCACCCTAATTATCAGAATTGTCAAAAGACCGTCCCTTGCTTTTAAAAAGTCAAAAGGGCATCTCATCATATTTTTCATACCGAAAATGTTCTTATTTCAGCTTTGTTGTAGTAGTCATGAAGTAGCTACTACAATGTGTAAAAATAAATCGATTCAACTCGGTCAAAAAATCTATATAGAGAAAACTTTTATATTAAAAAACCCTTTCAACTTGGTCAAAATTGCTTATATTTAATCAAAATCGTTTCGAAATGGTCAAAATCATCGTGAAATTGTTCTAGCAGCCATTAACTAGATGCTACAATAGTGTGGCAGCTATCAGTTGGCTGCTATAACAGTTGTAGCAGCCACTAAGTCTATATTCAAAGTCATACATTCAAATCATGATTTTGAGCAACACAAGTATTCGTTGGATTCTATTTTATTTATATGCTTTATTATTGCTCAATAACATCCTTTATAATTTTTTAAAATTATTTTCACACTCAAGAAATACATAACTGTGTTTTGCTCAAATCATGGTCATGTGCAATAAAAATTATTAATGTCTTTTATTTTTTGTTGTGGCATAATTATGCCTTAATAAGGACATTTTTATGTTTTTATTTTTTTCACTTTCGAAGAGTAGAAGCATTTTTTTTTATCAAAATATGATTCTATGCCATACAAGTTCTGTCTTTCATTTTTATTTATAAACATTGATACACTTTCCGAGTTTGGATCTTTTGCTATAACATGTTATGAGGGGTTATATTTTGATTTAGTAGTATAATTTTTACTCTATCCCTGGTCAAAGATTGTACGTAAATGCCTTATCGTTTGGAATTTATAATGATACTCATATGTGGGAATACAAATCAGTACATATTTTGGAGCTTACCAAGATTATGCTTTGATCAAAATATAATTTTGAGTCATAGAAGTTTCTAATGTCTTTCATTTTGTATTTGCATAATTTCACCTAAATAACGATATTTCTAATGTTTTTAATATATTTTTTACACTCTGAAGTGCAAAATTAAATTTTGGCAAAAATATAGTTTGGTATCATAGAGGTATTTATTTACTTTCATTTTTTGTATGTAAGCATCCCAAAGCTTCTCTGATGACACTACTATCATTTTGGATAAAAATGCTAAGACAACTGTGCCTCACAATTGGCACAACCTACCAGACTCATGCCCTATGTTAACCACCTTGCCCATCCTCAAATATTATATGACAATGAAAATAACATTAAATGTTACACAATTGTTGAAATATTTAGTGAGGTTACTAGACAATAACTTTAATGAAAATTTACATGTATAAAAATACACATGAAAGTAACAACAAAGGTGTAAGAGAAACATCCCCAATACCTTTAACCCATGAGTGAGACACATTGAATATTGTGACATTGGTAGGAGAAGTTGGAAGTGTAACAATAAAGAAAGTAGATATGTTACAAAAGCAGTATCAAAGGCCCACAACTAAAATAATCTAAAAGTATTAAGTAAACAACGAGTAGATGTATTGTTATAGGCCATAGAGGATTGAAATGACAAACTAACAACTTCTTAATTGAAATAAGTGTGAATGCAACTTTGTGGAGTTGCAATAGCAGAGCTAGATTCAACGTATGTGCTAATGGGCCCTCTTGAGATGTTGAATTTGATCTAGCTACATAAGTCAATGAAAGGATGACTAGGTAGGTAATTATGGAGATAGTAACAAACATCCTTGATATGCCCAAGTTTCCTACGGTAGGAAAACTTAAATCTAATAGCCTCTCCTAACTCCCTTATCCCCTGGAGGATAATTGAACAACCAATGTAGATTTTTCTACTGAGCATTAAAGGATGGAACATCCATATGTACACATCCGATAAAGGCAAAATGGATGAGCCTTATGAAATCTAAGTTTTCTCTAGCTCTTATTCAAGATGAACAACTTGAAGGAACCTTGCATAAGCTTAACATAAGTTTAAGATATGGAGTGATCTAAAAGATGCCACAAATATCGTAATCAACTAGTGTGGGAGGTTATCTTAGACAAAGAGATATGCAAATCTCTAGCCTATGTTTGAGTCTCATAGTGGGAGAAGCAGTTAAAGATGCTTATAAGGCTGGAACCAATGGACTGCCAGAAAAGAGCAAGTAATTGCACATAAAATCCACTCCCTTGAGGATCTAGTGGACTATGAAATCTGGATATCCTAGGTAGTGAGGTACTCTAGTTGAGCTTGATTCAGTAACCAATTTTGAATAGCTGTGGCTATGAAGCAAAACTATTCCAATTTAATTTCTCTGTAATAATCGTCATAGAGTTAGTGAAACTAGAAAGATGGGTGCTGGGAAGCATTGAGGAAATAATCAACAAGACACTAAAATTATAAATTAAAGGCAGATCATGATGAATGACCTGAAAACACAAAATGGGTGATTTTTTTTTGTTGTTTGAAGGAAAATAAACAAAATCTTCTTCCTAAACTTCTGCTGTCTGAGAACAAACAGAGGTAGATCCACTAGAGCAATTGAGTTGGATGGGTGTATCCAGTTGGGTTGTCAAATCCAGTTAAGAAGCAGTGTTAGAAGAAGAAAGCAACGCCTAGTCATCAAATTCAATTAAGCAACAACATCGAAGGAAGAAAAAAGTGCCGAAAGGAGGTTGTGTCAAAAGAATTTAATCAGAAGATGATTGCTGTCAGAGGTGTCTGGTTGAGCCGATTGATTTCTCCAAGATCATTTTCCAAACTCAAAGGCTTTGGACTGGTTGACAAATAGGGAGGTGGCACTCGTGTACTACAGATCATATGGTAGCATAAGGGAGGCGACATCAGGCTCATGCTAGTCACAACATACGCGAAGGACTGGAGGCTCCTGTGGTGTTGCATGAGGAAGAACAAGAAGAACATCATGACTTAGGGGAGAAGATGCACTGATGTTCAATCACAAAGAGGGAAGGTCAAGGAAAATTATTAGGTAGAGTAACGAGAGGCACGGATGACTTCACTCTAATACCACGGAAGTGGAAAATTTATTAGGGTTAATTTCCCTTTACCTATGTTTATTGTTCATGACTATAGAATTGCAAATGAATCCCTAGTACTAAATGATATTTACATTTAGGTCTAGGTCTATCACAGTTATGAACAATAATTTTGACCATAGCTGAAGAGTAACATATTAAGATAAAATTCCATTGTCATGCTTGTCTGATGGCAAACAAAGCATAAATCTACATTATTGCTTAGTCATTGTGAAATTTTGCAAGACCTTAGTATGAATCATATTTGTTTTAAAATTACCAAGGAATGCACGTACTTATAACTCAATTTTAGTTATTAGACCTTATTACTTGGACTTTTTTATACGTTTTCGAACTTGCATCAACTTGCATCAACAGGACATAACCGTGGTAGGTTACCTCAAGTAGAACCATTCCTTAAACTTTATGTTCTCACATGACAATGTGATACTTTTGACACTTAGATCCATAATCTAATGTTTGATTCTCATACCAGAATACAAAATGTAGACTTTTTAACTAGCTCTTCTGAAATGACACATTGCATGGTAAAGCCATAGAGGTAAAGATATTTTCAATTTAATTTTTTGAGCCCTGATGGTAAGAAAGCTCCTAGGAAGTCTGGTTAAACTAGATGTTGGTTATTTAGAATCATATCAATCATCTTGCTTATGAATACCTTAAGCTAACATTTTGTTTTATATTAGATTAAGCTATGAAAGTTGATGAATATTAAAGAAAATTATAGTAAGAGGATATCATCAAAGGGATAATTATACAGTCTGAAAAAGATCATATAGAAAATAAATTACCATAATTATCACATAGTTGCCAGTATCGAGCAAGCCAACACCTCTTGAGAACAACTTCCTCCTATTAAAATACATTCAAAAATGAAAAAAGAAAAGTGTTGTGAGAATGAAAACTTATATCTAACACAAACCATTAGTTCTTGTGATAATATCATCTTATGGGCCATTGTCTTAAGAGATTTAAGTTCTGATTCTGCCTCCTGAAGTTGCTCGGATGCCGATGCTGCCTCATCCCTTGCGATCTAAAAAGATATTTTGTTAAATATAGTTTAACAAATTAGATCAAAGAGGGAAATCACATTCACAACCAATTATTACCTTTGCTTCAGCTCTTAGCGTAGAAATCTCTTTCGTGGCATTGCCCGTTTGTGAGGTAGCTTTCATAGCAGCCTGCAAAAGTCTAGATTTTAGTACTAAGAATATATAATAACAAAAACAAATATCCTGTGACCTCCAACTATTTTGGGTTGATCACATAGATCTTACCTCACCATTAAATTTATGCATCATTGTCATCCAACCATACTTGTCCCAACTATTTGTGGGTAGCTACAAGAATCTTAACTCTACTTTGAGTTCTATGTAAAATTATATCACTAATGATTATATTAATAAAATTATGTTTAGTAAATAGACTAATATATTTTTGGTCTCCCTCAATCCCATTCAACTTCCATTCTAATATATTCAACTCCTCTAATTATAAAATTTATTGGTCGTCTTTATTTGTCCATTCCAACTTAATTTGTAATCCCATTATATCATCTAGTAGAACCACAACTACTCAAGATAGTTCATTTGTTGTCATCTCCGCTCTAGCTCTACTATCATAGCTTTCATTGAGGAGTATGCCTTAATAGTGGCTCTAATACCATGTTAAGTGGGAAAGAAAATATTGTGTTGGTTGTTTTAATATTGGAGTATAAATAGTGGTTATATTGTACTTAACACATACCCCTTAAACTAAAACACTCTTTCTGAGATTAAACTCCCAACACCTATAACTATTAACTCTTACAAATTTCAAATAGTGCAAACAAATCTACGTGCCCTAAATTTATCATAATCTTCAATCTCCAAAGTTACATTTACTATAAAATGCTAATTAAATAATTTTTTATCTTTCCTTAATTGCTTTGTCATTGACAAGAACAGTTCTATCATTAGCTTTTTATATACAAAACTAAGTAACTTTCTAGTTTCAATTATCTTACTCTTTATTCTCAATTCCTAGATTACTAAAAATTGTCCATATATGTTAAACTTTACTATATTGACCATTGTTTTCCTCAATTTTGACCACTTCATACTTATTCAAATTTCACTTTTGCACAATTGTGTCAATATCCCTGTTGTCTTTCAACTAATATCAATTCGCACTTCCTTATACCACCACTACCTACTTTCTCTATATATTATGTTTGTATCTATAAACTCTCTAAGAATTGACCTTCTCATATTCTTATTTTCTTTATCATCAATCGATATGATATTCATTTTTCAACTAACTAATATCAATTTGCACTTCCTTATACTACCACCTGCTCTCCCTTCTTCAGCAAAAATGTGGAATCCGTCACCCCAGCGGCCCCACACGATAGGCCGCATAACCATCTGTGAGGAGGTAAATCGAGAAGCTGCAGTTGGCCACAACGGAGGAGGGCATTGTCTCAGCTTCGCCGATATTCGACCCTTGTCCACTTCAGCAACTCTACTCCGTTGTAACAACTCAACTATGCCCCGGGGGCACCACCTACTCTCCCTATATCTTATGTTTGTATCATTAAACCCTCCAAGAATTAAAGTCTTCATATTCTAATTTTCTTTATCATCAAATCCATATGGCATTAATTATAAATCTCTTTATTTAAAACTATCCTTTCTATGTTCCACTTTTGAAAGTCTTACATTACTATCAATAAAATTCCATCATCAAATTCTGGTAAAATTAAAAATATTTATTTTCTTCTGACAATTTCTAAAACATATATATAGAATCAATGATATTTGTTAAGCATTTCTAGTATTCATCTCCGCATTTTGCATGTATTTCTATCTACCTTCCTAGCACTTCAGATGCAGTACTAATGTAGTAATATTATCATTACTTGTATACCTTTAAGTTTATGGTAAATAAAATTAAAATTATTGTAAACTTTGCAACTAAATGTTGCACCTTTTCAAAGTTCCCAATTCATTATTATTTCACAGAAATACAGAAACATAGACATGGAATAAAACGAGGAGCTCTTTTTTCAGACATAGTAACTAGATTGTTCATCTGCTGGCTAGCTGATGTATGCAAGCAAACACAAGTTTTTTTTTCCTCTTATCAATGAATCCTAAACAATCATGCTTTCTCTATGTAGATGTAATGGATTGATTGGGGCTAACATTAATTTTTTGGTTATAAAGATCAGATTTCGGTCACTAGCAATTCAGTCCTCTTCTAACTTTTTTATATATGCTGCTTGCTTCACCTTTGGTGCACTATTTAACTTTCCATACTTTCACACTGAAGATCAAATAATACTTGAAAAATCAGTGATTATAACTTTGAGCATGACCATCACCAGAACACCTTGCCAGAAACTTATACAAATACCTCCAAAATAACAAATAGGAAGTAGAATATACAATAAAAATACCTCTCTTTTTTGCAAGGCCGCTTGTTTTCTGAAAATAAATAAAGATAACCCAGTTACAAAAGCTACAAAATCATTAATTAAATGCATCCAAAAATTGCTTGCCTGGCAAAGAGGCGAGATTCCACAGATAGACCCTCACCAACAGAAGCTACCTGAGGTGTGCCAAGAAAATTATGCATGCTTTATTGTTTGTTCTGACATAGATATAACCACTAAAAGGAAAACCACTTTTTTCAATCACTCAAAAACCATATCTCAAATGCATCATTCCAAGAGTTTAAGTTTCTCTTGGTGACCATGTATATATCTCCATTTCCATTTTAAGAATATGAATTAAGCATAAATGATAAGAGTATTATAATCCTATGCTTCCATGACAAGTGAGTACACAGCTGTGCTTGTGAGCAAAGTGCATAAAAGGGTCAAATTCATCATTGTGATCACTAGGTCATATTTTATAAACTATTTGAGCTCAACCACATGAATGTTATCCTTCCATTGAGCTCTATGCAATGATATAGGATTGGTAATATTCCAATCTACACATGACTAATGTTTTCTTTGATCTCCTCTACTGCTTACATATTCCAGTTCAATTGATTTAACTCTTCAAACTATAAAATCTGTCAACAAAAAATAAGAACCTGTTTCTCAACTTGTCCAGCTTTTGACTCTGTTTCATCATATTTATCTTCTGCGAGCTGAAGATGGGAATACATAAATCAACATGAGGAAAATGAATAAAAGAAAAAAAAAAGCTAGAATATTAGTTGCACCAAACAAATCATCATTGTCTATTAGTGTTAATCGTAACAATTTGGGGTCATCCAATCACAAAACACCAGATCCAAAAAAATACCGAAGATTGTGTTATTCTCTCACCTTTTCAGTATTATTCTCATTTTCATCCTGTAGACTCTCAATCTGAGACCAAAAAAAAAAGATGAATTAAATAGAAATATATATATATTGTTCAAACTGAAATTACAAAAAAAACACATAAAGATGATACATTAATTTTTTATTAATAGATCAATTTTGTTGGAAGTGCTACAGATTTACCCCAAGCATTTGATACATGCATCTAAAAATTAATTATTCTGGCGATGGTTACCTCATCTTGGACTTTGGATGATGATTGAGCACTGCTTGGTTGTCTCATACTCAGATGGCCCAAGTCAATAGACATCCTGAACACAAACATAGGTCAGGAATCAGATTGACTCAAAAGCTACGCAACAAGCAAAAGTAATGTCAATCTATACATATAACACATAGGTCGATATATTTAGATATCTTGGATAATGGTTCAAATTCAACCACAAGAAAATGAAAATGGCTATAAAATTTATCCTATTTACACAATAAGAAAAGCATTGCATACATATCTGAATGTATGCAATGCTTTCCCCTGCGGAATGGCGGGAGCTTCGTGCATCGGGCTGCCCTTTTACATATCTGAATGTATAATGTATGTAGCTTCCTGTTTTTTTCTTGCAATAATTTGTGGGGATTTGGATTTTTTTGTACAAAATTTTGATTAGATTTAATTTTCTTAGATATATATATAATTTCTTCTATCAAGAATCAAGCATAAATATTGGAAATAAGAATTGTAGTTATCTGGTTCAAGCTGGTTCGAACTAAATAAAGCATTCCCAGTAGTATGAAAATTACCAAATAGATGAAAATTACCAAGTAGACTTCAGATCACATGTATAAAAAACAAACATAGAAGATGTGTTGTAATCATTAACGGTTAATATGATTAAACATTGTATGAAATATTTTAACGAAACAGACATAATAGCGCGAAATGTACTGCAGGAGACGGAGACCGGGCTGCGCGGCGGGGGGTGGAGAGTTCGATAGGTATGAAACGGGCGCGAGAAGGAGACGGAGGTCGTCCTCCTCGTCCTCTTCCTCATCATCGTCCGCGTGCTGGTGCGCCATGACGCGGGCGAGACGCTGGGCGGCGGCACGAGCGGCGTTGTTCTGCGCGCGGCGGAAGGTGCCAACACCTGCGGAGCCCGAGCGGACATGACGTTGCTGCTGGTTGAGTTGGCTAGGGTGGACGGGCGACATGGACGTCGGCGACGTCCTTTCCCCTGAGGGGCTCGAGATGCTCTGCTGGCGCCCGTACGCGGGGCTCCCCGCCGCCCTGAAGCGCTCCATCTCGATCGCCTCCGGCAATCGCTAGGGTTTCACCTCACGCCGGCTCCTGGATTGAAAGGGTCGTGGGAGGGAGGGAGAGGTGTGCGGTGGGCGTGGAGAGAGCGCAACGGTTGCAACGAAAGAGACGGGGCGATGATGGTTCGTTCCTTGACGCGAGAGAAGAACAAAAAGATTGGGTGTACTCGGCGGGTAGGATTTCGAGGCGTCCTACTAGCTCCCCTTAACGGCCCCGTATTAAGTTTGAGCGTGGACCCCGCCAAACGAAAGTTGGTATTCATTTGCGTGAAAGAATCACGTCCGCAGTGTCATGGTATACGATAAATTTTTAAATAGAATATTAATCATCAAAAGTGAATTTCGATAATTTAATTTTTATGTAAATTTTTAAATAAAAAGGAAATTGATATTTGTAATGGTTACCAAATTGCTAAAATTGAATTAATTTTATTTGATTATGCCCAAATACAGCCTCCTTGAGATTTTCTTGCCTGATGTTTTTCGAATCCGCCGCCGTAGTTCGCCAGCTACGGGGTTCGTCCGATCTGGTCGTCGTCGCCTCCTCGCACGCCGCTTTCCTCAAGGCCGGCGCCCTCACCGTCTCCGCCTTCAACCATCTCGTCCACGGGTACGCGCGGTGTCAGGGCGTCGGCGATGCGCGAAGATTGTTCGACGAAATGCTCCATCGAAATGTCGTTTCCTGGACCTCTTTGATGGCCGGCTACGTCCATGCTTCCCAGGCCCGCGGCGCCGTATCCCTCTTCTCCGACATGCTGGTATCCGGCGCCCGTCCCAATGCTTTCACTTTTGCGACGGCTCTCAACGCCTGTTCGCACCTCTCTGACATTGAATCGGGTCGAGCGATCCACGCCCGGAGCGAGACCTGCGGGAGCCGATCGGATGTCTTCGTCGCCTCTGCCCTTGTCAACATGTACGGGAAGTCCAATCATGTCGAGGATGCTCGTAAGGTGTTCGACGAAATGGTCGAGCGGAACGCAGTCACTTGGGGTTCGATGATTTCGGCGTACGCCCAAAATGCGCACGGGCATCAGGCGCTTGCTCTGTTTGGCGAGTTTCTTGGAGCGAGCTCTTCTGCGCACTTGCTGCCCAACCACTTCATGCTATCCAGCGTCATTAGCGCTTGCGCCAGCACCGGAAGACTAGGCCTGGGGAGATCGGCGCATGCGTCGGTTCTCCGGCGAGTATATGCTTCGAATGAGGTTATCTCGAACGGATTGATCGATATGTACTCAAAATGCGGATGCATTGATCTTGCACGTAAAGTGTTTGATTGCATTGATCATCCTTCTTTGATTCCATGCACCGCCATGATAGTCGCCTCTGCAAAGTACGGACTTGGGGATCACGCGCTGCAACTGTTTGACGAGATGCTTGCTCGAGGTATCGAGCCCAACAGTATCACTCTCCTTGGCGTCCTCCATGCTTGCAACCATTGTGGCCTTGTGGACACTGGCCTTCTGCACCTGAACTCGATGAGAGACAAGTATGGCATAACGCCAATAGCAAGTCACTATGCTAGTGTGGTTGACATGCTTGGTCGTGCAGGCCGTCTCGATGAAGCCTATGAATTGTCCAATCAAATTAAGGCCAAAGGTGAAGATGCTCTGATGTTGTGGAGCTCCCTGCTCTCATCTTGCAGGATGCACCAGCGCTTGGACATAGCAGTTGAGGCAGGGAAGAGGCTTGCAGAGTTCAACAGAGATGTGGCTGGTGCATATGTGGCAATGTCAAATGCCTATGTTGCTGCAGGAAAGATGGAGGGTGCAACAAGGATTTGGACAGAGATGCAACGGCGAGGGATCAAAAAGGATCCTGCTTGTAGCTGGGTTGAGATCAAGGATGTGGTTTATGTGTTCCGTACAGGGGATGTGTCGTCAGCCAGCGTGAGGCAGGATGAGGTGATGGAGCTGTTGAAGGAGTTGGAAGTGAGGATGAAGGAGAGAGGATATGTTGGTGGAGGAAATGGGTGGGAATTAGATTTTGAAGAAGAAGGGAAGAGCGTAATGGTTGGAGTGCACAGTGAGAGACTGGCTCTGGGGTTTGGGCTGGTAGTCACACCAAAAGGGATGACCATCAGGGTGATGAAGAACCTGAGGATGTGCAGGGACTGTCATCAGGCATTTAAACTGATCAGTGACATTGTTGAAAGGGAAATTGTGGTGAGGGACTTGAATAGGTTCCACCTATTCAGGAATGGGTCATGCACTTGTCGAGACTACTGGTGATTGCATCAACAGTCTCAAATCTCACATTTGAGAGATGCAACAATGCCATGAGGTAGGATGAATGAAGAAGGTAGTTCAACATTTCGAAGGATACTGCCCTCTGGCTGATACTTGGTATTCCCCTAAAGATGGTACCTTGATGGAGAAATATGACTCAAAAGGATGCTACTCTTCAGTGAAAATCTAACTAGAATGAGGGGAACGGATTCACTCGATGTGGATGATTTCTGATGCTATTTTTTCAGTGAAAATTTTGAACCAAGAATCAAGAGGCCAGTAAGGCAATAGTACATTGTGTAATGATGCAACTGAGTCTCAATTGTTGGATGGATTACATCTGGGTAACGAGGATGATACAACTAAGTGCAGGTGCTGGATAGCTATGATAAAATGATAAATCTCAGTTAGTCTCAGGGATAGTCAATGAGGCTAATTGAGATTTATCATTTTTGGATAGCTACGATAAGATTTACTGGTTAAAGTGCATGATGAAACTGAATGCAGTTGCTAAAGTTGAGCCAAGATGATTAACTCACTGACTAGCAAAGGATCAAACGGTTGAGTGCAAAGTTTCATTTCTTCAAATCTACGATACTGATGAATGCCGGCATGAATTGTTCGGTGAGTGCAATTGTTAAACTACTGGTGATTGTTATGGTGAATGATAACTTGACTAGCATCTTGTTTATTCAAGAGTTCTGATTTATGTGCCTTGACATCTTTGTCCGTGATGGTTTGTTACTTAGTTTATCTCCCGTTTGTTGTGGATGAGATATCACTCCCAAACTGCTCCCAACCTCACGCTATTGTCCAATAATTAGATGCTTTTCGATATTCAAAGATACTGTTTCTTTAATTTTGTTTCAGAAAGGGATTTGGGACCAGTTATCACCACAGTGTGGACCTGATACATCGGATGTTGATCAAACAGAAAACAACACAAAGCAAAGTGCAACATTGCGTAAAAATCTGTAAGTAGATTACCGAATCAGATTCCAGACTTTTCAGTCAAATTGGGTAGCCAAACCTATTAATTTACCTTTAAAAAAGACACAAGCACACATCATTATCATTTTGTTTGGTTAAGTTTTTCTTTCAACTATTTCTTTGTCATTAAACTATCTCCATGAGATTAAACATTATTAAGTTTGATTCAATTCTGCTCATTTATAATTCTATCTAAGAGACCTTCATGATATGGATCAATCATAGTTTAAATGTCATCTCTTAATGAGGTGCCATGAATGACCTAAACCAAGCTCGATTGGGGTGCAATTTCCACATCCTAAACCTAGATTTGAAAGGTAGCATTTGCTATGAGGGGAAACACACCAAATCCTTACCTACCATGCACTAACTACCTCTTAATTAAAGGTTCGACAAAGATACATCACCAGTTAGCCACCATGTGATTGATCTCAACTTAAACAAACATATTTTGCAGTGTACAGTGTAGACATATGCCCTTAAACAAACCTTCTTTTAGTTCCATCTACCTACCAAACGTCAACAAGTCTTCTCCCAGTGTTGATTTTATTTTACTTTGCCCCCACAAATTCACATTATTTGCCATTTAGTTCCGAGACATCCTACAAATTATGAGGCCTAATTATGAAACAGGACAAAAAATAGAAGAGCAAAGTGAAAATAGTTCCATAATTTATATATAAAGCCATGCATTGCCCTTGTCCAAGTTCCAATCCAAACTCGCAAGCAAGCCTTCGCCTCGACCACTGCTCTTCGATTCACGCGATGGCGATTAGAGCCACAACGGTCGCTTTCCTCCTCGTCGTCGTCCTGGTCGCCGGCGCCGGCGCGAGCGGGACTCCCCTCGGGTGGATCCCGTCGCTGGCGGGGTGCCGTGGGACGATCGCGGAGTGCCTGGCGGCGGGGGAGGAGCTGGACCTGGGGACGGAGGTGAGCCGGCGGATGCTGGCGACGTCGAGCTACATCAGCTACGGCGCGCTGAACCCGGACACGACGCCCTGCTCGGTGTCCGGGGCGTCGTACTACAACTGCCGCCCGGGGGCGCAGGCCAACCCCTACTCCCGCAGCTGCTCCGCCATCAACCAGTGCCGCGGTTGATGACTGACGACGTCGTGCCGCTTCTCCGTTGGGTGTTTTGGTCGAACAGTTGGTGCTGCTGTAAAAAATAAATATATATGAAATCAAATTAAGTCTCTATAATCTCGTTCTATGCACTCTCATTATAGAGTTTCAAATCTCAAATCTGTAATAAAAAAATTCTCGAAACATCTTTTTAATTTTGATTGTGACATTTATTAGGAAAGCTATTTTATTTATTTTTTATTTTATTTTGTAGATCAGTGACGAGGAAAGATCGATTCACACTGACATGTCAACCGCCACAATAGTGGATGAGCAAATCCATCATCAAGCATCATTTTCCCCTTTCTCTCCTTCGTCGTCATCGTTTTGTAACATTCTTATTCGAATCGTCAAAAAAAAAAACACCGTTTTTTTTTCATTTATAATCAAAAGACGTCTTATTCCGTCAATACATATTTTATTTTCTGAAACTATTTTTATTTTTAATATTATTATAATAATTACTAAATCATAATTGTTACTTATAATCTCGTAATTACTATACAATTGTAATAGTTACAAAATATAATATTGATTAGTATTGATAAAAAAAATTTATCTATTTATAATAATTATGTTTGTATTGATCAATGTTGACTAATATCAATTTCATATTGAAGGACAAAAGATGTATGTTTACATTGAAGGGGTGATCGTGTCAATTCTTCATTCTTATATTTCTATACTTCTTGTATTAAAAAATTAAGATAGAAGAGGAGACGGTCATTCTCTTTTAGCTCTGTCTCTACAAGAGTCAAGAGCTATGAGCTATACGTGCTATAACACATTACTATTAATATTAGTAAAATTGAAATGTTATTGTAATATAATATTATAATATTAATCAAAGATAAAATATTTAATTAACTATAACTACTACAATACAATTAGGGAGAGGAAAGGAAATTGATGGTGGGAAAAAAATATACAGGGAATTGTAAGAGAAAAGAAAAAAAAATTGATAGAGAAAATTGTTTTCCGTTCTATTTAGATGGATAAAAAAATATCAAAAATTGATTTGTCAACGGATTCATAATTCTACTTGTCCATATGGTAAACAAAAGAAAGAAAAATAATTCATATTATTTTACAAAGTAAATAGAAAAAAACTTCACCATGAAAATCTTTTCATAGTTTTTTACTTCTATCCTCCCAAATTAACAGAACCTTAGGATAGAAAATTTTCTCCTACTTACTTTTGTAAAAAATGATATATTTTTTCTATTTATTTAATGGGTAGATGGATTTATAAATCCATCCTTGAATAAATTTTTAGATTTTTTTTATCGAAAGCAATTCCTCTTGAATGTGCAATCAAATTTCTGACAACTCACCAATTGGACCTCATTTCTGTAAAAAATAAAATCTATTTTCTTAGCGGTTTCACACGATTAGTCTCATGATCATCTGTAAAGAGGTAAATACAAACTAATTACCACGATGAAAAGATATTATCTCAATTTCATTGAAATTCGTAACTCTTATTTATTTTTATAACTCTGATTCATCATAACTAACTCAGCTATATTCTAGAAAATCACAATCTGGCCTCACATAATCACAGACGGTGGCCTCAAGCGGACAATGGCCCCGAGTGACCGCGGGACGTCAACTCAAGTGAGTTGAAGATGAGTAAATTTAATGAGCTATTAAATTACATTATAAATATACCTCTAAATTATAGTTTTTAAGTAATAACAATTTTTTAAAAAAAATACTTTTAAGAAAATATAACTCACTAATATTATTTGATGACCTAATTCTTCATAATTAATCCGATAACAAAGTGGAAAGAACACCGCGTGAAATATATATATTTAAAAAAAAAAAGAAAGCTTCCTTTTTTGTTTCCTCCCTGACAAGGAAAGGAATCGCCCTCAACTGATCCGCTCCACTCCTAATGGCGAAGCTACAACCAAGCGCCGCCTGCGCCCTCGTCTTTCTTGCCTTCCTCGTCGGCGGTGCTCTCCTCGCCCCTGCCTCCGCCGGCGAGGCGCCTGGCGCGTTTCCCCTCGGCGTGATCTCCGGCTGCCGCGGCTCCATCGCGGAGTGCCTCGCCGGCGACGAGTTCGACCTCGGATCCGAGGTGAGCCGCCGGATCCTGGCAACCTCTGGATACATAAGCTACGGCGCCCTCAGGCGCGACACCACCCCCTGCTCCCGCCGCGGTGCCTCCTACTACAACTGCCGCCCCGGCGCACAGGCCAACCCCTACTCGCGCAGCTGCTCCACCATCAGCCAGTGCCGGGGATGAAGGGGAAACTCCTAGATCTCTGCTCCGATCTGGGAAAGAGGGATTTTTGTGGAA
Organism: Curcuma longa; assembly: GCF_044706935.1. Taxonomy (NCBI): domain Eukaryota; kingdom Viridiplantae; phylum Streptophyta; class Magnoliopsida; order Zingiberales; family Zingiberaceae; genus Curcuma; species Curcuma longa. The sequence goes on along the minus strand of NW_027435603.1, from coordinate 687,384 downwards.
GAAAACTGACGAATTTGGTATGTAGTAGTTGGTCGTTGTGCTCGATTTTTAAAATAATTCTTATTCTTGCTGGTATGAACTGATGCTATTGTTCTATTAACGGTGTAAAAAATCATTTTCTGTTAAAATTCAGCTTCCTTTCCTTCTATGTCCAACTTTTAAAGAAGTTCTTTAGTTAATCTTTCCTGGATTTCTTGCTGCTTCTAGCTATGAAACTGCACTGCTTATGTTACTGCTCCTTGATCTTCTAATGGTTAGTGGGTTTTGTGCAAAGTTGAAGTTCACCTTGAAGAGATGAGAGAAGAAGGAATTGGGATTATTGATGCAAACCCAATCCTCACCTTGGTTGATTTGTTTATGCATCTCTAATTATTGGTAGCACATTGAGTTTGGTAAGGGTAATGGGAGTGAATTATTGCATTTAAGAAGAAGCCATTGATTTTGTTGACCCCCCTCTCTGATCTTTAAGAGAATGGACCAAGCTTTCTTTGTAGCCATTAGGAACCACAAGGAAATTTAAGAAGAATGAGAAAAGCAAAGATAAAGGCAAGGGGCCATGGCATTGAAAAGTTAGTTGCAAAAGTTATTATTGAATTGTTTGTGACTGTACGACAGCTTTAATAGTGGGGCAGATACAATTACTTGAAGTGCTTGCTCTGTGCCCAACTTGACAGGGCATGTAATGAGTTTATGTAGTGCACATGACTTGTTTAGAGAGATTAAAAGCTGTGACTTTGAATTATTATTATTTTTTCTCTTTCTTTCTCACTCGAGATTAACTTCCAGAACTTCAAATTTTTACCTTGTAAAGTTTAATAATTGTGCTTTACTTAGAGCTCTTAAGTGATATTGGCAGTCATGTTCACTGCATGTGTTATCAAAGGAGATTCTGAGCAGGCTTTTGTTTTAATTCTTGTTGAGTTGTTGTAGCTTGCTAGTATTTATCTCACTGTCTGTTTGACAAAATCAGGGATTTGAAATTAAGGACCTTATCGAAGATGTTAAAGAGTTGACTTTTTGCCACTAGGATACTGCAATTTTAGTTTGACTTGCTACTAGTCAAAGTAGCTTCTTTGTTCAGTGAGAATAGAATATGCCTAGTTATGTTTTCCCTTTTAAAAGAACAGAAAAGTTATGATACAGCTATTATCTTTTCCTGTTGGTGACTCCTGATCAAAGAAAAATCATGATATAACTATGAAGTTTAATGCTGGTGATTCTTGTTCCTGTTTCTTTTTACTATAAATATGGACTCAGTTCATTTGCCCATCAATCTTCACCTTTACTTTCAAATTCTGTTGTACTCGAAGAGGAAATACTTGTTTGATATTAAATCTCGATATCTTTCTTGTTCATTGTCTTGGCTTTCCAGTCCATTTCTATGAGAACAGAGCACAGCTCGATTTGCCCTATTCAATGGAGGATGAGAAGTTCACTTTGGGCAAGAATCAAAACACTCTGTATTCTATCAAATTTATCCTTTTAATTTTTTTCCCTAGTTCATTGACTAATTCGACAAAAATATCATATTTTTTAAAATTTTCATTTCATTATATTTTTTTCTTTCTTGAATAATTTTTTAAAAGGAGAGAAACCTGGTGTCATGGAATGCTAGTCTTTGAATAATCTTCTTTATCCCTTTTTTATAGCCTTCCTCTACCTTCTCTTGTTCTCAATTATTCTATTGTGTTAATGTCAATTAGTCGACTAATATTTTATAACCGTTAGGTCATTCAATTATTATCATGCAACCTTTTCGTATCAATGATTCACTTCTACTTTTCTATTGTAACATCAATCAAGTAAATCTTAATATCAGTTGAAACATTTAGTTCATTAACTAATAAAATTGGGTCGATTATCTGATCGGCTCAGGCATCATTAATTGATTAGAGGATGTTATTATTAGTCAACTAACTTCAAACTTAATTCAAAATAGAATTATTCTATTATTGATTTCTTTGAACCAACTAAATAGTTAAATCAATTCAACCATCAATTAACTAACACAGACTGAACCAACTAAATGTCAACTCAACCATCAATTAATTACATAGACTCATTGGCATGCTACCTCGATCGATTGACTACGACCATTGTTTAAGTCAATTCATCTAAATTGAAATCAATCCTCCACCATCTCCTAGGTACGTATCTCCAACTCACTATCCGGGGTAATGATGCAACAGCAGAGTACTTCTCAATTTCCTAGACGTATAAAGATTTTTAAGTTTTGATAGGTTAACAGATGAATTTTTTTTTTAATGAACGATTGATTTAAGAACGTTTGTTACAAGTACTTTTTGATTTATTTAGCAGTTAAAAATTTTTCTTTTTACTTTCAAAATTAATCAACATACATTGAATATCTGATACCAACTATATACTCACTAACGAGTTTTACCTTACTTTCAAATCATCTCTCTCATTAAACGACTCATCCTTTAAATGCACTAAGTCATCAACTCAGCTCCACGTATCATCTTCACCAACTTAGTTCGCGACTCGACTGCACCTAATATATTTTTTTAACAAAAAAAACACACACACACAATCAGTTCTTCTCTATTAACTCCGCATGATTTTTGTAATTCAAGTTTACAAATTCGAAGATGGCAATCTGATGAGCTTTTACTGAAAGGGGCATGTAAAGCAATTGCTGCAAATTATATAGAACATTGTTCGAGCACATCCTGCTACAATATTCAAATTGATATTAAAAATAACAACCTGGTTAGAAAACCAAGCCTATGTAATCACTATTATCTCACATCACAAAACACTTTGCACGCATCCTCACCATTCATATACGCACATTAAAAGTAGTTCGGAACAAACAACATATCATAAACAACATGATCAAGGATTCAAGCGGATGGAACATGCAGCGCCACACTCCATCCATGCACCTTCCACCCAGCCAGAAGCCCTCCGAGCCCATGCCCAGTTCAAGAAGGCAAAAGCTTCTCGTACGGGTGGCCGGTTCTTGCGGCCTACCAGAAAGAATAGCAAAGGGAGGAAGTCCCAAAAAGATGGGTGCTGATAGGAAACTATTTGGGAGCGTTTTTTCTGCTCAGAATCTCGTGTTCTTTCAGGCGTTGCTGGAACCTTGCTAGCCGGGCCTGGAGGCTGACCAGCCCAGCAGCCTTGCGCGAAAGAACAAAGTTAAGCTGAGTTACGTAGTTGTCAATAAAACTACCTGGTTGATCGATTTCAGCCAACAAATTCATTTCCTACAATGAAAATCAAACCGAGTTAGAGCAACAGATGCACGTGAACAAATATGAAGCTGCCTCTCTGGAAAGCATTGTCAATGCAGATTATTGTGACCATAAGAATAAGCCAGATATAAAGTATAAAAAACATTGAATGTTTAGTGAGTTCTATTTGTATAGGACGATGAAACATCCAAGCCAAAGAAGCAAAGAAAGCATAGTCACCAAGTCAATTCATGTGATGTGCTCATAATCACATGTTATTCAAATACTTACATCACTTAAAAGGACTAGTAGAAGAAATCATCCAAGACTACCTGTATCCTACAAGTATAAATATTGAAGGAATAAGGACTTGGATTTTATAGGTAGATGTTCAGTATTTAAATCATGGTCAACTCAAGGTTAAAGATCCAAGGTCATATATGCTTAAGCTTTTTCAAATATAAATACTAGCCACTGAAAATGGCATTTCGTAGGTACCAAATAGTGATGAACACTATTTTCTCTATACTCATCATAATATGCCTATGGATGATGCTGACAAAAGAGAGTATGGACAATGGTTCATATTTGTCGGGAACTGCAGGACTATTCTTCAAGTTGATTATAATTACTCCATTTTTTTTGTTGTCAGTTCCTTTTCTTATCCACTTAGGACCAACCCATTTAGGGATGCTTGCTTATTAACATATAAAATAAAATGTTCATGAAGCATTTCAATAAATTTGAAAAGACAGGTCCAAAGGAGGTAGCTCCAATATCTAGTCAATCTGTGTTTGTCGCAAGATATGCAAGATATGCAAAACACACAAAATATATGTGTGTGCCAACTGGATAGCATCATTCACTTGATAGTCTGAGATAATTTCTAGTTAAGTGAAAACAATGAACTTACTTCACGGACTATTTCCATTGTATTCTCGATTTCCTTCCTATGAGCTGCTATAAGAGCATCCTCTTCCTGGAAGTCACGACAGCATTTAAGGACTTCAGACGGGACAAAACAGCAATAATCAGCAAAATTTAGACATATAACTTATACCTCAAGCAGTGCATTTAGTTCGTCTTCATGGCATGAAACTTCCTGATCATACTTTTTTGATGGGATCTCAGAAGAAGAATCAAATACCTGTTGCTGCTTCTGACTAGAAGATACCAACTGAGGTCCACTCTCTTTTCTGGACCAGTTGTTCTGTCTCTCAATCTTCTCTTCTTTAGGTAATTTTCTACGAGGTGGGGAAACCTTTGGTACTTTATCTTCATCTTGGGTGTCAACTGAATTCTGAATAGAATATGGTTTATTGCCATAACCAACATTCTTACTTTTCATCTCAGCTCTTTCACTATCAAGCAAACCTGGAATTTGCACTTTCTCTTCCCTTCCACCATGGAAGTAATTCATTGTTCCAAGAGAATTTCTGTCAAGCTCAGAAGAACTCTGAAAAAGATTGTCTACATTACCCTTTGGCAGTTCCACTACATTTGAACCTTGATTTTGCTCAGCAAGATCATCAACTTCAACTGTAAATTGTGATGAAATTGCTGATTCCTTGCCCGAAGGAACCAATGGTACAGGAGCCTGATCTTTTCTAGGATTGCCACTCTTGGAAAGACTTTTTACCCTGCTCCACCAAAAGCTCAAATTATAAATGGCTACGATAATTTATCAATACTTTATAAGATACACCTCCATACCTATCAGCATATCTCAATGTGTTAAGAGTATGTTCACACGAACCCGCATTAGGGGAAATGCATGAAATCATAACAGTCCTTGAATTGCCAACAAAAGAATCACGAAGCACCTCAGTCAATTTGCTCCCTCTAAAAGGGATATGTAGTTGATCATTGTCTAAGGCACGTATGCATTCCTTTAATGCCAAAAGGCTCTTGTTTATTTCTGCTCCCTCAATTCTACAGAACGTAAAAGAAAACTGTGAAAAAACTATTATAACAGTCCAATTAAAGTGATGGATCCAAATTCTCAAACATATACAGAAACAAACAAACAATGGACCCCTTCTTCACTGACCTTGTTTGGCGATCATTGTCTGTTGTATCAGCACCTCGTTCGCTCCCAGCAAGATCAATAAAAGAGATCTTTCCAACCACCTTGACACCTCGCGAATCATTATTTTCTTTTTGTCGCCTTCTATCTTCTACTTCTTTATGCTTCTTAATAGCTAGCTGCAAAATAGCATGGGATCTTGATGACTCCTCATTAGCTCCAGTCGAACCAGTGCTTCTTGCACCATTCCCTTTCTCAATATATTCCTTAACCATCAGAACATCTGTGATCTCAAATTCCTGTAGTCCAACAATGCAAACTTGTTGCTTTCCATCTTCTCTCATGCAAAGCTTCCTGCCATCATTGTCAAAATGAATTGCAATGCTATCACTAATCTAAGAACAAATAGCTTTTGGAATGGGCAACAGGAAGACATCAGAATACTTTTCATATGGCATAGTAGGATTTTTTTTTTCAAAAATGTATGAGTTGATTAGTTAGGATAAAAGCATGTTATTGCCAAATGTATGGTGGTATCACATAACATGTATTCATTCTAATATCTTCACAAGAAATTAGTTCTTGATGTGGTTAATTATAAAGTTTATCATACTACTTCTACACCACGTTTCCCAAGAGGGATACAGCAAAAGAGCTTCATTATTATACTTCTACGCCATGTTTCCCAAGAGGGGTAGAAAATGAGGAAGGGAGACATGCCAAAAGGGAGAGAAATGATATAATGATTCCCTCATGTGGTCTTCTTCAAAGGGAAAGAGACAGTGAAAAAAAAAAGAGAAAGGATCATGATCTTATTAAATTCTCTTTCAAAAGCTAAGGAAAATACTAAATTACATGGTGATAACTATTTTTGTTATTTAATATAGCTAATTGGAAGAGAAGTCTTGATGCAATGGTAAAATTGTTATCATGTAACCTTGAGGTCATTGATTCAAGTCATTGAAATAGCATCTTGCAAAATACAAGATAAGACTGTGTACAATAGACCCAATGTAATCCAATCCTTCGGGACCCCACATTGACGGGAGCTTTGTACACCAGACTGTCCTTTTTTTTAATTTAACTAATTGTTATTTGCTTCAGCTCCATTTGGGCAGAAATTTTTTTGATTGATTCAGAGAAAATTTGTTCTCTCAGTCTCTATCCTCTCCATTTCTCTCCAAAGAACCAGGGAGAAAATGGATCCAACCTCACTTTTCACACAGTGCCTTTTCTTCCAGCTCTTCCATCTGCTATGGGAATCACAACACTTTCAAAGTCCCTGAAGTTTTCTTTCCTACTTTTCACCCACAGAGCATTTGTTAAATAGATTAGTATCGGTGCAAAGTGAAATATTACCTAACATTTCTATCAAGCTTATCCTTAGTTAAAATTTCCATCTAACTTATATTAAGCATATGTTATGGCATTGCAAATTATACTAATTAAAGCAACTCATATGCCATGTAAGCAACAAATAATTGCCCTTAAAATGTTTCTCTTTATTTCCATACTCTTATATCAATTAGAGCATGGATCTCTTTATTTTTATTCATTTCCTTTGGTTTAAATTATAAGGATATGGCATCTAGGTCAACATTAATTAATATTAGTTGAGATATCATGGCATAACAGCTGAATAACAACTTAGTAGGATATGATATATCTTATGACTTAATAGAAATAAAATGCTTGATAAGATAAACATAAGTTTGTAAATGAAATGAGGAGATGGATATCAATAAATAACTAGAAAAACAAACCACCATGCCATAGAAAATGATATCAAAATCTAATATTATGTTTAGAAATTTGTCATTACCACCTTTAACTTTGACCGATGATTATAACACAGCACCATTTGAAATAACACCTTGACTATCACAACATGGAATGTGGCAAGTAAACACAAAGTAGGTTATTTAGAAAATAACCACTATAGAAATATCTAGACCGGTAATACACAAACAAGACAAATAAAGTGAGTTCATCTCAAAAGTATGACAATCCAACCTTCTATCACAAAGAAGATCAAAGAGCTTTCCACCATATATCTCAAAGTAACTAAGCCATAGTTTGAACTTTTGATTGCGGTAAACAGGTTGATTTAACAAGCGAACAATATCTTCTGCAGCTCGGAGAGGCAGAGGTTGCATGGTATATGTCTTTCCACTACCTAAACAAATATAAACCAAGTGGAATATTTAGCCCATGGATAGTAGTTCTAGAATTAGTACCAAGTTTGGTCCATTCATTTTATCCACAAGATAAGAAAATATATATAATTTGAACAGGAACAATTAATTGAAAGAAAAAAAGTCAGGTTAAATAATCTCTACATGATGCTCATGTAACATACGCTTTGTGAAGTCAACAAGCTATCTTGACCCTTTACTTCAGAATTAAGGTTGCCTATCATATTATAGCTACAGAGCCAGCTCCACATACGACTTAAGCAGCTGAAACCTACATGAATTATCCCATAAATTTTCTTATCTAACCCTTAAGGCATCTCAAAGATTCAGTTTGATATGAGCATTCATAATGAAGGTAGGGAATATTTCATCAGTATTATATTGTTTAATTTAATAGAAAATTATTAAATCTAAATTCAAAGGGCATAAAATATTGTATTCACTCAACATCCTGATAAAAGGAAAAAAAACTACAAAGGTAAATTGCCATGTAAGGTTTAAGAGTAGTTTCAAAGAGCAGATGGTCGGTCCACTGCGTTACGCAGTTGGTATTAAAAATAATAATAAAAGTAATTATATTGAAAAAACTAGCTAACATAATATGCTAATTGATTCATCCAAGTCATATTTACATATAGAAAAAGTATATGCCAATCAAACAATGTAACATATATAATATAACAAGGTAGAATAGGTAATATTTATTAGAAGCACACATAATTAAATAGTTAAACTGTTAAACAAATGTTTAAAATTAACAATTCTAAGTGACAAGTTATGTTATACCTCATCACAAACTTAATTTGGTCTTTCACAATAATAAATTGGCCTTCTTTAGTGCACACAATTATTGCAGAAGTCAACATTAAGTTCTCAACAATCAAATGAATTGAATATGTTTTTTCTTTTCATCACATAGATAGCTCATCAATCCCACATAGGCATCAACTGGCCTGCCTAGGCACCCATACCACTTAAAGGGACCTCATATCACATATGTGGTCCCTTGTCTAAAATGCCTACACTAAAACACAAGTTAAGCAAGCATCTCTAGAGTATATCTCCTTGAAGAGATAAGTCAAAGGATAGATTCAGAGTGTGAAACAAATCAAAGGATGAATCCTCTTATTCCTGTTTCCTTCATCAAATGAAAAGATAGACACACATTTAAAGAGATGAATTTAAGCTTCCTTCTTTCGTAACTCATCTGCCCAAAATCAGACGAAAAACACCATCCTTCTTAATTCATCCACACAAAATAAGATGGAAAACAAATTAACACTTGTTAATTAAACAAAATGATCCATCTTCCTCATTTCCATTCATTCAAGGATGCTACTCAAAGAGGATAATTTTCTTAGCATCCCTCCTCTTCACCTTTGCATCTTTTTCTAGTTCCATATTATTATCTCTTCCTCCCCTCCACCTTTCCTTTTATATATTCATTCTTTCAAATTACTATCTCTCCAAGGGGAAAAAGGGCTAAAATTAATGTATCCAGATCAGCAAGATAAGACAAAGATACTGAAACAGCCTGTAAATTATTGTGAGTAAAAGATGATCCAGGTCATCATATTTCTAAAGATACCTGTTTGACCATAAGCAAAGCAGGTTGCTTTTGTTCGCTCGAAGATGGTGGGTATAATTGGCTCAACTGTTGCACGGTATACCTGCATGTAGATATTTGAGGAAAATAATTATCAGAAACAGCTAAAAATACTCTAATTTTATAGAAGGGGTTGTCTTGTTGATGATTTGATACATGAGTGCACAAATATAATGAGGATGAAAAAAAAAAAGAGAGCTGATCCACTTACCTCATCATTAGTAACATGCTCATCCAAAACAGCATCGAAACAGAACTCATGTCTCTCCACATATGCAGTCAAATCGACCTACCACATTAAAACAGATATGAAAATTTGGATGATGGCAAAATAACCAAGTAGCCTTATGACAACTATAGGTGTTTACTATTTGGCATTTGCCAACCACATTTTCAGTCATGCATTTAGAACAAGTTCAGCAACAACATTTCTCACAGACAGATAATTATTTAACTAGAGCCAAACTGTAAAGTTTTCTGCAGTAAAGCAATACCTTTAGCTTAGGCTCATGGACAGTTAAGCAAGCATTGTCATTTACAGTGACAATATCATCCTCTTTTCGGGATCTCTCCTTCTTGTTCAGAGGCCTTTTACGTACCTAAAATAAATGATGAGAAAGGGGAGGGAAAAAATTAACTGGACATCTAATGCAGCATAAAATTATAAAAACTAACAGATTTCTTCATATCATAAATATTTAAGCTGATAACGAGTATCTATGTGTTTTTAACCTGTGAGCAATATTTTAGGAGAAAAAAAAATAATATAAGGGGAACTACTGCACTCCAACATATAAATTATCATCTAGAATGAATTTAGCATGTGCATAAACGTGATGGTTTTGAATTTTAAGAATGTTGTATGTTCTACCAATTGTATTTAGTAAATGTTTTTACTTTATTTCTCCATTTTGATCAAGCACTTTTTAAACAAAGTCAGGTCCCATGGATCCACTTCTTTCACCACTTCATTTCTCTTTCAATATGAGCCCATGCTAAAAAGGTTTGAGGAACAGAAGCAGACTATCACTTAGACAGGTAAAGCTGTAATATCAATCTTCCTGAATGATTACATTGACACAGACTAGCATCCCCTCGTTAGAAATATTCCATTTATTCTCAGATGGCATGCACGACACAAATTCTTCTGAAAACAACATCAAAACTTTTTGGTGTTCATACACTCACATTACCAATATTCACAATCACAAGATATGCAAAATTAAAAGCTTATTGACTTGATGAGATAATCATTCTCATAGAATCAAAATATTAATGAATTTTTTGACCCGTTTACAAGTTACCACCAATTAGAGAAGCTTGTTATGTAACTATGGATTAACTAGATAAGTATGATTAGCAAGCTTGTTATCTACAGAATAATCAGGTAACAATAGAGTATGTTAATGTCATACTGCATATTTAGCCATTGATGCTGAAATCAGGATGAAGAGTCTTCATAACAAAATATAAGGTTTAAGGACAACCCCATTTTGAAGTTTCAGCCAGAGACCAGAACGATACACTTCCAGAACACTATCATTCTGTTTTGGTTGGGTGTCAGTCGCTTCGAGGAGTATGAAGTATAGGAGGCATACAACAAGGAGGAAGAGGTAGACAAGGCAACAAAGGAAGAGGAGGAAGCAGGGGACAAGGCTGAGGCGGACAAGGCAGAGGAAGAGGGGAACCTCCAAGAAGTTTCACTGCGGGGAACCCTAGCTTCGCACCCTGCTTCATCGCTCGCAGAGGTGTGTCAAGAACTGTATCTTCACTCATGGATTGCTTTGTGGAGATCTCGTGCCTTCTTGCGTGTCGATCGATGAGCAAAATGAAATTTTTCACTCGTGTACGCCAACTTAGAATGAAATTTAAAACCATGGAAAAGTATATATTTGCTTCTCTTTTTCTTTTCTTATATTGGGTTTCAACCCAAGGTAAAAAGATAGAGATAAGATAAAATATGTGGCACATTAACTATAGACACTGAAATCAAGGTGAAGAATCTTCAAAATAAATTATCTGTGACACTGTTATATGCAGTGTCGCTAGAGAAAGAACAGATAGAGTATCTATCGGAATTTCCTTAGCAAAACAATGTTATTTTGGTTTTAAAGAATAAAAGATTAAAAAAAAAAACCTGATAAAATGAGTTGATGCCTGAGTCTATTTTGCTTCAAGGTTTAATGATCACATTCTATTAAGAAATCAATTTATGCAAAAAAAAAAAAAAAAAAGGTGTGCTGAACTGATATTAAAGCATATTGCTTCAAGCATGCACTTCAAAAAAAAAACTGAAAAAAAAAAACTGTGACTAATTAAATAAAAAGGAGTGTTAGCATCTTAGGTCACAACACTTTAAAGAAAGCATTCCCAAATTTCTTAGCATACCACAACTTTGATCTTGGCGACATTGTTCTCTCTGGTGTTAATCTCTTTTTCATTGTCCAATGACCTGATATTACCATCCAAACGCCCTTGTGGTTCAGATCCATTATATTCATCATCAAGGCCTTTGGTGGCAAAGAATGGGGATGGCTCAAATGGTTCTGAAAAGACGTGCTGCAAATGAAGGGGAAAATGAGAAAATAAGTACTTAACATTTTCCATAAGAAATGATAACTACAAGAAATTACTAGATGAAAGCAGATAGCCATTTTGTTGTTAACAATTTATTGCTCCGAGGCTAATTTGACAAACTTTCGTTGATAACACACACACAAATAATTTAACCTTTTGCAATTTGTAGTGACAGTGAACAACATCATTTGATTAACTAGTGTTAAAAAAAATTATTTTCGATTAATCAGTAACACACACACACACACACACAGATTTCCTAAATCATTAAATTTCTGCTAAGAAATTAAAAGAGGGAAGAATGTACAAGAACTCTGAGGACATACATCTGAAAGAAGCTCAGTGTCATCCATTGCATGAAGATCCAAAAGTCCAGCTCCAAATTCCCCTCTTAGTTCAGGTGAATAAAAACCATCTGCTGCACTAGGGCCACCCAGACTTTGTGCTGTTGGAGGATAGGGTTCAGAAACAGATTCCCCATTGAAATTCAAATTCCTAAAAAGCTTAAAAAGTTTCTGCTTCTCCTCCATTGTCTGCGGTCCATATCCCTGCCAATTGCCAAACCCATCTCTCAACCATGCAATTACTAACCCATAATTTATAATTTAACATTCGATTCAAAAGAATATGAATAACAAAGTTTCTACAGATCCTTTCACTGAGGTGTCTAAAAAAAATATTCAGACAGACTAGTAATGAAAGAAAATCATCTTTTTTCGGTGTTTTAGGGTACAACAGAGAACAAGAAAAAAGTTGAAATGCATTATAATAATGCAAATGAAACAATTTTTCTAGCAAAACGAATGAGTGTACAAAAAAAAGAGAAAATATTACAATTTACAACTAAACTATTCAGAATTAAAGAAAATTTCAAAAGCTATTCATCAAGCAAGACGAAAAAGGATCAAGAAGCACGGAGTCGGACGAAGGTGGCCTCACCTGCATCAGGAAATTTGGAAGCGCGCGATTGTCAGACGACGCCATGGGCGATGCCAGGTGCTGAAGCCCAGCGGATTGGAGCCACCGCGCCATGACAGCATCTTCGCCGCCGGGACCACCCGCAGCGCCAGGGTGGTGGTCATACAGAGCGGCCGCCGCGCTGCCGGCGACGGCGCCCTGCTGAAACTGGCCACCACCCATGTGGCGCTGCGCCTTGCGTTGGGGCGCCAACTTGGCGGCCGCGGGAGGCGATATACGAGATCCGGCAAGCAGATCGGAGGGAAATAAAAGCGCCGGGCAGAGGCACGACCTCGGAGCCTAATTGGCACGGGAAGATCCGACTTCCGAGGGGAGTAGCGGCGAATCGAGATCTGAGGAACAAGGAAAAGGGGGGCGAGGGGCGGTGGGGGCAATGGGGAAGGAGATCGAGGAGTGGGGATTGAGAACCCTAATTGGTTTTGGGGAAAGGGGAAAGACAATGGGGTTTCTTGGAGTGGAAGGCAACGAGAGATGGGAGAGAGAGAGAGAGAGAGGGGCAGGAGGCAGGCCGCAGGCGGCGATCGCGATCGAAGAAGAAGAAGAAGAAGGGAGGACGAGGAGCGATTGATATTTTTGCAGGAACATTTCAAATTGATTCATAAATTTTACCATATTCCAATTTTGCTTCTAAATTTGAAAAGCATGAGGAAATTCCACTACGCGCCTGGAAATGGTCAAGAGTCATAAAGTCATTTGTCCAACGTGATTGATTCATAAAAAAAAATCTGATTGTGAGTGTAAAGTCATTTTATGTTTCTTAAATTTATAGTTGATAAAAAATTTTCATTCTCAAATTTACTTTGATAGTTGATAAAAATTTATATAGAACAGATCAATCACTTTCGAAATTAATCAATTCCCAAATTGGAAGAGTGAGATACTTACAAGAAAAAAAAATAGTTCCAGTAGATTTTAATCATTTACTGAGATAAGTGATGTAAATTATATAATAAGGTTTATATATAAATAGAGAGAAAGAAAATGATATCCTAAAATAATTATTTCGGTAGAATTTTAAAGAAGAATAAAGTATATATTGTATAATTATTATTAGTATTAAAACAATTAATAATTGTCAAAGTCACACTAAATTAATATTCTTAATTTAATAAATGCAGTAATCAAAAATCGTGAGAAAAGAAAAGGTTTACAAAAATGTGCATCTGTGACAATTATTTTTATATGATAATTTTTTATATAGTCTAGTGATATGAGATCGTTAAAAATACATCGCCACTGATCCACTAATTTGCTTTTTTAAATGATGTCTAATTGAATTACCTCGATCATGATTTAGAATTTACCTCCTCATAAAATGATCGTGGGACCGATCGTGTGGGACCGTTAAAGTGACGGATTCCATCTTATACAAAAGAGTTTAATCAAAATCAAGTAAATCCCTGTGTGGATACCCTCTACCCAAACAAGCACTTTGATGTCTCAGAGACAGTGGGGACCACATGACAAATCCAAGACTTGATCAATGCAGGCGTAGGTCAGATTGAGCTCGAGTCAGTCAATTCATGATCAAATTCGAGTCAAGTTAGTCGACTCTTGGTCGAGCTTGATTTGAGTCAACTCGAGTCACATTCGAATTAAGTCCAACAAATCAAACCCAAGATCATGCTTAGATTGTTGGGTTGCAAGGTTGCAAACATAGTTCCACATCTAAAACACATGGAAAAGATCATGGGGTTAAAAGGATGGAAAGTATCTCCATTGGTATGAGACATTTTGGGGAGAGCCCAAGAACAAAACCTGAGGACTTAGGCCCAAAGTCGATAATATCATACCATTGTGGAGATATTTTGATTCCATTGGTACTAACAAGTGGTATCAGAGCGAGACCACTCTTCACCGGACTAACCGCCAGATGAGACCAGACACCATGTGAGAAGTCTTAGTAGGTCGGGTGGACCAAGGGGCAACTAGGTGGAAAGTCCTAGTAGATCGGGTGGACCGAGGGGCAAAAAGTCCTGGTGGGTCGAGGATTCAGACATCAAAAACGACGTTGAGGGGGCCTGTGGGATTGTTAGATCAAACTGCTACCCCGCTCCCCGCTCGAATGCGATACAACAGTTATAACGACGCCAATCACTGAGGAGTCAACTCATTCTCTGATCTCATCCTTTGATCTCAATTGGATCACTCTTATTGTTGCAAGAGATCTTCTAGCTATAGGATTAGAATAACCAAAAGCAAGGCTGATATTAACCTATCAAACTTTAAATTATTTGATAACTCAAATATTCAATTCTGGTAATCTAATTAATTCAGTTTTCGTAATCTGATTAATCATGGAGGTAATTGATTCGATCTCATAAAAATTTTTCAACCGCCATTAGGATAAAGAAAACGCATATGAGTTTTACTGGGCGGCCCAACATTATAAATATTTTAAACTCTCTAAATATAATGTGAGATTTGAATTCTTTTTATTTAGGGAACTCATTCCATATCATATCGGCAATTGTTTGTTTGATGTTATTGAATCTTTACTTAGATATCAGATTCTTGTGAAGCATTGTAAGCTTCCACAACAAAGACCATGGGCTGCTGCAACAAAGCCCATGCTTATAAATTTAAATTTAGCATCTGAAAAATCATTAATAATTATAAAAAAGAAATTTAAATTAATTTTGAAATTATTAGAACTTCAAATCACTTTTTTTTTAATACCAGACATAAAATTTATTTTTTTTACAAAAATAAAAATTAATTTTAAATCTTGAAAATAATAAATATTTTTTTTACTTTTGAAAAAAATTATGTAAGATTTTATCAATTTAGATTTATTTTTAATATTTAAAAAACTTAATTCTAAATTTGTAACTAATTTTGAAAAGCAAACTCAAGTGAATTAATAGATTGAAACAAATTGAAGTGGATTAGCGCTATATCTTTTTCAATGTAACGATCATCTATGCATGCATCCACGCACACATTCCAACACGCATACAATGCATTTTGAGATTAAGATAATTAAGTACACTCATCAAGCATTAAGAAAGAAAAAAATCACAATGATTAAGTTGCCTAATCAAAATTTTAAACGTTTTTCATTAATCAACCATATCCTCATACAATATTATATTGCATACTAGGAGATAGGGATGATAATTTCTTTCGAATCTAATGGTAGATCCAATACCTAACTCGAATGGAAGGAGAGTATAGAGAGATTTTTCATACCCAATTAAATAATCAGCTATGAGTATTTCAAGTTCAGGTATATTAGAGACGGGTGTAGGAAAATTCTATCATACTCAATTTGAATATCTGATTAAATAATACATATATAAGTGATGTTGTTCTTTGAAATCTAACACCATACAATGGTGCTAGTTGACACTCAAAGTTCATTATCGAATTAATGATAAACAAGAAAGTAGTTGGATGGAATAAAGAAAATTATTTGTATAAAGGATAGCCGATCCTTTGATGGTATACGTGAATAGGGATGAATATTCGATTCTCCGATAGATATGATGATGAGGATGAAAATTGAATATTCGATGGAAATATATACAGATGAGTATATTGATATAATAAATGAGCATGGAGATAGAGAATATAGAATTAGATCTAAATCTAATCCATTATCATCATTACTAAAAGATAACAAAGCTGAAAGCGAGGGTTCATCTAACAAAACTACTACAAATAACAGTTTATCCTTTATTGTATAAAAAAAAATTATTACATACCATCCTTATGAAAGTGGCCTTTGCTTCAACTTCATTTCATTTCATTTTTCAAAAGGACATAGTCAAATATCCTAATGTCAAAAAAACCATGTGGATATTAATTATATGGCCATACCATTAGGAAAAGACAACCTTGCTTGAATTATTGATGGAGACTAAAGTTAATTTTCATAATTGTGATTTTTAATCACGTAATTAACTCATGCGCAAAAGGGCTGATGTTTTTTTTCCTTAATTCACATTGTTGTAGTGTGTGCTGACCACTAGTGGATAAGTCAACCATCATCATCTCCTTGGAAGTTAAATTTCCAATCTCCATTGGATTTGGGCATGCAAAAGTCAAAAGGTGACGGCTGCCGCCTGAGTTATAGCTTCTTTGGATTAAGAAAGAACATGCATGCATGCAATGCACCTGCCTAGCTACCCAACTCGATCGAGAGCAAGTCAAACTCAAAATTGGAAGTGGTAGGCCACAAAAAACTAAAAAGTCAAATCCAATCCCTTAACTATTCCCTATTAGGACTTAATATAATTAAGAATTAGGAAGAAAGGCACGGACTACATCAGTCTGTCCCAATCACTCTCAAACTTAATAATTATCCGGCCCCATGCATTTCATTGGTTGGCCTAGTTAATTAATTAATAATGTAAACTTTATATCTGTTCAAGTAACTTTCGAGTCATTCTTTTACTTTGCTCTTCTTAAATTCGGCGTGTGCTTAACTCTCGCTTCTTAATCGTTTCACTAAAAAGGCAAAGAATATAGCTAGTAATATTTAACTTGTTGAGTTAGATCGATCGAGCTAACTTGGTTTGGTTAGACTTGTGAAATTTTTATTGTTCAATCATTCTCAAGCCTAGAATACATTTTAGGTTAATTTGTTTAGAGGATTGAGAGATCTTTTTGCAGTGTACGTACATTTGTTCTTATATATATATATATATACAATAGACTTGTAAATTTGTATGTTTTAATTGTTCTTCAAAGTAAGACAAATATTTCACCATAAAATTAAAACCATATATATATATATATATATATATATATATATATATATATATAGGTTATTTATGATCCATTTTCTTGCATAGACCCAAATATTTTTGCTGAGGAAAACTATATATATCTCTATATATACCAAGGAGATTAATTAATTAAACAACTCATTAACCCTCTTATATATATATATGATCGAAGTACTACCCACTCATTGAATTTGTGATCATAATCATGGCCATTGTTAGAGCTTGATCCATTCCCGGGTGCACCCTCAGCGAGAGAACATCTTTGTCGAGTAAATTCTTGGGCATCGATGATCCATACTTCCTACTCACCTGCCAAATTATAATACTGAAATTAATCCCAAATTATCCATATCTTTAATTAATTTGCCTAGCTTAGCTAGCTACTTAATTAATGTTTATGTACGTACGTACGTACCTCGGCTACAAGTGTGTTTAGATCAGCCTGATATATTTTGGACCATTCCTTCTCCCTCGACCAACTCATTCGATACCCTAACGATTTAACCGATCCACGGTCGTCGGCGAACATGGAGATGGTGCAACTCGAACTCCCCAAGTGTTTGGTCGCCTTGAACAGTGGCCTCAGCCTCTCCTCCTTGCTCATTGTTTGTGTGTCTTCATCTCCCTCGTAGACCTTCCAACTCTCCCTCAACTTCAGTATCTGCATGCCATGCCATGCCAAGAGATTTCATTATATTGTAATTAAATCCAGATATAGTAAAACAATATTCAAAAGTCGATCGATCTTCAAAATATTCAAAGTCTACTCTATCTCGATCGAATTTTTTAGGATTCGATATATCGATGAGGAAGAAGAAGACGTAAAGGAAGGATATGATGAAGCAAAGGTAGCGTACGTTGGGGCGGCAGCGGCGGATGGTGAGGAGGACGTTGCCGTGGGAGTCCATGAGGAGGGTGTGGCGGCGCCAGTCGTGGGCGTAGTTGTCGACGCGGAAGACGATGCGACCGTCGGCGTCGTCGAACACCGTGTAGCCGTGGCTGTTGAACAGCAGCGACTTGCGCCACACCGTCAGCCGCCTCTCCGGCGCCGACGAGGTGCTGCACGTCTCCGGCCACGATTCCATGCTTCTCAGCCTTCTGATTTTCGCTCTCTGTCTGTCTGTACAGACTGTACCGCATATTCTGGGCCGCTGGCTTTTTATATACCTCGCTCACCATACGCGTGACGTCTGCGTGTGCGTGAATCTAAATATATACCTCAATTTTCAACTAGTCAAATATGAAATATATATACATATATAAAAATTAAATTTTAAAATAAAAATATAATAAATTTAAGGAAAAAATAGACAAATACTACCCATCGATTTATTTCATAACAGTGGAGCTTTGGTTGACCGAATTAAGAGATACATTTATTTTTCTAAAAAGAATCTAAATCGCAAGAGAAAAGAAGCCATAATTTGCTTTGTTCGTGAGAAACGTGGGGGCTACGCTAATATTTAAAGTTCCGGTCATGCATGTGAAGTTTCATTATTTTCTTAGTCATGAATTTTAGTCGACCTTCTTTCCTATTTTCTGATTTTAATTATATTATGAAATAAAGGGGGGAAAAATTAAGAGTTTTGTACTATTATATATTCAACTTTTTAATTATTGAATTAAAATCATCATCATATTACAAAATATTTTCTTCGATATCATTAAATCGTACTTGTCTTAGTCGTTTGTGTTTACTAATTTCAAAATATATGTTTAGGCACAAACGTTTATTATATGGCATGGCCATTGAGCTCCCCTACCCGCATGGACAAGACGTAATTAGGAAAAGGTATCTATCATAATTAATTTAAAAAGCAAAAAAAAAAAAAGGAAAAAAGACACATTTTTTTATTATAATTATTAAAAAGATCCACTCCATTTAGACATGACCCAGTTCGGATCGGAGCCGGATCCGACTTGAATTCGCAATCAGGTCAACAAGTCGATTACCCATTGATCCAATTCATCGGGCGTGAATCATAACTGACCTAACCCTAACCCCAATAGGACAGGTTATGATCCAAGGGTCCAATTAACCATTGAATCAGCAGTTAATCAATACCCACACACTGTAGTGTTGTGGTGCTGGTCAAAAATCAGTATCATACCCTGTGGTATTATTTTCTAAAAATCAACATCACATACTTGTTCAACCCTAGTTCGAATCCATGATTTCGATTGTTGGATGAATAACGATCTATTTTGTCTTCATACTCTTTGAAAACTCAAGTATTATTTGATGATCGGACAAGAGTCAAAAAAAAAATCAAAGGAATATAATTTTCAGATAATAAAATATAATTTGATATTGAAAGAACGAACATTATAAAAATGAGAAATGAAAGTGAATAATAACAACATCATTTCATCCTATAAAAAGTAAAAAATAAGTGAATTATATTTATTTTGATTTTTCTATACCCTAAGAGAATAGATGACTTAAATAATACATAAATTTATAAGTTTTAAATATTTTTTAATAATAATAATTTTGAACCATAATGAGTAGATAAATCATGAATCAAATTATGAACCGATGATTGCGATTCGTGAATTAAAACAGTCTTAGACAATAAGAATTAGAGGGTCAACATATTAGAAATCATCGAACCGTCATTTCTGAACCGTCAGATCGAGATCGGGTCTAACTCCACAGTATCATAATAATTATGTCATAAAAAATAAACGGAATATTATTTTAATAAATAATAAAAAATATTTTTTATAATTTTAATAAAAGGGAAGGTTCTTTTGATTTTTTGCTAATTGAAAACAAGAAAAATTTAAATCTGCAGAAATTTCAGATAAGAAAGCGTGTACAGTATGGCATCATCCATGGGTCATGCATGATTTGTTAATTTTTGGGATTTTTTTTTGCAAGAATTGATCGAATGTAATAATTAGAATTATTTTAAATAAAATTTAGCCTGAACTTAATTATATGGATGGAAATAATTGAAGGAAGACAAAAGAAAAAAAAGACTTATAAATGAAGAGATCAGCATTAATAATTCATGCATATGGTAAAATTGTTTCACCAATATAATTACTTTTTGTTTTTATCTTTTTTTTTATATTACTCTTTTTTAATTGCTATAGTGCGTTTATGCGAAATTAAATTTTGACAAGTTATCCGATGATATCTTTAAAATATTCTGATCGAGTTAAATATTAATTAATTTTGTTCTAGTAGTAGATGATCGACTGATCGTCCATCTATTAATATTAAATTTTAATTTAAACTTAATTTTATATTAATTTTTATGACGTTTTGCCGTACCTAGTGGATGATCATAATTTTTGTATTTAGTAATCATTGATAGAGAGATATATATATTTAATATATCCTTAATATCTATTATTATTTTATGTTATAAATTAGCAAAAGAGGGGGAAAAAAGGCAAAAACAAAAGTGAAAAAGTGGTAATCCAGTCACAAATTTAGAAATATCTAAGAAATCACGACGTCGTTGTACATATACGCTTTTCCCGCGTTCTTCGGCGCACGTTTCCGGGTGCTTTTTTTTTCCTTTCTTCTTTTTTTCCAGAGGAAATTTGTTGAGACAGGGAGAGTTGAGAACGCCAACTTGGAACGGGCAGGAAAAAATATCTGGGGTCACTGGTAGCGACCGCACGAGGTCTGCTGCCCGCGGTCATGCGCGGGGCCCAGTATTAAAACGACTGGATTTAGTATCTGTCGTTGATATATATACATTAATGATAGTATTTTCAGAAATTTATACTTTTTCTATTTGATATATTTTGTCTGGATTTTTTTTCCAATAAAAGAAAGAGGTTTTTTTTGGATCCCGTTTATTCGTATTTAGTCTCTTTCTTTTCAAAAGTAATTTTTACCTCGCTTCCTTCCTTCCATTAGAAGAGAAATGATCAAAATTGGATTTTCAATTGAAACTAAATATTAATATAGATGGAATTAAAAATTATATATTTACAATGATATGATATTATCCACTTTGAGCCAAGTCCTCATAATTTTATTCTTGGACTCAACCTAAAAAGGCTCAACCAATAGAAATATCTTCCCTCTTATAAACCTATGATCTTTTTTCATATATTTTCAATGTGGAACTTTGATTATATCCCAATAATTCTCCTCTCAAATAAAGGCCCAGAGCCCCCTACTAAGAGCCCCCTACCATTATTCTCATAGTTCAGGTCCAGACTCCCCCTACTGAGAGCCCCTACCCCAGCCAGACTCTCCCTACTGAGAGCCCCTACCCAGGGTTCAGACTCCCCTACTAAAAGCCCCCCTATCCTGGGTCCAGACTCCTCCTACTAAGAGCCCCCTACCATTCTCCTCATGGTCTGGATCTCCCCTACCTTCAATTTTTCTTGAGGGTCCCACATGGCTCTACATAGACCATGATTCTGAAACCAATTGTTAATACCTATGATATTATCCACTTTGGGCCTAAGCCCTCATGATTTTATTTTTGGGCTCAATCCAAAAGGCCTCAACCAATGAAGATATTTTTCCATCTTATAAATTCATGATCTTTTTCCATACATTTCCAATATGAAACTTTAATGGTATCCCAACACTAAACTGATTTTGATTCTGTTAATTGATTTTTTATTACCGTCATATTTTCTAAATATTTTAATTTAGGTAAGTGCTTTATCAATATATATATATGTAGCAAAGAAACATATCTAATTTAACTCTTTCATATTTACTATAACTGGTTATTTCAATTTTCTTAACTATAACCCAACTCTATTCATTGGTTAAAGAAGATACGACTTATTAAAAATAAAATGAATGATAAAAATGATAAAAATGAATATTTCTCTGAGATTTTTGATATTCTATGATGTTTTTACATATTAATTGTCAATTCTCAATCATTGAGATTCATGAATAATTAAGATTAATATTTTTAAATATATCTTACCTAATTTTTTTTATCGAGGTGATAAAAAATTCTAATAAAAACTCAAAGACACACAATTATCTGTTGATCCAATGGTTGAGATGGTCCGAACCTTTTGACTCAAATCAAATGAAATGAAGTATCGAAGTCTTTAATCCTTCCCTCATAAAACCCTATCCGGTCCCATGTCTTCATCTGCGTCTATGGCTTTGCGCACGTGGACTCCTCGTCGTTCCTTACAGCATGTAGTTCTGCCATCCCTTGCAGACTTGCTCTCTTGAGAGATCGACAATCCGACGGCTGTAGGGAATCTTCAATTTCAATAAAAGATAAAATTTATCATCACAGCGATCCTACACAATCGATTTTACGACTATCTATAAAGAGATAAATCGATAAATTACAGTTGACCACTATGGAGGATTGGAAGATTTTATCTCGGCTTCGTCGAAATTTGACCCTTATCCACTTCAGTTTACTTTGTAGTAACCAATTCAATCATAGCCTAGAACTTAATAATATTGCCTTAGTCAATAATGCTTTTAGTACCTTATGTTAGATGATATTAACCCTAACTCTTATTTTCTTGACGGATGAAAAATATGTTAAAAAATATCCACAGATAGGCTTATTAAGTAAACAAGAGAAAAAAAAATAATTTATTTTTTAATAAAATAAATAAGAAAAAAAATTCCATTTTTTAAAAATTTCTGTCCTTTTAAGCAAACAGTCTTAAAGTGTTCTCTCTTTCACATTCCCAGTTCAGAATTTCGTCGCCAATCAAAAAACTGATACTGCATATTCCTTGCGTGAATGAAATTGTCGAACTCACCGCCCAAAGATGACTCAGCGACGGCGGCGGCGGCGGCTGGAAGAGATGAACATAATTGCTATAAGACAATGATGAATAATTCTATCATGCCAAACGGCGGCCTAACTTGAGCGACAATTATTGATCCGATCAAATTGTGAGATCAAGTGACCTCACCTATCTAACTCCTCCAATTGGATCAGTCCATCTGGCTTAATTTTATTATCTACTATGACTACCATGTCCAGTCTATCGCTTGCTTATCATAAATTGTTGCTTGTTCTTGTCGACTCCATAGTTGCTTGTTAGTTTGTGCCTATCGTCCATTTGCAAGCATCTACCACTCACCTCCTTCGCACCGATCACCACCGATCACCGAATGCCCATGACGCTCGTACTCACCGTCTCCTTCTCGCTCGCATTCGTTGCTCGACAAGTTCCAAGTTGCCCAATTTACAACAAGCTCATCATTTTACCAAAATGAAAGCCGTGTTTCAGAATTCCTACTAGTTTCCTCCCTCTTTCTTAATGCATCGGCTAAAACTACAGTATGTTTCCTGTTTGTATTCTAATATTAATTAATAAAAAGTCTTATTTTTAATTTATTTAAAATTAAGTCCAGCTTTACTTACTCCATGCTTTGTGTGGGCTGGGCCGGAGCCGACCATTCAAGAATGGCAGGAATAGCCCAATTAACGGGCCCAATCAGAGGGTGCAACGGCCACATAGTCGGCCTGCAAACCCTAATTTCCCGAACCACGTCAATATAAATGGACCTCTCACGAGGCTGAGGACCATTTGATGCAGGAAGTTCTTCACGCGGGTCGGCAATGGTGATGAGTCTTGCACAGCTTCCCTCAAACCTCATCTCCATTTCTGTCATTCTGGAATCCTAATTCTTTGGTTGTGCTAGGGTATCGATCTCGTAGCCGGCGGCCGGAGCAAGAAGGTAAGGCGTACCGCCCCCAAATCCGACGATGTCTACCTCAAGCTCCTTGTCAGGGTCAGATCATGCACTGGCTTCGTCTTTGTTTTTGTTCTAACTGGGCGGTTTAGCTAGATCTGCTGATGTCGGTACTGCTTCTCTGAGCAGCTTTACAGATTTCTGGTGCGGAGGAGCGGAAGCAAGTTCAACGCGGTGATACTGAAGCGGCTTTTCATGAGCAAGACCCATCGACCGCCGATCTCCCTCAGGAGGCTAATCAAATTCATGGAAGGAAAGGTGCGATCTTTTAGGGTTTTTTCCCTTTCGTTACCCTCCACTTACCTCCTTTTTGGCTTTTTGCTGATGGAGGTCGATTGATCTTTTTTTTTTTTTTGGAATTAGGATGACAGAATAGCTGTTATCGCTGGGACGGTCACGGATGATAAGAGAGTATATGAGGTGCCGGCTTTGAAGGTGACAGCTTTGAGGTTCACGGAGACGGCTAGGGCGAGGATACTTAAGGCGGGGGGAGAGTGCCTGACATTTGACCAACTCGCCCTCCGAGCTCCTCTTGGGCAGAACACAGTAAGTCTCATCATGTTGCCGCCTTAGCTTTCACGGATTACAATTTTTTGTTTTGATATCTCGGCTGCATAAATTTTCATTCTCAATCTCAAAAGTTCAAATGGTAGAATGTGGTTTCTTCTTCCTAATTTGAGGAAGAGGCCTGCGTTTAGAGTTTTTTTTTCAGTGTCCCTGAATACCTTATGCTATGTTGATCACAAATAAGTGACTGAAATACAACAAACGATTTCCCTTGTTTACATTGAAGGAAATAGAGAATAGGAAAGAATTTAATTCCATTCATCTCCTATATTTTATTTTTTTGGCCAAATTGGGTGAAAATGGAAGAAAATGAAAATTGTACATCTCATAGACTCAAACATAAGTTAGGGAACTTCTCTTCCTTCGGTTCCAAGTAAAAAAGATATATGAAGCTGAGTGGGAAAAAATAATACAATTTGTTTCTATTCTTTCCTCTTCGCATGAACCATTTATTTCCATTCTTTTTCTTCTGCTACAAGTATACACTACATAAGAGAATTCTTTTTGTTTGGAAATTTTGTTGTAAATGCGTAAAGGTTCATAATCTACTTTAGGCAACATCAAATTCATCAACTTCCATAATGGTGTAAAGAGGTTATATCATCTTAAGTAGACAAGCTAATAATTTCATCGTCAATGTTGTTTAGTGTCTTTCAATTGACTATTTATCTATCATGATATACATTCTATATCTTTTTCTTGTAGTGGCACAAAATGTGTAGGATATGTTTTACTCTTAATACTTAGACTCTGTAAAGTTGGAATTGATCTCAAAAGCTTTGAAGCCAGTGACTTTAGTTTTGGCTAGAAGTGAAACCTTGAACTTTCAATTGTTTTGTCCTTGTGAACTGTGGTAAACTAGTCATGATTGTTAGCATTAATAACACTTTCATGAGTTCATCTGTTTAGATTTTTGTGACTCTGTCTATTATCTTTACCCATACTTTACATCGAAGTCAATAGGTCTGTTCATGTACACTTCAGTTGCAAGATTGGAATATTGCTTCTCTTTTAATCAATATGCAAAGGACATTTTATTTTGGCATGCTACTGAGGTTACTTGAGTGTTTTTTCAAGTGTCTTTTTCATAGGTTCCCAGTGATGTTTATGTTTACCATGCTAATACTGAAATACATTGACGAGCATATGTTGTTCATTCTGAGGAAACCTTTTTGTTCTTTATTTGTTTTATAACCTTCTAAGAGAATGTACATAACAAATATTTCAGGAAACTTATCTTCCACTGTGGTAGAAGCTAGGAAACTTGTGTTGATTTTCTTACCCTGCTGATTTACTCTTTTTAGATTCTCTTGAGGGGCCCAAAGAATGCTAGAGAAGCCGTCAAGCACTTCGGCAAAGCGCCTGGCGTGCCACACAGCCACACCAAGCCATATGTTCGATCCAAGGGCAGAAAGTTTGAGAAGGCCAGAGGAAGAAGAAAGAGCAGAGGTTTCAAGGTGTGATGATCATTCATCTTGCATCTATTGGAAATTTTCTACCATATGTGCGATGATAATTTCTAGTGCTTCCTTTGAATCATGTCATTTTTGTTTACTACATTTGAATTCAACTTTTGATAGCCGAGATATTTCAAGTGTTTGAATATTTATTCTCGTCTCAAAGTCAACCATATCATTATCATATTCTTCATCATTATTAAAATATAATTGAGGCAAAGCCACGTTGCTAGATTCCATACCAGTCCGATCCATCGCACATTCTGCGCATCAAAATGGTGGAGTTGGGAATCATCATCCTGCTCAAAGATTCAATCTTTGTCGTCTTATCGATCGTGGAACTCCATGGACCAGCAATCGCTCGACAGATTGCGCTTTAAAGATTCATGGGCGCGCGCTTTCGGCCGCCGCCACAGCCGCAGGGAATCCTTCCCCCTCGCTGGCTATAAATGTCTGCTCGAGCTCTCGGTCGAACCGCGATCAGGCCATGGACGAGGAGGCGGCGGCCGCCGGCGAGGGAGGCGCGAAAGCGGGGCAAAGGAGCGGCTGCGGCGGGGCGGAGGGAGCGGCGGCGCCGCCGATGACCAAGGGCGCTGGTGGGTGCCCGTACTCCTCCCTGGTCGCGCACAGGGCTCTGTTCGGGCCGCTCCGGCGCCGCCCGAGGAAGGCGGGCGGAGCCGGCGACGGCAAGGCGGCGCCGAGTAGGCTCAGCAGGGTATCGACGGCGGAGGACGGCGCGAATTGATATTGTCGCCGTGGAAACGAAATGCTTTTTCAAAGCGTTTAAAATGATGTAACTGAATTAATGTTAGCTTTCGTATCGCTACGATGAAGAAACTCTAATTAAGAAACTGCCAAATGTTTGCCATATTTAATGAAATTACATTAAATTGTATATTATTTTTATTGATAAGGGAATTCAACATTCAAAATTTAAAATTTTAAAATATAAGTAAACAACAAGGACAACAATAATTTTTTAAAAAATTATGAATAAATTGTATTTGAGAGTAAATTGTTATAATTTTTACATTTGGATTTGGAGAATAACGAAGAATGAGAATTCAAAAATATTTTATTTTATTATTTTTATTTTAAAATATTAATTCTTAAATTAATTAATTTATTTAGGTATCTTGATTTTACGTTATCGCTTTTCACAGTGCCGTCACCGTTTAGTATTCAACCGTTAGCATTCTACAATGTCGACACCAACTCTTATTAGAAATCTCTTCAAAAATAAGACTCAGAAAGACAGATAAATAAACTAATCTTCTTCTTCTCTTTAAAAAATAGAACTTATTCAAAGAGTATGCATTATTTTTTTAAAAAAATATGAATATTTTTTTTTTCAAATAAAATAATATAATTTCAGTAAAAGGTGGAATTCACTATTCTAATAACCTATACAGCTAATTTTATGATCATCTATAAAGAAATAAATTTAAAAAATTATAATTAATCACCATATAAAAAGACATAAATAAAATAACACAGTGAAGCTTAAGTAGGAATCTTTGAAATGACGGCTTGAGTGATGGTGCACCTGTGTAAAAGCATCCAAGATGAAATATTCTAGTACAACTTGAAGATATTTCTTGTTAAAGTTTCTTGGTCTGTCTTTATTTTCATCAAATATCTCAATCAATCCAATTTGGTTTTATATATTTTATGTTGCTACTGATATGTGATTGTTCAGAATCTATTAGAAAGAAGGGCGAAAAAAATTAAAATGGAGAAAAGAGATACACGAGCTAATTAATTATAAATTTTTAATTCTGTTTTTCATCCTTTTTACAAAAAAACTTAATTAATAGTAAGAATATTAGTACCATACTTACTTGTTATACCGATTAAAAAATTATATTAAATAAAACATATAAACTATATTTTGCGTACTAATTTTAATTCTACAAAGCAATCAGGTAGCTAAGAAAGCTAAAACTATAATATATGTGTTAATATTGACAACATTAGAGTTGCTAAAAATTAAAATCCTTTATATCCATAATCTACTTTGTCATTAAAGGGTATGAGTGTCAATTTGGTTTGAAGGAACAGAGGGAGATGAAATCAGATTTTTTCCCTATTGATTTATAAAGGGCAAAAATCAAAAACGTATTTTTTTTTATTGAAATAGTCCGAATGACTTTTCTCTTTTATTTATTATCATAACAACGTCCATCAATATATTTTTTTCTTTCAAAATTGCACTTATTTTTAGTGTTGTTGTAGTAGAATTCGTATAACAACTACGATTAAGTAGTTATTAATATATAAATACTTCATTCTGATGATCAATGTTATATTGTAGTAACATTTTAACTTTTATCAATATTAATAATATTATATTTTAATAAATATTAATTAATATTATATTATAATAATACTTTAACTCTTATCCATACTAGATACTAATAACATTATGATATATTAATTACATAACTATCAAAATATAAATATTTTATTTTTAATCAATATTGATTAATATTGATCAATATTATACTATAGTTACTATAATTCATAATTGACACTTTATTTTTATCGATATTATGTTATAAAAATTACCATCCTGCTGTTATAATTGTATAATTCTAACAATTATAAAAATCGTGTTAACAACAGAAAAAAGAAAAAAACAACTCCTAGTGATCACAAAATACTACCTCACTCAGAGTAAAATCACATTGTTTTCTTATTGTTTGATGATGTCTAGTGATTAAGACTTCCTGGAAGAAGGTTATCTTTTGATAGGGCTTGATGATTAAGCGACGACTTGGGGCCTCTCAAAGTCTCGCCCGTTGGACCCTTAATTACAATGCCAACTCAAGCTAAAGCATTGATAATAAATTGACCAAGAAAAAAACACATAATTAATTCTAAAACTTAAACTATAGAATAATTCATGCACAGCAGGCAAAATAATTTTAGTAGTACATGATAATATTGATCTCGAGGATTTCGCTGAAAGTATCTACCAGAAATCTGAAATATCCAAGCTATCAGTCATGAAATCCACTAAATTTGACAACAAATGAATCCAATGAATATAAACAATAATATCATGAATCATGAAAATGTTTGCATTATATTACTAATTACAGCAATTGTTCCATGTCTCAGACCATGTATCAGTCAAATTCACTAGGAGCAAAAGGTAACATCAAATTCTGAGTCCATGCTAAACACAGTCACAGCGGAAAGTACATTGAAAAATTAGAATAAATAGCGCGCACAATGCACAACTCTTTTGCTATAGGACTAATGCACTGTCTTCCTCAATGAGAGTTACACTTACACCACCCATAACAAGAAAGATAACCAAGAAGAGTTTAGACCACAATCAATGGAAGAACCACAAGCTGGCAAAGCTATTTAGTTTCAACTTCAGAGCCTACTTTATGTATTGTGAAACCCACTTGAATCCATCTCCATAGCCCATCTTACGGACAATGCTACACATGAAGATTTCAAGGGGACGCACATTGGAATCCACTAGATTCACCTTGCCCTTGCCGGTTGTGAAATTGTTCAAACCTAGATGGTAGCGTAACTCGTCCTCTGATGCTGCGTATGGAATGTCGATCTTGTTTCCGAGGATAAGAAATGGAACATTTGCCAGGGCATCATCAGATAGAAGTGCATCCAGTTCTCTCTTTGACTCTGCAAGCCTCTCCTTGTCATATGCATCCACTAGGTATACCACCGCATCTACCTATTTAGAGAAACACCAAACAAATTCTTATATAGTTGACAAATTCCAGCTACGGTAGCAGTTCTCATCAAAAGTTCAAGAGGTAGTGTGACAAGTAGATATCCACAAACATGTCAAAGAGAGACATCAGCTCTGATAAATGAAAACAATTTCCCATCACACAACTTCCATTAGCACTGTAATTTTGACCTGCTGTTGGAACCATGGGCAAAGTTAGGCGAAGATAATGATCCAAGCATATCATCCAAGAATTGATCCTTTCACAGTCACCGGATGCTTTATCAATTTAGTTCATATGTGAGCCAATGCATGGTTAATTGCAGTATGGTAATAGGACATAATGAAAAAAAAATCATTTTTAATTTGTAGAAGAAACTAGACCAACCGAACAATAATACTGTGATTACTGAAATTTGACCATACAACTGAATAGCATTTAGATTCTAGAATCTTCATTTTCACTAGAGATTTGGTCTTCCTTAATATAGGTCTCTCCTATCCTCTCATCAGAGAAAGTGGGGATACTCATTTACTGCTGACTCCCATTTTAGAATAATTAGCACTCAATTACTTGAAACAGAAGAGAAAGAAATAGGAAGGATTTTTAAGAAGCTGAAAAACAATATTTCTTTCTCATGTCTAGTAGGAGAGAAAATGAAAAGGAAGAAAGAAAAATGAGAAAAATTGGATAGTTT
This sequence comes from Curcuma longa, assembly GCF_044706935.1. Lineage (NCBI taxonomy): Eukaryota > Viridiplantae > Streptophyta > Magnoliopsida > Zingiberales > Zingiberaceae > Curcuma > Curcuma longa. Next base: position 656,962 of record NW_027435603.1, on the reverse strand, counting down.
TCTATCCTCTTCTTTCCTCCTAAAAATTAAATCAAATGAGTGGAGGGTTTTCATGTAATCGGACAAGACACTTTTCAACCAGTCAAAATTAATTCTTTCCCCTCCTATTTTCTATCTTCCCAAGCAACCACATATAATAGAAATTATAATTAATCTTCTCCATCTTTATTTTACCTTCAATTTCTTCTCTCTTATTTTTTCTACCCTCCCAGAAAATAAAGCCATTAGGCTAGACTGTAGTCTGTGGTCCACTTAAGTAAGAAAGAATAGTTGCTTGAGTGAAAGATATGAATCTTGGACTAAATTAATTGGATAAGAATTGATTAAAATGTAATTGCAATTGCAACCCACCATAAAGTAGATTTATTAGGAAAGAATCATAGACTTTGTTTTTCTTTGGGTGTAACAGTGACGATGTATATTTTCTGCACCTATTCTGAAACCAAAACCCAAAGGCAGACCTGCCATTCACCACCTCACATCACATGCGATCAGATCCTACTAAAAGCTGCATGAAGCAGCATCACATAAATTCATACGCTTCAATCAATGATCACAATAATGGTGGGGTGCATCAGTTAATTATTAATGACTGAGAGAAGAATATGAAAATATGAAATTACATTGCTTGCATTGATATGATAATGGGACAACAGCCTCTTTTATCTTAGTGGATTAAAATTAGTAAATCAGTTTCTTATTTGCATCACCATACCTCACATAGCCTATCAACATCAATGGGTTCAACACAATTCCCTCAAGTATAATTCAATGCAAATTCACATTCAGTTCTGCTGGAACTTTGCTACCAACCAGTGATTGCCCAACAACTCTGCTTGGGGTCCATTTACATAGACATCAACCGTGTCTTGCATGATAGCCATTCAATTAACCACATGATTGATGCACGTTGGAGTAATATGCTCAAGTTAATCCGTGATCTGGATTTAGCAATAGAGTGGTACCTAACCTGAATAGCAGTCTCCTTGCAGCCGATCTAGAGCATAAAGAGGGGTTGTATCAAGAGGTTGGATGTGCCTGACCCAACTCCAGTTGGACTGTGTCAGGCAAGACCCCGGATGGAGTTGCTATGCTAAGCATCAGCAACAACAATGATAATAATGAAATCTGAGATTATTAAGAATAAGGATCTATTAGATATTTTTCTAAGAGTCATTAAATAAGATTTTAGATTTTTTTATCATTTGAATGGTATAATGGATTAATATAATTTTTTTTGAGAAATAAATAAAAAATAGAATATGATCCATGGTGGGCCCGCCATGGGCCGTGCTTGACCTGAGACATAGGTCAAGCTCCTTTTCAAGTTGTGCATCCAAACCTTAACTGGAAAAATTGGAAAACATAAACGATTCAGTTTTAGTTCATTTTCAATTTGGGAAAATGGCAACAAAGCCAACTAAATGAAATAAATAAGGATGTATATGTATATGTAAATGTGCATATGCATACATATCATTACATATTTTATGGACCTATATTTGTAAACACCATTTTGCATGCCATTATTTACAGATAAAAATTTCAATCCTCTTACCAATTGCGCTATCCTTTTCAAAGAATCTCTTAATGTTGGTCTCTGATTTCCCCTTAGCCCAACGTATCCAACTAATCGACACCTACCTTTGGTTAGTTTTCCTGGAACTATTGGTGATACAAGGTGGCTCTCCTGGCTGAAGATTAATTCTCTAGGAATTGGAGTCACAGAAAAGATCTTCCATCAAAGTTACCAAATCTGCTTGACTGAGTGTGTTGCAATATGTCACCTAGCAGCAGGTGGAAGGCTAAGGGCATTTTGACCTCCATGAAGAGATGGAAAAGGAAGGTCTAAAGGCATTAGACCTTGCCTTGTGTAAAAAAAAAAAAATGTGAGACACTAACCTATATCTTTCTCATGAATTGGTATCAATGTTTTTATTAATCATATCATGCTATTAAAATAGGATGTTGCAATTATATGCATGCATATTAGAGTTCAAGACATATTGTAACTAGAGACCATTCTAACCTATTCATATACTTTTTTTAATTGAATCTTATGAACACTTATCAATAACATTAATTCTGATACCATTTCTTTAATAACTTATGATTTACTCAAAATTTTAAAAAATTATATAGTAATTTAGGTTGGAACCTCATTTTTCAACCTTGCTGTATACCAGTACAATCAAGGTGTATTTCTTTTCTAAAATAGCCACCTATCTTTTATGCCCTTTAGGCTTTTGTTCAAGAAACAATTTTTGTTTGATGCCTTATTATTCCTGGCCTTAAAAGGCTAAAAAGCATATACTAGGCACACATTTATCATAATTTTAACCTTCCGCCCAAAATATAAAACTGAATTTAAAAAAAAACTACAAAGAGAAATTAGACATCAAAGTTATCCTGATTTAAAGAAAATGATAATCAAACTAACACAAATGATCAAGCGATACTAATTACTATAATATATTGCATGTGATCCAAGTATCCAGCACTAGACGATGATTGTGACTAAATAATTATTTCATTTAGCATAGATAATATCGGTAAGCCACTGTCGCATTAGATGATAGTAACAAATGTATTGAGAAAGAAGTAGCTTTCTTGAAACAATTTTGATGCAAAGATTTCTGAGAACGTATAGACAATCAAGTATCTCAAAGTGCTATCTTTAGAGAAGATTAGAAGAGGAATACGGGCAATGATCCTCCGTCAACTACATATTATAGTTTCTCTTTCTTAATTTACCATCTTCTCTTATAACTTCGTTGCTACTTACCTCTATTATCCCAAAATGCTGTCTTTCAAGAAGATTAGAAGAGGAAAATGGACAATGATACTCTCTCAACTACAGATTATAGTTTCTCTTTATTATTGTACCATTTTCTTAATTTACCATCTTCTCTTATGACTGCGTTGCTGCTTACCTCTGCTACCTAGATCCTCCATCTATGGCTAACGGAAAGTCACTGTGGAAATCCCCTGCTCCATCATCGGGGGGAGGGGGAGAGAGAGAAATTAAACGACAAAATTGGGGAAAGACAATTGACCTTAGCGTAGTAATCCTTCCAGACACGCCGCGCGATCTGATGACCGCCCAAGTCAAATGCCTTGAACTTGATCTTCCCGATGCTCAGCTCCTCCGATGTCGGATACTGGGTTGGCTGGTGCTGAACTAGCCTCTGCATTCAAATAGCCACGAATCCGAACGAATCACCTACAGATTAAAGAAAAACAGGCAACAAAACTCGATTTTTAGATGGTAACCAAAAGGATCCGACCTCATCCTTGAGCATGTGAAGTAGCGTGGTCTTCCCGGCGTTGTCCAACCCCAGGAAGAGGATCTTGGCCTCCTTCTGCCACAGTCCGAGGGAAGCAAGGACGCCGTAGAACCAATCGACAAGGAACATCGTCGCCGGGAGGAAGAATTCAGCGACGAGATCTAAGGAAACGAAACCCTAACAAACTAGTTGTAGGAAAGTTTGGAATCACTAAAGTCACCAAGACGACGAAATAAATACTCAACGAACCTTCCCGAATAAATAAATAAATAAATAATTTTTATTTTAATATTTATTTTTAAATTTATGTTATTTTAAAAAATAAATACATACTATTTCTGTATTTTTTAAAAAATAAATAACCAAAGGCCAAAAATTTGTTAAGTTCTAACATTTGTTAATATCAAGCAATCGACTTGTGAGGGCCTTTTGCGAATTAAAAAAAATAGGAGGGCGTTTTCATAATTTTTTATTATAATAATTTTAAAGGATATTTGATTCCATGAACGGGGATATATAACGAAAAAAATGTATAAAAAAAATCCAATCTAGAAATTCATAGCTTTTGCCATTTTTATTTTGGGTAAATATCTAAATTTTTTATTAGAAACATCAAAGAAATTATTTTTTTTCATATATTATTAAAAGGGCATTCCATTCTACCTCTATATTTTACTTTTTTAAAATTTTCATTTTGAAAACTATTATAGTAACTACAAATGCATAATTACTACATAATTCTATGCGTGAACTATATGTAGAAAAATAAAAAAATTAGGGTTCAGCACCTGGCTTCCTCCCCTGATTCCGAACACAGAGTTAACACCATGATCGAGCTCTCTGTTCATAGGAAAAACTACAATCTGTTCGAGCTACAAGCGATCAAACCTAACCATTATTCTAGAGGAATATTCGATGCGAACGATTACCTTCAACGGTCTGGCATTTGATCCTCCACCTCAAATGCCGACGCCGGAAAAGCCCTGACCAACCCCGCCGGAGTTTTGAAGGTGATCTTCCCAGCGGGAGGGTCGCCGCCAGCGGAGGCTTCGGAAACCGATATCCACACCATCATCTCCTTGGTCTTGACCCCGGTCAGCTTCTTGATCCGGAACTTCTCCACCTGGGCGGTGATCTCGCGCCCGTACCGCACCTTCCTCCCCACCTTGTCGAACCAGTGGTGGACCTCGCGCTTCTGCTTGATCCACACGAAGCCGGTCGCCTCGACGAAGCCGCACTCGGTGATGTCCTTCAGCGGCAGGAGGCCGCCGGGGAGGCCGAACTCGCGCAGGAGCGACCTGGACTTGACTTCGCAGATCTCGTGGTCATAGTAGACTTCCGCCTTGGAGTGGAGGTCCTCGGAGACTAGAGACATCTTCGGCTTCCTTTGCGGGGGTTCGTTTTGGATCTGGACTACCGGCGGCTGCCGCAACAGGCGGAATGAAATGGACAGCATAAAAGGGAACGGCAATGCGGAGCCTAACTTTCCCTAATACCCGATCCGATACGTCTAAATATCCTAAGAGCATCCGCAACGCAGCGTTAATCGGGCGTTAATAACTTACGTGGAGGAGCGAAGGAAGGACGTGGAAGAGTGAGGGAGGAGTGAGAGAGGAGTAAGGTATTGAACGCGTTCAGAGTTCTGAACGCGTTAATAGGTGGATCCGTGCTTTTTATTTTTATTTTTTTAATGTTAAAGAGGTTGCATAGTTTGGTGGTCGACCACTTGTCGACCACCATATGGTGATTGACCACATGGTCGACCACCAAGGGTGCAGATTGTGAGTGGTGGTCGACCACTGGTCGACACTGGTCGACCACCATATGGTGATCGACCACTGGTCGACCATCATATGGTGATCGACCACTGGTCGACCACCACTCAACTACGTGTTAAAGACCACTGATTAAAGACGTTATAATGTCACGAGCGTTGCGGATGCTCTAAGGATGTATAAACACTTCTATCATATGAATAAAAAACCTAATTTCAATACATATTATTTCCTCATTATTTTCTAAATGCTCCTATATAAAATCCAATATTAAGTCGTATAAAGCCAGTGTAATAATACAAAGACAATGTTTTTAATAGTTAATATTGCAAATATAATAGTCTTTTCTCCAAACTTTAATCTATACAAATTGCATCACATTAGGGTTAGTGTATTAAAGTTTAAACAAGGATATAAATTATAATATTATTAAATATTTAATTAGTAAAATTTTTTGAATTTTTTCTGCACTTCAGAAGACATAATAATTTTGCACTAAATGAGCATCATAAATTATAAATTTTAATAAATCAGAAATAAATTTATTATGGAATTATTAATCAGTGCATTTAAATATAATATAATATAAAATAAAAAATTTGAAATAGAATTTAAAACTAATTAAAAATAAATTTATAACATAAAATTTTTATAAATAAAAATAAATACAGATTCGAAACACAATACGAAATCTTATTTGTTAAAAAAACTATTTAAAAAATTTTAAACAGAAATAAATACCGTTTTAAATTTACATAAAAAATTTAAACAAAAATAAATTTCGTTTTTAATTTATATAAATTATTTTATTTTATTTTAATAAATTAAAACCCTATTCTTTCGTGTCTCTCTCGGCAGGTGATCCTGTTTTCGCACGTCCTTGTCTTGTCGGCGGCCACTGCTGCGGACGCGCGCGCGACCAGATAGCGCTGCCGCGCCGCTGCCGCCGCCGCCGCCTTGGCAGCACGCGCAGCCTCTGCCGCCTGGTTGTGCGCCCAAATCACTTTAGGCGGCCGACGTTCTGGCAGCGCGCGCGACCAAATCGACGAGCGGACGTTGCCTGGGCCGCTGCCGCAGAAGCCCTGCCTTGGCCGCGGCTGTAGCGGCCGTCGCAGCTGCCTGGCACGGCTTTTGCTCCGTTGGCGCAGATATTTGTTAATTTAATTTTTAAAAAATATTTATTGTTTTATTAGTAAAATTATTTATTCATCATCAATATTATTCTAGAGTTCTAATATTCAACATTCAACATGTTTATTGTTCTTTTAGTATTTTATATTTAGAGACGGAAAAATGGCTTTTAGATAAGGAAATTTTCATCTTTGAAGCCCTGTTTTATTGTAGTATATTGATGCTGGAATTTATTAGGTGGTCTGCTATTTATCGACTATGCCGAATTGATAAATTTCTAATTTTGTGCCTACTTTAATATATTTTAAAAAGATCTACTGAAAGATTTTAATGCACCGTTGTATCAGCAACAAAAATAACACTGAATATATTTAGAGCACCAAACAAATACATTGAAGACTAACACCAAATAATGTCTTCCCAATAACAAACCTCTAAATACAATAACAACAAAGACAAAAGAAACACATAACTATACAATAAGCTGAATGTTGCTGAAGATACTAAATTATACATGCATGCTTGAAGCAAGGATCTCAAACACTCCACTAGGACCTATAATTATTTACATGGATTCAACATACAAATAGGCCACACAAATAATTGAAGTTTTATGCTATATGATCTATTTGGGTTCTTTGCTCTTTGATGCCATGTCTTTTGGACTTGGTGATTTCCCCATGATTGCCTTCTTTGCTTTGACAATTTGGTGCTTGACCTTGGATATTATATTGTTTGAACGACGTGGAGAGGACTTAGCTGGAGCACTCTCTTTAGGAGCTTCTTCTTCTTCTACCTTTACAAAATCAGCAGATTTTGGAGACAAGCTTTCGTCAAGTGCAGTAACAGCAGTTGCAACCTCCTTGCTAACATCAGTATCTTTAGCAGCCATGATATAGTCTCCTTTGACACTTTCATCCTTGCTTTCCTTTTCTTCTTTGTCCTCAGATATCTTATTTTCCATTGGCAAATTATTCGAAGCATCACCCTCTTCACCAGCTGATTTAGCTGTTTCATCAGTAGTTATATTCTTGTTTGCTGAGTCTTCACACTTTTCTTTGGCAACTTCACTGCCGATCATGGCCGATGATGTGTTACTGCTCTCTAAGATCTCGCCATCATTCTGCTCAATTACTTCAACAACATCTGGAAATTTCTCAATCTTAGTGGAGGACTCAGCAGTGTCAGGAACATAAGAATGTTTTGAATTTTCATCCAAGACCACTTTGTTAACTTTCAAGATATCCTCTTTTTTGCGCTCTACTATTTCTAGGTCTTTTGAACTTTCCTTTCCTTCAAATCCATCATTAGTCCCAATACCATTATCAAGATTATTTGAAGACTCCACCAAAGTGATTGTATCTTCTTTCATCTCAATATTCATGTCTTTCACTATTTGTGGATGATCATCAATATCTCTGACAATCTCATCATTTCCGGGGTCTTTCACCTCCTCAACAATGCTTTCAGGAACTTGACTGATTACATTTGCATCATTGAGATTATCCATGGATACCTTATCTTCTAAGATGTCTTCTTCCTTGTCAACACTTTCAATGATCACATTAGGTTTTTCTTCTCTGGTTGATAATCCGGCAATCAAACAACCAGAATCAATCTTGTTTATTTCAGCAAGTGATTGTTCTTCAATTTGTGTTAGTTCATCTTGCTTCTCATTCTTGACCTCAACTGTTGCTTGTGAGATCTCGCCTGCAGTTTGTACAATTGAAGTGTGATTATTATCTGCATCTTCTTTCACCAGATCTACAATCTTTAACTTGGTGTCGTTTGCATTGTCTGAAGTGTCATCAAATGTTTCATTATCCCTCTCTTCCTCACCTAAGACTTGACTGATGTCATTTGTAGCATTAACTTCGTTTCTCTGCTTCAGTTCTTGCGTTTTAACTTCTGGTGCTGCTTCTTTCTTTTTATCTTCAAGCTCAGCTTCTGCCTTTCTACTCTCCTCAGCACTTTCAACAGCCGAAATATCACTTCTGGACTTGATTAGACCTTGTTCTCCGACATCTGCAGCAGCTTCTTGGTTATCATCTGCAAGTTTAACTTCTGGCTGTTTAGCATCTTCAGTTCCATCAGCTGAAGTACCAAAATCAATGGGGATTTGTTCTCCAACTTCTGTCACTACTTCCTCGTCACCTTCATTTTCAACCTTGGTCTCTCTGACATCATTGGATGTACAAATAACTGAAGTAGAATCATTTAGCTCGGTTGCAACTTCTCTTGGCATTTCCCAGTTCTCATCTGTGAGTTCAGGAACAATCTCTCTAGTTTTCACAGCAATTCCAATAGCTGAAGTAGGAGTACCAGAATCGCTTGGAAATTGCTGCTCAACTTCACTTTCTACTTCTGCCTTACCATCTTCAACTTTAGCTCCTATCTTTGTGAACTCTTCAATTGCAATTTGTTTCTCAGTTTCTGTCAGCAGCACTCTGTCTTCACCTGTAAGCTTAGGTTCTAACTTGTTAGCTTCCTCAGAAATTCTATCAGCTGAAGTGGAAATACTAGAATCACTTGGAACTTGTTCTTGAACTTCTATTGCTTCTGCTTTCACATCATCTACAACTTTAACTTCATTGTTTCCAACTTCATCAGCAGTAACAACAGCTAAAGTAGCATCAGTAACTTCAGTTGCAACTTGGTTTTCAGCTTCTGTTATCGCATCCTGGCTTTCGTCTGCAAGTTCAGCATTAATCTCCTCAGATTTCTCAGTAATTTCAATAGCTGAAATAGGACAAAATAAATCAGTTGGAAATTGTTGCTCAATTTCATTTTCTAGTTCTGCCTTACCATCTTCAACATTAGCTCCTATATCTGTGGATTCCTCAACTGGAATTTGTTTCGCATCTTCTGTCAGCGCCACTTGGTCTTCATCTATAAGCTTAGGTTCTAACTTTATGGTTTCCCCAACAATTTTACTGCTGCTTCTCACTGAAGTGGAAATACCAAAATCACTCTGAACTTGTTCTTGAACCTTCACTGCTGCTTCTTTCTCATCATCTTCAATTTTAGCTTCAGTATTTCCAACTTCATCAGCAGTAGTAACAGCAGCTAAAGCAACACCAATAGTCCCACTTGCAACTTGCTTTTCAGCAACTGTTATTGCTTCCTGGTTTTCATCTGCAAGTTCAGCTTCAATCTCTCTAGTTTTTTCATCTGTTTCAATCGTTGATGGACTAACGGAATCCATTGGAAATTGTTTCTCAACTTCACTTTCTACTTCTATCCTACCATCTTCAACTTTAGTTCTTACTTCTGTGGAATCCTCAACTGGAATTTGTTTCGCATCTTCTATCTGCACCACTTGATCTTCATCTGTAAGCTCAGCTTCTAACTTCTTAGTATCCTCAGAAGTACTAGAATCATTTGGAACTTGTTCTTGAGCCTCCACTGCAGCTTCTTTCTCATTATCTTCAATTTTAGCTTCAGTGTTTCTGAACTCTTCAGCAGTATCAACAGCTAAAGTAACATCACTAGTCTCACTTGCAACTTGATTTTCAGCTTCAGTTATCACTTCCTGCTTGTCATCTGCAAGTTCAGCTTCAGGCTCTACTTCCTGCTTGTCGTCATCTTCAAATTCAGCCTCAATCTCTCCAGATTTATCAGCAATTCCCATAGCTGAAGTAGCACTAGTGGCATCACTTGAAAATTGTTGCTCCACTTCTGTCTCTATTTCTGTCGTACCATTATAAATTTGGTCTCCTATCTCTATGAACTCCTCACTTGGAATTTGTTTTTCAGCTTCTGCAGGCACCCTTAGATCATCATCTATAAGCTTAGATTCTAGTCTGCTAGAATCACTTGGAACTTGTTCTTGAACCTCCACTGTTGCTTCTTTCTTATCATCTTCAATTTGTTCGAATGCTTCAGCAGCAACAACTAAAGTAACATCGCTAGTCTCACTTGCATCTTGCTTTTCAGCTGCTTTTTTCACTTCATACTTGTCATCTGCAAGTTCAGCTTCAATCTCTATGGATTTCTCAACAATTCCGATAACTGAAGTAGGACTAGTGGAATCACTTGGAAATCGTTTCTCTGTTTCTGTTTCTACTTCTATCTTGCCATTGTCAAGTTTAGATCCTGCCTCTATGGATTTCTTGCTTGGAACTTGTTTCTCAGCTTCTGCAGGCTCGTCTAGATCATCATCTACAGTCTTAGATTCTAGCCTTTCAGTTTCATCAGAAATTCCACTAGCTGAAGCAGAAGTACTAGAATCACTTGGAACTAGTTTATTAATCTCCACTGCTGCTTTTTTCTCATCATCTTTGATTTTTTCGAATTCATTGAAAGTACTAGAATCACTTGAAACTTGTTCTTGAACCTCCACCGTTGCTTCTTTCCCATCATCTTCAATTTGTCTGAATTCTTCAGCAATAATAGCAGCTAAACTAACATCACCAGTCTCACTTGCAACTTGCTTTTCAGCTTCTGTCATCACTTCCTGCTTGTCATCTGCAAGTTCAGATTCAATCTCCACAGATTTTTCAGTGATTCCAATAGCTGAAGTAGAACTAGTGGAATCACTAGGAAATTGTTGTTCCTCTACTTCTGTCTCACCTTCATCAAGTGTAACTCCAACCTTTATGGATTTGTCACTTGGAACCTGTTTCTCAGCTTCTGCTGGCATCTCTCGATCATCATCTGTATCCTTAGATTCTAGCCTTTCAGTTTCCTCAGAAATTCCACTAGAACCACTTTGAACTTGTTCTTCAACCTCCACTGCTGCTTCTTTCTCATCATCTTCAATTTGTCTGAATTTTTTAGAAGTAACATCACTAGTCTCACATACAACTTGCTTTTCAACTTCTGTTTTTACTTCCTGCTCGTCATCTGCAAATTCAGCTTCAACCTCTACAGATTTCTCAGCAATTGCGATAGCTGAAGTAGGACTAGTAGAATCACTTGGAAATTGTTGCTCCGCTTCTGTTTCTATTTCTGTCTTACCATTGTCAAGTGTAGTTCCTACCTCTGTGGATTCATCCCTTGGAACTTGTTTTTCAGCTTCTATAGGAACCTCTCGGTCATCGTCTATATGCTTAGATTCTTGCCTTTCAATTTCATCAGAAATCCCATTAGCTGAAGTGGAAGTACTAGAATCACTTGGAACATGTTCTTCAACTTCTACTGTTGTTTCCTTGTCATTATCTACAATTTTTTTGAATTCATTGTAAGTACTAGAATCACTTGGAACTTGTTCTTGAACCTCCACTGTTGCTTCTTTCTCATCATCTTCAGTTTGTCTGAATTCTTCAGCAGTAACATCATCAGTCTCACTTGCAACTTGTTTTTTAGCTTCTGTTTTCTCTTCCTGCTTGTCATCTGCAAGTTCAGCTTCAATCTCTATGTATTTCTCAGCAATTCCGGGAGCTGAAATAGGGCTAGTGGAATCACTTGGTAATTGTTGCTCCAATTCTGTTTCTACTTCTGTCTCACCATTGTCAAGTTTAGCTCCTACCTCTGTGGATTCGTCACTCGGAAGTTGTTTCTCAGCTTCTACAGGCACCTCTCGATTATCATCTATATGCTTAGATTCTTGCCTTTCAATTTCCTCAGAAATTCCATTAGCTGATGTGGAACTACTAGAATCATTTGGAACTTGTTCTTCAACTTCTACTGCTGTTTCCTTCTCATTATCTACAATTTTTTTGAATTCATTGGAAGTGCTAGAATCACTTGGAACTTGTTCTTGAACCTCCACTGTTGCTTCTTTCTCATCTTCAGTTTGTCTGAATTCTTCAGCAGTAACAGCAGATAAAGTAACATCACTAGTCTCGCTTGCAACTTGTTTTTCAGCTTCTGTTTTGTCTTCCTGCTTGTCATCTGCAAGTTCAGCTTCAATCTCTATGGAATCACTTGGTAGTTGTTGCTCCACTTTTGTCTCACCATTGTCAAGTTTAACTCCTACCTCTGTCGATTCGTCACTTGGAACTTGTTTCTCAGCTTCTACGGGCACCTCTCGATCATCATCTATATGCTTAGATTCTTGCCTTTCGATTTCCTCAGAAGTTCCATTAGCTGAAGCAGAAGTACTAGAATCACTTGGAACTTGCTCTTCAACTTCTACTTCTGGTTCCTTCTCAGTATCTACAATTTTTTTGAATTCATTGGAAGTACTAGAATCATTTGGAAGTTGATCTTGAATCTCCACTGTTGCTTCTTTCTCATCATCTTCAGTTTGTCTGAATTCTTCAGCAGTAACAGCAGATAAAGTAACATCACTAGTCTCACTTGCAACTTGTTTTTCAGCTCCTGTTTTCTCTTCCTGCTTGTCATCTGCAAGTTCAGCTTCAATCTCTATGGATTTCTCAGCAATTCCGAGAGCTGAAGTAGGGCTAGTGGAATCACTTGATAATTGTTGTTCCACTTCTGTTTCTACTTCTGTCTCACCATTGTCAAGTTTAGCTCCTACCTCTGTGGATTTGCCACTTGAAACTTGTTTCTCAGCTTCTACGGGCACCTCTTGATCATCTATATGCTTAGATTCTTGCCTTTCAATTTCCTCAGAAATTCCATTAGCTGTAGTGGAAGTACTAGAATCACTTGAAACTTGTTCTTCAACTTCTACTGCCGTTTCCTTCTCATCATCTACAATTTCTTTGAATTCATTGAAAGTACTAGAATTTCTTGGAACTTGTTCTCGAACCTCCATGTTGCATCATCTTCAGTTTGTCTGAATTCTTCAGCACTAATAGCAGCTAAAGTATCATCACCAGTCTCACTTACAACTTGCTTTTCAGCTTCTGTTATCACTTCCTGCTTGTCATATGCAAGTTCAGCTTCAATCTCCATAGATTTCTCAGCAATTCCAATAGCTGAAATAGGACTAGTTGAATCACTTGGAAATTGCTGTTCTGATTCTGTTTCTACTTCTGTCTCACCATTGTCAAGTTTAGTTCCTACCTCTGTGGATTCGTCATTCAGAACTTGTTTCTCAGCTTCTACCGGCACCTCTTGATCATCATCGATATCCTTAGGTTGCCTTTCAGTTTCCTCCAAAATTCCACTAGCTGAAGTGGAAGTACTAGAATCACTTGGAACTTGTTCTTCAACTTCTATTGCTGTTTCTTTCTCATTATCTGCAATTTTTTTGATTTCATTGGAAGTACTAGAGTCACTTGGAACTTGTTCTTGAACCTCCACTGTTTCTTCGTTGTCATCATCTTCAATTTGTCTTAATTCTTCAGCACTAACAGCAGTTAAACTAACATCACTATTCTCACTTGCAACTTGCTTTTCAGCTTCTGTTTTCATTTCCAGCTTGTCATCTGAAAGTTCAGCTTCAATCTCCACAGATTTTTCAGCAATTCCAGTAGCTGAAGTAGGACTAGTGGAATCACTTGAAAATTGTTGTTCTGCTTCTGTTTCTACTTCTGTCTCACCATCGTTAAGTGTAGCTCCTACCTCTGTGGATTTGTTACTTGGAACTTGTTTCTCAGCTTCTGTGGGCACCTCTTGATCATCATTTATATGCTTAGATTCCAGCCCTTCAGCTTCCTCCAAAATTTCACTAGCTGAAGCGGAAGTACTAGAATCACTTGGAACTTGTTCTTGAACCTCCACTGCTGCTTCTTTCTCATCATCTTCAGTTTTTCCAAATTCACTGGAAGCACTAGAATCACTTGGAATTTGTTCTTGAACCTTCACTGCTGCTTCTTTCTCATCATGTTCAATTTGTCTGAATTCTTCAGCAGTAACAGCAGATAAAGGAACATCACTAGTCTCACTCGCAACTTGCTTTTCAGCTTCTGTTTTCTCTTCCTTCTTGTCATCTGCAAGTTCAGCTTCAATCTCTATGGATTTCTCGGCAATTCCAAGACTACTGGAATCACTTGGTAATTGTTGCTCCACTTCTGATTCTACTTCTGTCTCACCATTATTTACATCTGTTGATTCATCCCTTGAAACTTGTTTCTCAGCGTCTGCAAGCACCTCTTGATCATCATCTATATGCTTAGATTCTAGCCTTTCAGTTTCCTCAGAAATTGTATTAGCTGAAGCACAAGTACTAGAATCACTTAGAACTTGTTTTTGATCTTCTATTGTTGTTTCTTTCTCATCATCTGCATATTTGCAGAATTCATTGGAAGTACTAGAATCACTTGGAACTTGTTCTTGAACCTCCACTGTTGCTTCTTTCTCATTATCTTCAAATTTTCCAAATTCACTGGAAGTATTAGAATCACTTGGAATTTGTTCTTGAACCTCCACTGCTGCTTCTTTCTCTTCATCTTCAATTTGTCTGAATTCTTCAGCAGTAACAGCAGATAAAGTAACATCACTAGTCTCACATGCAACTTGCTTTTCAGCTTCTGTTTTCTCTTCCAGCTTGTCATCTGCAAGTTCAGCTTCAATCTCTATAGATTTTTGAGCAATTCGGATTAATGAAGTAGGACTAGTAGAATCACTTGGACATTGTTGCTCCGCTTCTGTTTCTACTTCTGTCTTACCTTTGTCAAGTGTAGCTACTACCTCTGTGGTTTCATCCTTAGGAACCTGTTTTTCAACTTCTGTGGGCACCTCTCGATCGTCATCTATATGCTTAGATGTTTGCCTTTCAATTTCCTCAGAAATTCCATTAGTTGAAGAGGAAGAACTAGAATCACTTGGAACTTGTTCTTCAGCAGTAATAGCAGATAAAGTAATATCACTAGTCTCACTTGCAACTTGTTTTGATTCTGTTTTCTCTTCCTGCTTGTCATCTGCAAGTTCAGCTTCAATCTCTATGGATTTCTCAGCAATTCTGAGAGCTGAAGTAGGGCTAGTGGAATCACTTGGTAATTGTTGCTCCACTTTTGATTCTAGTCTCTGTCTCACCATCGTCAATTTTAGCTTCTACATCTGTTGATTCATCCCTTGGAACTTCTTTCTCAGCTTCTATAGGCACCTCTCGATCATCATCTATATGCTGAGATTCTAGCCTTTCAGTTTCATCAGAAATTCCATTAGCTGAAGCACAGGTACTAGAATCACTTGGAACTTGTTCTTGAACTTCTATTACTGTTTCTTTCTCATCATCTACAAATTTTCCAAATTCATTGGAACTTCTAGAATCACTCGGAACTTGTTCTTGAACCTCCACTGCTGCTTCTTTCTCATCATCTTCAATTTGTCTGAATTCTTCAGCAGTAACAGCAGCTAAAGTAACATCAATAGTCTCACACGCAACTTGCTTTTCAACTTCTGTTATCACATCCTGCTTGTCATTTGTAAGCTCAGCTTCAATCTCTATGGATTTCTCCGCAATTCCAATAGCTGAAGTAGGACTAATGGAATCACTTGGAAATTCTTGATCTGCTTCTGTTTCTACTTCTCTGACACCATTGTCAAGTTTAGCTCCTACCTCTGTGGATTCCTCATTTGGAACTTGTTTTTCATCTTCTGTCGGCACCTCTCGATCGTCATCTATATGCTTAGATTCTAGGCTTTCAGTTTCCTCAGAAATCTCATTAGCTGAAGCAGAAGTACTAAAATCACTTGGAACTTGTTCTTGAACTTCTGCTACTGTTTCTTTCTCATCATTTGCAATTTTATCTTCATCGTGTCGAGCTTCATCAGAAGTAACAACAGCTAAAGCAATATCACTGATCTCAGTTGCAATTTCAATTTGATTTCCAGACTCTGTTATCACTTCTTGGTTGTCAACTGCAAGTTCAGCTTCAATCCCTCCAGATTTCTCAATAACTCCAGTAGTTGAAGTAGGACTAGTGGAATCACTTGAAAATTGTTGCTCGTCACCAAGTTCAGCTCCTAGGTCTGTGGATTCCTCACTTTGAACTTGTTTCTCAACTTCTGCCGGCACCTCTCCATCATCTTCTATAAGCTTAGACTCTAGTCTTTCAGTTTCCTCAGCAATTCCATTAGCTGAAGCTGAAGTACTAGAATCACTTGGAACTTGTTCTATTCTATTGCTGCTTCTTTCTCTTCATCAACAATTTTACCTTCATTGTTTCTGACTTCATCACCAGTAACAACAGCTAAACTAACGCCACTGGTTTCAATTGCAACATGCTTTTCAGCTTCTATTATCAGTTCCTTGCTATTATCCACAAACTTAGCCTCAATCTCTTCTGTTTTCTCAGCAACTCCAGGAGCTGAAGCAGAACTAGTGGAATCACTTGAAAATTGATGTTCCATTTCTGTTTCCACTTTTGTATTAACATCTTCGGTTTTAGCTGCTATCTCTGTGGTTTCCTCAGCTTGAATTTGTTTCTCTTCCGCCGTCAAGACTTTTTGGTGATCATCCACAAGCCCAGAGACAAGCCCTTCAGTTTCCTCAGCATCTCCAGCATCTGAAGTAGTATAATTACTTGAATCTATTTCTTCAACTTCTGTGGCTTCTTTTTTCCCTTCTTCTTCAATTTTAGCTTCTGTATCTCTAGCTTCCTCGGCGATTGAGATAGCTAAAGTAGCGTCACTGGACTCACTCAGAGCTTGCTTTTCAACATCTATAGATACTTCATGGTCATCAACTGCAAGTTCTTTCTCCTTGGTTTCCTCAAATGGTCCAATTGCTGAAGCGGCAATGCTGGAAACTTGTTGCTCAACTCTATCTTGTATCTCCTGTGATTCCTCAACAATTTCGACAGATGAAGAATCAACAACTGATTCAATTGGAACTTTTTTTTCAATTTCATTTGCAACTACTTCGATACTGTCTGCAATTTTAGCCTCTAATTCCACAATTCCATCAGCAATTCCAATAGCTGAAGTAGCACTACAGGAATCAGTTGGAACTTGTAGATCAGCTTCTGTTCCTACTTCCTTTTCATCTTCAAGTTTAGCTTCTAGTTCTCTCGTTTCCTCAGTAACTGCAATAGCTGAAGAAGCAAAAATTGACTCAGTTGGAACATGTTCCTCAACATTTGTCGTCGTTTCGTGGTTATCACCTGTGAATTCTGCTTCTGCTTCTGCTGTAGTCTCCTGAGTATTAACAATTGATGAAGATACTTCCTTTTCACCTTCAAGTTTAGTTTCTGTTTCTCTTGTTTCCTCAGCAACTGCAGTAGTTGAAGTAGCAAAAATTGACTCAGTTGGATCTTGTTCCTCAACATTTGTCATTGCTTCATGGTTATCATCTGCGACTTCAGCTTCTGCTTCTGTAGTTACTTCAGCATTAACAATTGTTGAAGATACATTGCTTTCACCTTCAAATTTTGCTTCGATTTCTCTAGTTTCCTGAGCAACTGCACCAACTGAAGTAGCAAAAATTGACTCAGTTGGAACGTGTTCCCCAACATGTGTCGTCGTTTCGTGGTTATCATCTGTGAGTTCAACTTCTGCTTCTGTAGCTCCCTCAGTATTAACAATTGTTGAAGATACTTTCTTTTCATCTTCAAGTATAGCCTCTATTTCTCTCGTTTCCTCAGCAACTGCAACAGCTGAAGCAACAAAAATTGACTCAGTTGGAACATGTCCCTCAACATTTGTTGTCGTCTCGTGGTTACCATCTGGGAGTTCAACTTCTGCTTGTGTACTCCCCTCAGCATTAACAATTGTTGAAGATACTTCCTTTTCATCTTCAAGTTTAGCTTCCATTTCTCTCATTTCCTCAGAAACTGCAAACATTGACTCAGTTGGAATTTGTTCTTCAACATTAATTGTCGTTTCGTGGTTATCATCTGCGACTTCAGCTTCTGCTTCTGTAGTTCCTTCAGCATTAACAATTGTTGAAGATACATTGCTTTCACCTTCAAATTTTGCTTCGATTTCTCTAGTTTCCTGAGCAACTGCACCAACTGAAGTAGCAAAAATTGACTCAGTTGGAACATGTTCCTCAACACTTGTTGTCGTTTCATTGCTACCATTTGTGAGTTCGCCTTCTGCTTCAATCGTTGAAGATACTTTCTTTTCATCTTCAAGCTTAGCTTCTATTTCTCTTGTTTCCTCGGCAACTGGAATAGTTGAAATACCAAAAATTGACTCAGTTGGAACTTGTTCCTCAACATTTGTGGTTGTTTCACGGTTATCATCTGTGATTTCAGCTTCTTCTGCTTCTATAGTTCCTTCAGCATTAACAATTATTGAAGATACATTGCTTTCATCTTCAAGTTTAGCTTCTATCTCTCTAGTTTCCTGAGCAACTGCACCAACTGAAGTAGCAAAAATTGACTCAGTCGGAACATGCTCCCCAACATTTGTCACCGTTTCTTGGTTATCATCTGTGAGTTCAGCTTCTACTTCTGTAGTTTCATCAGCATCAACAATTACTGAAGGTAGTTCCTTTCCATCTTCAAGTTTAGCTTTCATTTCTATCGTTTTCTCGACGACTGCAGCAGATGGAGGAGCAAAATTTGACTCAGTCGAAACTTGTTCCTCAACATTTGTTGTCATTTCATGGTTATCAACTGCAAGTTCAACTTCTCTATTTTCCTCAACATCTTCAAGTTTAGCTTCTACTTCTCTCGTTTCCTCGGCAATTTCAGCAAAATTTGACTCAATTGGAACTTGTTCCTCAACCTTTAAAATTGCTGAAGTTACACTATCCAACTTAAGATCTGAAGATTTAGCCTCTAGATCTTTAGCTTCCTCAACAGTTGCAATAGCTTGTTCTTCTCTACTACTGATAGCAAATTCATCTTTAGCACTATCAGATTCGACCAGAAAAGCCTCAAGCTTAGCATTGGCAGCTGAAACTTCTTTGGCTGGGTATGCAGTATCCAGCGGCCTCTTGAGCTCAGCATTCTTGTCTTCAAAGCCTTCGATCTCGTCCTTGACGATCTCAATTGTCTTATTTGTAGCCTCTTCTGTGGATGAAACATCCACAGCTACACTGAAGGAATCAACTTCTTCTGATCTGTCCTCTCTTTCTGATGCTGAACATGGAGTTTTGGAGCAATCAACAACTGATTCATGCAGGTCTTTCGATTCTTGATGAACATAAGTTTCTGGTGAGATTGAAACCCCTGAACCAGAAATCTCACCATGATTATGAACTTCTGTAGTATTCTGGACAACCTCAGCAATGGTTGCATTCTTGTCTTTGAGCTCGTCTCCAGTCAAGTGTTTCTCATTGACAATTGTTTTCTCCTCGACAAACTGCACTCAATTTATGGAATGTTTTCATATGAATTTATGAACAAAAAGCAAAAGGTATCTTCTTCATTGTTATTGTTATTGTTGTTGTTCAGAAAAACAATATTTGCTCTAAACAAGTTCTAAGCCATCTGTTTAAAAAAATAGTGGCACATGGAAGAAGAAAACAACTAGAGACAGATCAGAAGAACACCAAGAGATCAAATCTGTCAGAAAAGAAAAGAAAAACACCAAAAGAATCATGCATTTAATTTCTTTTAAGAATACCAAAAATTACTCAAGAATAAAGTTTTCAATAAATTAATATCACATTAGGTTGGAGAGTAGTTAGAGTAAATGACAAAATAATTGAAGGGTTTAAAAGTGTTCTACAGCAACAACAATGGAAATTGCTCTCCTTAAAGACTAAAGAATCTCAACAGTTTTGTTCATTTTATAATTTTTGTATCAACAAAATCAAGAACTCCGAAAACATTTTCTGCCCATCAAAACCTCATGAAATTAGGACATTAATCAAACTTTTTCTTTTTTGGAGGAAAATTACAAAATACAAGGAGATCAGTGCTTAATCTGGAATGAGCACTAAGAGAAAGAGACATATACAATAAAAAAAACTCTCAAATATAGAGAAAATATACTTAAGAAATGAACAAGAAGAGGGATGGAACCATCAAAGGTAACTAATTAATATATATATATATATATATATATATATATTAATCTGTTTCAATCTCCTTAGAATATATATTTTTTGCAGCAAAAATCAGTATCACCACATAGCAGAAACCATGGAGGGGAGCTGTAAATGGAGGAAAATACACTTAACACATCCCAAGAAGAGAAAAGGAGAGGGGAAAAATGTCTGACAGAAATGGAAGGAAATACCCCATCTGTTGTCGTTTGATCTGGAAGCAAAGCTTCAGAATCCATGGACTCCAGAAGAGCTCAAGCTTCGAGGAGGAGGAGAAAGAAGAGAGAGACTGGCAGAGGAGAGAGTGAAAATTTTGTACAGTGTAGATAGAGAAAGCCAGAGGAGCTAGCTGCTCTCAATAATGAAGAAAGAAAGGAAGATATCAGTCATAGCTGTCAATGATGAGAGCTTGATCAGGCCATGCACCAAAAAAAAAAGGTAAATAATAATAATAATAATAAACTTTAGTCTTTTGATCCTTCCTTTAGTTGGATTCTTCCTGTATCTCTGTTTTTCAGTTTGGTCCTCATAGTTCACATAAAATCTATTAGTTCTACTGAAAGAAACTACAAACAAACTTGCATTAGTCTACGTATCTAACTCCTTTGATAGTTTGCTATTTAATGTGTAAGGCAGGTCCATCACGTTGTGGACAACAGAGACTGTACCAGATAGCGCATGAGATCGGTATTCCTCTTTCTTTCTGAATTTTGTTTCTTTGTTCTTATATTTTCCATGAAATATAAATGCACATTAAATGACAGTCTTGAAAAAAATCAACAGGGGTGGTTTTCGGTTTCCAATTCTGAAAAAGAAAAGTCTTCTGGAAAGCCGCCAAATATTTCGCATCGTTCACGCATGCAGACAGAATACTAAAATACTGATTCTTTGAAGTATTTGAGCTGGTATTTTTCTAAAGGATGCACTCGTATTTTTGAAATTTTCAAAAGACGTGCCATATTTTTTTGTATTTATCAAAAGATGTATTTTTTTCCTTCTAAAATATCTTTTTTATTTAAAAATATTATAAAAAAATTCTGCCGCATGATTGGGTAGGGTGGTGATTTTTTAAAATATTTTTTCTTGTTTTAAATATTTTTTAATGGAAAGGGTATTTTGGAAAAATTTTATAAATATGAAAAATATGGTATGTACTTTAAGAAATTCAGAAAGATGAGTGCGGCCTTTTGGAAAAATGTCCTTTCTTAAAGATCAGTTAACTTTTTCAGAAAATAAACTATATATTTAGTTTTGAACATTGAAGATCAGAGTTTAGAAAGGTTAGGAATTAATTAAAATGGAAAATATTAATTAAATATAAATTAATTGTTTTAGAAGTTCTTAGTGAAGGACCGAGTTCAGCAATTGTAAAATATAGCGGGGCTCTGAAGCAAAGTGCCAACATCACAGTTCTTCAGATTTTCTTTGGTCCGCATTATTTTTTAAGAGTCATTATCAGAGTTTTGGTTTTTCAAGCCTCCATGAATTATTAACAAAAAATTATTTGAAATTTTAGAATTGTAGGATGATGATTCTACCATTGAAAATATAAAATTTAATTAAGTTTGACAAGACAATATTCCTCATTTGATAGAATTCTTCTACATTGTTGACATATAAAACATATAATAGATGGATAAATGGAGGTCGAGATCGATGTTTTCTCTTCTATGCTTTTGATTTTTCGTCCTTTTTCGATAAACTTTATCCCCTTCTTTGTCTTCTTTTGATCCAAGATAATCTTTATTTAGATTCTTCGGGTAGACA
Source organism: Curcuma longa (assembly GCF_044706935.1). Classification (NCBI taxonomy): domain Eukaryota; kingdom Viridiplantae; phylum Streptophyta; class Magnoliopsida; order Zingiberales; family Zingiberaceae; genus Curcuma; species Curcuma longa. Next base: position 635,264 of record NW_027435603.1, on the reverse strand, counting down.
TACACTATTTAGTAACTTGTAATTAAGTTACTAAAATGCAATGACAAAATTGAGATGAGGAATTTATAGTTCAAATTGCAACAATAAAATTGTAATTTAAATTTTAATCAAAAAATTGAAATTGAAATTGATATATGTCTAAAAAATTAATGAAATTGTAAAATAAGATCTTTGTCAAAGAAAAATCTCATTATCAACAAGTGGTCTAACAAGAATATTCTTTACATTCTAATGAATATAAGTTTCATATCTAAATTAAGAGAAAAACAACTTCGAGATCAACTCTTTGATGCTCTTTTTTAAAATTGATGCATAATTTAAATATAGAAAAGAGCTTGTAAAACTCAAACTTTTTTCTTTTCTTTTGTCATCACTATTTTTTTTAAAAAAATTGAATAATAAATTTGTTAATGAAAATGACTTTACTATTGTTTCGGTTGAGAACTGCTTCGGGACACGTCACCGGACCTCCTCGATGGCTGGCTTTGAACAGTAGGTGATGACAAGGGCGATGACAGCTCCACAGTCGCCTGAGACCTCGCCGGAGCAAATGATGACCAGCAACAGCCTCAGAGACAGCTTGCAACCACAGAGACCGTCAGTAGGAAGGCCAGGGGGAGTGCCCTGGCGCGACCACTCCGACGATCAAGTTAGGGGCGGAGGAAGAAGATGATGAACAGTGGAAAAGAGAGAGCGGCTGAGGAAAATAAGAGTTCGAGAGAGAGAGTACCTACGGAGCGGAGTGGTCTTTTTAAAGAGAGATGAGTGTGCATACCTGTCACGTCATCATTTAAGAAACGTCTCATCATGATTAATGAAGTGGCAGGAATAATCGAGTTTGTTGTCCCATCGCCGGTAAAGTAGTATATCGTCACCATCTGAGTGTACAGCGGGGCAAGCCGCAGAGAAATAGTTTTGATTGATGGGGGGGCCAATGGCGGAGCCAGCCCGGATAATTTACCTGGGCTGATTCGAACTATTGGACTACGCCGATGGGATACCCCGGGCTACTTCTTAAATTTTTTTCTTCTCCTCCCTAAATCTAAGGTTTTTTTCTTCTCGTCGCCGTCAGACCACCCGGGCTACAGCCCGGGTACAACAATGTCTGGCTCCGCCCTTGGGGGGGGGGGCGTGGGCTTGTCAGAGATCATGATGAGGTGGGTCAGGGCACTATGAGGAGTGTGATCAAACCAGAGCGCTGTAAATATGAACAGATGTGATCCGGCATGTAGCTAGCCGAATGGAGGGATTCGGCAGGTAGTTAGCCGAATGGAGGGATTCGACACGTAGTTAGCCGAATGGAAGGATTTGGCATGTAGTTAGCCGAATGGAGGAATTCGGCACGTAGTTAGCCGAATGGAAGGATTCGGCAGGTAGTTAGCCGAATGGAGGAATTCGGCACGTAGTTAGCCGAATGGAAGGATTCGGCAGGTAGTTAGCCGAATGGAGGGATTTGGCATGTAGTTAGTCGAATGGAGGGATTCGGCACGTAGTTAGCCGAATGGATATGCTTTGTTAATGCGCGCTTGAATTACTCGAAGGTATCGACTCAGCGGGTGGAACCTATGAGGGGACCAGCATCAGACTCGAGTCTGATCGTGACTAGCCTCTTGGATTATATCCGGAACAACTATGCATTTGATCGGTTCACTTCACCACTCTCTATAAATGTTTTTGAACAAAACGCCAACCTCTAAAGAATCCCAAGCTTATTCACGATAACAATATTGTCATATCTCTAACTCCACAAAAATCTTTTAGTCTTTCTCCACTTGTATTTTTTTTTTCCATTTCCCTCTCAATGATGCTAGGGTTAGCTAGATGAGTACAAACCGCCCATATGAGATCACATCATGTAGACCCCCTCATCTTAGCACAAGAAAGAATATAATTGTTCCCTAACTATTAATATTTAATAAAGTTTCTTTGACCATATGTCCCACTCGAGTGTGGATGACGTGTCAAATAGAACAACCTCTCTCTCGTAGTAGGATGGAGCTCCTTTTATGAATATTCCGCTCCTTTTTATTTTAAAAATAAAATAAAATTATTATGAGGTTTTTTATATAATATAAAATATAAATAAAGAGTGGGATTTATACTCGATTTCGTCGAGATTCAAATCCTTATTCTCTTTTATAACTCTGCTCTATCATCACCAACTCAGTTATGTCCCGAGAATTTCTAAGACAATTTCAAAAGACTTGTTAGGTAGACTCATGTGACGTTGATTAAAAAAAATGTTCGATTTGCTCCCAAATGCAATATCCTAAGATGTTTGATGTGCATTAAGTGTGCAATAATTGTTATTGCTGAGTTGGACATGTGGGCTTTAATTACTTTGTCTCTCTGAATTCCACGCAAAATCCAACGGGAGATTCCGTGCCGAATGAGAATTCATCTCTTTTGTGACCTGGCGGCTAATGTACCATGCATCAAACATGCATGCCATGTCACTCTCAAATCCAATTTGGTTTCCACTATCATTTTTCAAAGATTTTGAAATCAGTTATCGAATCAAACGTGACATAATAATATTTAGTCATATCACTTATTGACATTTAGCATGTGAGGCACTTAAAGTTTGACATTTTTCAAAAACAAAAAACAGAATATTTAGTCATTGTGTTTCTGCTAGAAACTCACAGTTTCATCTAAACATTTTGTTTCAAGATTCTTGAAAAGTGGCAGAAGAATTCTGCTCACATTTCCATCTAGTTGCTACTTATTCTTAATATTGTTGTCTGAGGTTTTGTTTTCATGTTTACCTAAAAATCGATATCTTGCATGCTCAAGGAACAAAAATTTCCACATGTAGTTCAAAGGCAAAGGCTAACTTGCAAAGAAAGCATAGGACAGTATCTCAACTTTTGGAGGTTTGAAGTATGTTTTCAAGAACCAACCAGTACTTGATCCTCCGTTAAATAAAGCCTCTGATTGAAATCATGAATCACAGAGCAGCAAAAGAAAACTGCAGGAAATCACTGCGAGTCATAAAGATAGCTTTTGATCAGATTAAAGAAAAGGTGATGCTTGCATTCACTTGGGAACATGTGGAAAACCAACCTGGAAAGATGATAAGGGAGATGAGATACTGAAGCTTTCAAACACAATTATGTGCTATCCTCGGGTAGAATTGATATTGAGTCTCGATGTGGTCGGTGCTTTCTTTTTCTGAGTTTAGGCAGTGCTAATATCCAGGCAGGAACCTCACAATTAGAAATGGCCATCACGTTCGCTATGTTCCGCAGAAAAGGCTTATCCTCTTCAGTGTAGAATGTTATAGCTTCTCCAGGTCTTCCAGCTCGACCAGACCGACCTGTAATTTGGAAGGGCAAGAAAGAAGATTGTAGATTTGAGAGATGACGGTAAAATGGTAAGCTCACAAGGGGGAGTTCAGATTCTGGCAGCCAAATTAGATAATCAAACAGTTGAATTCAACAGAGTTCCATAAGATTGGTCCATGGCACAATCTAGAAAAAGTAATGTTCCATGTGCTATAATTTAAACGAAAATAGACAAACTACGTACCAATTCTATGAATATAAGCAGCTGCAGATTCAGGAAAATCATAGTTAATCACACAATTGATGCCCTTAAAATCCATCCCACGAGAGACCACATCTGTTGCTATCAAAACCCATGTCTTGCCTGATCTGAAGTTATTAACTGCATCTTCTCTCTATGGGAACAGAAGATTGTATGGTCAGAATTCGAAAACACAAAGCAAATTGTAAATCCAATGTATCGCAGAAGAAAATACTGATTCAAGCCAAATAGACAATCACATAGTGATTGGAAATGCTAACCTGCTGCTGGGAAAGGTCAGCATGAATAACATCAGCTCTTATATCGTCAAATGCTAATTCCCTGTAAAGTTCCTTTGCTCTTTCTTTGCTTTGGACAAACACTAGTACAGGAGGATTCAAACTCTACCAGCAAAAAAACATACAGGGTTAAGTACTGGAGGAATTAGGTAAGGCAGTAGAGAAATGCATGTTTGCTTAACAGAGGAGTATTCAAAATGTGTCTCAGCTCCACAGAAAATATGAACAGTGTACCTCTTGAAAACATTGACGAAGAGCAAGCAATTTTCCTTTCTCGCTGCCAGTAAAAACAAGTTTTTGCTTAATCAACTCAGAGGCAGAATTTCTGTCAGAAGTTCACAAACATCAATGACTATGAAACTAGATATTTTATTGTTTAGATAATATTATTATTTGTCATACTTTCTACCAACATTCACTCGGACTGCATCAACCATGACTGTGCTTGCAAGTTTTTCAACAGATTCTGGCAAGGTTGCACTAAACAGTGAACGAACTACAGTGGTCTTTGAACAGGCTTTGACCACTGAATCAATTTGTTCCATAAAACCTAGCTCAAAAAGTTTATCAGCTTCATCCAAGACTAGATATTTAACCCTGCAAAAATATAAAATAAATATGCAAAATTATGTCAAAATTATGGTACTATCCACCATTCCTTTCAAAGAGAGTAGCAGTGTGATAATGACAATCACAAGATGATTCTCATACCAACAAAAAAACAGCCCAGAAATTGTAGAATGCCAAACTACCAATTCATTCAAATCCAGTGATAAACCTTCCAATATGTACAGCACTTCCATGATTCTCATTAGACCTACTGTAAACATTTACTCCAATTGTAAGAAACAAATAGTTAAATTATTTCACAACTCGTAAGATTGTTGACGTTTTTATCAACCACTGATACCAAGCTCACATATCCTATTACATTCTCACAAATTACCTATATCAAAGATTTTAATGCAGTTGTGAATTTTGTTGCATTAACTCTGCATTCTGTTCGATAAGCTTCATGCTCTTATTTTTTACCCAAGCGTTTTGTAGGAACACTATTTGAAGAAAATATCAATTGTTTATTTACCACTAAACTGCAATACTAGCATGAAACAGGATCATGATTACTCACAATGTGGACCTACACATGCTATGGTATCATTTTGATAAAGCCCCATTAATCCATACTGAATCATTTGTGTTAATAGGAAATCATATGGCACAGAAATCACTTGGCAGACCATTCTTTGGTAACAACTCAGTCACAACAAAAGGAAAAGAAATGTACATTTCCTAGACTAATCGATAAGAAGACAAAGCAAATAATAGAAAAGAAATATATTCGGAGATATTAGTCATTAGCATGGAGACAAGCAAATATATCCTCCCAGAAACAATCTCTACAACAAAAAAGTAATTGCCACATACCATAGTAACTTTTTTTTTGTTAACTCAGTAAAAGAGCACACTCTTATTGTTTCTACTTGGGACAAACAAGGAGTGAGTATTTTGATCATACCGGCTCAAATCAAGCTTTCTTTTGCGAATGACAAAGTCCAATCGAAGGGGAGTAGATATGATTATATCACATGGCATCTTTTCAAAATTCCCACTTTTGGAAAGTTCCTTGGTCATCAACTTGATGTAAAATTTCCTCCCCTTGGCCAACTTCTTGCACTCTCTAGCAGTTTGAGCAGCTAATTCTCTAGTAGGGCAGAGTATAACAGCCTTCACACCATTTTTTGATCCTGGCTAATGGCAATTAGGAAAACACAAAATAAGAAAGAAAAAACATTGACAAAATCAAATTTACACAGAAAGATACCTTTATTTTCATGAGAATTGGGCACAAAAAGGCTAATGTCTTGCCGGAACCAGTGGGTGCACATGCAAAGCAATCCCTCTTCTGCAATAAGCAAGACATTAAAATTAAATGTCAAATTTGAATTATGTAGATAAAAGCAATAGTGAACCTAATTGACTTAATAGAATGAATTTGGTACCGAAAGTACCAAATAACTTTTGTTTGAAAAAAGAAAAAGAGGAAGCCAAGTTTAGAGCATACAGAAAGGAGTATTGGAATAGCCTGCCTCTGAATAGGTGTAGGCTCCCTGAAACCACATTCAGATAAGTTTTGCAATAAATAAGGTTTGCACTTATACCTGCATACAATGAAAAATGCCGGCTTTAGCAAATGAAGAAAATAAAGTTAATGCAAGTGGATGGAAGGAAAATTAGAGTTCCAATGCAAATATATACCAAATCAGCTAAGACTGGGTATGCACTATAGTATCAAGGTAAACTAGATCATGTATTTAAGTTATGCCACCATGTGCATAATGGCAAATAGAAATGCTACAGTTTCAAGCGCTTGGTGGCTTGGGAACACCAATGCATACAAGATACTGTGACACAAATAGCCTTCTTTGATTGGAAACTGAAGAAGTCAATAAGAAGTTTCAGGAGGCAAAATTGCAATAACTTTTGAAAACAAAAAAAACTTCAGCAATCGAGGAAATATACCCAATAGGAAACAATTTTAGCTGATCGGTGAGAACCAATCAAGAACACCAAAAATAATAACATACATGTTATTGAAAACAGAACAGAGTAAACAATGTTACAGGAGTTGATTTGAATGGTCTTGTTTTCACTTTGACATTTGGCTCTTTAAAACATAATCAATCTTTTTGCATTGAAAAGGGTTCCTAACCTGACCAATCTAAATACAACCATGCATATTTATCCCATCAAGCTGAAGCAAAAAAAAATCTAGGGTTGGATGAAAAACCTGTTTCCTGAATACAAACTTATTATAAAAGAAAATGGAGAACCAAAGAACTGAAAAAACGGGGCTAAAGTAGCTTTTTTAGACTTATGGATTTGTTCTTTCTTCCTGTTCTTTAGGAAACAGACTCATTCTACTTGAGTAACTATCATTCCACTACTATGGTCTTAAAGCATTTCAATAACACCAACTAGCAACGGTAGCAGCGCCAGCATTCTACTTGAGTAATAATACTTCCAGTACAATTGTCTTAAAGCATTTTCAATAAATACCTTCTACTTGAGTAAAAATCATTCCAATGCTATTGTCTACAGCATTTCCAATAACACCAACTAGCAATGATAGAAGCACCAGTACCACATGACATTATTTTAGAATGACAGATGTGATTAATGGTTCCTTCTGATGGACAGGCCTTGCCACATGATTTCAGCAGGTTTATTTAATATCATCAAAATATTGTTTTTGGTTTCAACGTCACTATGTTTTCTTCTCAGAGGATCATACTTCAATTTCTGTACTGTCCTATGTACTAATGTTACGCATGAAGACACCAACCATTTTTGTCTTGAAGTATGAAGTTAAGTTACTAAACATTAAGTTTCTTCACTCAATGAGTTATTGTTTTTGTACCTGAGTGAATGCTCTACTAATGTGCTGTGCGTTTAGAAAACAAGGCTTTGACTTTTATATTATGTTGGGTCTAGCAGGGTTATTACTTTCAACTTGGGTTTCTTGTGGAGGAGCAAGAGCAACTATATGGAATTCTTCAAGCTTGGGTGGTCCATGCTTGTCACCATCCTTTTCATCCAGTTTTATTGCCATCTATCAAAAGCTCATTGGAGAAACATCAGATTCATTAATTTTCATCAAGCATGTAATTTTTTAAATAAATTTACTCTAAAATGGTTGATTTTATTTCATGAAGAATTCATTACTTATTTAGGCAAAAAAGTTTTAATTTTGCATTAGCATTTTTGCCAGTTTATATTCCAAGTTATCCTTTCTCTTTTCTTATTTTTAGGCATTCTGAAGCTTATTACTATACCATCATAGCTTGATGCCCTTGTTGATTTATAAAAGTGCCACTGTTTGTTAATAGTTTCAACTGATCCCAATTGGATTTTTTTTTAATCAAAGTTTCAACAAAATTATGATTACATAGATTTGAATCATTGTTCCCAGCACATTCTGCAGATAACACCACTAGTGTTACTTATGCTGCAAGACAACATGCAGTGCATGCCACATTACACAAATGTCAATATGTAAATTGAACAAACTGTACATGCAAATTTATCTCATATGATAATCTCCAGATAGATAGAAGCATATGTAAAAACTTGATAAAAATGCAATATTCATTTGTACAGGAACCATACCTTGAGCTAAGCTCTGCAAAACTTTCAAGTGGAGGAGGAGCGCCATGCCCGGAAACATGTATCTTATACTTTTTCCGAAGAATAGAAGACCTCTGCAGATGAGTGTGTAAAGTTACCATTTTAGAGGAAGTCGAGAGAAAAAATAATAATAATAACAAAAAGGTATTACAAAGTTAAACCAAGCACCACCTCAATCTGTTTTGCTGTTTCCTTCTTCTGCTCAATGGAATCAGCATCCACAACATTCTTTTCCCCAACAGAAGATAAAGATTCAGAACTCTTAAATACGCTGAACCCTTCCACAACTTCTGATGTATGAAAGAACACACAAAAAGAAAGAAAGTTTGTCGTGTAAATAAAGGTTAAACAAACATTAAAGAAACAATGTTTATTACGATTCTCTAAATGAATTCAGTCAAAGGATGTCACCAGCAGAATTCTTGTCCTTGCGTTTCCTCTTCTTTTGCTTCATGTTACCCTTTACCTCCACTGAGGATAGCATGAGTTTGCCAGGTGGGATTTCAGGATTAATTAGTTCCTTCTTTGGCTGCAGAAGCGTAGAACACAATTGAGAAGCAAGGTATCAACAATACAGGAAATTGATTGTGATGCGAGACAAATCAGCTGTTATAGATACCTGAAACCGAGCAATGTCACGAGCAAACCGCTTCCTATCTATGTGAACGCCGGAGAAGAGTAGAGAAGATGCCTTCTCCATGAGGACACAGTGGTGTTCAGCTGCTTACTCTAAAATAAATAAATAAATAGGATTACAATTTGCTCTAGGTGTTTTACCGTCTTTCGTGCATTGTGGAATTTAATTTGATCCTTAACCATTTGTCAAGGATACATTACATAGAAAGTCCCTTAATTTCTCCATAAGTTCTATTTGCACTATTTTAGCTTCATGCACACTTAATGCAAGAGCCACAACAAGCAATAAGCATGAACAAGTATGATCACAACAACCAATAAGCATGAACAAAAAAAAATAATATAAAAGTTACAAAGTATATTGAATTAACAATGCAAAAGAAGTAAAAAAAAATGAATAGGTTACTTTGTTGGCCAAGGGTACAGTCATTGTAAGACCAGCCCACTCACATTTGAGTCAATTCATAACCCAAAAGGTCAGAATTGGTGACACAAGCGCATGACTTAACTAAAGACTCTCTCCTTTAAAATAATAAGAAATCTATCTTTTACTTTTATGCATGTCGCTAAATGGTTACAACCACACACAATAATGAAATTCAGTTAACGGCACATAATATACAACATATCCATACAAATGTAACCATAACCTGCCAACCAAAAACAACAGCGCCATTGTGACATGTATCCGTCCCATTCGACACGCCAAGTCAATCATAGACACTAAAACTAGTCATAATTATCACTCTCTGCTAAGACTGACTAGCTGGCTCTCGTAGTTAGGCAAAGGTAACACAAAGCCCACCACCGTGACTCGACATAACAGCACCATAACACAATGGCAACATGGCCTTATGTCTTCTCCAAGATCAACTGTTGCTGGACGCCTATGAAGGTTCTAAAAGGATCAAACATAGCAGATGTTGAGTCTATATCCATATACACTTTGGGTCCTCCACAGAAACTAAAACTCACCCTCGACACGATCAGACTTCACGGATGGCTACCCACGTATTCCCTATTCCGGCGGTTCAACCACCCCGAAACGCTAGCTTGATTAGGGCCTAATCAACTCGCCCTCGAAGCTCGACTCCTGGATCAAACCACCAATAGAACAATCAAGCAGAAGGACAGGGAACCTCTACCTGTGCTGCGTGGCGGCTTCGCTTGATTCAGTTGGGAGAGGGTTCTCCGGTATTGCTGAGTAGAAGGAAATCGCGGATTCACGAAGTGCAGGAGAAACCGATACCGGGAAAGCGAAGAGGTCGAGGGAAGAGAGGCCGGCGGATACCTTCGACCGGTTGGTTCTAGGGCACGCCGTGGTGAACCGACTGGTCTTGTCGTTTCCGAAATTGGTCCAATTTGAGCCCAACGCCTATGCCGCTTTTAATAAAAATTCAATTAAAATGGAATAAATCAATAAAATTTAAAATTTTAATTTAATTATTTTAAAATTTAGATTATTTTTTTAAAATTTAATTAATTCAGTTCGATTTTAATTTTAAAATTTTTTATTTGATTAAATCGAATAAATTAAATTAATTAAAATAAAAAATAATTTCTAAATTAGTAAACTTATAAATTCCTAATCAATTGATAAATTTTTTATAATATTTAAAAAAATTAATTATTTTGATTAATTAAATTTAAATTAATCAATATTTTATCAATTCAATTTGTTTAATTTTTATTTAAAAATTCGGTTGGTTCAGTTAATTTAAAAAAATTTAGTCTTACTTCTCACCGCATAAATAGAAATAATTATCAACTAAATAATGAGGATAAAATTTGTATTTATAAAAACATATAAAAATATATAACAAATATTAAATAAATTATTCAACAATTTTAGGGAATAATTTCATTATTCACAGTTAAAAATATCTTTTTTACATAGACAAATAAATTATCATTTATTCAATCATTACTCATTCAATTATATACTTTCTTTCACAATTCTCATCATAAAAAATACATTTTTTATAATTATAATTATAATCAATAAAATTAATATCAATGAGTACATTATATTTTTTTAATATAATTAATTTCTCTAAATGATCAAAAAAACACTTTTAATATATATAAATTTTAAATTGATTATCAAGATTATTACGAAGAGATCAAATCTTAAAAAACATTGTGGATTAAACTCAATTATATATCATCAATTTTCTAAAATAAATTTATTTGAAAAAAATAATCCAAATTTGTTCACGTAAGTAAAAAACAAAACCTCTAGTTTAAACTTTCTAATTGATAATTACTATCAAATTAGTATATATATAATTACTTGTATATCTTGAAAGGGTGTTTTATAAAACCAAATGTATTTTTTAAATAAAAAAATTATCAATATTGGAGAGTTTTTTTAACATTGTTTGAAAAACTTTGATACTAATTCTAAGAATAAGAGGAACTTCAAATTAACAACTCAAATTATTTAAAATATTTGATAGCAATTTGGCAAGATCACTTGATCAAACAAAAATGAGAAAAACTAAACATATTTTGATTTAATTTCAAATCAAACTAAAAAAAATTACTTGAAAATGTGTAAACCAAAATAGTTTTATTTAATTTTAGTTCTTCCAGCTAAAATAATAAATCTAATCATGTTCACTCCTGTTCTAAAATCTAGTTGTGTCCTTGCTGACCAATCTAATGTATAAAGATCCCCAAAGTCAATTTGATGTAAGTTGGGGAAGTATGAAGCCCATATACTTCAGCAAAAGACTGCCACCTGGCGATCTCACGCGGTCTATCACATAATCATCTGTGAAGAGGTAAATCGAGAAGCTACAATTAATCATTACAGGGAAATATATTACTTTGGTTTCGTCGATATTGTCTACTTCACTGTTGTCTATCCAACTCAGTATGCTCCATAGATATGAAACCTGCACACTTGGCAAGGAAGATAGGGGAATCATTTGAAGAAAAAAATCCAAAGATAAGGCATAATGATGCACAACCTGTGACAATATGAACAAATTGAGTATGGAGGCTTTAACATATTCTCGATTCCAAAATTCAAATTGAATCAAAGTCAGACAGAGAATTAGCATTAAAATTGATAAATCGCAGGAATAACCATTCTATTCTAATAACTGAAATTTCTACTGAATGAGAGATAACCAATACATTGATAGAACAAGTTTTATAAACACAAACCTAACTAAATTAGGAAATAAATATCACAAATTGAAAAATGCACTATCCCAAATTAGACTCCTCGAAATTAAAATTTGTTTATTAAATTTATACCAAATAAATTTTATTCTATTATAACTCATCATCTCCTATATATGTCTAATGTTACCTCTTCTCCTAAATATTAGATGTAAAATAAAGCATTTCCTGATTACTTGGTAAATAAAGAAATAATTCTGAAATACCATTGTAGAAATTTTCCTACTTTGTCCTGGCTACTTCAAAAACAAAACTTACAACTGTTAGAAAATTATGAAATCTACAATTTCCTAGACTAAAAGTTCCAAATTAAGCAGCAGTGTTGGGTAGTGAAAAATTAGGCAATTTCTTACTGACTTTTTCCCCATGATGATCTTCCCTTTTTTACAATCCTCAACAATTTACACACTGCCAAGAAAAGATTCCACTAGAAGAGATGTATCCAATAACCATGAAGGAAAAGCAGAATTTTGCTCTGTGCAGACTCTAAAACTATCAAAAGATCCAAATACTAACAAGAAGGGTTTTAAAGGCCAGTGTGTTGATAGAGGCTGCTGCCGGATTGCCAAACTACCATGGTGTCCAATTCCCAACTAACACACCAATTATGGAAATACTCACATTGCGCCTAATGGCTAAGAGTTGGTAATTTCAACCTCTGAAGAATCAACCTGATTGAGCTAAGTTTGACAAATGTTGACTGGGATAGGAGGAGGACTATATAACATTTTAAAGCTATGCCTAATTTACTTATGTGTAATTTGGTATAAACATTTTCTTAATGCTTTAACCATATTTAAAAGCATTTAATTGCAATTACAATTAACTATGAGATCAATAATCCCACATGCTAAACATTTGGATCATTCACAACCAATAAGCAGGCTGAAGTTAGCAAGATAACAAGAGCATGGCAGGTTTAAATCAGGAGGAGGCCATAACAAGGTTGAACTTCTTTTGCAAGAAAGAGATTCATCTACTTACAGCAAGTTTGTGATCATCTTAGCAATGTGGAGTTCTCTTTAGTGATGGATAAACTTCCTCTTGATCTGGAATTGCTGCTTCAAATTTGTTAACACTATGAATCATGAATATTATTAGTCCAGCACATTAAGGACATGCTGAACTAATCCTTTCACATTCAACTAGTGTATCATAACACGGCTCTAGTTCGGGACCCTCTGATCCTTCTCCCACAAGAAAGGCATGCAGCTTGTTCCCAGATTGCACCCAGCTGTATGCTGGATTCTTCTTCACCTTCCTCAATTTCATTAGTGCCCTGATTTGGTTTGATTCATCCCATCTCCCAGCCTCAGCATACATATTGGAGAGCAAGATATAGTATCCACTGTGCTCTGGTTTCAGCTCAAACAAATGCTCTGCTGCCAATTTTGCAAATTCCAGATTTCCATGAATGCGACATGCACCAAGTAATGCACCCCAAACATTGAAATCTGCTTCAAAGGGCATGTTTTTTATCAATTCCAAAGCCTCTTTCATCTGTCCAGCTCGACCTAGAAGATCGACCATGCAAGCATAGTGCATCTGTGTTGGCTTGATGTTTTGCCCTAACATTTCATCAAAATATCTCTTCCCTCTCTCAACAAGTCCAGCATGGCTGCAAGCTGATAAAACAGCAATGTAAGATACATGATCGTACTTAACACCTTCATCTTTCATTAGATCAAACAAGTTGATTGCTGTATCAAGTTCTCCTTGCATTCCATGTCCCAAGATCATAGCATTCCAAGAGGCTGCATCCTTGTTTGACATCCTATCAAAGATCTTTCTACCAAGATCAAGCTTTCCACATTTAGTGTACACATCTAATAATGAATTTGCAACAAAGAGATGAGTGTTGATGGACTTCTTGATAGATAAGCAGTGTATCTCCTTTCCTTGCTTGATTGCAGATAGATTAGCACACGCAGATAACGCTCCAACAAAGGAAACAACGTCATGTTCAAGGCCTACGTATTGCATGTCCACGAACAAATCCAGAGCTTTTGCACACCATGGACTATCAGAGAATCCTGAGATCAAGGTATTATAAGACACGTGATCTCTCTTTGACACATCAAAAGTGCTCCAACCAAGATTAAACCTTCCACACTTAACATACATATCAATCAAAGCATTTGAAACAAACAAGTCATAATCAAAACCAAAGCGGATTGCCCTGGCATGGATTTCCTTGCCCTTTTTTAATGAAGCTATTCTAGCACAAGCTGGGAGCACGTTTGTATATGTTACTGAGTCAGGGCGCTCACCATGATCTTGCATCTCCATAACTAGTTTAATAGCTTTTAACTCAGCTCCATTCTGTGTAAAACTTGCAATTATTGTGTTCCAAGAAACCACATTTCGATTATGCATTCTATAGAAAATATGTGACCCCTTGGAATGAAATCCAGATTTTGCATACATGTCCAGTAGAGAATTAGCAACAAAAATATCAGAATCCAAATAATGCCTCAAAACATATCCATGAATCTCTTGACCAATACTGAAAGACTCTAACTCAACCACTGTTGGTAGGAGAGTTGATATAGTGATGGAGTTTGGCTCTGCATTATTTGCATGCATGTTCTTGAAAGTCTTCAAGGCATCCTCATACCGACCAACATGAATGAGACTGCCAATAAGGGAGTTCCAGGAAACATCATTCTTTTCCTGCATACTATTAAAAACTCGCAACGAAGCTTCTGAGTCACCACACTTCCCGTACATATCAATCAGAGCATTTCCAACTCTTACCACTGAATCAAGGCCATGCTTAATAGAAACTCCATGAATTCCCTGTCCAAAATCCTCATCTTGCAATGCAGCACAAGCAGGTAGTGAACTGATCAGCGTCACAGAATCCAGTGTAAAGCCACACCTTTTTATCTCCGAAATAGATCTTACTGCCTCCGCATACATCCCACTAGACGACAGCACTGAAATGATCGAATTCCATGACACAATGTCTTTGTGCACCATTTCACCGAACACCTGTCGTGCAGAGCACACGTCATTAACGGCACAATAGAACATCAAGAGAGTATTCCCGACAAAGACATCATCCAAAAATCCAAACTTTATCACTGATCCATGAAGCTCCCACCCTTTCCGTGCCTGCACGGCAACAGCGGCGACTGTGAAGACGAATGGGAAGGTGCGATCATCGGGTCTGAGGCCGGCACGGAGCATGCCGTTGTAAACAGAGAGGGACGAGTCATGGAGTCCGGACCTGGAGAGGGCACGGACGAGGGTGTTCCAGAGGAAGGGGCCACGGAGCTTGAAGGGGCTGTCGTCGAAGAGCCGGATGGAGGCGGCGGGGGCGCCGTGTTCAGCATAGGAGAGGAGGAGAGAGGAGGTGATGGGGAGATGGCAGAGGAGGAGACCAGATACAGCAGCCTGGGCGTGGGCCTGCTTTGCGTGGGCTAGGGAGCGGCACTGCAGGAGGCGGTCGGGGACCGCAGAGGCGACGGGGTCCGACGGAGGGCAGGAAGAAGCGGGGCTAAGACGAGCAAAGAGGGAAGGAGGGCGAAGGGCATGCCAAGGGACGCGCATGCGGAAGGAGTCGAGTTCAGAAGCCGGCGTGGGCGGAGCAGAGAAAGCCCGCCGTAGCTATTTCTCCGGTTCCAGGATCTGGTCGCCCTCCGATGGAACCAGAAAAATGCCCTCATAATTTCATGATAATCAAAATGACCCCTATTGTTTCAGATCATTATCATTTTACCCCTTATTTGAAAACATTAAAGTACATGCCAAAAAGATATAAATTACTATTTTTTTTTACTTTTCTTTTCTTATTTTGACAGTAAATAGTTACTCATTTAGAGCATTGGACATTAATGGAAATTTAAAAGCATTTCAAAAATTAAGAAAATATAGCATAATGTCTAATAATGTCGATGTTCCCAAGTTGAATATGTGTACAAGTAGAGAAAATAATTTCTATCCAAAATTAAAATACTCTTCTTCTATCATGTGATACTTCATCATACGATTTGTATAAGATCCATCTGTCTAGATATCATCATATACATCTAGAAAAGTCGTATGCTTTGGAAGAAGCTTGTATAATTTGAGAAGGGATTTTTATTGATAAAAAAGAAGAATCCACTTCAATCCCGACCATACATAACATAGAAATTACACTTGGAATGGGTGGACAATTAGCTAGAGTAGCAGGTGTTGTAGCAAAATTGATAACAAAAGAAGGTAAATCGGCCATATTAAGAAAAAAAAATGATAATCTCAGTTAGTCGCATTGACTCAATCTCTGAGGATAACCGACCCGGTCCCACAAAAGTTTACAGTCGAACAAGTGGGTAATGTTGGGATGAACAAAAAAAGTTTGGATAAAATTGGATCTAAATGTTGGCTAGGTAAGCGTCCTGTAGTAAGAGTAGTTATGAACCCTGTATACCATCCCCATGGGGGCGATGAGGAGAGAGCCCTAATGGGTAGAATTAGGAATATTGAAAATAATTTTTTTTTAAATTTGAAAATAATGTAATGGGCAAATGATGGAAATTGAACCTACGTATAGTGGATTCACAATCCATTGCCTTGATGCACTTAATTACATTTGTTAAAATCGCTTTTTGTCCCTCGATCTACCCGACCTACTAGGACTTCCCACCTAGCCGCAGCTAGGACTTTTTGCCCCTCGGTCCACCCGACCTACTAGGACTTCCCACCTAGTCGCAACTATGACTTTTTGCCCCTCGGTCCACCCGACCTACTAGGACTTCTTACCTGGTGTCTAGTCCTCTTGATTCAAACACGGAAACACCCACTTTCTTTGTTTAAGGTTCAAACCACATGGTTAGATCTAGATCATGGCTTATCCGGCGGTTAATCCGATGAAGAGCGGTCTCGCTTTGATACCACTTGTTAAAACTGATGGAATCAAAATATCTCCACAATGGTATGATATTGTCCACTTTATGCCTAAGCCCTCATGACTTTGTTCTTGGACTCTCCCCAAAAGGTCTCATTCCAATGAAGATACTTTCCATCCTTTTAATCTCATGATCTTTTTCAATCCTTTTAATCTCATGATCTTTTTCATGTACTTTAAGACTATGTTTGCACCTTTGCAACCCAACAATATTTGCCGAGATTTGAACCCTTATCCTATTCTATAACTCTACTCCGTCGTAACCAATTCGGCTATGCCCGAGCACAAGAAAAATATACTCAAACTCTCATCTCATGTATCTTCATACATGTAGATATTTTTGAATCTACTAGAAGATTCATACATGAGACTTTCTTCAAAGATTTCTTATCAACCATTCGATCTCTTTAATTTATTGAGATTTTATTTTGCTACAAGTTCACCTCTACAACTTCATGACAAGCGTTTGGTCCTCTCTAACTTGTCAAAACTTCACACGTCAAGAGCTCACCTCGGACACTTCATGCAAACATTCTATCTCAAATTAATCAAACTACAACTACAATTAATGTCAAAATTCTACAATTACACACTTGACATAACTAACCAGATAAATTCAATAATAAATCAATTCTGTCAAAATTAAAATTATCTCTGATTTAACTAAACACATCAAAACCAACCTAACTCAAATGTGAGTACATTAACGACCATCTCCTTAAACCAAGCTTTGCCGAAGTTAATTGTGTGCACAATCTAAGGTCACTAATTCCCATCTTATTGCGGAGGGATCATCACTAAAAATCAAAGTTCAAATGGTTCCCAAATTTTGATAAAGAAAGGCATAAATGTATTGAAATGTTTAAATTCTTAATACAGTTGGACCAGTCTAACCACTGCCTTAATTTCATTCTAAACTATCCAAACACTGGCAGATTCACCGACTAACTTACTGTTTTAGCAAACTTATTTCAATCTAAAGCGACCTGAAATAATTTGGCCTCTTCATGCCTTCTTAGCCTTTACTGGGGAGCGAGGAGGGAAGACCATTCTGAATAACCAACCTGCGGCAATAGCACCGATGAAAGGGCAGATCCAGTAGACATAGAATTGTTCCCACGTATTGTGGCGATTGTTGAGATAAGCCCAGCCAAATGCCTGTGCATTAGAAGAACCCTATATGTCAAATTATAATACCAGATCAAGTGCTAGATAAGTAGCTGATAATATATAGCAGGCAAGAAGTGGTAAGTAAATGGATTTATCTTTGTAAGAGAAACGCCAGTAATCCAGATTGAACATATACAAGTATCATCATATACTGCCATGTAGAATGGGATTGAGAAGTCTTTTTTTTTTCCGAAAACAAAATAGGCGAGCACATTTGTTTACCAATGCATAATATAGAGTAATGTTTCATATAGCCAGTTCGGAAATCTAACAGCTGTTCTGATGAGATTTATTGGCCAGCATTAACATCTTTATTGGTTTTCAATTTAGCATTGGGGTCCACACCCTTTTGTTCCCACTAGATCGTATCTAATGCCTTCATTTAAGGGTAAGTGATGAAAGGTTTTGTCCATATATTTTTATCGTCTTCTAATGATCTACTTGTATATAACTCCAACATCAATTTCTTTTTTATGATTGATCAGCAATTTAACTACTGCTAGATACTGACATAGAAACAATGCATTTATAATGGAAAGTGGGTATAGAGGTAGCCTGCAGCTGTAATGGTGACGCCAATGTACTCATTAAACATGCAAATAAATTAACATAATCAGAGTGTTAACACACACATAGTTCATAGAAATTTAAAATAAATTGATGATTCACAAGTCAATCTTACTCAAACTAGGAATCTAGATTTACCAATAAGATTTCTGCAATAAAGTCGATTAGAAAAAAGAGGCTACCATATTGATTTGACATAGAGTACTCAATTCTAATTTACACACAATCTAACTCACTGAAGCCGAAGCCTTGTTTGGCTAAGGAAACAATCTACTCTTTTGTTTTTTCATTTTTCATTTCTCAACATTTATCATAATATTTTCCTTTTCTTTTCAGAAACATCAAGCATCTTCTGTGTAAATATAACTTCATTACACAATGGTGTCAAAAAGTTGATGGGAAAAGCTTTTTATTTTAGATTTCAATTTTCAAATTCTTTTTTATGGAAACAGAAAGCTAGCAACAAAAAATATATAAATTTTCCACAGACCAAATACTTTGAGAAAACAATCATAAAGTCGTAATATCTAATCTAGCTTTATGTTTAGTGAATTCCGTTATCAAGCAAATACATAAACAATATGATCCTTGATGATTGTGCAACTTCTTGGTCGCAGATTTGTGAGCATAAGAAGAATCTTAATGATTTTTTGCCCATGTTATCAATAATATAAACAAGAATAATAGGAGAAATTCATAATAAAATATAAGAAACTAAGTTGCACATTGGTTGTTAGCCTTAATCTACCAATACTTAAAGGATCATGCTTTGGCAGCAAAAGTTCTACTTTGCCAGATGCTGAAAAGATCACACTTTATGTGGGAGGTCACTAGATGGAAGATGCCCTCTTCCTCACCTTTTTTTTTTCTTTTCAAAATAATACTCCATGCTATCCTAATATGATTGGTTTGTTAAAAGCACAGTATATTCCATTAGATAACCCTCTGGATTCAGTATCCAAATCTATGTAATTTAGTAGAAAGAAAGATCTCTTAATATAGATTTAAGAGAAATTCAAAGACTCCATAATAGCAAAATACACCGGGAGGGGCAGGAGAAGGAAGGTAACAGAGAAGTCAGGGGCGCTTACATTTGCAGGATTCATAGACGGCCCAGTGTAACTGCCGCCTGCAATAATGACCCCAAGGGTGCAGATGGTGATCATCAATGCCTTCACTAACGCGCTCCGAGGCCCCTTGAAGACAATACAAAGGACGGCCACGGTGATGACGAATGTGAGGACACCCTCGGCGATGGCTCCCGTATGCAAATCCACCTTCAAATAAGGCCCGACTAGCAAGTTCTTGTACTCCGGAGGCATTACCTCAGAGAGGGCCAAGAGCCCACCGATCGCCCCGGCTGCCTGAGAAAAAAACCGTAATATGCATCAAGGCACTCGATCCACCAGCGATATCGAGACGGAGAGCGAGATCGAACACTACCTGGGCAGGGAAGCGGATGGCCATGGAGATGACGGTGTCGTCTCCGAATCCCGCCGCGTAGAACGCGGCGTTGCCGGTGGGGTTAAAGCTGGCACCGCCCATGACGTCGGCGATGGCGTTGAAGACGAAAACAATGACGAATATGAGGGAGCTGGTGACGAGTAGGGAGAACTCCCTGCTGTGGATCTGGAACGCGGCCGTGATGACGAAGGTGGCGACGCCCAGGGCGGAGATGCAGAACATCCAGACGAACGTTATAAGGGCGTCCCCGACGGCGGCCTTTACGGCACTCATCGCCTCCGCCTCTTCGCCGACAACTCCCGGACAGAGATCGGAACCCTACAGAGAAGCCCTCGATCGATGCTTCTCCTCTGCTTCAAATCCAGCAGTCCAGGGGGGAAAGAAGTACAGGCGGAGGGCAGACCAATCAGGAGAGAGGTTTCATTAAAATAACGATTGGTTTTGGAAGTTTCCTTTTGTAACCCACCTGCCTATCGAATCCGGGCCAAGTTATACCGACTAACGATCTAACGGACGAGAACGATCTACTGGATCGAGAAGCTTATTCTATCCGTCCGATCGAAATGGCATAGGAGGCTCATGGGATCAGTGGGAAAGTTGAAGCGAGTGCTGACCGTCCGATGATCGCCGATTGGTAGAGTACAAAACGAGGTCTTTCTGCGTCGATCAACTTCCCCGCATGTTTTCCGTGTGCTTGTAAAATTCTGGACGGCTTTTATGCGGTTTATGCGGGCTTGACCTTTTCTTATTACAAGTGTGATAAATGAGTATATTTTAAATGTAACTGACAATTAGAATACCATTTTTTTAATCTAGAGGTTTTTTTTTAATCAGAAGACTCAGAGCGGAATACATAAAAATTAAATCACTTATGTATCTAATGAGCACTATAATTTTGTGATTAACCATAATTTTTTAATTTATCTTTTCATAGATGATCATAAAGTTGATCGTATGAAGCCGTTGGGATAATAGATTCCATATTTTGTAGAAGAGCAGCTACAATTTTACCTCCGAAGCATAGCCGAGTTGATTACGATAGAGTGAATTGTAAAAGTTTAGATAATATCATTTTTTATAGTAGTCAACTGTAGTTTTCTGATTTACTTTCTTATAAATGGTCGTGAAACCGACCGTGTGAAGCTGTTAGGATGATAAATTTCATGTTTTACTAAAAAACAACTATGACTTACAATTATTATTATGTACTATTGAATAATATTTATATGGTAATTAGGAAGGAGGACATTATCTCGATTGTGTAGAAATTAATAAATAGTTACTATAACATGTAACGACTGATTGCTAATTATTACAATAATATCATTATTTTATATTAATTTATTTAATTGGATGTGATAATCTAATTAAAATAATATTTTAAATTATAAAATAAATAAAGAGAACTCTACTATACTTAGAATACTATATGAATATATTCAATATGGAAAAATTAATAAATAGTTGCTATACCGTCTGTTAGCTTTAAATGGAGTGTTTATTTGATGTTAATTGGAAAAGGGGGTGCTCATCAAACAATTTGTCAAATGATGAAGCCTTTATTTTAAAAATTTTTAAAAAATAACAACATAATAATTATCTTAAAATG
The DNA here is from genome assembly GCF_044706935.1 of Curcuma longa. NCBI lineage: Eukaryota > Viridiplantae > Streptophyta > Magnoliopsida > Zingiberales > Zingiberaceae > Curcuma > Curcuma longa. Next base: position 613,720 of record NW_027435603.1, on the reverse strand, counting down.
TGATTTAATGAAAGAGGGCAAATTTGTCTTTTTATTAAAATATTTTAGCATTCCTTTTTTGGGCTTGGGCTTGGGCTTGGGCTTAGGCTCGTCTCTTCTCAAATTACCATTAACCCTCCAAAATATGAGGCTGCTTAATCCCAAGCTCGCACCGTATTTCAACTGCAAGTATCAAGTCATTGGAATGGAGGAAGAGCAGCAGGATGTCTACTATGCATGCCCCCTTCGCTGCAAACTAAGTGCAAGGTGGTTCTACTGCCATTCACATCACTATAATGCCAAACAGGCAAAGCTTATAGACCCCAAACGGCATCCGAGATGGTCAGATTCTGCAGATGGGAGCTACTGCAAGAAGTTGATGTACTTGGTCAGCGACGAGCTCGTTGTCACGCCGTTGTCCCTCACGGCAGTCATCTCACTGGGCAAGGAAATCTCTGAACCTGTCAAGATGGCAGAGTTGGGCATAGCTGAAGAGGAGGTTAGCTAGTCTTGTTGCTATAAGCTAAATGCTTCATAAGGATGAGACTTCATGCTGCTCTTGTTGTTCTTGTTTCAGGTTCTTGATTTGCTTGTTGCCACTTTGTCGTCCAAGACAGCCCTGACGGATGCCTTGTTAGCTAGAGTTGGTTGTGTGCCCAGTTCGGTAGCGAGGAAGGGTGAATCGTCCAGCGGATGGAAGAGAAAGAGAGGGCGGATGAAGAGAGTGGAAGAAAGTTGAAAGAAATATGATAACTAAATTTTAATTGTTTCTCTGTTGCTGGACAGAGTTACTGTTGGTTTGGCAAATGATTCAACTGTTGATGGGGTGAACTGAATTAAATTTCAGATAGTCTCGTTTAATTTCTTGTTAGGAATGTTGCCATTTCAAATGTTAGTTGAATTCAGTTCTTGACTACATTTAGTTGAATATGCATCAGATTATCGAAATATTTATTTGATTAGGCCATTCTGTTAATTAAGGAAAGTTGATTAGGTTAAGTGGCATGATTCCTGTTAAATCGTTCCTGCTTTGTTTATCTTTAGGAGCCTGATGAGGCAATAGTAATTGTGGCATGATGATACAAATTTTGATCAACATGAGTCAAAAGTACTACTTTCAACTCCATGATGATGTTCTTGATGGCATCGATCATCTTCAAAGTTGTTGCCACCGACGACAAGGCTAGGGCATCGTCAAGTGATCAAGCCTCGTGGACAACTTACGGCTCCAACTTAACACAACCAAACTCAAACTTAACTTACAATATCGTAAAAGTAAGTTGCAAGTGTGCACCCTAGGCAATGGCACAGTGGCAAAGTGTTAAATGATTTACTTAAGTATCCATAGTTCAAACTTTAACTCCTTTTAATTCTAAAAGTTGTAGGTAGGCAGTTCAAAAAACAACTGAAAATTCATGGTTGAAATTCAAACCCACACTACCCATGCCCAAATGGGACCTGCTCAAGTTGAAAATGTCACAAGAAAAAAAAAGGTTAATGCACCATGACAGTGCTATTTAGCCAGCAGCTGGGCCAAGACAAAGATAGAAAATATTAATTAGTCCATTATGCATCATCATTCATCAGGGAGGGTTAGAGATAGGACCAGATAGGGACAGGAACTCGTGTTAACTTATTGAGGGAGGGCACAGAGGGACCAATACAAACACCATCCTTCTCATTGACTCTTTGGTGAGCATGAAGCTATAGAATTGGCTTATCCTGCAGCAATGAGCCAATCATATGTGACAAACAAGTTTCTTGTCTGGTTAGGATGAGAAAGACTCTTCCAGTATTACCCAACCATTATCTCACAGAGAAAGAGGTGATAGATGGTAGTAAAAAGAGAGGAGTCAGAAGACTGAAGCAGGGAGAAAAAGAAGGCAGATTTGTTGCAGGAAGACATGAAAATTTATGGCTAGCTTTTAAAGCAGTGATTCAAAGGTGAGAGGCTTGCAAAGAGCAATAAAACACCTCAGGAACTTTCGGAGCCTTCTGCAATTTCTTCCACATAATTCTCCTTGTCGAAGACTAGAGGAGGCAGCATGGAGTTGGGCAACTTGCAAAGAGGGTATATTGACTACATATCAGCTCTCTTCCATGAGGTACAGAGATTTTGTTACACTTTCTCTCCTTGTCCTTCCACCTTTGTGTGATTTGTCTCTGAATTTGTCTGGCGATGGAGAAGGGGTTTCTGGACAACCAGTTCACACAACTGCAGCAGCTGCAGGATGAGAGCAACCCTGAGTTTGTTCTCGAAGTCGCGACTCTCTTCTTTGACGATTCTGAGAAGCTTTTGAATGAACTAAGCAGGACTTTGTAAGCCATATGATCTAAAATTCCTCTAGCTGCGTTGCACTTGACATGATATATTTTGCAATATAATTTTTCATCCTTTCTTTCTTTGGTTCCAAACTCTAAAGAGATCAGCAGGTTGTGGATTTCAAAAAAGTGGATGCCCATGTTCACCAACTGAAAGGCAGCAGCTCTAGGTTGTTATTCACACCACCACCATTCAAGTTGATTCTTTCCGGACTTGTTTAGTCGAAAACCAGTAAACAACCTGCCTATGATGCATCTTACTAGAGATTTTATACATCTGTGTTGATTAACTCCATAATGATATGATGCTCCATAAAAAGATGCATGCAGTATAATCTGCTTGACCACAACTATGTTCTTGAGATTACTATCTTGCTCAAAGTTCATCAGCATAAGTTAACTTTCAGAATTTTCTCAAACAGCATAGGTGCTCAGAGAGTTAAAAATGTCTGCATTGCCTTCCGGGACATCTGCGAAGAGACAGACACAGCAGGGTTAGTTCTCCAATTTCTCGAGATAGATCCTCTAAAATTCTCTGGTATCTTTCACTAACAAGCATATACCAATTTCGCAGATGTTTCAGATGCCTGCAACAAGTGAAGCAAGAGTTCTACCTGGTAAAGAGTAAGCTTGAAACTCTGTTCAGGGTATGGTAAAAACAAGTGTTTTGAGTAAATTTACTATCATTTTTGTTACTTGCTTTCAAGTATATGATGAATCCAATTAAATCTCGTTCACATTTTGTGCATCTGGATGATAGCTGGAGAGGCAGATTCTGGCTGCAGGTGGATCAATCCCCATCATGTGGTAGTAGTCAAACAGTAGTGCACATGCTAAATGTTGCTGAGAGGTAGGAAGAGGTGCCATGTTGCTTGCTTGCTGCTGAATCTTTGTTTTTCTTTTTGAAGCTTCCTTTGGCCACTCTAGTGGGAATCTTCCCTTTTAGCAAACTTAAAGGAAGCCGATATTCTCCTTCCATTCTGTAAAAAATGACTGAACAAGCAAATGGCAGCTTTGGTGTTAGTTCCATGTATTACCAGTACCATAGAGTTTTTACTCCCCCGTAATGGAGGTTATAAATAACAAAATTAATGATTTTCATGTTTGCACCTTCGAATTTAAGCCAAATATCCATGCTTACAAAGCTTAAACGCTTGCAAATCTACCACTGTCTTTGCTAGGATTAGTCAGCCATTAGCACAAATTACAATTGGCATTAACATACCTAGAAATGAATATCTTGCAAATGAAAATAAGATCAATCATGTTAACTTGCTAATGTATTACTATGTACAGAGTGTAGATACTGAAAAATTGTTATTGTATGTGTATGTTAGTTGTCAGAAATAAAATATTTTTGCTGACAGTACAAAGCAAACAAACTCAAAAGAAGTGGAGATTCTTTTAGCTACCTCTTGGAAGTAAATGCTGTGTTAAGCAGGGGATAGAGGCCAAAAAAATGTGACGGAAAAGACGACTTCTTCCCTCATTGTGGTTCCATGCAATTTGAGTAGAATCAGCTCCTTGAGGCAATGAGATTGATGTTCTTCTCGAGGGTGTGGCAAGTGGCGAGCAATAGACATTTTTGAAAGTCTCCTACAAAGAGGCAAATGGCAAGGGGTCTTGCGAATAACGAGTAGTCCTTAACAAGTGGTCTATGTAAGACAACATCAAGTAATAACCGATAAAAGGTTAATGAGTAGGGAAGACCTCATCTAGGAGCACATTCGCATATGTTACTGAGTTAGGAAATTCCCCATGATCTTGCATCTCCTTAACTAGTCCAATAGCTTCTAGGTCAGTTTCATTCTCTGCAAAATTTGCAACCATTGTGTTCCATGTCCATTAATAGAGAATTAGCAATAAAGTTATCAGAGTTCATGTAGTGCCTCAAAATATATCCATGCATCTTTTGACCAGTGATATGGTGGATTGGAAAACTTATATGTGGCAGAGCCAAATCACAATCAAGTCAATGAGTCAAAAGTCAAACAGAGGTGGAGGTTAGACTCAGATTGACAAACTCCCTATAACTCAAGCCGTTAGACTCCCTATGACTCGGTCTGTCAAACTCCCTCCGATTTTGGTTGTCAAACTCCCTTCAACTCGGTCCATCAGACTCCCTCTGACTCGGCACTCCTTCGGCTCAGGTCATCAGACTCTCTCCGACTCCGATCACCAGACTCCCTCTGCTCGGACATTTATCTCAAGCCGTCAGACTCCCATGGGTCGGACATTTGTCTACGTGGCTTACCTGAGAACACAGATAACGTGGTCGTTTTATCCTCAAAGACATGGGCAACATAATCGTTTTCTCCCGGAAGACATGGGCAATGTTGTCGTTTCTCCCAGAAGACGTGGGCGTTGGTATGGGTAACGTAAAGGCACTGTTGCAGCCCTTCAAAAGATCGTCTACTCTCGCAAGCGCAGGTATGCACACACAAAACATTCCACTTCTCCTACTGTTCTATTACTTTCACCCCCTTTCTTGTCCCTGTGCTAACTTGAGCATCGGAGTAGTTTTGCCGAATCCCACCTCGACGTCCATTCTAACCTTTGATTGAGTGTTGCAGACGTCCCAGGCACCTTCTTCCTCTTCGGAATCTCAAATATCTCCACCTCAACAGTTGCCTCCCATTAACTTACCTGACCGCGATCTCAGACAGGAACAACCAACATTGAAAAACTCCAACTCAACCACCGTTGTTAAGGGGATTGATAAGTGATGGAGTTTGGCAAAACATTATTCATGTGTGTGTTCTTGAATGTCTCCAAAGAATCCTCTTACCAACCGACATCAACAAGGCTACGTACCAATAAGAAGAGAGATCTAGGAAACAACATTTGTTCCTACATACTGATAAAAGCTTGGAATGAGGCTTCTGAATCCCTACAGTTCCCACTTCCCATGCATATCAATGAGAGCATCATCGACTCTTGCAACTAAACCAAGGCCATGTTCAGTACCAACTCCATGAATTCCCTTTCCAAAAATTCTCGTCCTGCAATGCAACACAAGCAGGTAGTGTCTCTGTGCGCCATTTCACTAGACATCTGACAAAAACATCATCCAAAATCCAAACTTTATCACTGACTAATGAAGCTCTCACCCTTTCTGAGCATAAGCAGCAATAGTGGCGTCACGGACATTGAGAGGGTTGTCATCGAAAAGGCGATGGAGGCGGTGGGAGCACCATGTTCAATGTAGGAGAGGAGGAGAGAGGATGAGGTGGGAGATGGAAGAGAAGGAGACTATTCTTGTCTAAGATCGTAATCTGGTAAATCACCAACGAGCTGTCTTCGAGATTGACTGATCTTCTAATGGTCTAGCGAAGGGGGGGGGGGGGGGGGGGGGGGGGAGGGGGGAACTATCTGAAATCTTTGCTGGAGAAGAAAACACCAGGATCCTCTGAGAGACTCAATCATAGGATTAGATTGGACACTGAGATGGGGCTCGGCGTGGTCACTCCGATGCTCAAGTTAGAGATGTCTTTCGTGTGAAGAGTGAAAAATAGGAAGAAGGAGAAACGTAGTAGAGTTACCTGGGAGGAAGAGCCTCCTCCAGGGTTTATATAGTTGCCTAAAAGAGCGTCTCCACATCGAGCGCGCTGTTCTCCTTCAGTTTCCGTGTATGGGCCGATGGGGGACTATATCAGTCAGTTGTTATTCGTCTCTCCATTCATCGGATGGATGTGTTTGACGGATGGTATCTAGGGAACTAAGTCTAACACTTGGATTACCGTTCTGCCATCCCTGCAATGCCAAGTGTCTTTAGGAATATTTGTCGTCGTTGTCCATTTTGGGATGATTGAATTGAAGATGAGGTTGAAGAGTCCGAGTCCTCTGGAGTCATTGACCAAGCTGAAGGAATCAAAGGGTCTGAGCCCTCAAGAGTCGGGTAGCTGAGCCGAAGGAGAACTCAGAGGAGCTTGAGCCCTCTGGGGTCGAGTGACCAAGCTGAAGGAGTCAAATCACCTAAATGACCCGAGTCTTCTAGAATCGGATAGCTAAGCCAAAGGAGGAGTCGGAGGGGCTTGAGCCCTCTGGGGTCGAGTGACCAAGCTGAAGGAGTCAAAGGACCTGAGCTCTCAAGAATCGGGTAGCTGAGCCGAAGGAGTCAGAGGGGCTTGAGTCCTCTAGGATTGAGTAACCAAGCTGACAGAGTCAAAGGACCCGAGTCCTCTAGAGTCGAATGGTTGAGCCCTCTAGGGTCGAGTGACCAAGTTGAAAGAGTTGAAGGGGCCTGAGCCTTCTGGGGTCGAGTGACCAAGTTGAAGGAGTCGAAGGGTCACCTTGACATCCACCTACGCTTAACTTTGACCTTCCACCTATGCTTGACTGTTGACTTGACTCTACCACTTGTAGGTTCTCCTTTCTATCATATCATAAGCCTCATCTTAAATCTAGTCAAAGGAGACCTAAGTCCTATTGACTGGACTGAGATGACTATAGTTTGACTACTGACTCGGATCCAGGGATGATGTGATACCAAATTTTTTGCCTCTTCATCGAATACCTCGATAATATGCGAGATATGCATCATTAATGTGGGTGATATATGTGATGGGGTATCATCCCTAGGATCAATTGTCTTATTAAATCATAAATGTTGTCTAGTCTGAGGTTGACACATGTTAGGGTAGTGCAAAATGTATAGTTCCATATAACTATTGAGATTCTATCAGTTTGGTTGTGAGATCAAATGACGTAGGATGATATCCCTCCATTTCATCTTTTTGATCTGACGGCTAACATTTTTTGGCATTGAGTATATTAGGGCTAGCGATAAGGGAGTACCATCGCATTTGTCTCTCTTTGCATCTTCGAGCTTTGCCCGTCATTTTCTGTGACTTCGCGATTTCTAGTCTCTGTAAGTCCTTTATTTTGTGTCCTGAACTTGTTTTCTTGCTATTTCTTTTTCTTTATGCTTGCTCTTGATGGTGACCACGAGTTCCTCTGCTCCATGGTACAAATCCATGGAGTCAAATTTCAATAGAGGAGACTTAGACCAGATAAGGATGCAATTCAAAATTCCAGCCGACCATAGGTTAGTGATTCCCAATGCTCTCGATCGACCACAACATTCTCTCAATGATTTCTTGACCTTTTTAGAAGTCAGATGTTAGGTAGTTTTAGGTTTCTCGTTACCCATTTCTTTATCGAGGTTTTTAAATACTTTCAAATTCCTCTTCAATATTTAGCTCCTAATTCATATTGACTACTTTGCAAAGTAATTAGCATCTTCGCTTCTACTGAATCTCACTCAACTCCCGAGTTTTTCATTATTTCTTTTATCCAAAGAAAATGAAAATCGAGATCTTTTATCTTAATGCCCGACCCTTTTGCAGCTTTTTAGCTAAGGTCTTGAGTTTGCATAATGGGTTGGAGCAAAGGTTGGAGCAATATATTCTTTGAGGGAGCAAAATTTCATCGATGATCCTGAAAGGTTTTGATGTCAAGATACTCGAGATTACCTATAAAGCTTCAATATTAATTGATGATACATCTTTAACCAATGAGGGGGCAAACTTCTTAGATGAACAATTCGATTGTATCTACATCAAAATTCAAGAGATAAACATTAGTAGAACATGTGGCAATGGAAGTCAAAGGAAGAAATTCAAGGATGAAACCCTAGTATTATTGATCATTCTTCAGCAAAAATAAAGGGATGTATGAAGAGATTGAAATCATCAAAGAAGAAATCAACCTCAAAGTCTAGGATATATGTAGATGTGGGCATCGAAGTCAAGCGCGACTGTCTAATTTTACAACAAGGGTATGTGTCAATTAATTCTATATTTATATTATAATTTTATTTGCAGATTAATTATTTTTATTAAATTTTATAGATATAGATAATCATCATAACAGCGATAATAACACATATAAAGAAAATTTAGCATCTATAGCTAGTACTATCAAAGTTTCATTTTATTAAATTATAGTGGTTGATTGAAAAATTAAAGTTAATAATTATCTTTATTGTTGTAAGTTCTAATAACATGCATTAGGATGAATGAAGGTTTAGCATCTTTCTTCTATCTATATTCTTCATTTTGATATTACAACATCATCTTGGTTGTCTTTCTTGTTATTGTGTTCATGTTAAACTCTAGACCATTAAGCTAATATACATGTTGCTATTATACTGAAGTCGTCATCAACTTGTTGAGGAGTACATAAGTCCAGGCATCTCAATATGGTGGGATTCACTTTTGGTGTGTATCATTGCAAAGTTGCTAGATAGATGTATATGATACTAATATGTTTAAAAACCACATAGGAATAACTAGCTGTAGCTCGAGGAAATAATTGTCATACTCTAAGCTAGGATTCAAGCAGAACCCACAATTAGATACACAAGGCATCACATAGGTTAGAGCACACCAGCTTGTTTGGGGACGAGCGGCGGCAGTAGGTTAGAGCACACTTGTGTCGCAACTTGAAACCAGGAAGGTCTACCATTTTGCTCTTCCTTCACCATCTATCTATCACTCATCCAATTGAAGCATACAGTTGAAACCTTGCCTGACTTCCAGTTGAAGCATACAATTGAAACCTTCTAGAAAACTCACTGCAGGACAGGCGGGGGCGCGAGGGGTGGGGGCGGTGGCGTGGGAAGAGGGAAGGGGTTGCGGCGAGGGACGGGTGGCGGCAGTGAGGGACGGGCGGCGAAAGCGAGAGAGCGACGGCGGCGGCAACGTGGGACGGGCGGCGACAACCAGGTCGCGGCGATGGCAACGAGGTACGTGCGGCGAGGGGTCGCCGCGGCGGCGGAGGAGGCGAGGGAGCAGCAGAGAGGGAAGAGAGGAGAGGGAGCGGCGGAGAGGCGCGGGAGTGGGAGCGGCGGCGAGCGGTACGCCAACTCAACCCGTCGCCCACGGTTGTCCACCGCGCGATAAATATATATAATAAATTTTTATTCAAAAAAATGAAATAGGATGAATTGAGATCATAGGTACTTAAATATATTAATTATTTTTTTATTTTTCATTCATTTATATAGGATAAAAGAAACATTTTATTTTTTAAAAAAATTTAATTTCTGATGGACCTCTCATTCGAATTTAGATGAAATTCTGATATCTATCACAAAAAAAAAAAATTAATCTGGTAGGATTCTTAAAAAATTCTTTGATTTTTTTCGGAATAGTCGGAACATTGAGGAAGATCCAAAAAGGTATTTCGGGAATTGATCTGATTTTATCTCTATTCGTTCCGTATTTCAAAAATTGATTTGATTTTATCTTTATTTGTTCCATTTAAAGAAAGAAAAGACCCTAAAGAATCGTTTTTTTTAGTTACTAAATCTCTGCTTAATCGATAATATGGGATATTTTGAATCATCATTTCTAATGGAATCGAAATGATCCATGTTACACATGGCCAATTATAAATTATTGTCTTTATTTTACATGATTAGTATACTTCATACACTCAGACTATAAAAATCATATTGATCAAAAACATTAAATTAGTTGTTGGAAATTATAGATTAATATAAAAATCAATAACAACATATTTCATTACTTGCATAAATAATTTTAATATACAAGTAATGAAACACGGATAAGATTTAGGGTTTTCGGCCTACCACGCTCCCAGCCACGTCGGCACGCTCCGCACGATGCCAGCTCAGTGTCACGGATGCATGGCGCAGAGGGCGTCGTGCAGCATATAAGCCTTATATATATATATATATATAATTATAATATAATATAATATAATATAATTTTAAATAAAATTTAGTATATTACACATGGTCAATTATAAATTATTGTCTTTATTTTACATGATTAGAATACTTCATACTCTCATACTATAAAAATCATATTGATCAAAAACATTAAATTAGTTGTTGGAAATTATAGATTAATATAAAAATCAATAACAAAATATTCCATTACTTGCATAAATAATTTTAATAGATTAAATAATTAATTTTTAATTATTTAAACATTAAACAAATGATAGCATCATCAATATTATTTTTAAAATTTAAAAATTAAAATTTTAATTAGAAGATATTTACTATAATCATTGATGATGCCTCTACATTTGATATTCCAAATTATATATATATATATATATATATATATATATTTCAAATCAAATGAATTTCTATTTTTTGAAAAAAAAAACTTTAATTTTAAATATTATACGTTTTCTTGTAAACATTTTTAGATAAAATATAATTAAAATATATCAAGGCATAGACTAAAAGACTGGTTATATACCAATGTTAGAATAATTTATATATTATATACAACATTAATCGAGATATACAACATTAGAATATTTATGAATTATGTGCAAACATAATTGAGACATACAATATCAGAATATTTATAAATTATATACAATATCAATCGAGAAATATCTCCCGCCATTGATATATTTGATTTTTTAAAAGAAATGAAAAATATAATTTGGATCTTCTACGTCTTAACAAATCAAATACCACATCTCTTTATTTACACATTTCCATCAAATGTGTAACACATAACTAAGAGGTTACAAATGACTTATCAAAGAATAGGTTCCAAATTTAATTAAAAAATCATCCAATTATTGACCATATTTTGAAAAGGTTTTGAGAATTAATTCTCAAAATCTTTCAAGAAAGGCATAATGGTATTGAAATCAATAAATGTTCAATACAGTTTGGCCAATCTATTCACCTCCATCCTTATCTCATTCTACCTGTCCAAACATTGGCCGAATCACTGACCAACTTATCATTTTAACAAAGTTATTCCAATCTAAATCAATCCAAAATAACTTGACCTCGTCATGCCTTTTTAGCCTTTACTGGTGGGCGAGGGGGAAAGACGACTCTGAATAACCAACCTGCAGAAATAGCACCAATGAAAGGGCAGATCCAGTAGACATAGAATTGCTCCCACTTATTGTGACGATTGTTGAGATAAGCCCAGCCATATGCCTGTAAATCAGAAGAACCTCATCAGTATATGATTAGGCAATATCCGATCTAATTATATGATATAGCAGCGTCTGCTAGTAAACTAGCATGACGGCTAATCATATGATCCAACAATCATTTTACTTCAATGAGTAAAATATCAAGATATTATAATGAAATCCTTGCAAAAACAGTTGTGTTATTGAGAATTATTGACTGCTTTAGCATCTTTGGTGGTTTTAAATCTAGCATCCCTTAATTGTTATACATGAGTAAAATAACAGCCCTGAAACTCAGATTCTACAAGTGTTGAAAGTTCTATACGTATATGTTTAACATCGTCTTATGGTCTGGGAGGACATAACTCCAACATCAATGTTTTTTTTATGACCAATCAGTAATTTAACTACATCTAGACACTAACATGGAATCAGAGGAGTCAATAAATAATGCACGTATAGTGGAAGAATGGTAGAGGTAGCCTGAAGGTGTGATGATGATGCCTCAGTACTCATTGAGCTTACAAACAAATTATCAAAATAGTAGTGCTATTTGGAAGGATGAGTATGTTGTCACTTGATCAATTACATTAGAATATATCTAGATCATAGAATTTTAAATGAAATTGATGATTCACAAACCAATCTTACTCCAACTAGGAATTCAGATACATAACTAAGATTATTTTTCTCGATATAAAATTAATTAGAAAAATAAATTATTATATTGATTTGAGATAGATTACTGGGTTCCAATTTAAACTCAATCCTAACCCACTGAAGCTGAGATGTTCATTGTTTGAATAAGGAAATAGCCTACTGCTTTTGTTTTCATTTTCTGATTTTTCATCTTTTAACATTTTTCAACATTTCCTTTTTGGGGAAACATCAAACATCTTCAGTGCAAAAAAAAAAAAAAAACACGGTGTCAAAAAGTAAATAAATTTTAAATTATATTTTCTGGAAGCAGTAAACTAAAAACAAAAAAAAAAAATAATGAACCCAATACTTTGAGAAAACAACCATAAAGTCAAAAGTACATGTCACTGAAACTCCTTCAAGTACCTAATTGAGCTTTATGTTAACATAAACAGTATGACCTTTGATGATTGTGCAATTGTGAAACTACTTGGTCTTAAATTTGCTGTCCACAGAATCATATGATTTCCCCCTCATTTTAACAATATTTTTGAAGGACAAGAATAATAGTCGGAGAAATAGTTGGGTAAAAAATCAAAAGAACTTTTTGAGTACTAAGAAGCACAACAGCAAATTGATAACCTACTATGTAAGTTTTCTAAAAGCATAAGAAGCTAAGTTGCACATTCATAAAAAGCCTAAAGATTCTACTTTTCCAAGTGCTGCAAAGGCCACACTTTATGAGGGAAGCCACTTGAAAGAAGATGCCCTCCCTCACCTTCTGTCTAAATAATATCCTTATGATTGCTTTGTTAAAATGTACAAGATATTCCATCACATATCCCTCTGGATTCAATGTCCTAATCTATGTAACTTATTAACAAAATAGTAGAAAGAAAAATCAGTTAACATAGATTTAACAGAGATTCAGTGAGAAAAGTATATACAGGTTGTGGCATAAGAAGAAAGATAACACAGAGAAGAAAGTAGTACTTACATTTGCAGGATTCATGGACGGTCCAGTGTAGCTACCGCCAGCAGTAATGACCCCAAGGGTGCAGATGGTGATCATCAATGCCTTGACTAACGGACTCGGAGGCCCCTTGAAGATGATCCAAAGCACGGCCACGGTGATGACGAATGTAAGGGCACCCTCGGCTATGGCCCCCGTGTGCAAATCTACCTTCAACGAAGGCCCGACCAATAAGTGCTTGTAATCCGGCGGCATTACCTCATAGAGGGCTAAGAGCCCACCGACCGCGCCGGCCGCCTGCGAGGAACCACAAAATTCATCAAGTCATTCGATCCATCAGCGATAACGAGAGGGAAATAGAGTTCGATCGCTACCTGGGCAGGGAAGCGGAGGGCCATGGAGATGAGGGTGTCTTCTCCGAATCCCGCAGCGTAGAAGGCGGCGTTGCCGGTGGGGTTAAAGCTGGCGCCGCCCATGGCGTCGGCGATGACGTTGAAGGCGAAAACAATGACGAAGATGAGGGAGGCGGTGACGAGGAGGGGGAAATAGGTGCCTTGGATCTCGAGAGCTGCCGTGATGATGAAGGTGGCGAAACCCAGGCTGGAGATGCAGAACATCCAAACGAACGTGATAAGGGCGTCCCCGACGGCGGCCTTTACCGCACCCATCGCCTTCGCTCCGTCTGAGGTCGAAACCCTACACAAGAAGCCGTGGATCGATCCTTCTCCTCTGCTTCAAATCCAGCACTTCACAGGGGAGGGGAAGAAGAAGAAGACGCAAGGAGTGAATTAGGGCCTGGCTAGTGGCCCTGCGAATATCCTTTTGTAACCCATCTGCCTACCGAATCCCGGCCTTGCTAATGGTGGCTACTGATCCAACGGACGAAAACGATCTAGCGGAATGAAACGCATCACCAAACCTGTACTATCCGTCCGATCAAAACAGGAAAGGCGTTAATCGAATGTGAGGAATTCAAAGTGGAAATAATTAGGTTCATAAATACGAAGACTTTTATGTAAATAAATGATTGCTTGTATGTGTTGTTCATTAAGTATGATATGTATAAATTGTTTATGAATAAATTATTATTAGAAAAATCTAACAACTCTTAATTAGGGATAATAATAAATCAAATTTAAATCAGATTCCATATCTATCATTCTTATCCTCATTTATTATATTCATTTTTATCATTATCCTATCGAGTATTCAACTTCCATTTTTTATTCATAACTAAAGGATCAGATATCCATTTCATCCTCGCACTCATTAAAGAATTAAATATCTTATATATCAATAATTTTCTTTATTTCATGTAATCATTTATTTTTCATTTGATAATTAATTTTAAGTACCAACCAATATCACTGGATTTCAAAAAACAACACCATATATATATATATATAATCGAATATTTGGATCGGATATGGATACTTTTACTGAATCCATCTTCATATCTAAATTTAAAAATCCTCTTACCTCATTATTTAATTGAATCTAAAAAAATATCTCTATATCTACCTCCATTCAAATTTGATATCAGAATTCTCCATCCAATTTAAAAAATTGTCATTCCACTTCTAGAATTTGATATTGAATTCTTCATCAAATTTTCCCATATATATATATATATATACACACTTTTTATAAAGTATAGTTACTAATTGTTTAATATAGGTATTATAGATTTCATGTGTATTAGTGTATATAAGTATAACATTTTAATTTAATTAAACTTTTTGAGTGTAGGACACTATGTCATCTGTGTCATATGCATCTTACTTGAGCATGAGATCACTTGTAGAAGTCTTTAAGACATGATTGAATTAGTTACTGTAGAACAGACTTACTATAGTGAGCAAAGATCAATCTCAACGAAGCCAATGCAATACCCTTAGTGGTCAATTATAACTTTCCAATTTACTTCCTCATATGATCATGAATTATGATGGGATGAGTTCCATCTTTTGCTGTAGCAGGGATCACTTGTAGAAGAGAACTCACACTAAGCAATACTTTAGTCAAAGTTTTGAAAGATAAATGATTTAACTACAAGACTAATAGAATGATTAGGGTACCATATCGAATGTTCACGGAGATGGATAATAGTGTGTTCGAGCAAAACCCTAGTTACACTTGGGCATTCAAAAGCATAAGGAAAAGGAAAGGAGTATCAAATGTTATGATGCAAAATGTCTTAGACCTAAAGCAACAATTCATAATTTACATGTCTTTTTAATGCAATTTTTTTTCCTTACAGAATCTTTTAGGTGTCCCAATACTAGAATCTTTGTTCGATAGTCATTGAGTTTATGAGCTACGTCTCCTCGAGAGTTCACAAAGCCAAGCGAAAAAAGAGCAGCATGAAGCAATAGAATAAAGGGGTCATTTAAGATATGTAACTTTATAATAAAACGTGAAATTTATTATTCCAGTGGTTCCACATGATCAGCTCACAATTATATGTAAAGAAATAAATCGAAAAGTTATAATTGACCACGGTGGGCGACAACCATTTGAGAGCTATAACAAGCTCTTAGACCATTTTGGGTGCTTAATTATTTGAGCAATAAGCAAATAGTAAATTGATAGAGAATTAGGATGGTTAATTGCAATGCCCTAAATATCTAATAGTTGACTAAGTGGTGGACGTTGACCTGGGCTTTGGGCTTTCTCCTCGTTTCTTCTCGGATTCCATTGATCCACCAAAACTATAAAGTTAGTTGAAGCAGGCGGCAGGGCACCAGGTGCCCTCTGATAAGGCCATTCGTTACCGGCCTTATCAAAACCCTTGCCACCTTATCCCTCCTCCTCCTCCTCCTCCTCCTCCTCCACCACCCACCATGGCTGCCGCCGCCTCCAGTTTCACCATCGGCGTATCCTGCTCTCTACCTCTCCTCTTCCCTTGCCCGCTCTTCCCCCTCCGGCGCGGCGGCGGCATCCTCAAGCTCCCGGCTTCCCGGGGCCTCGCTTTCCCCTGGTTCTCCGCCACTCCGAGAGCTCCTCGCGCTCTCCCCACTCTTCGTTCCCGCCTCAGTCGCCTCTCCCAACTCCGTTCTCAGCGAGGAGACCTTTAGGGGCTTCCGTGGCCTCCCCAAGTCTCCGCTCGAGGAGAGCGACGAGGAGGAATACGTCTCTGACTCCTACAACTCCGACGAGGGCGGAAGAGGTCTCCGCTGCCGGTGTGGACCAGGATGAG
Organism: Curcuma longa; assembly: GCF_044706935.1. Taxonomy (NCBI): domain Eukaryota; kingdom Viridiplantae; phylum Streptophyta; class Magnoliopsida; order Zingiberales; family Zingiberaceae; genus Curcuma; species Curcuma longa. The sequence goes on along the minus strand of NW_027435603.1, from coordinate 597,683 downwards.
CTCGCCATTGCCAGATTAGACCTGCCACAGCAGCTAGTTAGTACCCTTGAGAAGCGAGGGATTACCCATCTTTTCCCCATTCAGGTGAAGCCAAAACAGATTTTTATTTTGCTTTTAACTCTTGTTTGGACTGTTCGATTCACTGCCAATATGATTTGATATGAACTGCTTTTATATATCGGTTGGTTGTTTTTGCATGATGCATTGTTACAGGCGGCATTTTAACATGCTTTATTTGTCTTTCTATAGAGGGCCGTTTTGATTCCTGTTCTTGAAGGACGAGACCTTATTGCACGTGCTAAGACTGGTACTGGAAAGACTTTGGCGTTTGGAATTCCCATAATCAAGCGCCTGACTGAGGATGATGAGGCAGAGGGGAGGAGGGTCAAGGTGCCTACTTTTATTAAAATCTCATTGCCACGCTTAGTGGTGTGTTTGAAATGCTCACTGTCTTCCTAAGCCGTTTTTCATTTTCATTCCTTGATTGGTTTAGGCTGTCAGGTCGTCTTCCTCGGGTTCTGGTTCTTGCACCTACCAGAGAATTGGCCAAACAGGTGGAGAAGGAAATAAAAGAATCTGCACCTTATCTGAGCACTGTCTGTGTTTATGGTGGAGTTTCTTACAATATTCAGAAAAATTCACTTTCCCGTGGTGTTGACGTGGTCGTGGGAACTCCTGGTCGAATAATTGACCTTATTAATGATGATAGTCTTAGGCTTGGAGAGGTTCAATATTTGGTTCTGGATGAAGCTGATCAAATGCTTGCTGTTGGATTTGAAGAAGATGTGGAAGTGATATTGCAGAAACTTCCACCACAACGTCAAAATATGTTGTTCTCTGCAACAATGCCTGGTTGGGTTAAGAAGTTGTCTAGGAGATACCTAAATAACCCTCTGACAATTGATTTGGTACGTCCATTTTAATTCCTATTTTTTGGAATCAAGTGTATGATTTCACCTCTTGCAAATTATAATATTAATATATTTTTATGGTCTAGGTTGGTGACCAAGATGAGAAGCTAGCAGAAGGCATTAAACTTTATGCCATATCAACAACTGCAACTTCAAAGCGCACTATTCTGAGTGACTTGATTACGGTATGCTTATGATATTTTTGTTATAGAGACTGGTGGTCCGTTTCTCCTTTTGTTACACTTGGTTTGCAAGCCTAATTGTTATGTGCAGCATAGGTTGCCTCTGCTAAAATATCTCGCTCATGTTGTTAGGCATTTGATGCTGAGCTTATCTACATTGCATCAAATGCAATCCTTTTAGTGAGCAAAATATGAGACATTGCAGAAGTTTATTTTTTGTCGCATACTGATTCTTTACATGCATACCTTTTTTTGTAAGAAAAAAGTTTTAAGATTTTGAATCAATTCTCCTTGCAGTTTGCGCCAGTGTATTATTTAAAATGAACGGAATAGCTTTCCCAAAACAATTTTCATTTTACTTGTCTGCCATATTCTGTCTATGCAAATTTTTCATGCAACATTTGCCTATAAATTGTTACCCTTCTAAAAACTATTGCACATGATATTTTGCTTTTTTTTTGGCCTAAAAATGCTCATGCTTTTGATGTTTTCTTGTTCTTAAACATATCATAACTAATTATTAACTTGCACAGGTATATGCCAAGGGTGGGAAAACAATTGTTTTTACTCAGACAAAGCGTGATGCTGATGAAGTATCCATGGCCTTGAGTAATATTATTGCATCTGAGGCACTGCATGGGGATATATCACAACATCAGCGAGAAAGAACCTTGAATGGATTTCGTCAAGGGAAATTCACTGTGTTGGTTGCAACCGATGTTGCTGCTCGGGGACTAGATATACCAAATGTTGATTTGGTATTTTGTTATGTTTTTGTTTTGATATTGTTTGTCTGCCTGTTCTATCAGTTAATAAGCTTCTTGTGGATAATAATTTTTATCCTCAATCTCTGCGTAGTTTTCTGCAATAAATTTTTATGGGTTTATAGAATGATAATCTTTGGTCTTTTTTTCTCTTTTGCAGATTATTCATTATGAACTACCAAATGATCCAGAGACATTTGTACATCGTTCTGGTCGTACTGGACGTGCTGGAAAAGAAGGCACTGCCCTCTTGATGTTTACTAGTAGCCAGCGGAGAACAGTTAAATCTCTGGAACGTGATGTTGGATGCAGGTTCGAGTTTATAAGCCCACCTTCAATGCAAGAGGTATTGGAATCATCTGCTGAGCAAGTCGTTGCTACTCTTCGAGGTGTTCACTCAGATTCAATCCAATATTTCCTTCCAACTGCTCAAAGGTTGACTGATGAACAAGGAACACATGCTCTTGCTGCTGCTTTGGCACATTTAAGTGGATTTTCTCAACCACCTTCATCTCGTTCTCTTATCAGTCATGAGCAGGTGAAAGTGTGGTCTCATACTACACATTTGGTTTGCAGTTTCTGTTTTTGCTTATTGAATTCTGGAATATTTTGTTTATGCTTTGTTTGATAAAGCAAGACCATATCTGATCCAGGTAGCAAAATAGTTTGTTTTCATTTTTTTTTTTGTTCTGCTGCAAGTAGATAATGCCTGGTATTCTTGTTTACATGAACATGCTCCAGCATAATTCCTTACATGCTGGATAGATTCTTTACCTTTTGGAAAACTGTGCACTCCTTTAGCTTGTGTTAGCATGCCTCTTCAACATATTTTGAACTTCAGTTATCTGTCATGTATAGGGGTGGGTGACATTACAATTAACACGTGAACCTGGATATTCAAGAGGGTACTTCTCTGCAAGATCTGTTACTGGATTTCTTTCTGATGTATATCCTGATGCTGCTGACGAAGTGGGCAAAATATACATGATTGCAGATGAAAAGGTTTGAACTCCATGAAACCACATGCATTTCCCCCTTTCAAATATGGTCCTGCTTGGTGCCTTTTGTTACTGTTTGATGTTTCTATCTTGGATTCATTTAATGTAATATTTGAAATCTCCTGATAGAACAATCACTTATTTCCATGTCATTCCCTTTTTCTTTGTCATATTTAACTTTCCTTTTTGGTTTTTGTGTTATCCCTTGGTTGTACATTTCAATAGTCTTTTTCCACTTTTGAATTTAAATTTCCTCATATATTTTTGTGGCTACTTATTCATGTTATATTTTGTTTTTCTCAGCCATTAGTTGAATGAAAAAGGTGGTGGGTTCCAATACTTGTGATGAGTTATTTTCGTGCTTTTGTAGTTGTGATATGTATTTGGTGAAAAGAGCATAGATATGTATTAATATGAATGTCATGGAATAGACATGTAAACGGCCTGATATCATGCATTTTAATTAGTTTTTCTCCTTTTCCTTTCAGCCAAAATAGACACCTGGCACACAAATGGCATCTGGTCGTGCGTAAGGGATGAGGAAACTAGAGTGCTAAATAATGACCTACATACACACTATGTGCATATCCACATGATGTAATCTTGCATACGTATCATGCATTGACTAGAGAAGTGAAATATATAGTTTGAATTCAATGATTTCATACATGTATATGTTGGATTCCTGGAAATGTGTTGAATAGTCCATTAAGTGTGAAGGGCAAACTTGTATAAATAGTTGATTTTGAGATTCACATCACTTCATTGGATGTATTAAATAATTCTTTCATAGCGACAGCAACAAGCTTAAATTTCAATAGTGCTGTCATGCAAATTTGAACCCCCAACCTTTGGCCGAAAGGTTTCAAAATCTAGCTCGCTTATCACTGTACCAAGCCACTGTTGGCAGATTTACAATACTTTATAAAAGTTGAATTATGTAGCAAATTTCAGCCCTAAGTTTAATATGTATCAACTATACTTTACAGGCATCAAAATTCTTTGAGAAAACATTGTGAAATTGTCTGTTCAGACACTATTTGCTATTTTGACATTAAACACAAATAACTACATTTGCCATGCTCTTTTAGGTTTAACGTACTGTTTGATTTACCTGAATGGATTGCAAAAGATTCCTAAATAAACATTGGCCTCAAATATCCATCATAATAACCACTATTGCCAATTCTTTGCAGGTTCAAGGTGCTGTATTTGATATACCTGAAGAGATTGCTAAAGAATTGTTAACTAAGCAATTGCCTCCAGGAAATTCTATAGTCAAGATCACCAAGGTGGTCCTCTTCTTCGTATTCTCATCTAATTCTTTCCTTCAATCTCATTCAACTTCTAAAATGACAGCTACTGTTCGATTTTGTGAAACCATGTTGATGTTTGTATAGAGCCTGATTTTGGATGTGGGTGTTTTTAGAGTATTCATGGAATGACAAAGATCCTTTAGATTTCTGGCATAGTTTTTCCTTTGGATTCACATGTTTGTATTACTCAGAGTATACTGGCAGCTTTCCTGCTGTCTTGCCACTGGATGGTCTAGCTACTGTATTTGTAGATGTTTAGCAGAACTTAAGCTTCAATCATTATGTATGAGTATGCTGCTTAAGATTTGATGCTCAATTTCCTTTTACTTTTTGACCTAATCTATGCAAGCCTCAAGTAGATGATCTTAATTGCTATTTGCTTGTCCTCCTGGCATATCTAGTTGTGATCCTTAATCCACTCAATACATTTTATTAAGATGACTGTGTAACTATGTCTTTTTTTATTGTGATGCCTTTTTAGCTCCCTATTCTGCAAGATGATGGTCCTGCCACTGACTTTTATGGACGATTTTCAAACCGGGAGCGGAGTTCTAGAGGTGGTGGTTCTTCGGAACGAAGTCAGAGGGTTTCAAGAAGTTGGGGTGGACGAAAATATGACAGTGATGATAGCCGTGGACGAGGTGGTGGTTCTTCTGAACGAAGTCAGAGGGTTTCAAGAACTTGGGGTGGACAAAAATATGACAGTGATAATAGCTATGGACGAGGTGGCCGGACCTCCAGAACTGACAGTAGCTGGTCTCGGACCACTAAGCCACAAAGAGATAGTGAAGAGGACTGGCTAATTGGTGGAAGATCTAGTCGAACACCCTCATTTGGCAACCGAGAAAGGTATTGTCCATCCATTACATGGCCATCACATGGCCAAAATATTGAATTTGCAACCACTGCATGATAAAATTTTCTATTTTGAGAAAATTGTCTAAATTTTGGTTGCTTTGGTATTTTTGTTTCTAAATTTTGGTAATCTAAAGCTGCTTTGTAATATTATCAACATGAAGTTTTCTGTCTTATGTTTCTCGTTGCATTTTTTTTAACTTAACTCACTTTAATTGTGCTTCAAACACAGTAACATTCTGTCATTTTGTGCTTTAAAGGAACAGTATTCCTTCAAATTACAAGAGCTGTCATTTGTACAAAATTCTGATATTTGTGTTTGTATTCTTCGCAGAGGATTTGCAGGGGCTTGCTTTAACTGTGGCCGGTCTGGCCACCGTGCATCAGAATGTCCAAACAAGTAGCAATTACGCAGACATTCTTGCTGAATTCGATCCTCCAGCTCCATTGCCTTCAAGATCCAATGGTGACTGCATAGAAGTAACTAGCATCATCATGTGCCATTGCTGCATCACATTGCAGCTACACCATGCAGAGGTGGGGATGTGGTAACCCTAATTGTGGTGATAGTGAGATTTGGCTGATACTAAAAGTGAAGTTCTTGATCTAAGGGTGACTTAGCTGATCCTAGATTAGTTCCACACTGTATTTTCTCGATCTTCAAAATGTTGTTTGCCTTTTTTATTATTATCTGAAATTACGATCAATCTAAAATACTGTGTGATAGTGCCTAGGTCTCTTGTTGGTCTTATAGGACATATAAATATGTGTGTTGTATCTGCTTATAGCAGAGTAGCTTTTCTTCGTCATTTTCATTGGACTTTGGACTTTCCAGTTTATCTATAGTTGTGGTACACTATGTTCTTGATTAATCTCTTTGAGCATTGGATGTGTTGGGTGGAATGGTCAAAATCATTCCTCAATGTTAAATGGAGAGCAAGATCAAACATTATAATGTTTTGCATTAATATATTTTTATTATTAAGTTTAGAAGCATAAGCAATTTCATAAACTTAGCTATAACTTTTCGCTGGTCATGTTGAATGGAGAGTCACTACAAGGCTTCAAGATATCAAAACATCTTGATGGTTATCAAAATACAATTAACTAATTTTTTGACTTTTTGTATTAATAATTGATAATTAGTTTGGTAAGAATTTATTTTTGTTTTTTTGTTTGTTTTATATATAAGCCGGTGAAGAACGGTAAGAATTCAATATTTCTAGTTATGGTTGTTTTATAATTAGATAAAATAGTCTGAGTGATATATTTTACATTGAATATAAATAAAATTATTAAAATAGAGGAGAGTATTAGATGTTTTTTATAATTTTAAAATAATTCTAAGATTTAAAAAAAGTTTTATAAAATGACAGTTGAACTTGTAATATTATATGAAATTGAATATTATACTATGATTTGAACATATGAATAGAAGATATGAGTTACAAAGATGATATTAAGATAGACGAGCGGACAAATAAGGATAAATAGGATAAAAAATAAAAATATTAAAGAGAGTTGAAGTTGCACTTATTAAAAAAAATTTTGAAAGACACATTTAAGATGGTATAAGAATGTACTTAGACAACTAATAAATATTATAGTTAGATGATATAAAATTATAATAAATATGCAAATCAAATCAAACGAGGGATGAAGATAAAAAAAGACTTGATTAGTAATAATAAAATAAAATAAATTTATTTAAATATAAATGATAATATAGTAAGGACGTAAATTAAATCAATTTAAATATATATATATATATATAATTTATTAATATTTTTGAATAAAGATGATGAATTATTCATAAATAATATTTATGAACTATATATATATATATATATCAATGATATTTTTATCAAATTTATAAATAGATAAAGAAAATTTTAAAATAAAATGTAAACATTTAATATCAATCTCATTAATCAACAAAACAAGTTTTAAAATATAAATATTTTAATCAAATAAATTTAAATTGAGAATTCATTAATATTTAAATAAATTAAATTTAAGTAAACTTAAATTTAAGCTCATATAAAAAATCAAATTAAATTTAAATAATGATGCAATAATTTAATTCATTTTAAATCGATTAACTAAATTTAAAAAATATAAAATTTGATTTGTTTGACCTTAGATTAGAAGAAATAATTGAGCATGCTAAATTTGATTCACAAATTGAAATAAAATATTATTAATAAATCTTAATCCAAATTTGATTTGAACTCGAAATTCAATTCTAAAACCATATAATTTGACCAGTCCAAAAAATCTAAATAACTCAATTTTTTAATTTTTTTTAATAATTCCTCATTTTTATTTTAATATTTTATTATTATCACACTAATATTATATAAAATATTTTATTTTTTTAAAATAAAATTTAATATAATTTTAAAAAAAATCTCTCAAATTCTAAATCTGAGTCCATTCAAATTGAATCCGATCCAAATTTAATTCAATCCAAATCCGGCCCGAATCCTTAATCCTCAATCGGTGGGTTGGATCCGATACCCCTTCTTCTATCCCCTCTTTTCCCTGTCCCGCGAATCAATCACGATCGGACACCGCTCCTCCACCGTGCTGCGGTTGTCCGACCGGCGCCCAGTGCGGCCTCACGCCAGAAAGGGGAATTTGATCACTTGTCGCTGTAGACGCCTCCGGCCTCCCTCGAGAAAGGGCGAACGTTATCCCCACCCGCGGCGTCACCTCTCCGACGCCGCATAGACGAGGTTGACCCTGGCCGATCGCCGCCACATCCGTGCGCCACTGCCTACGGACTCGATTTCCGGCGCATCCCCAGGTCAGTGACAGACACAGGCATCGCCTGGATCTCTTTCCGCGATCTCTCCTGGTTCGGCACAAGGATCTAAGCAAGCGCCTGCGGCCTCCTCCTCGCTGATCCCCGAGGCTTCCGCTCACCACGGTCGGCACCCTGCCTCCTGGATCTACTTCCGGCATCTTCCCTGGTTCGTACAAGGATAAGCGCCTGCGGCCTCCTCCCCTCTCGGGTTGAGCAGAAGCCACATGGATCTACGGCCTCCTCTTCTCTTGGGCTGATCAGATTCAGAGGCCGGAGCGGCACCGTAGGCCTCCTCTCCATTCGGTTTGAGCAGAAGCGCAGAAAGCAGCATTTCTCCTACAGCGTCCCGCGAACCGCTTCCAGCCGCGATCGAGTCATAGCGGGTGAAGATTAGCTGGTAGAAGGTTATATGATGGCTAAGAGTAGGGACAGAACTGAGGATTTTAGGGAGGCTACCCGTGCGACAGCTCTTTCTTTTGGCTACGACGAGGTTGGTTATTGGGTTGAAACTATCTTAATTTTCTTCTTCCTATTGACGTGTTAGAGTTCCTTGCATTCACTTGAATATTCATGGGAGTTTTCCGTCTTGCTTCACTCTGGGCTATACATATCTTAAATTGTAATTGCTATTTCGCAACAGTAAACAATTCCAAGTTGTTCTGTTTCAGAGTTTTACAGTTTGTGAGTTTGTTTCAATTGAGAACAATTCAACATACGCTAGAAACTGCTACAATGATACGTGTAATTCATACGCTATCATTGTCTTTGACAGGCCAAATTGGCTGCACTCTCGGCATCTTTCATTTTGCGCAAACCCTCGGAGAAACCTCCATTTGAAAAAGCTGCAATTAAGACGGTACATCAGCTGCAGAGTCTCTTGCTTTGATATTCTCTGGATTACGTGATATCTCTATCATATTTGATGAATGTTTTGACAATTTTCTTATTTTTAGCTTGAAAGTATTTCAGAATTGGAACGCTTCATCACAAAGCATCGGAAAGATTATGTGGATTTGCATCGAATCACTGAACAGGAGAGGGACAACATTGAACATGAAGTGATTTAGCCTAAGCTTAATCTTTTGCCAATATTTTCTTTATTTGTGCACTATGTATTACCCTTTTGAACTTTTCCATATCTGCATATGCATATTTTATCCTAGCTTTTTTTTTTTTAAAAAAAGAAAAGAAAAGAATGAGAGTGAGAAATACATTGTGGTTAACTCATTGCATATTGAATAAAACCTATGTTGAAATCTAGGGCTCTCTCTATATATATACATAAACACACAACTAACTAAAAAGAACCACACCATCTTTTTATTTCTGTTTCCGTTCAGGTGATACCCATTTGACCTTTTTCCCCCATAGATTAGCTTTTAACTTCCAAAATGTATAAACCTACTCCTCACTCTATTTTGTTAAATGGCATCTGTTTATTTACTGGCCATTTACTCATATTCAATGCTTTGATGTGTTTATTTGGTTGTTTTATGAATATAATTTTTTACATTCAGGTTGGTGTTTTCATAAAAGTTTGCAAGGACCAGATTGATATACTTCAGAACATGATATACAATGAAGAAAAGAATGGAAGTTCAAAATCATGGCTTAACCTGAGGGATGATAAGCCCAATGCAGATGTGGTTGCTCACAAGCATGGTGTGGTATGGATTTAATTTAGTGGGACCTTTTTATTTATAAATTTTTAAATTAATTTAGATTTGGACTGTGAGAGCCATCAATAAGCCCTATGAGTAGTTTGGTTCTTGTGGTATGGTTTATTTTCTCTATCTGCTAACTACCAAAAAAAAATCATGTTTATTTCCTTGTTACTCAATGCTCGTTCATTACAAGCGGGATTTAGGTTGAAATTGAATGTTTTCATATATAATAGGCGGTCATAGGAATGCCAGGGTTGCTGCTATTTTGCTTTCAAATTATTTAGCAGAATAAGATTCCATTTTGTTCCAAAAATAGGCTCTTCCATTTTTATAACTTTTCCTGTGTGTTTCTCCATTGAATTATATGAAACAGAGAATACTGAGAACATTGGAGTTAAGACCGAGTTTTTTTACTATCTTCAGGGGCAATTGTAAAAAATTATTAGTTTGGCAAGGATCTCTATGATAGCTTTTCTTCTAAACAATTTTTCAGTAATACTTCAAATCTATGCATTTAAAATGTGCATTTCTTTAGTTTTAACATGATCTTTATGCTGGTTCTCATCCTTGCTGTAGGTTTTAATTCTCAGTGAGCGGCTCCATTCAGTCAGTGCTCAGTTTGACCGGCTCAGATCTGTACGCTTCCAGGATGCTATAAACAGAGCCATGCCAAGAAGGAAGGTTAATAGAGTTCTCCACTCAGCACCTTCTGAGCAACCTTCTGGCTTTGATCTACCGAATCTTGGCGGACAAGAGCTAACCACAACGCCTTTGAGAGTCCAAGAGCAAATTCTAGATGATGAAACACGAGCTCTTCAAGTATTTTTTTTTTAAAGCAACATTCATTTTCACTCTTCAATTCCAGTAAGCAATGTAGTTGTGTGTATTTAACATTAATTTGCATTTGTTAGGTGGAACTGAGCAACCTCCTTGATGCTGTTCAAGAAACAGAAACTAAGATGGTAGAGATGTCAGCACTGAATCACCTCATGTCAACTCATGTTCTACAGCAGGCACAGCAGATTGAACATCTATACGATCAGGTACCTGTTCTTTATTTGCTTTGGACACGATGCATTAAGGATGACTACCTCCGTTCTTTTGTCAGTTTTTGTTTTTTCTTCAACTGGATGTGCATTTTAATTACTTACGATGACTCCAAAAACCTATAGGCCTATCCTTGCTAGTGTTATATATTATGAACATCTTCATAAATTTGAATAAGCTTCTAAAGGTACATTTCCAGGTTTAATTTGGTTTCCAAAAGGAAGGCGTGAGAGTTTAGCATGCAACATCATTCAGCTTATAGATTTGAGTTCCTTTTTAAACACCATTTTGCCATAGGACACTTTCAGATTGTTACAGTACCAATAAATAAAGTTGAATGCTAACTTGAACAATTGAACAAACCCCTGCCAAATGAAAGAAAGGGTGTTTCTAGTTCTTGATGTTCCTGCCAGCCTGATGAGGCCTGGCGAGGGTCAATGCAGACAGACCTTTATGTGCCAAGTTGCAGTGGAGCAATAGTCTCACACCAAGTCTTGTCTTCAATACACCACGCAAAACAAATTCTAAAGAATAATTGATTATTACTAACACAATACACCATAAATTAGTAAATTAGGTTATATTATTAATAACACAACACAATGTAACTGATTATTTAATCATATTGTTGAAATTATAACTTAATACACTGATATTAATTACACTAATTCACTTTATTACTAACTTAAACTATATTGTCTAAGGAATTATTTAATATTGTTAACTATAATTGTAACTTGAGTTATATTAAGTATAGTTTATAGATTAATTTCAGCTATATTAGATTATAAGCTACGTAATCTATTATGTGGTAGTAGATTTGTTGTGTTTGTGTTTAATATCCTAAATTTATCATTAGTTGGAAAAATGTGGTCGGTACCTAGCTCCATACTTCTGTGTTATAAATAAGTCACATGACTGTTCTGAACCATGGATTCTCGGGCCAGTTTATGTGGTTAATGTGCATGGAAACACTTGTTTTTGAGCTTTGGTGCTGTTCACTATATTTAAATTCCAAAACACTTGAGCTTCAGAAGAATTTGGTTCTATTCGCCCAGTAATTTCCTTGCAAGTTATAAATATTTATCTTTTGGACTATTGATCAAACTCTAATGTTCAAAAAATGTCAAAATCGACAACAAAATTTTAAGTAACTCATCACAGATTCAGGTCAACTTTGTTTATCCTTTCAGCTGCTGCAATTGCACTATTGTCTTGATTATTTGTCTTGGTGGGTTTTAGGCAGTTGAAGCTACTAAGAACGTGGAGCTGGGTAACAAGGAGTTGTCTCAGGCCATCAAACGCAATAGCAGCAGCAGAACTTTTCTCCTCCTCTTCTTGTTTGTCCTCACTTTCTCCATCCTCTTTCTCGACTGGTACAACTGAATTTTAAAGCTTAATTTTAAAGTTAGATATGCTGGTTTAGATCAAAATGAAACTGTAGTTATCTTGGTTAAACGTTCATTTTTGCCGCACTTAGGCATGCTGCATTTTCGACTAAATCTAGAGTGTCAAAGTAGAAATACTTGTGAAAGTTGATAATTGCGAAGGATATAGGAATTATGCCAAGCAATTGCAGAGTTTTACAAAAACTTTTTTCCTTTTTTGGCAATTAGTATTCATGTCTGACTTCCTTGCAATGTGTGTATATATATATATGTGTGGCTTCACTTTCTTGTCTAAATGCTGTGAAGTTTATCTGTTGCCGGTGTCATGTAGTTTATCATTGCGTATGCTTCGAACATAAACTACTGTGGGTTTTAAACTTGTAAATTATGAAATATTCAAGTATTGAGGATAGAAGCAATTTTATATGTTATGCAAGCACAAAAAATGATTTATTGAAGATAGTTTTAGTAGGTATAGTTGAAGAAGAATCTTAGTACAATAGTAAAATTATTATCGTGTGATTGAGAAATAAAGTAGAATAAGATTATGTATAATACATCCTTTCTTGAAATTCTATATTGAGAGTGCTTCGTGCACTGATTGTCTTTTAGTCTTAATAAATGTAGCTTTAGGTATATTAAAATTTTACAAGGGGAGAAAAAAATATATCTAAGACTAGACTTCACAATCGACTCATATCTTTGGTGATATCTCATCGATCATCGGGCTACAACATTCAATATATTGCCATAAAGTTTTTTATTCTGTTTTGTGTTTTAAAAAAAAATTAAGAATAACCTTAATAAACGTCAATATTGGTCCTTGCTTTGTGAAATTAAAATTTCTTTTGAGAATCAAAAGTTAATTATTTTAGAGTAGTAAAATGTTGTTGAGCCCTGGAGAAGGCAACCTACAAGAATAAGAAAAAAAGTCAAGATGAATTTAAAAAAAGAGGATTTTAGTGTTTTTTAAAAACATTTTGATGGTCATTTTCCTCTTAAAATACTTCTTTTAGAAAAATAAAAAATATTCTAATTGAAACATTCATATGCAAACAAATTATAATCTCTATTCCACCCTTGCTATTTTAATGGAATGGAAGATATATTGATTTGAGTACAAATTATACAAACTTTGATAGATTGTAGAAAATACTTCTAATCTAACATTCTAAACATTGACAAGAGAAAAAAAGCAACTATTTCTTTTAGTAAGATTACAATTGATTATAGTAATTAGTGAATAAGTAAAGAAGTGACTATGCACATGCAACGATTGTGCTAGGATTAATTATGAAAGTAAAAATTGAAAGACAAATTTTGAATGAAAATTTACATATAATGTATGGCAATTCACGAGAGGAGTGTACTTAAAATTGTGAAATTCTCAAAAGACACATCTAACTTTCAAATTTTTCAAAAGGTGCATTTATTTTTCATTTTATCTATCTTGCCAACCATTGTAATATTAATTTTAAAAAACAACACCAATGCGGTATTGATTTTCAAAAAATAACACATGATTTTCAGAAGTAGTACCAATTTGGTGCTGCATAAATCCTAAAATACAACACCACAATGATGTTCTTTGAAATCCAACACCACAGTGGAATTGTTCTTTGAATGCAACACCACGTCCCTGGGGCAATGGTGTCGTGGTAGGACATCTAGGTTGTCACCCAGGCATCTGCAATTCGATCCCCAACTACAACGTATTTATAAAAATTTTCCTCCAAATGGAGAGCGCAATCAAAGGATATTGAGCGTCTGGGCTGACCGCTGCATGCACTTCCCGATTTACCCTGATAGCCGATGGAAAACTTTCGGACCGAATCGGTCACCCAGAGATAGTCAATGGGGCTAATTGAGATTTATCATTTGAATGCAACACCACAATGATTGATGGGAAGGATAAAATGGAAAACAAATACGCCCTTTGAAAAACCTTAGAAATTTCGCAACTTTAAATGCACCCCTTTGGTTAATTATTGTATAATGCATGTTACATTCTTTAGGACTATTCTTGTTCTACCTTGGCCAATTCCACCCATCTTATTTTATCCACACGAACACACCTTAATGATTCATGGATTTGAGACTTAACATTAGTGCCCTTCATTTTACTTTCCATATGCTTGTCTCAAGTAGATGTGAAACTTCTTTATATTCATAGGTTTTGAATGTTGTTTAAGTAGAATAAAAGTAAATCCGAAATACAGCACATTTAGAAGTCGACCTTCAAGATATATCCTTAGATTTTAGAATGGACCGATACCATGCACCGATGCCATTGGGCGACTAAATTTACCTTCCATACTTTGAAACCTAGCAGACTTAGAATGTCACAAGTTCATTTATAATTGCACGCAAAAGTTCATTCACGCCAGATAAGAAATGATTTAGGGATCAACATCAGTCTACTTCATTTTATTAAAAGTGACTTGAAAGAGATTCAAGCTAAAGTTCAACATAGAAATATCAGTTGTGTTCTTATAATTCTAAACCTCAAGATCTTCTATAAGCATGGCAAGAAATTCTTGAAAGCAATGAGTTTTTCACACTCACAATTAATGCATATATACCGTAACAAGGGATGTGGACAAGTCCCAAGCATAAATACCTGCAATTTTAGTGTAGCTGTAAGAATCTTGTGCCGACAAATGGTGGAGAAAACAAGATTCTAATACTAACCAAAGAGGAGCCCATGGAGTTGAGAGCTCAAGAAAAGGGTAAGGCCACCTGAGAAACTTGTGTTAGCCATCAACTTAAATAAGAAAGCAAATAGTTTACATCTTTCTTTGACCAAAGATTAGCTCGAGGAAAACAATAAAAAGTTATAGTCAGGATCGGTTACATGGACTAAACTATGCTATCCTCAATTCTTTGACATAGCTTGATTATAGCTGCAAATCCCAACCATTCATTTTTCAAGACACTAACTTTGATTGTGTGTGGCAAAATGTAAGCACCAAGGTCAAATGCAAGTGACTAAGTTCTTGTATGAAGTAAAGCAGTGGAGATATTTGTGTATTATATAACTACACCCATTTAGTTGTAGCATTGATAGGTAAATGTTGGTGCATGGTAGCAAAATTTAGAAAACAATACACCCACCATGAAAATCCACAAGCGTGCAGAATCCACTGGAAGATTACATAGATACAACTCCAAAGGACAAAATATGCCATTCGAAACCATGGAAAAGGCTGCAGAACACACAGATTACTTTGTCATTTATTGAATACGTAATATTACACTTTTAGGTGATTAAATCTAGTGAGCAGGAAACTTACAAGACTGTTTAGAGTAGTATCAAGGAGAAGAAAGATAAAGTTTAGTGTATGCATGCACCCCATAAGCTGGCAAGAAAAATATGCATAACAAATCTTAGCAACATAAGGACAAACAAACCTTTACAAATATGAGAAACTGGAAGAACAATAATTTAATACTCAAGACAAGCAATAAGAATATGATTATTACTATATGGAAATTTTCATTCTACTTTTAAAGTATAGTTCTAATCTAATCATCAGCAGGCAATTATCTTGTTCTTAACTCTAACTTTGTTTTTGTGTGCGTGTGCGCATGCTTATTTATTTGAGTAGGGTTGATTCGCGACCAAATTCACAATGCTAAACTAATTCAAAATATAGATTTGATCTTAAATCTGGTGTCAGTGTAAAGAAATATCAGGAGATTAAATGTATGAACATGGAGCAATTTGATGGCAATGTTCTTCAACTTCATGTTTTTTAAAGATCTGGCATATTGATTTATTCTCTGAAAAAAATACATAAAGATTTGTACTTTAAAGCTAAATATTTCAAAAATAGTAAACAAGATCTGAAATGATTAAAGTAGTACTTTTTATGCATTCAGGAATCAGAAGCTACTATAATGCCAACATATCATTGCAAAATGAAACAAGATAAAACATAAATGGCTAAAGTTTAGTTTAACAAGTAGAGAGCACCCACCAAATCTAGTTTGAAATGTTCATCAGAGAGAACTGGTACTAGAAGGGCCCAAAACACAATGTCCGTCAACACTACAGCACCTGCACTGGTCTGTTCAAGTGAATGGAACAACCTCATTTATAAAATTCAAGAAGATACTGACATAATTAACCTAGCTAGCAGTTCTCATGTATGGTTAGACTATGAAGAATGAAACAAATTCATAAAAGGAACACAACAAAATAGTTTGAAATGCGAAATGGAGATGGAGATAGAATACATTAAATAGTGAAGAGAAGTTTTTCAATTCTTTGTTATAGGGTCAAGCTATTGAGAAATTTACCTGATAAGCAATTAGCATAAGGTAACCCCAAAACCCAGCTTTTTGTTGACAATAACCACGCTCATAGTAGCTATGTGATTTGCTAGCATTTTTGTTTCTATTTGTTGCATTCAAAGTTACAGGTACATCTACTGCAACATCTCCTTTAAGGAATGCATTTGCCTCATCATTTTCAGTGGCACACTTTCCATATATCCAACAACCATAAGCAGATATCACACTAGCAATCTGTAAGCATGTAAAATTGCACATAAATAAGCAAGTCATATGACAAACAAAGCATATGCCTAACCATATCCATGTTCAAAACCCCCATAAGAAATATTAATGATATGAGCAAAATGCATCCAACTATACCGAGTTAGCACATATTGCACATAGAATATAATCACAGATAGTTGGGAAAAGAAGTTAGGAAGTAAAACGAAAGTCCAAAAGAAGGAGCTGGAGCATACCAGGAAATAGATGATCACTAACAAAAATGTCCACCTGCAGACACCAAATTTAAATAGTCAGTAGCTGGCTTGGAAGCTAACAACAAAAATATAGAGTTGTCATGAATTTCTTTCACAAGAACAATTTATTTACCAAGTGAAATGATAAATTTAGAAATCTCTTTCCACAGTTCATGTTCTAGCTTGAACTAGCAAGATACATTGTCGTAATGGGAAGCAATTCATACAAGGAGAAACTTAACACAATACTACATATATTTCGACGCACTCAATCAGCTCATGACCAGAGACCTGAACCAGAATTAGAAAGAGGAAACCTATGAGCACATCCGCAGCAACCATAGATTCGAATTTTATTTTTGAAGAAATTTCCCCGAAATCCTAATAAAACATTTTCTGTTCGATCGAAGCAAAAAAGAAACAAGAAAAACCAGGACTTTTTTTTAGCAAACATTCGACCACACGATGCCAGCAATTCAACCAAAAAGGGCTTACTGAGTATAGAAATAGAAGGCGAAGACACCGTCAAGGAGAAGCACCTGGCACAACAACAAGCACAAGATCGATAGAGAAACAACTCGAAATCCTAGAAGCCAAAAGGGGCTGGCCTTCTTCCAGCACGAGAGCCAGAGATCGGAGGATCGGAGGCAGTCAGCCCTGCCCGACGAGATCACGGACACCGACACGGCGGCAGGTACGGCCAGAACCACGAGGCACACAGGCACTTGCCACCGCAGCCAGTAGCCTAGGCCTTGCTCCGCCTCGCCGACCGCCATGAGCGAAGGTGCGACGAGGGAGGGAGATCGAGACCGCAGTTACGACTGACCCGTTGACGTACCTTAACTAAACTGAGTGCACGGGTCCCATCCATTTCCTTCAATAGCGCGTTCCACCCATTTGTTCGCTGGCAGTATTAAGAATATTATTTATTTTTCTCTCATTTCTCGCTAATGTTGGAACTAGAGCTATCAGTAGAGACATTAAGTAGGGGCGGGAACCATTATTCTGTAATTAACATGTTAATATGGCATTTTCCCCACCCTTAAACCAACCATTATGCTGTAATTAATATTTTGTTTGGCATTTTACTCCCAGCCTTTCCCAACAAGATCAAGTTTCAAAAAAAATAAAAAGATAAACAAAAGATAACTATGAATTATATTACTCAAAGATCAAACACATCAAATTTTGAAAAAAAAAAAAGGAAAATCAAAAGTTGAAATTACGTTATGTAACAAAGCACGATGCTTTCCTTCTCTCTGGTTAACCAGTTCATGAAGTATCAAGCCTTGACACTCAAAAATTTCGAAATCGAAAACACCTAAACGAACTCGAGTTTCAATTTTCCTTTTCCTTCCCAAGAAGGAAAGAAATGCTCATCAAAAAAATCCGCAAAAGAAACAATCCGATCGCCAAAATGTTGGAATTTGGAAACCGTATGTTTCGAAATTAGCTAGCTAGGGTTACCTACTCGGTGTAATACAGCATGATGCTCCAGTCGTAAGTGCGCAGATCCCAGATGAAAACCCCGATCATGGAGGCGGCCGCGGCCAGCCTCACCCCGAGGAGGGCAGCGGGGTGCACCGCCCGCCACCGGCTTATCCACAGCTCGCATACCAATACTTCATCTGCCTCTCCTCCGCCGCCGCCGCCTCCGCCTCCGCCTTCGCCCCCAGACAGCAACCTACGGTACAAGGAACTAACTCGAGCTTTGCAGGAGCGCTCGCCGGCGAGGATGCAGGAGAGGGAGGCCGCGAGGGCGGCGGCGAGGAGCGCGAAGCAGAGCAGATCGTACCAGTGGACGGAGAAGGCCATGGATTGGCTTGCGATCGGAACTTTTCTCTCTCTCTGATTTATATCGGCATGTGGAAGGAGGATAGGAAGACTGGTAGTTCGGTCTCAGCTCGACAGAAGAACAATATTCCAAAATATATGAATAAATAGACAAATAAATAATAATTTTAATTCCAAATTAAGCCAGTTGACGTCAGCAGACGTTCCACTTGCAGGTTTGAACTTCAAGTTGACGTCAGCACATTTGAAATTCGAGACAACAGCATCTATGAAGCCTGAACAAATCACCATCGAGAGCCTCAAGCAACGATAAACAAGTGAGTACAAATTGAAATGTTATTTTGTCAAAAAGTTTATAAATTATTCCAAAAAAAAAGAGGAATTTCCAAAGATCATAATCTGGCAAGTAGCACGTACTCATATGTGAATGGGCTTGTCGAATGTTGCCATGGCAGCTTCCTTCACAGCCTCACTCATAGTCGGGTGTGCATGGCATGTTCTAGCAATGTCTTCACTAGAGGCTCCATATTGGAGAGCCAGAACAGCTTCGTGGATGAGCTCCCCGGCATTAGGTGACATTATGTGGACGCCAAGGATCTTGTCAGTCTCTTTCTCAGCTAATATCTTCACTAACCCCTCCGCGTCGTCAATAGCCTTAGCGCGGCTGTTGGCCATGAAGGGGAACTTGCCAACTCTGTATGCGACCCCCAGGGACTTCACTTGCTCCTCAGTCTTGCCAACTGAAGCCACCTCAGGGTGTGTGTACACGACTCCTGGGACCATATCATAGTCGACATGACCTTCCTTGCCTGCGATGAACTCTACGCATGCAACTCCATCTTCTTCTGCCTTGTGGGCAAGCATAGGCCCTGGTATCACATCACCAATGGCATAAACTCCCGATACATTGGTCTTGAAGTGCTTGTCAACTGTGATCCTTCCTGCCTTATCGGTTTGTACACCAATCTTCTCTAGTCCAAGACCTGCTGTATAAGGGATCCGACCGGCAGAAACAAGAACGACATCTGCCTCGAGTGTGCTCTGTTCGCCTCCAGCTGCAGGTTCCACTGTCAACTTAACCCCATCCCCTGAGGCGTCAACCGCAACAACCTTTGTCTTGAGCATGAATTTCATTTTCTGCTTCTCAAGCATGCGCTGAAACTGCTTCCTTACCTCCCCATCCATGGAAGGTACAATATCAGGTGCAAACTCAACAACAGTGACCTCAGCACCAAGCCGTCCCCAAACGGATCCCATCTCCAAACCAATGTAGCCTGCACCAATCACCACCAATTTCTTTGGGATGGTGGACAAAGATAGAGCTCCAGTGGATGAAACAATTTTGTTTTCGTCGATAGTAATTCCAGGGAGAGATTTCACATCAGAGCCAGTGGCAATGATGATGTTTTTGCCTTTGACAACTGTGTTTCCTCCATCAAGGGTGTCAACGGAAACTTCTGAGGGTGAAATGAACTTGCCAGAACCTTTGACATAGTTTACCTTATTCTTCTTGAACAAGCCTTCAATACCTCGAGTGAGACCAGAAACAGCTTTATCTTTCTGTGCCAACATGGCAGGTAGGTCAATTTCAAGCTGAGTGAACTTAACACCATGGCTTGGGAATGCATGCTTAGCTTCATGGTACATATGAGAGGAATGAAGCAGAGCCTGCAAACAAGAAAAATGCATTAAGCCTAACAATGCTTCTGAGAATGATAATCCAGTATATGTAAAAACATCCTACAGTTTTTAACAAAGCAAGAAAGAAGTAGCCTTTTATACAGATTCTCGATTCCTACAAATGAAGACATTAAAATCATTGTACTTATCAGTCAGTCAAGCTGTTGCAAAAGAATTTCAGCATGAGAAGTACCATAAGAGTATGATGACAGTTACCGCATGCATATATTCTCGGGGTTTAGCTCAGTATGATATAATTACATTTGCACAATAATGTTGATTTTGCAACACAGCACTGACATATGCTAGAAGAAACATCTCTGATAAGTGATTCACTAATCCAAAGTACAGATGAAAGGTCCCAATCCAAAAATTAAATTTAGTAAGAGAGACTATTGCAAAGAAAATTGTGAAACGTGAACAAAAATAAACATGACAATAAGTCTAATACTAAGCTCTACTCTATATAGGTATTATCCAAACACTAATACATGTCTAGAGCACAGAATTCTATCTTGAATAGTATATTTGGTTCACTATGGAATTGACAAAGAATAACATAGCCATTCTTGTGGAATAAAACTGTAGGAAAATGTAACATTGGTTTGGTTCATGGAAGAGAGTAGATATTCATTGTCATTCCTATAATGTAATTCTAACAAAGTTCTATATATTTAGAACTAGACTGCTAAAAATGGAGGAAATGACTCGAGGCATTGTTCAGCAGCATATTATTTTGGATTAATTACTTATAAGACACCTTAAATTTTTTTAACAAATGTATTATATTTCAACTTAACAAAATAATGATACAGTTTTTTATGACAAAATATAATAATTCAACAATCTTAAACATAATGGTTTTATAAATACCAAAAATAAGTAAACTTTGATGTAATTTGAACAATTTTTTAATTCATAAAAATGTTAATATGCGACACATTCAAGCATTAAAGAATCTAATGAGGTTTCAAAATGACATATAATCTCATGTGAAAATAATTTTATGAAGAATTAATTAAACATTGATAAGTTGTTTTTATTGATTGTTACAAACTTTAAAGTATATGACATCTTTCAGAAGTGAAAGTTCGTGATAAATTTGTATTAATCTTAAAAGTTCATGATAGATTTAGTGATTAACTCTATTATTTTCAACTTCCTTGTCTTATATCTTGGCCGTAGAGATTCATAAAATTATGATTAAAAAGTATATAGGGAATGCCGGAATCTATGAACTCAAAACACATCTAAATAGTCTGCTACTACTATCAAGTAAACCAGATCTAACCGGCTGACCTAATCCATAGACTACCCAAGCATCGGCAGTACGAATTGACAGTAAACACCCATCGAGTAAATCAAGAAGCCAATCAAACACGATAGATCCAACAGAACGACGGGATAAGAAGAAAAGGGGATAAGTTTACCTTGGAAGGGATGCATCCAACGTTGAGGCAGGTGCCTCCGAGGGTTCCCCTCTTCTCGATGCACGTCGTCTTAAGGCCTAACTGCGCGGCCTTGATCGCCGCCACGTACCCACCAGGGCCGCCGCCGATCACCACCACGTCGTTCTCGTCGCCCGCTGCCACCGCGAAGCCCCTGAAGAGCACGGAGGACCGTCGCACCGCCTCCGTCCGGAAGAGATCCCCGGCCCTTCGTCTCGAAAAGCTCGCCATCGCCATCGCTTCTTCTCTTCCTCTTTTCTGGCACCCTGACGCTGTAGAGAAGAGCAAGAAGGAATTTGGTTGCTATATAAATAACAGAAGATTAAATATCATATAGATCGGAGCGCGAGTGCGGCGTGACTCAGTCAATCGAAACAGAGAACCACCGTCCGATGCAGAACTTACGGTTGATGGGCTACATATACCAATTTTGCACATACGTACTTGCATAGTTTAAAAATTGCAGAACATAAATTTTTGTCTGGTCTCTCTTTCTTGTTCCTTGATCTGCTCCACTGCTTACAGATAAGCCTCTTCATCTCTTGATGAGCTTTCTCCACCAAGAGTAAGGAGTCTCATATTCCACAACAATACACATTTTTAATCTGATCACACGATAGAGCTATCACATTAAGTTTCAGGATTTTTTTTCTTTCTTTTTTCTTTTTTTTTTCAAATGAAGAAAAGATACTCCTCGAGATCATCCATATTTAACCGAAACAAGAGAAAGCTCTAACTGAGCAAAAGTTTGTCCTTGCTAACAGAATGAAAAAGCTGCTCCAGTTTTAATGCGTATCGACTGTTTAAACAATATGCTCCCAAATCTTCACACCTTGGTTTGGAGTGGACTACCGCTGAAACGAGATGGAATGCGAACCGGTTTTTGGATCTTTAACAGCTTTGAAGTTGTCCAGACTCATCCCAAAACGACCCAGCAAAGAATTTCCCATCTCTTTCAACTTTCCTGCAACAAATTGTTGGAGCTTCAAAATCAATGGAGAGAATGAAAAAAAAAGAAGGAATCATTGATATTTTGAACGGTTTGATGAGTATCTGAGAGATGAAAATGTTAAGAAGAATATGTGGCATTATTAGATCAAACAAGCAAAAATAGATTGATATTGCAAAATTATAATCAAAGACGATCAATAGATTCTATAGATAAGATAAGCTGGGCCTATTAGATTTCCAGGTATGAAGGATAAAGGAAGACCAAAAATAAGTGAACTTGAATAATACTAGTGATATATCCCTGCATAGCATTCAATGGAGGATAAAATCCATATACTTAATCCTAAATAATTGAGATTAACACAACTTGATGATGATGATAATGTTGCATGAAATCACAAATTTGAAACATAACTGAAAGTCTAAATATATCTATAAGTACAGGCTAGTGGAAATGAACCAGGCTCACCGATCATTTCTTCTTTCATTTTCTCCCTTTTCTCTGCAGCAATTGGTTCTAACCGCCTTATACTATTTCTAGCTTGGTTATTTGTAGGATTCAACTCACATACCTTTTTCAAATCTGCAGAAACATTTTAGAGCAAACTTAAACAAAAATGTCAGAGAAAAAAAAAGTAAGTAGACCTCGAGACAGCATAACAATTTTAGCATCTAAAATAAGTGAGGAATCTGTACATAAAGTAGTTTAGCAAAAAAATCCCAAGCCACCACACATTCCACGAGACAACTTACCAGCAATGGCCTCCTCATAGTTTTCGAGTTTTTCATGAGCCTCTGATCTTCTAACTAGTGCCTTTACATATGATGGATCCAGTTCAAGTGCCTTTGTGCACTCTGTTACAGCATCCTTGTATCGGTTCTGGGAAAAAAACAAACAAAATGAACTATCGACAAACAAGCTAAAATAACTAATACCTTAGGTACAATATTTCTTCAATATAATCCTGACTATAAATAGAATGTATCTTAACCATAATGTAAAAAATGACACAATAACAATAACAATGATTATAACAGGAAAATATTGTGACTAATGTGTACTCATATTTTATCTTATGTCCTGATCCATAAAGAGAAGCAGTATATACAATTTTATTGAATTCTCCTTCAGGAAACCAATACGTGCCAAATTGATATGTCATGAACATGCTTCTCCATAAAAATCATATTAGTTCCACAACATTTTCAACTTTAATTCCAAAAGAACCAAAAAAGTTGAATTTAAATTCACTTTGTCCTTTTAATTTTTCTAACAATTTTACAATGATCATTATTCAGTTATTATGCAGAAGAGTATGTCTCTCAATGACCAATATAAAAAACAAAAAAGAAGATCAATGCCCCCAAAGCAACACATTCGACTCATAAAGTGTATAATTTCGGAAGAAAGAGGAACAATTTTTGATGACATATTCCAGCTAATTCTTAACCAAGAAAAAACATAAAAATGTCTCACGATATCAAATAACAAAACACCCAATACTATACACAAAACAAAGTCTCTTTTACACCCTGAAAGTAACAAAGGAGTTGTGAATTCCAAATAAATAGCTACAAAGAGTGTTTGTAAAATAAATAATAACATGAAGATAGTGTTTATGAAGACATACACATTGAAGGTAGCAGAAGTTCAGCAAATTTAAGATTAACTAAGTTCTACTCTCCATGTTTGTCAACAATATTTGCCCAAGGTTAGTCTCCTAACTGTCCCTATCAAGGGATTAATGTTGGCTAGAAATAAGAAGAGCCAGTTACCAATATTATTGGCATAAATTTCATATATGAAATGGCTTACCAATTTCATGAAACATGCTGCTCGGTTTCCATGAGACATAGAGCATACATCTGCAGATGAAGGTAGCTCAGAAGCCATTTGTAAAGCAATCTCATACTGCAAGAGTGCATCCTCATATTGCCCAACCCTAAAGAGTTTGTTCCCTTCTTCTTTTGCATCATTTGCTTGCTTAAGAGCTTTCTGCAACACAAAGGAACCTTTTAACTGAGTCGTAGACTAACCATGGTAACCGGTAAGGTGTAAGTAATCAATTGAGAGTATCTAATTACTTACAATTGACTTGAACTTAAATTTAAAATGGTAATTGAGTTATGATAAAAAGCACCGATATATTTGTTTTAAGAACCACATTCAAAACAAGCTTCTTTATACCGGCCACTCATGTGTATGGTATCCACTGAATGTATATTAAATGCAATAAATAGTAGGGTAACAAAATTCATATACTAAATAAAGAAAGATAAATTTTGGCTCTTGTGAAATTTATGAATAAAATGTTAAGGATTGATTGGACAAGGCCCAGAAAATTTATTTGCAAGTTCACAGAACACAAAAGGATGGCCAGTATCAGTCAGACAATCAATCAAACACAAACACAAATCTGAACACCGATTATGCAATGTTCCTAATTCACCGCACTGTCCTAATCAACTTGGTTCGACATGGAATTTAGTGGAATTATTTAACACTAATAATCAAATCTTTTCCCAGCAATTTGAAGTTTCAGCTTATCAGAGGAAAATCCACTTTTGTTCAGTTTGCAGCGTGAACAAAAAAAATAAACATACTGAAAGAGAATAAGACGATCAGTCTTCATCCTAGAAAATTAAGAATTAAGTTACAATGTCAATCAGAAAAAGGAGGATCGCATAGCGTTAACAGACAAATCCCGATGACGATAGTGCAGAACTCGAATCCGAGGTCAAACTACATCAAAAGAGGAGATCAAAATGCCGTACCTCCCTCAACTGCTCATCTGTGAGGGCGTCCTCAAAGGACTCCTCATCGCTGCCGTTTTCCCCTTGCGCCGGATCCTCGCCAGGCGAGGCGTTCGCAAGGACTTCCTTGGTCTCCTGGGCGTCAGGTTCTTGCTCGATCACAACCATGTTTCCTCCCGCTGGGCAAATAGGAACCGAATCGAAGATTTCTGCCTATGCGATCACCGATCAGGAGACGACGATCAACAGGAGGAGACTTCCACGATTTTGTAGACGCTTCGAGAAAAAGCTCAGTAATTTTAATAAATTTATAACCAACTAATTTAATGCTCACCTCTTTCTCCCTTGAAAAAAAAATTTAAAAACAAAAAAAATGTATAAAATCTTAATTAAAATTTAATTTAATATTAAAATAAAATTAATTATCTATGATTTTTTTTAATTTCTAACAACGAGCTATAAATACTTATAGTAAATATTAAAATATGGGAAATTAATATAAAAGTACATTTTAAATAATATTTATTGTCAAAATAGAATTGGAACTTTAGTTTTAACAATGATTGTTCTCAAGCCTCTAGAAACTAAGTCAAGAACTGCCTAATTTTGAAACGTTATGATTTAACTAACCTTGAAGCAAGCAACACATGGAAGAAAAGATTGTAAAACAAAGTCATATGATTTGTTTATCTGATTAGGGAAGATTGTTTATCTATTATTCAAACAAAAGCCAATGGATGGTAAAAGTGTGGAGAGAAAGATTGTAGATATACTAGCACGAGAAGAAAAGAGTTTTAAAATATTCTAGGTTATCTCATTAATATAGATTACATATATTAGAGAGTTAATATAATTTTTAATTTATAACACATTTGTGGATATAATGGCTATAGCTTAGGTGAGATACAATTAACATAAATAATATTTTAAGATTATAACAATAACAATCAAGTTTTATCTCATTAGAGGAGATTGGTTATAATGATCTTTCTATGTTATTGAATTTTATCTCTTACTATATCATCATTTTAATATAAATAAATTTTATTTTATTATTGTTAATCAAGTTTTTTTTTATCATCTTCGTTTGATGTGCACATTTATTATAATTTTATATTGTCTAATTAAAACATCTATTGATGGGTTATATACATATCTATATCATCTTAAAATGTATTTCTTTAAGTTTTTTCAATAAATGTAATCTTGATTTTCTCTTAAATTTTTTTATTTTTTATTTTTGTATGTTCGTATATTTATTTTAACATCATCATTTTTGCAACTCTCTATCTTTTGCTCAAATTATAATTTAACATTCAATTCCATATAATATAGTAGGTGTAATTAATATTTTATAAAATTTCTCTTCCATTTTAATCATTCTATTTGTATTATATATAATTATTTAATTTTAAAAAAATAATTTAAAATATTTAAAATTTTAAATTCCAAATAATACTTTAAGATTAACATATATGTTTAAATAATAAAGGAATATTCACACTAGTAGTGATGTGGACATTGTTTCTTTATCTAAACAAGTGATTCACTATTGAGTATTTTTAAATTCAGCTTGATCATCCATAGAAAATTTTTATAAACCAAGTCAATCATCCTCAGAATTAATTGGTTTTAAAAGTTGGATACTTGATTTTAATTAAAAATAATAATAATGCTTCATTTGTAAGTTAAGTATATTCAAGAAAATATTTTGTTAAATAAAAATCATACATATTTGGACCAAAAACACATCATACATAGAGCCTTTAGTTAATCAATTATTTTCTATGTATTTTATATTAGCCTTGAGCAATATCACCTATGCTTTCTTTAGTTAATCAATTATTAGGCACCGATAAAATGAAACTATTAATAGACAACACTCACATGCATATTAGAAACCAAATGTACCATTTGGATAATGTACACCTTGTCATTTTCTCAATATTAATATTTGTTGAAATTAAAAAAATATATCATATCAATAAATAAATAATCTAAATGGATAGCGCATGAAAAAGATATATAAATATAAAATATGAGCTTTATGGATTATATATATAGTTGTGGAATTTAAGTTATCCTTATCATTATAGGTGGTTAGGAAAGATCCAAAAGGCATTATATAATACAATATTATAAGGGGGGCACATGGTCCCTTTCTTATCTTTCTTGCTAGATTCACTAAAATTATTGCCTCTTTTTTGTTCTTTTAAGAAATATTTTTATTTTTATTAATGCCATTGCTTGTGAGAATAATTGGCCTTAATGATGATTAGTGCAAATAAAGAAAATGAATTTGAGTGTAATAAAGTGAGGTGTCTTTATGTAAAATTATGTCACTAGTAAAAAGTAATTTTAGTTTAATTTTTATCAATATTTATGAGGTTGGTTGTCGATGATTTCTTATAAAATATTTCTTCTTCTTCTTATTATTATTATTTATAAAATATTCAATTTAGTTGTACTAAAGTAGACCATTCTAATTGATCAATCGAACCCATAATGACCTAACTTGGTTAATTATTGAGCGATTGGCCACTATTTGAGTTTGCTATAGATCTATTATCGAACTCATGCTCTTGTGATCACTCTTGAAGTAAATGGCTCCATCCACCGCTTTTATTGGTGGAATATTCGGTCCTATGGGCTTAAGTTATGTAGTTATCTATTTAATCAGTAATTTTTGTAAAAAATATAATCTGTCATCCTAACGGTCCTATAATTGACTACAACGGAAGAGGATATTATTTCGGCTTCATCGAAATTCGAATCTTTGTCCACTTCTATAATTTTTTATTCTATCGTAACTAACTCAGCTATGCCTCGGAAACATAATTGATAGGTGAAATTGGTGGATGCATCCATTAGATCATTTTAAATAAACATGAAAAAAAAATATATATATAACGGCGATTACCTAAAACGGAATGCCTCATCTTTTCCCACCCATTCCACTCGCCGCATCTCGCATCGCCACCGTCCATTCAACAGCCCTCCATCGCTATTTATAGTATACGCCCCAGCAGCCTTCACCGCCACTCCTCATCGACGCTTCCGCCGATGGCGATCTCCCCCTCCTCGCTCATTCCCTCTCTCCTCCTCGCCGTCGCTCTCGCCGCGTCCGCCCTCGTCGGCGGCGGATCGGCCGCGTTTGCCTGCGGGCGCGGCAGCCCCGCGGCGGCGCTGCCGTTCTGCCAGCAGGGGCTCCCGATCCGGGCGCGGGCGCGCGACCTCATCGGGCGGCTCACGGTGGCGGAGAAGGTGGCGATGCTGGTGAGCAGGCCGGCGGGGGTGCCGCGGCTCGGCATCCCTAGCTACCAGTGGTGGTCGGAGGCGCTCCACGGCGTAGCCAAAGATGGCGATGGAGTCCACTTCGGCGGCGAGTACCCCGCCGCCACCAGCTTCCCCCAGGTCATCTCCTCCGCCGCCTCCTTCAATGCCTCCCTCTGGGAGCTCATGGGCAAGGTACGGGCCATCGATGGCAATGTTGCAATTTCATGGGCCGTTTCTGTTTCTTGCGCTTCTTTTCCTTCTCTAGAGGAACATACTCTTCGATTAGTCGAATTCGCCGACAGAATGCACTCCGAGCGACCAATGTCCTGAGAAGTAGACCAACCCAGGCGACTGATTCAACCAGTAGCAATTTGGTAGCAAATAGATCTTAAAGAGAAAACCCACAGAAGTTAAATCGATCTACCAAAATCATTCTGATTTTCTGCTCTTAACCGATTATTTTATATTTCATCTAAAAGAACAGGTCGGAGAATTGTCGTGTAATGCCCATACTATGAATCTATGATACTGGTTACACAGCTGGTCCAGATTAAAAAAATACTGCGATTGGGTAGCTCCGCCCACTTCATCGATGGGAGGAACATGTAGATGTTGGTCAATGTTGGAAGTGAGTCTTGTGAAATCGAGGTGGAAAGGTATGCGCTACGCATGCCAGAGTTGGTGAAAAGTGCTGGTAGAGTTGCAGGCTGCATTTCTTCCTCTTTCAACTCATTGTTCGCCTATAGTTAGCTTTTCCGATTTTTTTATGGAAAGAATTATCACAAGAAAATTGCAGATGGGAGATGTAGATGTTTCAGAAGTAGCAGCAAACAAATATTCGTCTATCGTTTCTGTTGTATCAGGTGGTATCGGATGAGGCGCGGGCGATGTACAACGGCTGGCGCGCAGGGCTCACGTATTGGAGCCCCAATGTGAACATCTACCGGGACCCGCGGTGGGGCCGCGGTCAGGAAACCCCCGGCGAGGACCCCGCCGTCTCCGCCCGTTATGCCGTCGCCTACGTCCGCGGCCTGCAGCAGCCCTCCGGCGGCGCCCGCGGCTTATCCCGCCTCAAGGTCGCTGCCTGCTGCAAGCACTACACCGCCTACGACCTCGACAACTGGAGCGGCTACGATCGGTTCCACTTTAACGCCAAGGTAGTCCATCAACCAGCTCTATCCGGTGCTTCAGTTTCGGCTTCCCCGATTCTAATTTGGAGGTTTTTAATCAAGGTGAGCAAGCAGGATCTGGAGGACACGTATAATGTGCCCTTCAAGGCGTGCGTGGTCGACGGCAAAGTGGCCGGCGTGATGTGCTCCTACAACCAAGTCAATGGCGTGCCCAGCTGCGCGGACCCCAACCTCCGCAGGACCGTCCGCGGCCAGTGGAGGTTCAACGGCTACATCGTCTCCGACTGCGACTCAGTCGGCGTCTTCTACAACGAGCAACACTACGCCTCCCGACCTGAAGACGCCGTCGCCTATGCGCTTAAAGCCGGTATTTTTAAGTCGCCCACTACGCGTTCGACAAAATGCCACCGAGAAGTCAATAAGTATCTTACGGTTTCTTCTCAGGAATGGACTTGGACTGTGGGCCTTTTCTGGCGCAGCATACGGAGAGCGCGCTGAGGCAGGGCAAAGTGAGCGAGGCAGACATCGACGCCGCGCTGACGCACACGGTGGCCGTGCAGATGAGGCTCGGCATGTTCGAAGGAGACAACCAGCCGTTCCGTGATCTTGGTCCGCGCGATCTCTGCTCCGGTGCGCACCAGAGTCTAGCCCTTGAGGCCGCACGCCAAGCCATTGTCCTGCTTAAGAATCGCGCGGGGGCGCTCCCGCTATCGCCCTCCCGCCTACGCACCGTCGCCGTCATTGGCCCCAATTCGGACGCCACCACCACCATGATAGGAAACTACGCCGGTAACAGAAGCTATTGCAACCAAAAGAGAACTCAATTCGCAACATTATTTACTCTGTCTTCTGATTGCTTGATGAAATAGGCATTCCTTGTGCGTACACGAGCCCGCTGAAGGGAATCAGTAGCTATGTAAAGACGGTCCACGCCGTGGGATGCACCAGCGTGGCCTGCGCTAGGGAGCAGCCCATCGCTGCGGCGGTGGAGGCGGCAAGGCGTGCCGACGCCGTGGTTCTGGTGGTGGGGCTTGACCAGTCAATCGAGGCCGAGGGGCGGGACCGTTTAGACCTCCTCCTTCCTGGCCGACAGCAGGAGCTGGTCACGGCAGTAGCCGAAGGCCTCCCCGGGCCCCACCGTGCTCGTCATCATGAGCGGCGGCCCCGTCGACGTATCCTTCGCCGAGGTCCATCCCAACGTCGCTGCCATCCTCTGGGCGGGCTACCCCGGTCAGGCCGGCGGCGCTGCGATCGCCGATGTCATTTTTGGCGCGTATAATCCGGGTATTTGGCACTAACCTCTCTCAGCCTCTCACGCTAATGATTTTGGCTGCTTATTTAATGCTCTGTAACTGCTTAGGCGGTAAACTTCCTGTGACGTGGTACCCCCAATCCTACGTGGACAGAGTCCGAATGACGAACATGGCCTTGAGGCCCGACCCTTCAACGGGCTACCCGGGCAGGACCTACCGGTTCTACACCGGGCCGGTGGTGTACCCCTTCGGCCACGGCCTGAGCTACAGCAAATTCACCCACACGCTGGCCCTCGCCCCGGCCCAGTTATCGGTTCAGCTGGTTGGATCCAAAACCGAGCCGCTCAACTCCACCCTCAACCGAGCGGTCCGAGTCAACCACGCCAGGTGCGACGGCCTGGCCGTCCCCATCCACGTCGACGTGACCAACGCTGCCGATCGCGACGGGGCGCACACGGTGCTCGTCTACTGGCGCCCGCCGGCGAGGCACGCGGCCGCCACCAGGCAACTAGTGGCGTTCGAAAAGGTCCACGTGGCTGCTGGGGAACGTGCGAGGGTGGCCCTAGGCCTCGACGTATGCACCCATCTCACCGTGGCGGATGCCTACGGGATCCGACGAATTCCCCTGGGCGAGCACAGCTTTGGAGATCGGTGAGTTGACGCACACCTTGTCGTTGCAGGCCGACAAATTGCTGAGGTGAGACCAGCTTATCAATTCTTGTTGATTGATTAATGTCGATTGCAAAAATAAGAACTTAGCAACGCAGGATTGTTTGCTGATCTAGTTTCAAATTCTCACTTTTGCTCAAATTGCCCATTTAAATCCCTGCAACGACAAGGCTCTGTCCCGGCGATTTCTCCACGCTCTTCCCCTTCATGAGCAGCCTCACCTTCTCCGCCTCCTCCCACTTGCCCATCTCCGCCAAAAGATTACCCAACAATACATAATTCCCCGAATTCCAAGGCTCCAGCTCTATCAGCTCCTTCACTGCCACCTCCGCCATGCCAAGCTCCCTGAAGCTCCTGCAAGCGCTCAGCAACGCGCCCCAAATGGCCGCGTTCCCCCTCATAGGCATGCTCCTCACCAAGCCATACGCCTCCGCCACCTTCCCTCTCCTCCCCAGCAGGTCCACCATGCAGCCGTAATGCTCCATCCCTGGCCGGACTCCGTGCTCGGCGACCATCGACTGAAAAATCTCCTGGCCCCTCTCCACCCGGCCCCCGTGAGTGCAGCAGCCGAGCACGCTGACGAAGGTCCCGCCATTGGGCCTCTCTCTACGCCTCAGCATTTCGTCGAACAGGTCGAGGCCCTCTTGGCCACGCCCGTTGATTGCCATCCCCCCGATCATGGCGTTCCAGGAGACCACGGTCCTCTGCGGCATTTCGTCGAACAAGGCCTTGGCGCTCGCCAAGTCGCCGCATTTGCAGTACATGTCGATGATGGAGTTGGCGACGTGCAGGGCGTCGTTCAACAGGCCTTTGCGCTCAGCGTAGCGGTGGATCCGAATGCCGAGATCGAGTTCGCCCAGTCGAGCGCACACCGGAAGCACTGCCACCACGGTCGCGTCGTCGGGGTCGAAGCCGGAAGTCTCCCACATCTCGTGGAAGATCTGCAACGTGTAAAGGTCTTGTCCACAGCGGGCGAGCCCGGCGATAATCGAGTTCCAAGTGACCACACTCCTCTCGTCCATGCGCCGGAAGAGACCTAATGCGCTCTCCCAATCGCCCCTTTTGCAGTATCCGTTGATCATCAAGTTCCACGCTATGACATCTCGTTGAGGCATCTCGTTGAACACCTTGTGGGCGTCGAACATGTGGCCGCAGGAATTGTAAAGCTCGAGAAGACCGACCGCGACAGGCAAGTGCGACGCAAAGCCGGAGAGGAAAGCGAAGCCGTGGAGGGAGCGAGCGAGTCGGAGGTCGGCGATGTGCGCGGCGGCCTTGAGGAGGGGCGAGATGGTGAGTCGGTCGGGGGAGAGGTAGCGGGAGCGGAGGAGGGCGAAGAGGCGGAGGGCGTCGGGCGCGTAGGCGAGGGAGAGGGAGAGCGCCTTGATAGTGGCGGAGAATAGGAGTAGGGAAGGGGAAGGGTGGTGGCGGAAGAGGCGGAGGGCCAAAGAAGGCCGGCGGACGGCGGCGCAGGTGGAGACGAGGTGGGTGGCTACGGGGTCGGAGCCGTGAAGGTGGTGGCGGAGGACGTGGGCGTAGATAGCGGGGAGGTGGGCGCGGGCGGCGCGGTCGTGGAGGAGGCTGAGAACTCGCCGCTCCGCCGCGCTGTGGCTTGCGCCGCCGGTGCTCATCCCTAGGAATCGAGGTGCGTAATAAGGCAACTATAAGCAATCGAAATGAGCAATAGGACAAAATCGTCCGTCTGATCATGCACGTGTTTACTTGAACGGCGAAAAGCACAAGAAAATCTAATCAATTTAAGGAATCATACCGTTTTCCTTCCAACAACTCCAACACCTTTGTTTACTTGTATATGAGAACTGATATACTGCGCGACACCATTGTGCGCGCCCGTGTGCGACAGCCAATCCACCATCTATCACGTGCGATCGTGCAAATCTGACCGTCCAAAAGTGGGAATGCACAGTGCCGCTCCCTCGACCCCCGCCGCTTCCAGCCACCGTCGGCAGTCGGACCGGGCCCGATCGATGCGCCACTCGTCGACACGTCGATCGGTGTCGGATTCCGGTCGGATTGTGGTTGGAATCCGGCGCAGCCATTGCCCGCCGTGATTCCAACGAATCGTGATCGGTTTCTAGCCAAATCGCTGTCGGAGACTGACCGAGGAAGGATCGCTGGCGGTCGGCGGTCCTTCCTCGGCCAGTCTCCGATTGCGATTTGGTTGGAAACCTGACGAATTCGCCCGCAAATGGCTTAGCACCGCAATCGGCGGTTTCCGACCAAATTTGTCGGATTTCAGCCACTATCCGGCCGGAATCCAGCGGCGGGCGGTGCGCCGGTGAGTCGCACGTCGATCGCGTCCGAGCCGACGGTGGCTGGATGGCGCAACGACGGCGGCGACAGTGGGCGCGGGTCGCGAGTATCACGCAGGGGTCGCGTATTTCTCCGTCACGCAGTATATCAATTTTCTCTGAATATGTACCATACTTTTACATTTTTTAAATTACACATCTCCTCCTGAGGTGAAAAAAGATTAGGTACTTTTCTCAAATAATTAAGATTCGAAACACACAAGGTAATTAATGATATTAAAATATCCTATCAAAAGACATCTCACTTTTTAAATTTATTTGATAATCAAAATTTAAAAGTCAGATATCTTTGTATATTAAAAAAAAATACACACCTCTTTATCAAAATATCCCTTCACCCTAACACACACTTATTCAAGGCCACCAAAACATATTTAAAATCTTAAAAAATATTAGAGTTTTGAAATTATTATTTATATCTTTTGAAAAATAATTTTTTAAAAGACTCAAAGCGAGTTAAATAGAGTATGGGATTAAAACTGAAGAACATGATTACACTTATTTTAGCATATTCCTAAAATATATTGGTCTTAATTTATATTAAATTTTATAAACATTCATTAGTGAATTTTAATTAAATATAATGTTCAAAATCTAATAGGGAGTTTATATCAATTTATTCAAAGTTATAAGAATTTGAGAAACTCACAGTAACCTATCAAGGGCATGACTCGGTAGATGCCTTGGTTATATTTTGAATTGAATTCGATAAGGTTAAGTCCCTTAATGAATTTTTATCAAAAGTTACAGATAAAATTTATCAATAAATTTTGATCAAAATTCATTGATAACCTTAATCACACTCAAATCAATTCAAATAAGGACTCATGCATTCTTACAAGTCTTCTAAATCTAATCATATTCTTCAACTTTGATTTCATACTCTATTTAGCTTATTATGAGTTTTTGGGAAAAAAAATTAATCTTATATTTTATTACAAAGTCATTGATGAACTTAAACTTATTGATTCACTCAACAATAATATTTTTATATTTTTGAGAGTCTTACAAGTTGACCATATTCAAATTTTTTAAATTTGAACTCTATATAACTATTAGTAAATTTTGGACAAAATTTATAATTATCAAATTCAATTCAAATTAAAACTGAATATATTCATGGGAGTCTCCTATAGGTAACAATGTTTAAGGAGATAAATAGTACATTTAGAAAATGTGATCAATGTTTTTTTTAAAAGATTTTAATTGTATTTTGATAATTTATATACGTTGGATAAATGCATGTAGAGATATTTGAAGGAAAAGATGTGTAATTTAATAAACATAAAAATATTGTGTATGATTTGAGGTGCGTGGTTGAGGAAAATGCTTAAAGAAAACACTTTTATATATTATTCAATTATTATACAATTTTAATGTAAGATATCAAGTAGCACCAAAGTATACAAGCTATTAAATACAAAAATAATAATAAAATTAAGTCTATAAATTTCAAATAAATTTATTTATAAACTATTGGCTAATAATTTTCTTAAACATTTACAAACTAAGTATATTGATAATTTACTTTCATTTATTTTATAAAAAGACCATTGTTCTTAAATATCTAGAATTGGTAAAACGTGTGAGAATTGTGAGATCAGATCGGACGGTCAAGGTGTGTCTGGATGAGGTGTATCAAGCATTTTTCACCGTTGGATCTACTCGCAGTCACCATCTGGATCTACGCTATAAAGCACTGGCCGCCCCCATTCTTCCCTTCCCGACCATCTCCAGTAGTACGATCGGGAGACGGAGGAGAAGAAGACATGGAACGATCTCAGATTTGGTTTGTTCTTGGAGCCCTAAGCCTAGCTCTGCTCTTCGGCTACGCTTTCGCCGACGGCGACGTGCTCGTCCTCACCGAGGCGAATTTCGATAAGGAGGTCGGCCAGGATCGTGGCGCCCTCGTCGAGTTCTATGCCCCATGGTACTCCTTTCTCCCTGGTCGTGTTTATTATTTTTCTGTTTGTTTGGATCTTTGGATGATCTGCTGAGGTTTTTGCAACCTCTTGATATGGAAGAATCCTTCGGTCAGATCCCGATGGTCTAGATAGTCTGATCTGGTGTTTGCTGATTATCGGGCGGATCTTGTCGTTTTTGTGATGGATTTGGGGACGTGGACTCGACCTTTGATGGAAAAATTTTGGTTGGAGAAAGATAGAACTTGAAAGTGTTTTAGCTTATTGTTTGGGAACAAAAAACCTAATTGTGTGGTACTGCTTTGCTGTGGGAAGTTTTTGCTACTGTTCACGATTGGTTTCTTCTCGTATGGAAATCGTAACCGGAACTTGTATTTTTCACTCTCTCTCTCTCTCGGAGCATACACGTCTGAAATACACTTATATGGTCGAGCCAAGACTAAGAAACGTGAATGGAGTTTCCATTGAGGAATACCAAGTTTAAAGTAGAGTTTTTTTTATAAATAAAATAAAATAAATAAAATGTGAATCTGATTAAAAGCCCTTGTAATTGCGTCATTATAGCCCTTCTAATGCAATTTCGTTTGCAGGTGCGGGCACTGTAAGAAGCTTGCCCCTGAATATGAAAAGCTTGGATCGAGCTTTAAAAAGGCTAAATCTGTTTTGATTGGGAAGGTTAGCATCATTCTACATCAGGCGCAAAAACTATCATCTCAATTGCTAAATGGGAAATGTTCTGATTCATTTTGTATATTTTATCTTTGTTTTGAGTCTAGAATGTCACAAATTACATCGCTGTGGTATAAGGTTACTGGTCTTAGTTTGCTTTGCCTTACGTTTAGGTGGACTGCGATGAACATAAGAGCTTATGCAGTAAGTATGGAGTGTCTGGATACCCAACAATTCAGTGGTTTCCTAAAGGGTCCTTGGAACCAAAAAAGTGAGGATGATTCTGTCCTGAAATGTTTTGTTTGTTTTGGTTTTGTTTGCAGAAAGCTTTTCCTTTTTTATGATGCTTAAGAAATCTGAATAATCATGCAGATACGAAGGTCCACGAACTTCGGAAGCACTTGTTGAGTTTGTGAATACCGAGGGAGGTACAGTGCAGATTCTATTTACTAATTATTCTTGAAATGACATCTTCAAATATGGTTAAAATCTTCCATCGCCTGGATTAATTTTTTCTTTCTACCTGTGGGTTTATTGTTGCAGGAACAAATGTGAAGCTGACAACTATTCCTTCTAATGTAGTAGTATTGACTTCAGAGACATTTGATCAGATTGTCTTTGATGTAAATAAGGATGTTCTTGTTGAATTCTACGCACCATGGTTAGTTATTTTATGGAGTTGCTTTTTTCCTCCTTTTTCCATTTATAGCACTAGATGTTTTTTCTTCTTCTTACTTTAAGATGACACAATTTTTTCAATCTGTGAACAGGTGTGGCCACTGCAAGCATCTTGCTCCTGTGAGTATTTTAGTAGAGGCAACCTTAAGCCATAGATTAACCTTACGCCACATTTGTCATGCTTTAAATGTATGAAATTATCAGATCTAATCTGTTTCGTTTTGGTGCAGATATATGAAAAGGTAGCCAATGCATACAAATTGGAAGAGGATGTTGTCATTGCTAACTTGGATGCTGATAAATACAAGGATTTAGCAGAAAAGTAAGTCTTCAATATGCAATTTTGATATCGTACACACTTAAGTTTCATACACTATCACAATCTAGAAAGTTGTTCTTTATGCTAACTGACAATTGAGGTTGAAAGTTGATGTATTCATTGATGAGGATTTAATCAAATGTGTAACTTAGATGCTTTATCAGCTCTGTTAGCTATTTAAATTCCAGAGAAAATATCATATGATATGTAGAGTAAATTGAATTGTGTATTAATTATTGAATTGTTTGTATTTTGCAACATGTATTGTAGTAGATTTAGATTTGGTAAGTTGTGGTGCTGTGTTGCCAATTGATATTTTACATGCAGAAACATCTGATTGAGAAGAGGATCAGGTTCACTTACAATTATTGGTTTAGGGATTGAATTACCTGAATTGCTCCATGCTAATTTATAGTTTGATATTGTGTAGCTTTATATTTGAATGTTTGAGAAGAAGTATGGTCCAACAATATACTTTATCAAGCATTCATCTGGCATGAAAAAAATATTATTTTTGGTTATATTATGAATGCTTCTTACTATTGAAATTAAAAATGTGTATTATGACCTGTTATATCTTGCACTTTATGACTATTATTTCTCAAATTGTCATGATGAAGTCCTCTTCAATCAATATTGTTTGTTTATTTGGTATATCACTATACTGTGTTGATAATAATTCAGTTTGATATGAATGATTCCATCTAGAAATTCACTATATTAAAGATTATTTAGTCATCTCATATGTGGGAGGACCAGATTTTAACTCTGGTGCTGAGATTAGCTTGTTAAGCTGGATTCCTTCTGCATTTCAGGTATGGAGTTAGTGGTTATCCTACCTTGAAGTTTTTCCCCAAGGGAAACAAAGCTGGTGAAGATTATGAGGCTGGACGTGAATTGGATGATTTTGTTATATTTATTAATGAAAAATGTGGTACTAATCGTGATGCAAATGGTCAACTTACTTCCCAGGTGAGTGATGGATTGTGAAAGATCAAATTGACAAATTTTGTTCTTCAAACCTATTTTAAAAATTGGCTGGACAAATGCAGGCTGGTATTGTGGCAAGTTTGGATGCTTTAGTAAAGGAATTTGTGAGTGCTTCCAATGATGAGCAGAAGGCAATTCTCTCTCGAATGGAAGAGGAGATTGAGAAGCTAACAGGTTCTTCTGCAAGGTAACACATTTTTCAAGTTTTGAGCTATAGCACTCACTACTAGTTTTCTTCCATGGTTTCTTTGTGACACCATGTTACTTTGTTTTGGTATTCTCTGAGAATTTTCTATCATATATAACATAATTGATTTTGCTTGATAAGAGTGAATAATAATTAGGTGTGATCTTGAGATGTTGTAGTTGATATTTTTCTAGTTGTCGCTTAATTTTTGTTTTTAAAAAATCTCCAGCTCAACTGTGTTTTGTTTATGTTTTGATCCTCCATGCTCTCTTTTGGTCCTCAAACCTCCATTATTCCTAAGGAGCATCCGCAACTTGAGCAAAAAATAAGAACAGTGTGTCAATTAACTGGTGTCTAACCTTAGCTCTAGTTAAAGTTTCTGGTGTTCATCCCAAGTCCAGAGGACAAGTCAATTTAAGGGGCGGGGGTGTGTCGCTGGCCCTTGGTGGTGGCATCTACTGTGCCAGAGGGTAGGAAAGATGGGAGGGGCCTGTGGTTGCAGAGACTGGGAGAGATCAAGTGAGATCAGAAATTCCAGAAAGATTGGTGGTCATATCAGAGGATCTCAAGGCTGAAAACCCAATGGAAAGGAGGTCAATTGAATAGTGAGTCGGTGCTAAAGAGGGTGTTGACATTTGGCAAGTGCAGGTCATGTCTTGTGAGTACAGAAGGGTTGGGGACGACAAGCAATCTTCAATTATACTCTTACATCTTTAAAACTTAATTGGGCACCCTTTTTTTTTACTAGTGTACCCTTATAGTTGCCCTAAATTATGATAGTGTGCATGTAGCCTACCATGCCCTATTGTACTCCATCCTGAATGGTTATTGACCATCATCAGTTCTGATCTGATCGCTTTCATTGTAGACATGATGCATCACAACCTTTTGACAACCATTAGCTGCATTCTTCCTTATTTCTGATGGCTTTTCTGCATAGATACAATTCCCATTTGCCATGCCGATAACCCAAGATGGTGTACAGTGCCCACAGTGAAGTTCCAGTTTCAGACATGCTGCACATAAACGTTTGATCATTCAGCTACTTACATGCTACTTTCTTGGATTTAAGGCTTGTTGATCATTTGGTTGTTGAAACTTCAGGTACGGCAAGACATACCTAAAGGCTGCTAAAAGCACCCTGGAGAAAGGTGCAGACTACGCGAAGAAAGAAATTGAGCGCTTGCAACGCATCTTGGAAAAGGCGAGTAAAATGCTTCTTTTTAGCATTTATCTGTTGTAGAGGATGAATCCCTTTCATCTTCAAATCTAATCGTGGCTTACGCATTGTATCAGTCGGTTAGCGCTGCCAAAGCCGATGAGTTCATCATCAAGAAAAACATTCTCTCTACGTTTGCTGCTTGAGCTGGAGTCATCCATGATAACTCCTTTTACAACAAGGTTTTGCTATTCAGACATTATGGGAAATGGAGTTACTGGGACGAATAGCTACAGCAGAAAATTTAGTAGTCTTTTGAGTTTAGAGATTCTAAAATACTTTTTCTTCACTAAAGATTGTCTTTCTAACTGTTGAGGACTATGCTTTTAATATTTTCATTACGGAGCTTGTTCTTTACTCAAATAATCTTCTGATTATCCGTGTTGCAGCACGAGAACAAGTAATTCCACACGCAAATGAATGCTCTCACAATGTAACTCATGAAAGAAGCATTTTATTTAGCAAAAATGATGAATATGGGAAATTCGAATCGCATTTGAATCTATAGCAAATGTAAAATATAAATGATTTTAATAAGATAAATTGTACATTAAAAATATGATAAATAAATATTTATTAATAAATTTAATGTTTGATTTAAATAAAGATATATTTATATTTATTTAATATATAATTAATTAAATCAATAAATTTAAATAATTTATTAAATTAAATGAATAAATTTAAATATATATTTATTCCTGAATAATATTTATGAATAAAATAATTTTTTTCTTAATATATTAAAATTTGTGAATGTTTTCATTAAAAGCAATATCTTCCTCCGTAAATCTACTGTATGAGACCATTGGATAACGGATTCCACGTAAAGTGAATGCTTTCATTAAAATACTAAAGCAACTTATTCAATATAAATAAATAAACAATGTGATATTTTATGAACAACAATGTCAAACAATTTAGCAAAAATAACTCAGATTTCTTTTTGAATTTACAGTGTTGTGCCTTAGGTTGGAAGCCGAATATTCATAGGCAAAAGTCACAAAAGCGCCTCTAGTTTTTTAGAATTAAGAGTGCTCTACTCCACCCTATCAACAACTCTAATTCAGTGTTCCTATTAGTATCTTCCCTCTAAATCTTAAATCGATCAGACGCGTTATAATAATTATGAAATCGTAACTACTACAATATTTACGTTATAACAAATATAATTTCATAACTATTATAATACAAATTCAATTCTATCCTATCATTTTATAATAATTATGACTTCATAAGTATTACAATACGAATTCGATTTGCTCATTTAACATTCACATTGTAATAACTATACATGTTATAACTTCATCATAACAACTACAACATAGATTCAATTTTATTTATTTTATAACAATTATGATTTCATAACTACTATAATACAGATTCAACATGCTCATTTAATATTCACGTTACAACAATTACATATGTTGCAATAACTACGATATCTTAACATTACAACACTTCCGATTAAAAATTTAGACAGAAAATATAAACAAGAGATAATAATAAAAAATAATATATTAAACAGTTAGATACTTATATATGGATCGGAAAGGAAATGCTCTTTTGTTGATATAAGTCAGAAAGAGACACCCCCTCAAAGAAAATGAAACATCCTTTCAAATCAAGAAAGGATTCAAATCAAGAAATTGAAAGCAAAAAAATGCACTCCTGTTAGTCAACTCAGTAGAAGTGAGAACCAGAAATAATTTCATACTGCTCTAATGCCCACACAATAGAGCCATGCCACAAGAACACTCAAAAGGATTTTTAACAAACAATCAAATTATAATGGGGAGAGTCCGATCATCACTGACGCTGGATGTCACATATACTTCACCATCACATTTTCTTTCCCCTTTCATTTGCCCTTGATATATAATTTGATTATGCAAGTTCTCTTCCTGAAAACATACAGTTCCTGGTACACTAAAGCTATACCGCATTATGTGTGTATATCTCTCGAAAACACAGACTAAGAGGTGGATTAAGAAATGATTAAGAGGTGGAGTAAGAAATGATGCTAACGTAATTAAAATGGAGCTAATACTGTCCCAAGGGAGTTCGACACCAAAGGCTTGGTAGATACATCACTTAATTCTAAGGGGCATTCATGTGTCTCGAAATATCATCTTCTGAATGCGCCATATCGGGAGATGAAAAAATTGTAGTCTGGATGTTCTACTTGACGAAGGCGAAGCCAATCGTCTGCATCCCGAAGCAGTGAGCTTAATCGCTGTTGCTCGGGCTCCCCATCAGACCTCCAAAGGGTTCCTCGGAACTTGTATGAAGCAAGTCCAAAGACAGGCAGAGTTAGCTTCGAAGGCTTGTCTGATTTCTGGGCACTTCTAACAGAATGAGCTCCAGCATCTGCAGATTGTGGACTGGTTCCATCTGTGGAGGGGGAAAAAAATACATTGGAAAACCAAGGGCGACTATTTTTTGTTTAATAGAACCATGTGTTATTTTCATGGATGCAGAATGGCAAATCTTCAAATTGGTTTTTGGTTGTCAAAGGAAGTACATCATATTATACGTCTTGATCATGCAAAACAGTATCCAATAATGATCAGGAGTATATAAAATATAACTGAAACTGCAGTTAAAAAATTATTTCAGAATTTAACAACAATGCTTGAACTTTTGAATTCTCAGGTGATTAGGTATTAGACTTATCAAAAGTGATTTTCCTCATTACGGTGAAATGATATTGCAATGCAGTAAGAGTTCATCAAGAAGTAAAAAAATAAATGTTGTAGGCACTTTTAAGAGAATGAGATACGGCATCAACAGTTCTAAGCACTTCTAAGAAATGAGCTCTCACATCCAGATATTGTGGAACAACCCCATCTATCAAGAGATACCCGAAGTACATTTAATAAACAAGAGCAATAGCTGTTTCCTCCAGATGCTGTAGATATTACACACCAATAACAAAGTAAATCCTCACAAATCAGTGTGTCAGCAAATAGAGGAAGAGACTAATCTTATTTTAGACTAGCAACTAGGAATTTGATTATCAATCTTCATTCATTCTTAAGGATACATAATTTCTCTGTCAATGCTACTTAAGAAGTATTTTCAAAATTTAAACGACAATGCCTACATTTTAAATTCTCAGTGTGGACATATTAGACTTGTCTGAAGTAAGTGAGGTCATTGAAGCATTTTAATCACTTCATATTGGAACAAAAATTTAATGAAAGTATCATGCAACGCATAGAGGTGAAAAAATATGCAACCAGTTCTTCTAGGAGCAAAACTAAATTTAGTCACAGCGCAAGCTAACAACAAACTCAAGATGCAAGCTTACTGCCATTGGTTCAGGATGTAAATATCATTAATTACTACAATGAGATAATGAAATTACGGACCAAAAGTCGTGCTTATAATAAGGCAATAGCTGCTTACGTTTTGGAGTTGCCAAATAATGGAATGTCAAAAAGCAAGCATCCAAATCCTTTAATGTTGGGCCTGTAGGTATTCTGTAGATTGGATACCTGAAGTACAAAAAAGATTTCATATTATGAGTGAACCTATCAGAGTACAGAGAGGAACATCCTAGTGCATGTAATCTTAACAATTTGGCACATGAAGAAAATATGGTGGCATACTGAAGAAGCATACCATGCAACAGACATCCAACTTGATGAATGTAGATCACAGCTTTTGTATGTCTTAAGTCTTGGAAATTTACTTGCAAGGGCTGATACCTGCAATAGATATAAGTAGTGAAAAATACAACATTGTAAGACAAATATATCTGTCAGAATATTCAAAACCAGTCTTGCCTTATTAGCAAGAGGATCTCTTCCATGTGGTGGGTCTCTCTCTAGGTATTGGAATGCAGGAGTTAGTGGAGTGCCAGCATTGCCATCATCACTAGAGCCTCCTTGTGCATTATGATTGGTAGTTGCCAAGGATGCAAATCTTTGTTGTATTCGGTCTACACTTGTACAGCTGTCATCGCTGCTAGTATCCAGGCAATGATCTCCATCACTTTCGTC
Source organism: Curcuma longa (assembly GCF_044706935.1). NCBI lineage: Eukaryota > Viridiplantae > Streptophyta > Magnoliopsida > Zingiberales > Zingiberaceae > Curcuma > Curcuma longa. The sequence continues at coordinate 553,716 of NW_027435603.1, read as the reverse complement.
ATCATCTTGCCTTACAACAAGCAATAGAGTTAACTTGTATGAACATTTGTATTCAGTTATGGTTATAGCACCCCCTAAACTTAACACTGATATCCCAAATGAAATGATACAGATAAGGAAAAGTGTCCTTAGCTCAGGAGGAGATTGCCCATCTTTGGAGGGGAAGTAGCTTTGAGTACCAATACTATGCATATTTAGGAACGGAACAATTATCATATCAATCATTGCATGCCATCTTAGGGAAGTATCATGGATTTGAAGTAACACTGATGGCATTTTGAGACTATTCATACTTGCCAAGAAAGAACTTCCTGATCATGCTATAATTAGATTTCGTGCATAACAACTAGCATACCTAATAGTGCAAGAATCCTATTTTAATACCCTACTATTTGTAAAATTGTAATATTCTTGTTCACACCAAGATTAGCTCAGATCATTTGCAAATATATGTATCATCTTATCATTTGCTTTGATTAATGCTGTCAAGCTCTACTTCCGTTAGCCCTCCATCATCGAAATGTTTCCATAGAAATCCTTCAGTTGTTCAATACTAAAGTCAACCATGTAAATAGATGCTTAACAGTCAATGGCTGAAATATATCTTTAGCTCAGATCGTATAAAAATTAAAGATCAGAATCAGACTTAGAATTATCCATCACTAAATTAAAAAAATGTATATCCCATGCACACTCACTAGATAATGTTGAAATGAAAAACCTTTTGTGGGGCAAGGTAGACAACAGACATGTATTAGTGCATTTAATGAACGCAGACAGATTGCAATGTCAAGCTTGACAAGAGAAAGACAGTTACTGTGTCAAACATATTTGAAGTCTATGTAGAATGCTAAAAGTTACAAAGGCCAAAAATTCATTATATTATAAATTGCAAATTCATAATGTATGAAGTGAAACTCGTATTCCACAACTTAATATAGCTATTGAGCTGTATTCTAAACTTGATCATTATCAGCATTTAACTTGCATGCCTTCTAGTTCAAGAAGCATTTGTATTTACCACCTACGTAGACTATTTTTAAAAAACAAATGATTTCATAGCTTAGTTGAATTAATGACCGTCTGCTAATTTGACTGGAACCTCTAACTATAATCTGGACTAGGAAAACCACTATGTTCCTGAGAAGTCAAGCACCAATCAAACAAAGGAAACCAAGTCAAAGCAAATTGATCAGGGCAGATCAGCCTAATTTTCCAATCTTTTTGTCATATTGTACCATTCAGGTGGAACTAGTTGGAAAAGATGAGTCCTAAAATTGATGCAAATAGTCCAACGACTAGTGGTATTGGTTTAAAATCAATGTGTCAGTCAGGTGGAATCGAGTTGAAATTGCTAAAGTTTTTAGGGGTCACTCTGCAGTTGAAGGTCACTATATTCAAGGTGGTAGCACTAAAATACACTGTGAGATTTGCTTCCCTTTATTTTTTGATCAATGTTGTATTACTTTATAAAAAAATAATTAATGTAAATGATCAATAATAGTTCGGAAATCTTGACACATGTATTTACTGCACAAAAGTTTGAGATGTTACACAAAACTGAATTGCATATTGAATGATCAGACGTGGTGTAGACCATTTGCATGCACTAACATATAAAGATCCTAGCTTAACTTCAAAGCATCAAATAACGAACTTTAGCATGACCCTAGTAATGTGAGAAAACACAAATGAATTGAGTAAAAGAAGGATGAGATAAGCGGAGTTAAAATTAAGTCATTAAGAAAGTTCTTTTCTGACATGGTAGTCCATACATTGTCTAAGCAAACTACCTACCATAGTAAAGATAAGGCCACAAACATACAGACACTTAAAATGAAAATGATTGAGCAGCAGATAGCAGTGAATTGACACAATGATTGAGATAAATAGTTCTGGGTAGTTTCTATTCTCATATATTGGACACGTTTTTTTTTTAATTTAGACAATCAAGATTGATGAATATTTCAGTTGTTGCAGTTGAAGCATAAAAACCATTCTGAAATCAATCCAATATGCCATTTCAAAGGCTCAAAAGTAAAAAAAAAAAAAAATGCAGTTATAGGAATACTGTTTAACAAGACCACCACATAAGTGCCTCACTGGCCACATCTGTAGCAGGAATCAAATTGAATCCACAATGGCTGCATTAGGATCACGCAGGGTAAACTAAAGCTTATTTTACTAAAGCATGTCCAAGTTAATCCTGATTGATTAAGCCAGTTTTACCCAAATAAATGCATCCCATGGATCGTAGGCAGGTCAACATGTAAACTTTCGTTTATGTGAATGGATTAATTGTTTCGGTTTGGTTGGCATACATTGTTATATACTACAAATGTTGTGTTTAGTTAGATATGTACAATATTTTATATGGAATTATGGATAAAATAGGATAATTATTTAATAGGCTGTATTGTGGGCAAAATACAACTATACTCAACTGGAACAGGGCCTGAGCCTGAGTTTCTTGTTGACCTAGGCAAAAAAGTTGGATTGGGAAAAGAACATGGCAATCTGTCAAGCCAATAGGTCTTACTGGTAGTTGGTCTCCCTGGTGCCTTGGATTGGTGCCTAACTGCTATCACGCCTACAATAAGCAACAGGGGCTAAAGCAATGTGGTAGATTAACATTGAGAGTCATTTTCCTGCTAGACCAGGTAGAGGGGTATTAGCATGCCTGTAAGGGATGTAAGGCAAGGTTTCACTATGAGATCGCTTCTTTGGGATGTGTGTCAAGCTCTCAACGTATGTATTTTTAGTCTGTGTTGCATGTGTGTGTCTATGTCCACATGCTGCATCATGAACCAAGATTGCTACTAGTCAGTCTAGACCAAGTTCTTAGTCAGGGCCCACATTGCATGGTCATAGGAGTGATTAACAGCCACATCAATTAATCATATATGTTATTTTTATATTGATTGCTTAGGTTAATTAATTTTAATTTAATATTATGCAAGAGATGGAAAACTACATAATCTAGGGCGTGCATATGCAATGTCACAAGCATACACAAATCACATCTGCAATTTAAACCCATCAAAATGGAAAAAAAAAAAAAGAAGAGAAAGTGTAAGGTGAGAGTTCAAATTTTTTTTTTTTTTTGTAACAACAATGTTTTTATGCAACTCATCAAAAAAAAAAACATTCGCATTAAGTGGTCATAACATCATCAAAGTCAAGGCTGTAGCACTAAAAGAATGCGTAGGCAGTAGCACCATTTAGTATAATACAAAATCTTCACTAGTACACCAAATTCCAATATTTTTATATCAACAGAACAAGAAATGAGTATACATCATTCATGATCTATTAAGGTAGTATTCTCATTGTTTATATGGAAATTAATGCAGCTACATGCCAAGACAAATCAGAACCAACATCAGCTTCGTGCACAATAATATTCACGATGGTTACTTCCAATGTGCTTGTACATCACAGTTTTGCACCTGACTATATGGCAGGAATGCCAAGACGGCTAACAACAGCTCATCTCAAACTATTAGGATGCTTTTATTTTCATGAATAAAAATAGAATAATCAAAGCATTCAGGGGAATTGGGTTAAGTTTTAAACTCCTGTAGAGTCCAGCCATAAGAATATGAGCTTTATCGAACAATATATCAGAAAAACATAGAAATTATTAAGCAACATTTTGACATAGACAATGTCAAACATCCACATGGCCTTAAAAGTAAGCATTGATAATTGTAACAGATTGACGAATTCCAGTAGAGAACTAGAAAACAAAATCACTGAATGAAACAAGCAATCTCCTATGTATACCTTGAGCTCAATCTGGAGTTCGAGGCATCCACAAATATCTGAACAGCAGATAGATATGGCACATAGTACTGCACCACAGAGTCGGCCCCGTTCAGCATCAGTGGCACCCCGGCACCATAAGCGCTCCACTCTTTGAAATTCTCCCACAGATCTCCAAGGCAAAAGTATGGCTGATAATGCAGCGCTGTGCTGCCATTCCTCAAATCTCTCACGCTTGCCTGCGGTAACTCAAAAGGTGAGACCTACGCAACATCAATAGAAAAGACAGGAAATGGAACTCCTTTCTCGTGTTTCGTGGAACCTTAGAAGAGTATTGAGCGGGGACAACTGGTGTGATCTCCGCAAGTAGCCGGTCGAGGTTCCCTGCAGTAGGCGGCAGCATCGGCTGTGGAGACGCGGGCAAGGAAGGGACCGACGGCTTGGACGATGACTCGTCCGATTGGGCCCTGCTCACAGCAACCTCGCGCGACTCTACAGGAGCCGACGCCGCAGCCGGAGATGGCCGTGGTTTAGACCGTGCCGGCCGCTGCATCGGGGGTTGCTGCTGCTGATTCTGGAGTTTTTGGCTCTGCTGTTGCTGTTCATTCAGCCTCCTGAGGGCCGGAGGGCTGTAGAAGCGATCGTCACCGTGGAAGCGGGCCGACGACGAGCCACTGGAGGCGACCATATCGGCGAAGGACGAAAGGGCAAATTCGACGAATTAGCAGCACTCTAGATCCCCGTATGGATCTATGGAATAGGAGGATTCGCGAGGGCGTCAATGGCGATCGATCGAAGCTTCTATTGTTCTTGATTTTAGGGTTTTGGAGAGAACTGCGAAGGGGTCAAGGGGCGATCTATTGGGAGATTTGGTTAGGGGAGGACGAGTGTGGTCCTCCGCCTCCCTTCGGTTCTTAGGCAAACTTGGAGATTCCGTCACCGGATCGGTAACCACACCGCACGCTTCCTTCGATTCCGTTCGAGGATAGATTTTCCAACAATTTGCGCAATAAAAGAGTAAATATTTTAATAAACTATTTAATAAAAAATATATATTCAAATAATGTGCATATTTTATTCACAAAGTGATAAACTAAGATTTTAAATCTTATTATATTTTGTGAAATATGATTATTCCGATTAGATATCGCGGATGGTCAAGCACCAGTCAACGAACCGTCCGACGTAGACGATCTTCAAGTGGAGTGAGGGGGTCGGAGCTGATCCGCACCTGAAGCACACTTCAAAGAAGAGGTTAGACTGGTACTGGAGAGTCCCGGAAAGTTACTCCGACACTCAAGTTAGGGTTCCAGCGAATGTTGTGTAAATAAGAGAGAAGGTAATACTAGTAGAGTTTTAGGGATCGAACCTCGAACATGGTGATGGGCTGATCCTTTTATAACGTGTACTGGGTCCCCTCCTGCGGGTAGGGTGACGTCCCTGTAGCCGCCTACAGCAACCTGCAGAAAGGGGAAATTCCTTTTGATAATCATTCTCTTTTGGCCTTATGTGCAAGAAAAAGAGGTACTGGGGGAACCAAGTCTGATAACTTTACATTCCCTTTGACCTTATGCGCAGAAGAAGGGGTATCGGAGGGGACTGAATCTGTAACTGCCACTGGTACATTCTCTGCTGGTACATTCTCACACGAATGCTTGCCTATAAGAATTATTACCTCCTCCTCTGGTTGACTATGTAATGTGTCGATATGCCGAAGGCCTGAAACGGGAACCCCGGATGAGATGGAGTGGCTGAGAAGGGACGCTTGAAATGGCCAAGGTGTGTCTGAGATGAGATTGACCGAGACTAGACATGTCTGAGATGAGACGACTGGGGTGGCCGAGAAGAGGCCGACCGAGACGAGACATGTCCGAGACGGGATTAGCCGAGATGAGACATGCCGAGACGAGATGACTAGGGTGTCGAGACGAGACTAGGCATGTCCAAGACGAGATCAGACATGTCTGAGACGAGACCTACTGACCGAGACTAGACATGTCCGAGACGAGACCTACTCAAAACAAGACTAGGCATGCCCGAGATGAGACAACTGGCTAAGACTAGACATGTCCGAGACGAGACAACTAGGGTGGCCCTGGGGGACTCAAGCTGAGCCTAAAATTAAACCCCAACTGTGCCTAGAGAGTGATCTAAGTTTGAGATGAGGGACAACCACTTTTGGTGGGATGGTGTTCATGTTGACTTATCTTGCCACATCGGTCAGAACCTTGACCTCCATATGACTTTTAGCATTTACCACATCGGCCCAAACCTTGACCTCCGTATGACTTCCAATGCATCATGGCACCCGCATCAATGATCAATAGAATATTTAGACAACATTGAAAATATTAAAAACATCCTAGATTAATCATGAGAAAGTCTCATCTAATAGAGTTAATTCGTTTGACCTTCCAACAACTAACTCAAAAAGTCAAAGCATTCTATCAAACATATTTCCCATATCTCAAAGGTTAAACCCTAAGAATAGAAACACTCAAGGAAGTTTGTTTGTTACAATTCAAAGAGGAAACCCATCAGTCAGTACATACATGTGTGCACAGAAGGGGGAAAAGGGAAAACCATGTACTAAATTGCTGTACACCTAAAAGCACATCGACTAATTTACAGATGTTTGTTGGCACAGCACATAAACTTCATCCCAAAGATCAAACAATGCCTTCTTCAATCTGTTCCCTTGCTTATCGTAACTACTGACTGGCAAGCTTTGGTGATCCACACACACAAGAACCAGCCCACATCTTCTGAAAATTGCCCTCCGATCAGATGACTGTAGAGGCATCAAGATTTGGCTCCTTTCGATGGCTGTTTGATTAAAATCAGATTACTTCAGTTAATGAGAAGAAGAGATACTTTTAAGTTCGACAAAGATTAAACTTTCAGAAACCATTTATCTTTCTCTTAGGAAAAACAAAACGACCAAAAACTGGCTTTGACATAGATAAGCAACCATTATTTCCCTGTAAATCATTAGCAAATTGCAAAACCTGAAGGAAGAAGAAGAATTTGGAGTAGAAGTATCATCACCTTCTTAGGTATCTTAGTGGTTGCGTCAGAGTTGACTGGTGTTGAAGCTTTCAAAATCTGAAACGAACATAACAGGTTTTTATCTATGCTCAACAGAGCACCCACATTATCAAATTCCCCACAATAGTTTGGTGCCGAAAAAATTGTGACTAATCTTCTGTGAGCAAAAAACTCGTATCCATCCTCCACTACCTGTAAAAATCAACAACTTGACCAGCATCACCAAGTGTACAGAGGCAGAAATTAAAGCAATGAGAAAGGAAAAAAAAAAACACAACACTCACTTGGTGAGCTCGACAGATAAGATCAAGATCATTTTTCTCCAAAAATTCAACAAGCTTATCAGCACCAAAAGTTACTGAAACTCCACGATCACTGTCACCCCACCCTTTTGCGGCAGGATCAGGATCAGGATCAGACCAAAGCAAGTCACAGAGAAGGCCATATTCTGGAATCTCAGTTGGTCTTTGGATATTACGAATATCATACACGTTTTGCAACTCAGGTGAAAGGCCACCATGCATGCACAAGATTTTTTCATCTATCAGGGCAGAAAATGGCAAGCAGTTGAAGCAATCACAGAATGTTTTCCATAGCCGAACATTAAATCTCCTTTTGCACTCGTCATAAAAGCCATACACTCTGTTGATTTTAGCATCTTCATGATTTCCTCTTAGAAGGAACACTTTGTCGGGATACTTCACTTTATAAGCTAGAAGCAAGCATATAGTTTCCAAGCTATACTTGCCCCTATCTACATAATCCCCAAGAAACAAATAAGATGAATGAGGGGGGAAGCCACCAGTTTCAAATAACTTCAACAAGTCAATATATTGCCCATGTATATCACCTGCATCAAAAGTAACACTTCAAAAATAAGCTCTTGTGCAGCTTCTCAGACAAATTAATCAGGATAGCAAATAAGATGGCTAAATTAACATAGATTTGAAGACAGCATCATCACATTACAAATTGGGCACACAAACTTTGTGGAAAACAAATATCTCCTATAACGAAAGAGAACTAAAAGTCAATGTTGGGACTTCTGAATGATTATTTAGAATAGTAAGTCATCTTTGTGCTACCGAATGAGGAAATTTTGTTTTGTCAAACATAAGGGACAGAAGAGATTATACTAATAAAAGGAAATCGCTGCAGATATGCCATATTTCTCATTTACTTATAATTGAGTTTGTTACAAGAAGTGTTGAGGCATGATAATAGTGTATAGATACCCCGAAATTGTCCCACAAAGAAACCAGTAAGACAACAAGAGCCCAAAAGTTCTATCATCTGTGTCAATTGTAGAACATGAAAAATCAAAGAGAACTCCTAGCAAGCAACTCAGTTTTTCGAAAAATGAAAGCTACAGAGAGAAAATAAGAAGATAGAAGATATGAGATAATGACAAATGCAGGAGGTGATGAAACAACTGGATTCACTGCGCCAGCTAAAATCTTTGAGAGAGCATTTTATCCGTATACGGAAAGATGCATAGCTAAAATGATTGAGGAACACAGAATGCAGAGTCTTTGAATATAATTCATACACAGCTGAGCTCCCCAATAGTAGTCTTTCCTCTTTTCCCTTGAGTTCTTAATGCAAGCAATCAACTCTAAACCTGCTTCAGTCCAATCTAATTTGCATAGAATCTCAAACTAAACTATAGGTTCAGATGCAAAAAAATAAGCCAAAATATATGTATCCAAAAAGAAAATTAGCATCATGAATCGTAAACCACAAGATCAACGCAAAGAATAAGTCTTTACGATTCCCTATCGGCTATCATCATATAAATCATATTATTTTCCAGTATAAACTCCCCTTTGACCAAAGCAATTTCATTATTCGAAAGTCACAATCTTTCCGTCTTTAAGTAGTTATCTGTAGAGAAAAGAACAATTCTACATTCGATTGCACACAGATAGAGGAAGTGGATAACGGGAATTGACCGCAGATCTTGATGGGAGCGCGGAGCTCGAGGAGATTCGGCTGCGAAAGGAACACTTTCTTCGCCTCCACGCAGAGCTGCCGGATCTCGGCCTCAAAGAGCTGTACCTGCCGTCCGCCGCCGATGAGCAGCCGCCTTATGACGTCGTCGAGCGCAGGGCCATCCATGGCCCCAATCGAGGTCCTCGTCATCATCATCTTCGCTCCCCCGCTCTCGTTCCGAGTAGTCCCAACTCCAAGCCGGCGCCAGGCGACTCCCCCTCCAACCCGACGCTTCTCCCTCGCTGGATCTTGCGACCGTGCGCCGACGCGTCGGAAAAAAATCAGAGCTTTGAGCACCACCGCTACGACGACAAAGTCGAGGCGAGAAAGGCGACGCCTTTTTGTTATCGAGGGGAAGAAAGCGCGTCGAAGGGCCATCACCGTTGGATCAAGATTTATGACGCTTTCATCCGTCCGATTATGCGCGTTGCTTTGCCACACCCGGCAAACCGAGAAAACTCAATCGCGCTCGAATATTTCATGGCACCTGATCAACGTCACCCAATAAACCTACCACGAACAAGAAAGGGTCCTACACACAAAGAAGTGAGTAGGTTTGTGGATAATTGTAAAACGAGGACAAAGAGTGGGTTGGCAGGCCGCAATATGTGACGTTGACTTGTTATAGTTGGGCTGACTTGACCCAACTCACTATCTTAAATATCTAAATACACACATAGATATAGATCGATTTGGCCGGAATCCGGCGATTTGGCCGAAATCGGCCAACAGACACTGTTGGCCCATTTCGGCCGGAATTCGACCGGATTCCGGCCGAATCGGGGCCGGACTCCGGCCGCGGTCGACGCGCCCGGCGCCGGCGCGTCGACCGCGGCCGGAGTCCGGCCCCGATTCGGCCGGAATCCGACCGGATTCCGGCGAAATCGGCCACCAGCGCGTCTGCTGTGTTTCGGCCGGAATTCCGGCCGGATTCCGGCCCAATCCTGCCGAAATCCGGTGCCGATGTGTGCGCCGTCGAGTTGCTCTTCCAACGAGTCCGGGATGGTGGCCGGCGGTGACCGGACGGCGAAGAACGGCGGTGATGAACACGGGGAGGTCGGGCGGTCGCGTACGGGAGTCGGATTTTTTCGTCGCGCGGGATATCAGACCTGCATATAGATATACATGGCAATAAAAATATATATTTTGCAAAACAAGTTGGATAGCAAGGTCAAATGGTAGTTTGTAACGTTGTTTTTATCAAATCTATAAATAAATTTTAAAAAAAACTCGGAACAAACCAATAAAAACAAAAATTAATAAGGACATCTTAAATTATATAAATTATTTTAAAAATTTTTTAAAAAATTTTAAAATATTTTACTTTATCTTTACTTCAGCACTGTTGTAACAATTATTATTAGTTACAACATATATTAAATAATTATTACAACCATAACGTATTATATAATATAATTATATTGTTATAATAAATTATATAATTATATAATTAATTTAAAATAATTTTGGTAAAATTTAAATATTTTTGATTAAGTTCGTAAAAAATATTTTAATATAACATTATTTAAAATTTTAAAATTTAACTATAAGTGTATAGTGGCTACTTAAGTAATTACAAAGTAGTTGTTCTAATAATTTTAAAATGGATTTGATCAATATAAAATAATTTTAATAAAATTTAAATAATTTTTATAAAATTAATAAAATATATTTTAATATAATAGTACTTTGAATATATTAATTTTGATTAAAATAAAATAATTTATTTTTTATATTATAATAATTATAAAATAAATATTATATGTTATAGCTATCGATTAATTATTATAATAATATTAAAATAAAAATATTTTAGATATAAAACATATGATACGATGCTCTTTTAATTTTTTACCTTATCAAAATTTGAACAATAGAAAACTTATTTTGCCCTAAATTTAAATAATTTTTGCATAGTTTCCCCATATACATTGTACACTAGTTGCTCCATCAAACAACTTAAGATTCCTAGAGAAAACATCTAAGAAAGAGCTCCCCATTTGTTTTAAAAAGCTACAACAAATCTCATTTTGTACAATTGAAGAACTATAATTGACGTTGGCTTTTGTAAAACCAAAATAAATTAATTGCTGGAGATGCTACTGCACATTTGTGTAGTATCAGTAATACCAGAATAGTGTTCAGTTTCATAATTTATAAAAATTTTCTCAATCCCAACAAGCTTCAATATCACCTTAAATTAAGTAGTTGAGGAAGCAACCTTTCCTCTACCACTATCCTTCTTTTTATTCCAGAAAAATGAATGGGTTAAGTTTCTGATACTGGAATAAGTATTTAACTTTTGATGGGATACCAGCTCTCCTCTCAACTAGGATATCCACCAACCATGGAACTAGAAGGTTTTCTGTCTATGAATTTGATCTCTCTCCTGCCTTCTTTTGTAAACATCAGTGGAATTGCATTTAGGTCCCTTCTGTGGATTTTGAGAGGGTTGTCTTGTGCCGCTTATAGATCGGTGGAGCGATGTGCATACTCCTGCACTAATGCTCCGAAGAGAGAGGGACGCTCGATCAAGTTGGATGGTTTGTCGAATTCCTTTGCCAGTCCTGATCATATTGTAAAGGTCATGTTACTCAGGTCATGAACAATACAAAAATTATGTGAGATGAAACATATTTCAGTGATCTCATCTCCAAAATACTACAAGTTTAATATCACCTGTATATTACTTCAAACAATTTAATTGATCCAAGTAGCTTAAAGATATATAACGAAGTTTAGATCACCTGAACATAGTTACTTATCATACTTGAGTTTACACTAACTAATATATATTAACCATAATGGTAGTATTTCGAACATGCAATCGTCGCCTTCAACAAGCTCAAATTAATTACACATGTTACTAATGACCCACATTTCCTAGTGAAGTTCTATATTGTTTCTTTTTTCTATGAAAATACCAAAAAAATCCAAGTTTTTAGAAGTTGATGGACTCTATGTAAATTTTTTAAAATTTACAGGATTTGAGAGTTATAAGGAACTTGAAACAGGTGTAAGAAGAATACCTGCATCAATGACTAAAACTCGATTACAGTCCATCACTGTGGGTATTCTATGGGCAATGCTGATAATTGTACAAGAAGAAAAGTCTTCTCTGATGATTCTCTGAATAACGGCATCAGTCTGTGAATCAACTGAAGCTGTTGCTTCATCCATAAACAAGATACGGCTGCGCTTCAGCATGACCCTCCCTAGGCAGAGAAGCTGCCTTTGCCCGACGCTCCAATTCTCCCCATTATCAACCACTAAAATGCGAGCAAGAATAGATTAAAGTGGAGGTATTGTGTTAAGATTTGGAGTCAAGTAGGAATAAAGGATGTACATACCTAAAGCATCAAGCTTCTCAGGTTTTGAAGACACTGCTTCCTTCAGTTGGCAACGTTCCAGAGCCTGCACAGATCAATCACTACATGAGATACACATGCCTTGAATTTTCTATCTTTGAGAGTATATAAGAGGATTTTTACCTGCCATATCTCGTCATCAGAGTATAACCCAATCGGGTCGATATTGCTTCGAACTGTACCTTCAAAAAGTACAGGCTCCTGAGGGATAATGCCAAAGCGTGATCTGAGATCATGAAGTCCCAACTTACAAATGTCCACTTCATCTACAATTATCTGCCCCCCTGAAGGCTCTACTATACGAAACAAAGCTTGTATCAATGTCGATTTGCCGCTGCCTGTCCTTCCAACAACACCTATTTTCTCTCCCCCTCTAATGCTGATTGTGATGCCTTTGAGAACTAAAGGAGTGTTTGGACGATATCGGACCTGAATAGACAACATAAGCATTAACTTAATAGGGTTTAATTAACTACAATCTGATAACAACAAAATGAGACATGAATTGAAGAACTATGAAAAGATTCACATGATTGTTGTTTTTTTTGGTAATCCTTTATTCAGAAATTTAGCATTTCACAAAGATAAAACAGTGAACAAAATACCCAAAGCTAAGGCTGTAGCATAATAGAAGGATACTCGAGATTTTTCATTAAAATATTTATGTGGGTGTTACTATGTTTATCTTGATAAGTTCAAGAAAGATAAAGAGACTAAATATTAGCATAACAATAACCTCCAGAGCTCTTATGTGTATATCTCCATGGGCTGGCCACTGTGGAGTTGGAAGACAATCTTTGATCCTCCAAACTGCCTCTGAGGGAATGTTGGTGAACTGTCTTATCCGTTCCACTGAAACCATGCGATTCTCTATAAAGCAACTGATCCAAATTGTCCAGAACACCACAGCATTCAGGGAGAGACCATACGAGAGAGAGAGACCAACATATTCTGCATGGTGCAAATACATCAATCTCATTCATTACTGACTGGAGGAAAGGGGTAGTTGATCTCTACAATGTTTATAGTAAAGTGAATTGACAACAATAGTTTTGCAAATTTTATCGGCTCAACTTATGCTTCACCAACAATATTTACATAATATTGAAGCTTCAAATTTCACTTGAGATTTTTAAGTTTTACCTGGTTTGATGAAATTGCTAGGAAGCATGATCATGAGCAAAGCAGAGACAACAAGGACAAAACTTCCAATCAATTCTAAACGAAAACCTAGCCACTCGTTGGATCCGTTGTTGTGAAAATCCATCCTTAAGCTTGAATCAACCCTAACCACGTTTTCCTGACAAAATTCTCCCTCCTTTCTAAAGCAGCGAATTGTCGTAACTCCAAGAATGGACTCTGAGAAATGATGGATAACTGGTGCCTTTGTAATTGACTCGAGACGAGTGAGTTCCCGAGACGTTGCCAGATAATAACCCTGCAGAGAAGGTTAATTGAAAGAACAAACAAAGGTCGCTAAGTAATCTCTATAGAACATACATTTAGAGGGTAAAGTGGAGTTGAAGCACGGACACGTACCCTATACCGAATGTTCAGCCATATCAAAGGAAGTATGAGAATGACTGTAGGCCATGCAACTTGACATGTTATAATAAGTATGCTAAGCAGTGTAATGTACATTGACACAGTAAGCCCCACAAAGAAGGGGAGGAAGAGATCGATGTTGGTCTGGTCAGAAGATGCCTGGATTTTGCAACAGAAAAGTCCAGTGTTAACACAATAAATCAATAACACTAAGATACTATTTGCTTCTAACATTTTTATCTAAACAATGTTTAACTGTTAACTATTTAAAATTTTGCTACCACTTATCATATGTTAATTGGGTGAAGAATGTAGCCTTTTATTTAGGATAAAAAAAACAAGGATAATGATCTAAGCGAATGAAAGATAAGTATATACTACATTTAATTTTTCAAGATCAGGCAAGCTTAAGCTGTGTGAAATTAGAGGATAAGTAACCTCACCCGACTGAGAATTCTTCCTGAAGGAGTAGTGTCAAAGAAAGACATTGGAGCATGCAGAATACTGTTGAGAATCTGTCTGAAAAAAATTTGAGCTGTCTTGAGACCCAAGTATGCAATAAGAAAAGATCTAGCAGCAACAAGCAGTGCAGAAATTAATGCTATGGTGGCATAGACTTCGATGAATATAGACCCACGAAATGAAGCAGCCCTTTCTTCTGAAGTTTCATATGCCAACCAATAGTCACTTGACATTAGAGACATCTGCCATACTAATGCTACAAGAAACACCAAAGCTGCTCCCCACCACCCCCAAGCTTGAGTTATGTACACCGCATAGACATTCCAACTGACATGGCCAGTCTCACGCTCTTCTTCTTGTATAAGTTTAGAAGTTCCTTTCTTTTTCTCAGTCTTTGGCGAGATTATGGAACCATTTTCACCATTAGATTGCTCACGTTCCAGTGCATGTTGTTGGGTCCCTTGTTCCTCATGGTTTTCCTGTAAAGACCCACTTTTCTCTACAAGCTCCATCGAACTGTCATGAGCTGCAACTAGTGCAGCAAAGTCAGTGCCTGATTTTAGCAGCTCATCATACTTTCCAGACTGTACAATTTGTCCATCTCGCATGACCTGTTTCCAGATTAATATGACAATAGTGAAAAATAAGAAAAAAGGATAGTTGAATATCAAGAAGGTAATCAACATATCAATACAACATTTTCGTAAACATTGTGTAAAGTGAACTCCTTTCTAATAGCTTAAGCTTTAGGATTCTATTCAATTAATATTTTAATATTGCAGAAAACCAGACAAATAGTTTCAATCCTAGCTCTATCCATCAATTATGTCATGTTTATAGTCTATAAACAAGATTTTTATACACGATGATATTGCAAGGTCAACGCCGAATCTCCATAAAAGGGTTTGCATGCCATCTGTTGAGAGAAATGATAAATAATGGTCAAATATTTGTATGTATTCATGCGTGCATCCACACTACCTTTCTAACCACAAGTTTATAGGATAATGATTCAAACCACTTAAGCTATAAGATAATGGTCCTAACCGCTTAAGTTTATAGGATAATGGTTCTAACCACTTAAGTTTATAGGATAGTAGCTACCCAATCAAATATATCAAGTCTTAAAGGAAGCCTTAACGGTGACTGTTCCCAGTGAAGCAAGCATATACCGTAAGTGTATATGTATTAGTTATGCAACACATTAGTATTTTAGAAGGAAAAGAAAAGGCAACCAAGTGAAACAGATGCGAACTACATAGAAAAGTTTTGCCAACAACTTTGAAACTGCAAGGAAAATAGCTACATCAAGAACTTATATGGAAATTATCTTCTATGTAGAATAGAGCCTGTGAATCACACTTACTGCCAGTTTAGTCGGAGAGAAATAAGAAAGAAACTAGAATTTCAACAGTATTGTTGCTGGAAAAACAAATGGAACCATCAAAAAGGAGCAATTTGGATAAAAGAGTACCAGAATGAGATCGACGTTATGCAAAAAGTCCACTTGGTGGGTTACGAGCACAATAGTCTTGGATTTCAGGACGCCCCTGACACATTCCTGCAACAGCCCAACCATTTAGGCAAAACAGCAAACACATTGTGAGCCGGCGCAAGGAGATGATGAATCGATGAGGAAGAAAGGAGGCACCTTGAAGATCTCTGAGCCGGTTTGTGCATCGACGGCGCTGAAGACGTCGTCGAGGAGGTAGATGTCGGCGTCCTGGTAGACAGCTCGGGCGAGCTGGATGCGCTGCTTCTGGCCGCCGCTGAGATTGATGCCGCGCTCGCCGATCTCGGTCTGGTCGCCGAACTCCATCATCTCGAGGTCCTTCTGGAGGCAGCAGACGCGGATAACCTCCTCGTACTTCTTCCTGTCCATCGGCGCTCCGAACAGGATGTTGTCCTGGATGGTGCTGTTCTGGATCCATGACGTCTGCGCCACATACGCCGTGCTCCCGCACACCCTCACCTGCCATTGCCAATGGCATCGCCAGAACTCACAAATCTCAAACCCCCAATCTTCCAAACTTAAAAAATTAAGAACATTAAAAATAAATTTACTTTCAGTAAAAAAACGAAAAGTTATATAAATCCAAAAAGTTATTCAGAAACAAAAAGACAAATTTTTGCTTCGATTACGAGATCGTCTTTCCGTGCGCGCCACGGCGTCTAACGATCGTTTGGAAGAGGTCTACGGCTCTACACGCACTCAGTGACGCAGTGGATGCGGACAATGAATACCGCAAGAACAGAGCACTCTTCGTTATCCGATGGATTGCCCGATGGATTGCCCGATGGGTTGACGTCGACGATGAGACCTAGAGGACTTGTCAAAGTCCAAATGCGACGGCTAATCCAAGGGCCGCTGCTACTCAAGTCAACCACGAAATACTCGTCGACTTCTAGTCCACATAAAATTGTCGGCTTAATAATTTAGTAAGGAATGAACGGCGAGTAGAACGTTGAGATTCGTACCTCGCCGGTGATCTTGTTCATCTCGCCGAGGATGCAGGAGAGGAGGGAGGACTTGCCGGAACCGACGGTGCCGACAACGGCGGCCAGTTCGCCGCGCCGAATCCGTAGGTCGATCTGTTTCAGTGCGGCTGCGCTCTCGTCGGAGGTCTCGTCATCCCACGAGAAGGCTCCGCCGGTGAGCTCGACGGCGACTCCGTCTTCGCTGCCGCAGGTGGCGGAGCGTTCGACTGCGGAGTCGTCGATCTCGGCGCTGGTCATGAAGCCGTCGAGTCGCTGCAGCGAGATGACTGCCTGCGAGGCAGAGATGAGCGCCTGCGGGAAGTTGCGCATTGGCTCCTGCAAGATGCGGAAGAAGGAAGTGGCGGTGAAGACGAGACCGGCGTCGAGGTTGACGCCGCCGACGATGATGCACGTGGCGAAGACCAGGGTGGAGATGAGCACCGGCGCGCTCCACAGTACGATGATGTTGCCGCAAATGGAGTACATGAACTTGGCGAGGAAGCCGTACTCGCCGTCGCGGAACTGGTTGATGCGCCGGTTGAAGTGCTCCTCCCAAGCTTGGAACTTGATGACGCGCATGTAGTTGAGCATCTCGTTGGTGGCCTTCATGCGCTTGTCGCGCATCCCCATTAGCTGAAACTGAAAGTGATTGTTGCGACGGGTGCCGAAGAGGACGAAGACCATGATGGCGGCGAGGCCGACGACGGCGGAGACGACGGAGGGGCCGAAGTAGATGGAGAGGAGGCTGAGCGCAGCGCCTACTTGGAGGGGCATGAGCCAGATGTAGTGGATTTGGAGCATCATGTCGGAGAGCTGCTGCGCGTCGACGGCCATGTAGTTGACGATCATGCCGACGCCATGGGACTGGCGGGCGGAGCAGGAGAGGCGGAGTCCCTTGCGGTAGAGGGAGGTGATGAGGGTGGAGCGGATTAGCATACCCGTCTTCTGCGACTGGAAGTTGTATTGGTGTGAGCAGAGCACCTCCACGAATTTGGCTGCTAGAAGAATGGCGCAGAGGTAGTAGCCCTCGTATGGAGAGGAGCCCTCGCCGGAGGTGAAGTCAACGAAGCGCTGGATGAGGCTGGGGCCGACGTACATCACGAAGAGGCGGACGATGGAGAGACTGGCGGTGAGAAGCAGGCGCGGCCAAAAGCATCGGAGAAGGGTGGTGCGGACCGGGTTGTCCGACCGGGTCGCGCCGTCCGGCCAATTCGACTTGAACAGTTGGTACATGAGCTCAGCCCGGTGCTCCGGCGACAACGTCGGTACGTCGGAGAGGTTGAGCGCCGAGCGATACCCCTTGTTAATCAGCGGGTTCATCCACGCCCACGTCAGCCGGGAGAGAAGCGAGGCAGTGGCGTAGGGCGTTACGTTGGCATTCTCCTCTTCCGCCGCTGCCGTCGCCGACGACGACGATCCCTCCGCCGTTGCAGCATCCTCGACGTACACCCCGGTCGACCCTGAGATCGCGAAGACGAGCAGCGGGACGGCGGCCGCCAGAGCAACGAAGGAGACCACGTCGTCGACGGGAATCGCCGCGCCGCCGGCAATCCGTACTCCGGCGGAAGAAGCGAAAAGAGCGGAGAGGAGGAAGGTCGCGGCCCAGAAGATGCGGAGCGTCGCAGGGTGAGCGGCCGCCCGGAACCTCTTTTCATGGGCAACGACTGCGACAGCGGCGAGGTGGGAGAGGAACTGGAGGAGCAGGAAGGCCGACTCCGCCGCCAGCCACCGGGACCGCGGAAGAAGCGCGAGCGCGAAGGCGAGAAGCGCGGCGTAGCTGGAGGCGAGGACGACGGAGACACCGAGGGCGAGTTTGAACCCCAAGCCAGTTTTAACCACCACGCGGTGCGACTCCTCCGAAAGCAAGGGCTTCCCAGCGTCCTCCTCTCCGCCGCCATCCCCACGTCGCCGGCGGAACCGATACAGCAACTTCTGCACGGAAACCCCAACCAAAACGAAGAGGAAGAAGGCGTCGACGGCCCCGAAGAGCAAACGCTGAGGACAAGGCGAGAGGAACACCACCCCGATCCATCGGAAGAAGTCACCCGCCGCCGTCGTCGACTGCGACGGCTGCAACACAAGCGACGACGCCGAGCACGATCGCGAGCCAATCCATGGCGGGATCGCAGAAAACATCGCCGATCGTCCGCTGGATCACCGAAGCAAACACGAAAACCCACCGGCGACGCCGCCGCCGCCTCTGTTTCCGATCGAGCTCGTTCGCAGAATCAGGACATGCGGCAATTACTCCTCCTCAACCTCCGCTTCGCCCATGTCGCCTCATTAAAATACTACAGCGGCTTAAATGAATGCAAAATAGTCCCTGAAACTGTGAAAATTAATATAAAAGAGCTTTTTACAAAATAACACTAAATTCTAGAACAATTAATCTAATAATATTTTTTTAATTTACTTAATTAAATTCAAAGTAATGTGGCCCGAGAAGCAGTAATCTCTTAATTGCCCATTTTTTGCGCGATTATTGTTTAATGAAAGCATGGTCGAGCAAGCAACCCACGTGGTTTGACCATCTAAACCACCCACTCGAGTTGACCCACATGCAATAATAATAATAATAATAATAATAATAACAGTTTAATAATATTTATTTATGACATCGTAAGACACGGCAAATAATAATTTAAATCCTATATTTGCCACGATCATTTAAATAATAACATAACTATTAAATCGCTTCATAGATATTTTTCAAAATCAGTTTAATTGCCATTTTTTTATAACTATATTCATTTTGTATTATCATCCTCATCCACATATAAATAGTGTCTTGTCAGTCGTCACTTTGGAGTTTTGTAGTGCTCATTAACATATTCAAAAGATATGTTAATAGGGTGAGATAGAGGAAAGGACGAACAGTTAAGCGGTCCTGACTCAATCATGTTAATACTCGAGTTAGCTCTTCTGAAGAAGAAGCAAAGGAAATGAACGTAAGTGAGTCTCTTTGTATGAGTGTGTGGGCTTATTTGTCTCCATGAGATGGAAATGAGATATATAAATGCATGCAAGAGAATAATAAAAATTTGTCTTATCTCAATTAAGAAGAATATCCCTGAATAAAAATTTTATCAAAGAAGATGTCTCATCTAGGTAAGGAAACCATTATATTACTGTCACCGTAGCGAAAAGTCTTATCAACCATATCGATACGACAATAGACTGCGTCATTCTACTGCATTAATGAGGAGATAAGTTATCCACTGTATCACATAATTGCTCGTGTCCTTCTGGCGACGACCTGTCCAGCTAAATGAAGAATTGATCAGAGTGGAATCGATTGAATGTAATGTATGAGACCAAAGGGGGCGCGAGCATGATCAACAGAGAGAGCCCGAGCTAAGGTCGACTGAGACTAAGACCAGTGGCGGAGCCAAGGGGGGGCGCCTGGGGCGGTCGCCCCCCTGCCCTTTGAAAAAATGTGCAAGAAGATGGATTCGAGGCGAGGATACTAATTGGTGGAGTAAAGGTGACCGACCATTCACCACTTCCACTTCTCTCGATGCATTGCCGAATATTGAAAAAGAAAAAGGTAAAATGAATAATAATATTATTCTCGTCAATCAAATCCACATTATTAGGGTACTAAAATTTCACGTCGATGTGACCATGAATTCATGCATTATTTTCTTCTTCTTCTTCTGATACGAAGCAATTGAGGAGAAGCTTCAATGCGTCTCTGATAAATGTAGGACAGCCAGACAAATTCACTTCACATTTCACATCATAATTTTTTTTCATTGAAAAGTAACATTATTTCTCAATTAATTTTCGATGATACAAATTTCAATTATTTATTTTTTTTCTTTTTTCCTTCTTCAATTAACATGCATCCCATCGTTTAAATTAATATGCCGGCCTAGGCAAAAATCCTGGCTCCTGATTCCATCGTTTAAAAAATGAGCCCCCCTTAATAAAAATCTTGGCTCCACCCCTGTCTAAGATGGGATGCAATCGGGAGGAGATTCGGTGGAGTAGTTTGGAGTCAGAGCTTGGAGTCGAGTGTCGAGTCAGAGTTAAGCTTTGTGAGAGGTCGAGTGTGAGATTCTGAGTTTGAGCCAAATACCAAATCGGATATTTGATCCCGACTAGTGAAAGTTAAAGGGAGCAGGATCCTGGCCAAGGAAGGAGACCATCCAGCGGGGGGCCCTTTAAATTGACGAGCTAATAAATGAGATATGGTCCATAGCCATTGTGTGTTCCAGGACATAGTTTCTAAATTAATATTTTTATTCAATTTATTTTGTTTGAGCAAATTTTTTATATAATTTAGATGTCTGACTTCACCTAATTAATTCTGAAATTTAAACTCTGAATTACTTAAATTATGAATGAAAATTTATATTTATAATAAAACAAAAAAAAAATCTTAAATCTAATTTGTATAATCCAGCTTGTTGCCTTGTTTTATCTAGTTCAGGTTCAGACGATATTAGTTACATTTCCCAAAATGCCCATGCATTCCACGTGCGTACGGAAATTTCTGACACGTGGCGACCACCCACCGATATCTTTGGAAATTGCCAGCTCGGCGTGGCCTGTTAATTGGGAAAAAGAAATTAATATTTAGTTTCCACCGTGTTAATTACATTTTAAATTTAAATTTATAATTTATAGCCGAATGATCATTGTAGACTATTTATTTATTTATTTATTTTTATATAATTTTGTACACTTTGTAATGACAATAATGTAGCAAACTCATGAACTATTTCTATTTCATTTAAATCGATTGTAAGAGGAACATGATGAATAAAGTAGATATTATAAAAATAAATAGTACGAGAAAGACAAATGCTTATTTGTGATTCAGAATATTTGTTCGTACTTTATAATTTATCGATTTTTAAAAAATATTAGATCTAGATCTACCGGCAACATGTTGAAAAAAGTGATATCAAAGTACTTTTTATTTTCATTTAATATTACCAAAACTACGGAAACGATGGAAATACCCGTGATTTTTTACTGTCCAAATTAAATCTAACTTGTAAATATACATTTACAATTTAATTATTATTGAAGTAGTGTTCACTGTAATTAATTAATCATTTAAAATTTATCAGAGAGATATAAAGTGACATTTTAATTATATTTTTATTTTTAAAGATATCCTTATTCTATGTATATTAGTGTTATGACATAATTTTTTTTATTAATATTGATCGTAAAGGATTAATATTTAGCAGTTATGTTAGTGTTGATTATAGTTGAAATATACATATTATAAGAAAATATTTTTAAAAAATAAAAATACGGTGAGATATAATAAATATAAAGGGATTTATTTTAATTGAGTCAAATCAAACTTTTATGAACAGGCGTGGATCACATGCAATCTGACGTGAGAAAAGAGAAGGTGCAGGGTAAAAGCATAAAAGTGTTGGCTACGTTTGATTTGAGCATGATGTTGTTGAATAGAAAAGATCATTCGTGTCATCTTTAGACAAAAGAAAAGATCATTCATCTTTTCCTATCTTCTATCAATTATCATGTACCAAAACACACCTTTCCTTTAAAAGAGAAGTACAATGAAAAATATTGAACGTTTGAATTGATCGTTACGTATACTTTCTGATTTATCTTAATAGTCGATGGAAAATTTTTATGGGACCGAACCAATCACTTCAGAGATAATTAATATGACTAATCATTATTATTATATCTGATTTATCGTCAAATCGTATGGTAAATTTATAAAAATGAGGAAGGATTGAATTTCGATGAATTTAATGAAATCGAGTTTTGATTTTTTTTTATTTACTATCTCTCAATGATATAGGACATTCGTGGAGGTGTCAAGTGACGAATTTCATTTATTATTATATTATTATTATATAAAAAATGATAATCCTAGTAGCCACATCTCTTTCCCACCGACCACCAGGGTAAATCGGGATGGGGCCCAGCATCCTTTGATTGCGTTCCCCATTTGAAAAATATATTTATATGAGATCATGCGATCATTTCTAGGTGAACAACGTCTTTTTTTTTTATTATCATAAATGAGTAGATTTCCTATTGTAGGAGAGAGAGCTAATATGTTTTTTTTAATTCAAGGACAAAAGTAAAAAAAAAATTAAAATCATTTAGTAAAGACCATCCTATTTTAATTTTTTATCTCTATATAAATATCTTTTAATATTATTTTTATTATTATCTCATTTATACATTCTGATTAAATTATGAATAGATTAGTCATATTATAACAACTAAAATATGAATGTTACATGAGCAAAATAATTTTATAGTCACTATGAAACTAACTATATATATTACAATATGAATAATTGTATTCATATTATAGCAACTATGAAACTGTGACTACTATAGTTATCATAATAATCAATTGTAACTATTATAGATTAGTAACTACTACAATACAGTTTTGATTTAAAATATTAAAAAATAAAAAATGAAACATTATTTTGATGATTAAAAAAATTAAGAGGTACTCTTTTCATTTTTTTTATTTTTTAAATCTTATTGAAAAGGAAACAAATAATAAGTTACACCTTTTTAATAAAATTAAAGGACCATCATACAACGAGAAGGAACTTTTGATTAACAAAAGTACAATTGTTAAAGTAGTCGATGGCTAGGCTAAATTCCAAAATATGATTCGACTTTTTTTAAAAAATTTATTTTCATGTTTAATTTCTTAATCACGGCAATAAAAGAGGCATCAAAGACTAGTTGTAATGTGTTTGATAGAAAAATAAAATAAATAGGAAACTTCCAAATTAATAAATTAAAGTAGGTACATGATTACAAGGAGGAAGACAAAAACACATAGGTCATGCATGAGGTGGAATTGAATCAATGGGTTCGACATTACGTATTTGTAACGAAGTCAAAGTGTCAAACCACATTCAAATCTATCCACTTAATTAGTCAAAATAATAATAATTGATTAATTGAAGCAAGAACAAAAGTATGCTCTATAAGAACTTGGGAATATTTCATATTTATATTCACAAAGAATTGAGTTGTCATTTGCATGATGGCTAAGGGGACGACGACTTTATGCATGGAGTTCATTCTTTCGTGGTCCTAAATCCTAATAGGAAGATGCTCTTTTGAAAACATAAATATTTAAAAAATAAAAAAAAAACATTAAGAGACCAATTGTTCTACTGTTAGTGTTGGATTTTGTTGTGTTAGACCATCTCCAACGGGTGCCCTTTTACACCAAAATGGTGTAAAAGTGGCACCATTTCTCTCCAATGGATACACCAAAATGGTGTCCATAAATAGTGCAGCACCATTTTGGTGCTACACTGTTCACTTGCACCAAAATGGTGCAAGTGTAATATTAATTAATTAATTAATATAAAAATATTTTTAAATGCTAAAAATACTATAAATATTAATGCATTAAGTAGAATAAATTAATGTATTAAATATCACATGCACGAAAATATTTTTAAATATTATAAATTAATATTATTTAATTTAATTGAATTAATTTTATTAATAATTATGATCATAATAAAAATAGGGAACAAATTAATATATATGTTGAAATTAATATATATTATAAGATGGAAAAATAGAATATTCTAAGGAATATTCTTTTTAGTGTAGGAAATGGTGTCTCTTGGTTGGAGTTGAAAAAAAATTTGGTGTTGAAATGACACCAAATTGGTGTTGAAAGAGCACCAAAATGGGTTTTATGGTTGGAGATGGTCTTAGTAGTTGACGTTTTTGTTTGGAGATCTTTATTTTCTTGTTTGTTGTGAGATTTGATTGGTTAATGATGCCTCACAAAATATATCTAATTTGTCTTTTGGTGAAAGGGAGGATGTATAAATTCTTGTATTTGCTTCACTATTTCCATCTTGGGAAATAAATAATTAGGATGTTTGATTTATGGACCTTTAGATTTTATTATTATTATTATTATTATTATTATTCTTTTTGTTTGTTTTAATTTTCTATGCTTTCTAAAAGAATGTTTGTTTTTATTTATACTTGCTTTCTAGGTGTCTATTTGTGAACCGTGATTAATCTACTGAGTATTTTCATGTTGCACTACGTCGTCGGAAGGGGACATTTTGTTTTTGAAGAGTAAAGGATGTGGACTTTATTTATTTATGGGAAAAAAATCAAAAGGATGTTTTTTCCAAATTATCAAAAGGGCTTCCTTTTTTTAATTTTCAATTAAAAGCACATCCCATCTCACCAGCAACTCATGTAAAATGATACAGTGTCCTTCAGTATATTATTCAATATTATTATATTCTATCATCCAGTCTAACAATCAATTGTATGAATAGGATAAATTCATGCTGTAGTAGTTATATTTTTGTAGATGACACAACATGCATGTTAGGTAAATAAATCTAAATTTTAACAATTATGATTTTGTAGCTACTATAACATGAATATTAGTTGAACGAGTTAAATCAAGAGCAAAAACATGTTATAGCTTACCTAAGCTTTAGCCCAAGGGGCCAACGACGTTGAGAAGGAGCTAAGCTCGGATTTATGACCGGAGAAAGAAAAAACATAAGAGAAAGAGGAAGACAACCAGGCTGATGGCGTCGACGTTAGTGATCATGGCCCATAGCCTATGTAGATCAACCGTTCTGACTATGCCACTGGATCAAATCTACATTGTAGTAGCCACGAAAGCTACTACAATATAAATATTTTTGAACATATTAAATATGCATTGTAGCAGATATGAAATATAATTGTTACAACATTTGTTGCAGCTACAATTTTATAGTTATTACAATATGAATGTTTGTAAACAGGTTAAATATGCATCGTAGTAGTTACGAAATCGTCATTGTTACCACGCGACTTATCCTATTTATATAATTGACATATCGATTCATGATTTAATGCGTGTGACAGAAAAATTAAAGTTGAATAATGTTACATGAATGATTGATGGGGTGGGACGCCTTTCTACTACCAATAAAAAAAATTATTCTTTTGATTATTATCCTTTATTTATTTATATATATAAAAAGTGAGTTTGAAGTTAACTATTTTTTTATTTTGATAAAAAAAAGTAAATAAACATTTAAATTTTGCGGATTTCTTTTAAAATTTGTTGGGATTTTTAAAATAATATTTTGATATCATAGTTAATAACAAAGTTTTTGAGTAGTTTATTAGAACAATTGGAGCCTTCTACCTAACGAATCCTTATCATTGAGCTCGCTATTGATGTTGATATTTCGTCCTTCAGGGAACACAAAAGCATCATGTGTCATCGTGTTCATATGTAATTAGAACTTGAAGGATAGAAAAAGCATCAAACATTAAAAAACAAAGATAGAAAAAAGGAGAGGTCTTTGATGTATAAAACTCCACCTCAACCCGCTTAAATTATAAATGCACCATCAAACTCTTTATGCAAATCGACACTTCAGAGTTCAACTACTCGAAGACTTCGACACTAAAAGGAAAGTTTAGATACGCCCTTTGAACTAAAGACACCAAAAGGTATCTTGTGTCGATAGCAATATTATTCAATGGTCTCAATGGTTTCATTCTAATTCTTTCAAGTACAAAAACCAAGCACCCACATTTTTATTAAAAAAACAAAGAAAAAAAGAAAAAATATAGACAGAAAAAATATTCACTAAACTAAGATTTTTTTCCAATTAAGAATAATGTTTATTTGTTTACTTGAATATTTTAATTAAAAAGGAAATCATTATCAGTGATGTTTTATCTTTCTTCTTAGAAAACTAATATATATGAAACTTGTATTCAAATGAGCTTGACGAGGGCATAACCTGAAGCATCAAGTTTATACAAGCTTCATAAAATGAGAGATCATGGCCTTTGCTATGTGCTCATAGGTCCCAAACACATCTCCGTTTTCGGGCTCTCTAGTTACGTCGTGTGATGGTGGATCGGGCATATCTCTCTTGACGGAAACGCAATGACATTATCTTATTACCAAGAGAAAACAAGATTGATCTCATATCCTTCCATGATTTTTGGTCTCCTTATGAACACTTAGTGTGATCTTAGGCTTGTTACAATGCCAATCAAGCGAGATGATGAGATGACATCGTGGTAAAAGCCTGATCCTCTCGCCGGACTCGAGAGCTATGAGATCGGTCCTTGTTTGCCTGAACCAGTGAAGGAGTAGTAGACTGGCCTGAGTTGCCAATCTTTTCACCAAATTGGAACAAGGTATCATGCAAACAGAATGAATCAGAGGCCTAGAAACTTGGAGGTTTTGTTCTGTGACATCTCAAAAGGATGTAACAAGAACAGTCGCATATTATCCAACATATACAATTTTCATATATCAAACAACATGCAATAAAACTGACATCTAAATTTCATAAATCAAGTTAAAAGAGAGAAACATACTCCATTCGCAGTAGAAATGGATTCATCTTTCGAGTTTGCTGAGTAAAGCTTCCAGTGGTGGTAACTCTTTGACGATCTCTTGCCAATCCGGCATGCCCTGGAGAAAGAAACCGTAGAACCATGACATAGTTTTTTAAACAAATCCAACTAGAAACTGCTTCTACCTTATCGCCTTTTCACATAATAGGGCCCGTTTGGCAGTAAATGACAATCTAGTACTAGAGTGTAGATGGTGACTTGTGAAAGCACAATGTTCTTGCTTTGTATCTAAAAGAAATAATACCTTTCCTGATTTTCGAATACGTCCATCTAGACGTAAAACTATAAAAACGTCATCATCTGGTTCAACTCCTTCAGATTTTTGCTGGTCGCGTATCCACCTGACCATTGGAAACATGGTTATTACACATGAACTTTGCCAAAAAAAAAAAAAAAAGATTCTATGATGGTTTCTGGAGATGGTTTGATCACATTTGGTACTGAGCATACAGATGAGCAGTTTACATATCAGATGCTAAAGTGAATGGAACTTGACTTAGATTGCATAACTATGCTATTAGAATCTTAAGTTCATATTCAGATAGCAAATACTGCATGTGATCTACACAGAAAATCAATATCACTAACCTTTCCCATTCATAAGGTGAAACTATATCAGCCTTGAAGCGCACTTCAGCTTTTAAACGTGACTTTACTGTTATGGATTGAGTTCGCTTGTCAAAATCATCCTAAAAGTCATGCACAACATTGATTCTCAGTGATTTAGCGAAACGAGATGCAGAAGACCTCTTCTCAGCATTTAGCTTCTAAGCTACATGGTCATGTACTCTGAATTTTAGAAAACACACAATGAACTAACCCCAATGGAAGGAAGAGATGATGCAGATTTTGCAGGAACACCGAAGCCTTTTTTCTCAACAATACGCTTGCTGTAATCACCCCAAACAACAGGAATTAGAAGCACACCTCGCTTAAGAAGTTCAGTTCGGAACCTCTCAGCTTTCTCCATTGCCCTTGAGACAGTCTCCTTCTTCCCTGCCAAAATTACCTAAGCCATTGTTCAATAAGACCTCCAGTCATTTTCTGTCACATATGCAACTATGTTCATTAGAATGTGAATCTAACTGAATGTAATCAGTTTTCTGACCAAAAGGAAGCTCAAAAAAAATGTGATACTGACCGGTCGACAAGTGTCACGAAGCTGCACTAGTTCAACAATCCGATTGGTTGAAAGACGCAAAGGCAATCTTGATAAAGTTTCATCACGTGATATTTGGGCAAGTTGTTCCTCTTCTTTTTTGTTGTCCCAGATAAACAATGCCACAAGAATAATGATGCCTAGAAAGTGCTGATTCAAAAGCTTGATCAATTCAAACAGATTATTTTACTAATGTCAATGAAGGGTGCAAATTTGAAGAATTGAAGGAAATCATAACAACTTGACAAGATGAATCACAACAGAGACTAATCATAAACAATTTACTAAGTAGCAAATTACATTCAATTTCATATCATACATTTGTGGAATGGAACAATGGCTTCTTACCTCAATTAATTACAGTACCAGTAACTTCCAACCGTTCCACGATGGAAAGAGTTCCACAGTGACCTATGAGTAAAACCTGCTATCTAAAGAAATTCCATTTTATATCTCAATCTAACTAGATTTACTTGGTGCAGACTGTACAGGACAAACAGCAATGAACAATTTCTACCAGAATATAGGGTGATCAAAAAGTGGAATTTGTCTACCTAAGAAATTCCTAAACAGGTCACATTCACAATGAAACTGTTCTAAAACTTGTTTCAGGGATTTTAAATAAGTGCTAATAGCATAAGGCTAACAAAGAAGCATCTATGACGACTTCTTGAACACTGCATTTATCTTGTATGCTCATTGAGTCACACCATGCTGAAAGAAAATGATAAGTGATTCACGATAACGAGCTTATGGCATTTACCGCCAGCATTAATGGAGACATTTCCAGCAGTCTCCCAAATATCAGGAGCACCTTCACCACCATTAATTGCATGAATAAGCCGTGGAACAGTAAAAAACAATGAAATTCCAGCTGCAGCAGTTAAAGCCACATAAAAGAACCTTCTCACACCACGAAATGGTGCTTGAACTTCACTAATAAGTTTCAGATCTCTTCGAAATCCATAACCAATTTCTTCACCACCCAGCCTGGCCTATAAAACCATAGAAGGAGATTGAGTTGTAACCATATCTGAAAAGAGTGTGAATTGAAGTATGGGGAACTCATGAAGATGACAAACTGAGTAGAGATAATTGTCATCACAGATTGTTGTAAAGCAAACCTCTTCTTGCAGTTCTTTGAATTCTGGCAATGCTCTGAATGAGGCCAAGTCAGGATCATTGAGAATAGTGCTGAATTTAAGATTATAATCTCGCAAAGCAGTTCGCAGACATTCTGCTGCTTGCTTACCTTCACCTCTGAAAGTAAAAAAAATATAGATATTTTACTTGAGGGAGAAAATAATGCAGACAATCATACAAAGGAAGAGTTGGATACCATGGTTCTAGGAAAAAAAAGAGAAGTGCAAGACAGAGAATGCTAAAACAGAGTTCTGCCATTTGCTCTCAAGGATTATATTACATTAGGATAAAATGAAGAAAAACTTTCTTTTTAATTTCTCTAATGCAAAAGAAGCAAACAGAGTTTCTACTGAACATATAAGTTCTTCCATCTTAATATAATCCATCTCTCTTTTATCAAACAATTAACCCCTTGACAATGGAACAAAGTTACCACTCTGCAAATTCAACAAAAAAGGTTATGCTGAATTCAAATGTCCTAAGCAGATTTAACACACCTGTATGCATGGCAGCATGCTTTGTTGTACAGTGCTGCTTGCAATTCCTTGGGATTTGGATTTAGAGTCAGTGCATTCTCGAACTGCATTAGAGCCTCTTTTACCTATCACATTTCAAGCATGCTCAAAAATTTAGATAAAGATACAAGATTATGAAAGATGACAAAAATGGAATCAAAATTTTCTTTTGAATCAAGGAAACAAAACCTACTCTGAACCTGAAGGCTTGTACGTGCAGAAACAAGAGAGAACTAAAAAAAACCCTTTAATTTTAGTGGAACAATCAAATACATGGACATTAACTTGGGATATCAAAAAATAGAATTAGTAAGTTCCTTCCTTTGTAGTTCTCTTTCTTGAGATAAATTGTATCATTCTATAGACTATTCTTATTGATACAAAAGAAGCCCCTCCTGTATTAGTTTATCCTATAATTCATGAAATTTGTAATCCACCTTCACAAAAACACAATAAAGGAAGTGCAACTGTGTAAGATTGGTGTATATGGCCAGTATTATCATCCATTAGAAATTTTCTAATGTTCTTTTCTCTTTCTTACAGTTCTATCTGTTATCTTCTTTCCTTATTTTCACATATTTGGTCCTTTTTGCTTTAGCTTCACCCCTAACTTGAAGCTGGTTCCCTGGATATTGGAATGTTCAAAACTTCCTTTGAATGGTTCACAGCTTCATCAGATTCTTTGTCATCTTACACGCCATAAGTCAAGTCTTCCTCTCAGTCAATTATAGAATATAATTAATCTTTCCCCATTCAAAGTAATGTAATTAATAAAAAAAGGGCAATCTGGTGCACGAAACTTCCGTCGATGCGGGTCCAAGAAGAGTCTATTGTACGTATCCTTACTCTATATTTGTAAGAGGCTATTTCCATTATTCGAACCCGTGACCTCTAAATCACATAATAACAACTTTATCGTTGCATCAAGGCTCTCCTTTAAAGTAATGCAACTCATCGTTTAATTAATTTAGTCCTTTGAATGGTTCACAGCTTCATCAGATTCTTTGTCATTTTACACACCATAATACAAGTCTTCCAATTAGTCAATTATAAAATATAATTAATCTTTCCCCATTCAAAGTAATGCAACTAATAAAAAAAGAGTTGTCTAGAACATGAAGCTTCCGTCAATGCGGAGTCCTGAAAAGAATCAATTGTACGCAGCTTCATCCTGCATTTGCAAAAAGCTATTTCCATTATTCGAACCCGTGACCTCTAAATCACATAATAATAACTTTATCGTTGCATCAAGGTTCTCCTTTAAAGTAATGCAAGTAATCTTTTAATTAATTTAGTCCATTTTATCTACACTATGTCTTACTGATTTTTCACTTTGTTTTTCT
Source organism: Curcuma longa (assembly GCF_044706935.1). Taxonomy (NCBI): domain Eukaryota; kingdom Viridiplantae; phylum Streptophyta; class Magnoliopsida; order Zingiberales; family Zingiberaceae; genus Curcuma; species Curcuma longa. The sequence continues at coordinate 522,497 of NW_027435603.1, read as the reverse complement.
CAGTTGCAGACACATTTCGTCCTAAACTACAACCCAGAACAAGCCCTTCCCTTTCCTAGTGTAGAAAAGCTATTTGAAAATTCCAAATTTTGATAGATTTATTCAACAACTTATCAAATCTATGGAAGACGCATTGAATGAAATTAATCTACCGTTTAAATTAAACAGCGATTTAGCAACAGGGAACTCCCATGCCTCGGTAGTTTTCATTTACGATCCTATTTCCCCCAAAAAATGCCCTTACGGCAAAACAAAGGACATAAAGGATCTTTAAGTACCCGTCCTTTGGAGAACAGTTCGAGTCCATCATTGACGCAGGACTCCGCCGTCTGCGCCGCCGTCTCCGGCGAGGAGGAGGGCGGAGTGGAAGAGGAGGGGGAGGCAGCGATGGGGATAAAGCGACGACGGATTCTGAGATGAGACTTGGGAGAAGTCCAAGAGTTCGGCTTGATGCCGCTGAGGAGATGCTGCTGGAGAGCGAGGGAGTAAGCCATGGCGGCCATCGGCTCTCGCCGGAGCACGAAACACGACGACGAAAGGGATTAGAATGAATAAAACAAATAAAGGAATAAATAAAACGAATAAGAATATCATTTTTACAATTATTCTTATCCACATATACAGCGGATGGAATCCAGCCGTTGATATCAGCATCTATTGCATCGACCGTCGATGTAGCGATCGTCGGAGAGACCCCCGGGAGTTGTCGGCTTTTGCATTTTACCTTTCAGAATTTTCATAATAACATTTTGCCCCAGTGCGGCGATGGCGGTGCGGAAGAGGAGGGGAGGGCGGAGTGGTTTGCGTACGGGCTCGCAGCGCAGGGGGACGCTGGTGACTGGTGCTAGCGGAGCACGCCGAGCGCACCGGGAACTGGTCAGAGATCGCGGCGAGATGCCTTTAAAATCTTCCCTCTGCCGATGAGCTCTCCGCCTACACCGACTGCGGCCACACCTTCGTCTTCCTCGTCCATAAAAGGCTACGGTATTCCCCCAGTTTGTTTCATTAGATGGTCTCGATAGGGATTTAGATCCTTGCGGTAAGCAAAAGGCATCGACTCGATGAGGAAGGTTTAAGAAATTGCCTGCGAGTTGTCCTGTGTGCATCGCCTGCGCAGTGTCAGACTGATCGCAGATTGTTCCTGCTGAGACCTGAGAGAGAGAGGTGAGTCGCCGGTGAGCTATCTCAAAGGTTAACCGATCTCCAAATGATACGACAAAGAAAGGATGGTTTAGGTCCCTCCAAAGCTTGAAGAAAATCGGGATTGAGGTAAAGGTGGACCTTGACTCAGCCACTCCGATCCGACAGCAAGTCTGGAAGAGAAGGGCTCCGACAGAGGAGAAGAAAAAAGAGAAGGCGTTGGAGAATGAAAGTTGCTTGTACCTCCGCCCAGGTTTCCTTTTATCTCTCGTCCATGCATGAAAAGGGCTGTCCACACGTGCTTCCTGTCCTGTCCTGGATACGGGGTGATTTATCATCGTATTTTTGAAGGGTGTTTGAGAATTGAGAGAGAGTAATCTATCTCTAATTATTAATAATGTTATTTGATTTATATTATAATCAATTCTCAAATAAAATAATATAATCATCGTATCAATAAATAAATTATAATTTTAAAAGATGATTACTTTCACCGTCTAAATTTTTTACGATTACGAAGTTAACGAATTTTTTTTCATAATTACTCTCTTACTTTAAAACTAAATTAATTAAAATATATTATAAAACTTAATTACAATTGAATTAATTAATTTAATAAATTTTAATTTAAATATTTATAAATTTAAAGAGATAAATTATTTTAAAATTTTAAAAATAAAATTAATAAATTATATTTATTAATTCAACTAATTATTTTATTAATATATTTATTTATTTATTTTAAATTTTAAAAAACAAAATTAATTAATTATAGTTATTAATTTAATGAATTATTTTATTAAAATAATTAATTTAATAAATTATTTTATTAAAATAAAATTAATAATATAGTATTATTATACATGGTAACAACTATGCCATAGTTATTACAGCACTACAATAATAATATTTTTAAAATGAAAAATATAATGAAATGTTATTTTTTTAAAGAACAATTCTCATAATTAAGAGCACTCATTTGTTATTTTTTTAATTAAAAGATCGCCTTTTTATTAGAATTGTAACAAGTCTCTATCCCAATCCATTTTTATTTTCGATATTATTATAATAATAAGATACTTCAATATTAATACTATTATCTTATAATAATTATAAATTATAATTATTATAATATAATTTGTAATTATTATAATATAAATATTTGATCTGATTAATATTGATAAATATTATATTATATTATAAAATATAATTATTATAATATAATTCATAATTATTATAATATAACATTTGATCGGATTAATATTGATAAATATTATATTATAATAATTAATCATTAAGTTATTTTTTTATATTATAATAATTATGATGTAACATACAACAAGATGGAAAATAAATATATTTTTAAAATAAAATAATATGAAATGAAATATTATTTTGATGATAAATAAATTAAATCTCTTAGGACAATTCTAATAAAAAAAAAGAGACGTCCTTCTAATTTCTTGCACTTGATTTTTACTCTTATTTATTTTATCCTATAAAAATCAAATTTATTTACATTAAAATTAAATTGCCATTTGTAAGGAAAAATAAAAACCCTTGTCTCCACGTTGTGCAGAAAGAGGGTTTATGGGAACCAAATCCCTCTAGGTCACGCTGCTCATGGCATTCTCTCCTGCTTCGCTTCTTCTCCGGCGCTCCTCCGCCGCCGCCCCCTTATCTCCTTTGACCTCCCTCCGTGCGTCCCTCCTTGTTTCCCTTGTAAAAGTCCCCTCCTTTTTCGCCTCCGGGCGCTCCCTCTCTGCCGCTCCACTCCCGCATCCATCTGACTCCTCTGATCCCCTTGACCCCCCTCAAACCTCCCTTTCCACCCGCCTCTCCTTCGTCCTCGACCAGATCGACTCCATCGATCGTGATCGCGCTGATAAGGAAGCCGCTCTCCAGCGCATCCGCGCCTGGCACCAGGCCAAGGCCGCGCCGCCGCCCCAGCCGCCTTCCCCGCTCCCGTCGCCTCCATCCAATGATGATGCGACTCCCGTGGACCCAGCAACTCGTGATAGGAACCAAAACGAGATATTTCACGCTCCAACTGATACGAGCACGAATGGGAGTATGAAGGATGTTCTTAGGCAGGAGGTGGAGGTCGTACACCCCTGGCCCGAGTGGATTGAGCTGATGGAGAGATTGTCGCAGCAGAATTACTTTGACTTTCGTAGGACAGACGAGGAGCGCGTCGCAGCGAATTTGTCCATCGACCTCTCGTCAATAAAGGAAGAAGTGGGGTTTGATTTCTCAAGGGATTGGACCGCTGTTAGGAATGCTTGTTCGAATTTTGGCCGTGACCGCTTTGATATTTTGAGGTAGGCAGGAAATCTTACTCTTTAAGTTTTTTGTTTTGTTTATTTTGGAGATGCTAGGTGATCTTTTAACTTGTAATCATGCTGAGATTTGTCCATTTTCTGTGACTTCGTTTACATTTGGATCTTTTTTCTGCACCATCATATTTTGTGGAAGAAAATTGGTATTTGAATACTACAACTATAGACTCATAATTTGGTTTGAGATAAAAGTTTAGACTCAATAAGAAGCATCTGCCACCTTAAGAGCCTGTTACTTTAGATGGAATCAATAAATGGATGAATGTGTAGATGGATGGACACATATGTCTATTCTTTCAGTCGAAGGGATGGATCAATCAGAAAGGATAAATTGAAGGATAAAGTTTCTGATTTCTCTCATTTTTCATCTCCCAAATCAGGCAAATTGAGAGAGGGGTAGATATTATAATTTTTACATACTATTTTAATGCTGTTCTTATTTGCTTCAGTTTATAACCTACCTGGAGTGCAATCTGATTTTCTTTTTTTTTCCTTTTTCACCTTTCTCTGTTACAGACACCTGTCTCATCTTTACACCGCTCTTTCTCCGATGTGTCTTTGTACTTCCTATCTTTCCTCTCATTACTTCAAGGATAGATTATTAAAAAAGGCCTTGATACTTTAATTCCTCTTTTCCCAACAACAAATCATCTGGAATTGACTAGTAGTTAGTTGGCCTTCACTTAGATATAATTTAGTTAACGTAATTAAAATTGATTTAAAAGATTTGTATAGAGTTGAATGATGGGAATATCTATGATTCTTTTAACATTTTAGTCTTCTTACAACTGGAAGAAAGTTTGAAACGTTTGAAAGTTAGCGAGACAGAATGAGAGAGAAATGCGAAAAGGGGTTACAAAGAGAGGATAGTCTTGTCATTTTTTCAATTTTAATTATTTGTTCTTTGGTTTATCACTCCAGAACAGTTCAACGAATAGGTGTCTAAATGAACAGGCAGAAGGATAAATTAAACGTCCATCCAACTATTCATCTATCCATCCATCCTCATTCATCTTATTTCCTGGAAGAGATGGTCAATAAAAGGATGAATATGATGGAAAAATGAAATGGAGGGATGATAAGGAAATTATCCATTGAGTTGTTTCCTTGAATGTACGCATATAAAGAGGATGAATGATTGCTTTCTTTATGATTGTGTGTTAATTAGCTTTCCATCCAGTTGAGTCACAAAGGATGGATACTCAAAATCATCTCCTCAAAAATATCTGATTTCCTTCTTTATTTGTCACCTTTGTTTTTCAAAAGGGAACAAGGGGGAGATTTTCCATCCTTTGACTTCTCTCTTGATCTTAGTCCGTCCTTCAACTTCTTCATTCATGTAAATAAACCCCTAAGTTTTAGCTGGCATTGGATATTGTTATTGTTTATGTCATAATTCTTTGCATGATTAAGTTGAATGAGAATTGAAATGCAGGTCATTGTCGAGGAATGATATTCAAGTTCTGGTGGGTCATGGATGCCCAAGTATGAGCCCAAAAGTTGTCTTCTCAGCAAAGTTGTTAAGAAAGCTTGTGCACCTTGATGAAGGAGATGTATGTAACACTTTCTCCATAACTTATTATATTCATGAACTTGATGAAAGCTTGTTGCAGAATGAACTGCTCTTAGCTCATGCCTCATTTTCTATGATTATTTTCTATTTTATACAAAGCTTGCATCACCAGCTTACTAGAGACAGTCCTATGTTTGAACTTTGACGGATGTTTTAGGTTTAGGCTTATTGACCTTCTTCTGACAAAGCATGTCTTAGTTACCATGGAAATGCTGAAACACAGCTGAATGTTAGTTGGATAGGATCGTGGAGGTTGTTTTTGGAATGAAATTAACCAGAGATCTGAATGGTGCTTGAATGAACAGTGGTGCTTTACTTGCAAATCTCTGTTACAACTGTTCCTTTGTGCAATAGCATTACACAAAGCTCCCATACATGTGAAATGTGATGATTCTGATTGAAACTATGAGGTTTTGATATTTCTGCTGTAGATTTAATTAAATTGCTACTGACTGCAGTAAAGACAGTCTGGGTTTTGCATTTGCAAGCATAGTGGCTTGTTTAGGTCTTCTAAGCTTTATACTCGATTCATTAATCCATGTTCTGGAACTATTAGCACATCCCAAGTTCCATCATGAATTATTTCATAACTTGCCAAATTTGCTGTAGTTGTGAGCCATCTGATTCATGTTAGTACTGACTCCAGCTGACCTAACAATTGATGAATGACACTAATATGGATGATCCTGATACAAGCAATAGTCAGCTAAATTGGGTTAGTAGGATCAAGAACATCTTTTTTAATTCTCTAAGATTGCTAGAGTTCTTAGCCACTGTTATTGTCATGTCAGTTTAAATAAGTGTTAGGGAGCCAGATCAGTTTCTATTTACCAGTCTATGTAACTATCGTCATTATGAAAAACTGATGATAATTTCAAGCAACTTAAATATATGAGATGAATGCAACAAATGTGTTAATGTTTTAGAAATATGAGAAACATAGCATGAAAAATGAGCTCTCTAGTTAATTTTCCCACTTAAGCCTTAGACTGAGATTAAATTATTTAGATGAAGTAAACTGCACAGATACTGATGCTTTACTTTGACGTCAGGTATGTAGTTCATGCAGCCTAAGGAGCAAGTGTGGCAGAGGATATATCTTACCACGCAAGGAGGATGAAGCACGCACTCTTGATGTTGTGCGCATCTTACTGACATTTGGTTTTAATTATGTAAAAGAAACAGTTGAAAATAAGCCTCTCATGAAAATGATAACTGTAAAAACTGTAATCCGCAAGTTGCTACATGAGATTGTTAAGTTGAGTGCAATTCCAATAGATCCCAATCTTCCACCTCCTGTCATCAAGAAGCCTCCTCCTAAGGTAAAGCAACCCCCTCCACCACCGAAAAAAAGAGTGGGGAGAGATGATGTAGAAATGAAGAAAGGAGATTGGCTTTGTACCAAGTACATCTTTTACCTTTTTGTTTGTGTTAGATTCTACTTCCTGTTGTTTGTTGGCTTAAGCTAATTATTTTGAATTCAGGTGTAACTTCATGAATTTTGCAAAAAATATTGTCTGTTTGCAATGTGATGCTAAACGACCCAAGCGGCAACTCCTCCCTGGGGAATGGGAATGTCCTCAGTAAGTGCATTCTATCTTTGGCCTTTTACCTAATGATATATTATCAATTACTTGAAAGTGTAAATAGACACACAAAAGGAGGGATGAATTGAGTGTTTTTGCTTAAAAAATGTTATCTTTTTCTAACTAAATATAACTTATACTAACAAATTTAAATAACTATGACAAGTAATTCAAAAGCTAATAACCTATTACAACATGTGAACTACAAACAAATACTCATCTAGGTACACAGGTTAAAATTTTCAAATGCACAAGCCGTTTTTGTTAATTTCCTTAGCTTGCAGTTGCATTGATATGTAATTCCTATCCTTGTGCTTGAATGCTAGCACACACCTTCTCCATGGTCTTCCTACCTTAGTAGATAGCACAAAGTTGGCATTAACCACCAAGCAAGAAACTCCTTAAGACAATTAATCTCTTAGCTACATTCAACTTGTTCTAGAACTCATGTTCCTACTAGAATATTGTGTCTTACACTCAATGAAAGCAATAGAACTTATATTTATACTCTAACTGAGATTGAATTATCTCAAACTGTGCTTGCAGCTAAGGACTCTTTATAATCCATGAAGGTATGTAAAATAACAATTTTAGCACAAAGCAATGAGAGAGAAGTTAATTCTCAATAATGGAGTCATTTGTTGATAACTCTTAGCTTGCTCACACACCATTAAGAGATAAATTATATGCTCAGGAGGATCAAATTGCTCTAGGAAGATTTTTTGATGTATCAATTAGGTTAAATCTTATTAAGGTTCATTAATTAACATGGTATACTAGGATAAACTAGATTTTTTGAGATGAAAAAGGATGGGTTTCAATAATTGAGCTTCAATAACAACTAACTTTGGCAACTGGTCAACCAGTATATCCATGGGTTAAGTCTAGTGGTCAATATCGCAGTCAACTGATTAGGATATAAGGCTTTATAGGAAAATATAAAAATAGAGGTGTTTTAGCAGTCTATCTACTGAAACTGGTACTCTTGCCATTTTAAATCACCACCCTATTTAGGCTAGTTGAGATATATCCATGGGTTAAGTGAAAATTATGTCATTTTTCAAGTCACCCCCATCCTCCAACCTATCTTGAATATCGATGTATTCTTTTTTATCAAGCGTTTAGAATGTGTTGGTTTAGGATATAAGGCTTTATAGAGAAAATATAAAAATAGCATGGACAAGGAATCAAATTACATCACTTCACAAACCCTGCATATGATCTACAAAACATCTTTGAAACCTTCCAAATTTCAATGAATTCTTTGTTGTTTCCTTTTCATTGATTTATTTTGTGCTTAACATGAGTATGTTGATTAAAATCCTACAATACAATTGCAAAGTGCAATTTAACAACATTGTTTGTTATCATCAGCATGGCTGTCAAGATGACCAGGGCATTAAATTTATGCTTACATTACTATCTCTCATGGTTGACTTATCTTTTATACAAAGTAATTTTTACAATTTGAAGTCATTGACAATCTACTACCCTTTATCCTCTCCATAGGTGCAATTTCTTGAACTATAGGCGAAACATGGCATGCTTTCATTGTGACCACAAGCGTCCCCCTGATGAATATACAGAAAGTCAAGTGCATACAAGAGATACAAGAGAATATAGTCCAAACACAAGATTGGAGAGGACTACCAGATTGCAAAATGTCTCTTCAGCCTGGAATTTTGACTTTGATGACAATGAATCTGATGGAGCTGATGTTGCAGCATTTGAGTTTGCTGATCCCCATAAGAATGATCAAGGTTCTTTGGACAATCAGTCTTATAGGGGAACTGATTTGGGATCTGAAGATGATATGGTACATAATGACAGGGTGTCAAGAACCACAAAACGAGATCACCATTTTATGGAAGATAATAAAAGGAAATCTGCCTTGGACTCTCGTAGAACAGGATTTGATGATTTTGATGAAGAAGAGGATGATGATGTGGACAATTATGAACTTGATAGGACCCAAACAGGCGAAGTTTCCCGGATGAATTTTTCGGAGCTAGAAAAGACATCTGATTCTGAAGGCTCAGAAGCATTTGATCATTATATAAACTCAAAAAATCATGCTTCAAAAGATACTATGTCTGACTCCGAGGATGAAGGTACTGCTGAACATCCTTATCGGAGACCTGGTCATGATGCAGATTCTGATCGGATGGGTGGTGGCAGGGGTCACCTGCGATATCGTAGGGAGATGCCATTTGGGTCAGATGATGACTTCAAATCTGATTCTGATGAAATGGACGACAGTCTAGGGTCAAGATATGGGAAAGGCCACCAAGGAAATCTAGGTAGAGCCAGGGAACGAAAATTTTCCAATTCTGGTGACAGGTACCCTGCTGGTATGGTGTCTGATGATGATGACTTATCCAGAGATAGTAAGAGAGGAAAATTCTCTTCTAGAGGCTCACAGAGGGAATTTGGAGCTTCTGATAGAATGGGCGGCAGGAGGAATTCTTTCGCCCGTGGCGGCAATTATGGTTCTTCTAGAGGATCACGTGTGCATGGAAAAGGTGACAGGTACGCCGCTCGTATGGTTTCTGATGATGATGATGATGACGACGACTTATCCAGAGATAATAAGAGAGGAAAATTCTCTTCTAGAGGCTCACAGAGAGAATTTGGAGCTTCTGATAGAATGGGCGGCAGGAGGAATTCTTTTGCCCGCGGCAATTATGGTTCTTCTAGAGAACCACGCGAGCATGGTGATGGTAACAGGTTTGCAGCTGGTATGGTTTCTGATGATGATGACTATTCGTCCAGAGGTAGCAAGTGGGGAAAATCCTCTTCTAGAGGCTCACAAAGAGAATTTGGAGCTTCTGATAGAATGGGCAGCAGGAGGAATTCTTTTCCCCGTGGCAATTATGGTTCTTCTAGAGGATCACGGGAACATGGAAGTGGTACTGGAACCAGCCACAGAAGTTTCAGAGAAAATGATGGATTTCAACGATTCGATAGCCGAAGGCGAACTAACGAGGGAGGATTTGGTACATCTGACCAAAAAAGAAATAGGTCTAGTAATGGAACAAGAGGCTCACGAAGAAATGGTAGAGGTATGGAGTGGGAGTAATTTCTTCCTAACGGCTTTTCCGACCGATGGTTGGAACAGAACTGCTGATGACAATGGCAAGTGCTTGTACCTCACATGTCCAATGCTGCCACTTTGAGGGGGCTTAGATGCCTTAGCAAATGCAGCTCTGGGACCTCCTTTGAAATATGCTATCTTTTCCGATTTACCGGATTCTTAACTATTTTATTGAAGGTGAGAGTATTTAGTTTCCTCCACACTGAGAGGGATATATTTTTTTTAAATGAAAATTTGTTATAATCTGCCTTTGTTTATCCAGATGATACATGCACCCTGCTACAATGAAATTCTTATCACTTGAAAGGGGTGAGAAACATCAAGATATCGTTCAGTCCTGGCCAAAGTAAGCTGCATGCATCTCTTTCACCAGCTGTGAGACTTCTGTTTCACTTCTTGTTACTTTCTTCCATTTTGGCAAACTGCAAGATTATGAGAATTGAACAATGTAAAAAAGAGTGATAAAAACCGGCCAGATCAATCTGAATAAAATCCAAGTCCCTGTATCAGTTCCATCACTTCACGCACAGGCATCCCAAGAACTTGTCCTTGTTGGGTATATGTTCTGTTAAAGATAATATTCATGGCCTTCGTCTTTGTCATCTGGTATTTATCTCAATCTCTGATGCCGCGAATCAGCACGTTGTATTGTCCTTTTTATGCCTTGAATTGATCTTGATCTGGTCGCGGCGCTGTGCCCGGATGCTTTGATCTTCAGCTAGTAACTTGAATGTTCCTTGCAGCCTCGTGATGAGATGCTAAAGTATAGTTGGCATTTTATGGACGAACAATTTATATTCTGTAGAGATATTGAAATGCAATCAATGGAGCATAAGACAAGTCATGTCATTCACCATCCATGCAATGCAATTGATTTGACTTGGGCTCGATTTTTTTAATTAATCATGTCAATAATCATGAGTCTCCTCGTTTAGAATATTTTCAATTTTGTAGAATTTTGAATTGCTTTTTTTTCTAGATTTTTTGAGGTGCAGATTTAGTCATTTTAAACAAATAAAAATAGTATTTTTAGGAAACTTTTTTCTTTTAAATGATTTAGTTAGATCATTTAGTGTCATTGTTTTTCTTTTGTTAACTACATCTTAAGGTGCTCTATCAAAATCATTTTGAACTCTTTTCATGAGACTTTTTTTTTTGTCTTTGGACTTTAACAACTTTTATTTAATGATTTCATCGTAACTTTTACGATCGATTGATTATAGAATACTGAAAATACAAACGAGTTAACGTAGAACCTCTCTTAAGTTTCAAGTCTTGACGAGTTGAAAAAGAACCATAGAGGTAGGGTGGCAATCTATTAAGGTGAAATTGGCTAGCTATCGCACACAAGTTAGTCGAACACTTGCGTTAAGTCGAGTACGACACGAGGCCAAGTTAGGCGTAGCAAAGTGGCTGACTAGGCCTTACAGAACTTGTGGTCTCGTCGATGACTTAGTCTTCACAAGAACAATTTCAAGTGGTGTTGTGCCGGACCATGAGCAGCATCAAGTTCAAATATATATACACTTATCAATTTGATTTTTTTTTAAAAAAATAGAAATTTACATTTGTTAAAATAAACAAGTTTTAGAAGTTCATTAACAGGCATGGCTAAATTGTAGAGGATGATGAAGAAGAGAGATGAGCCTTTTACCATGAAACTCAAGATAATTAAAAAGTTAATTATGGGAAAGATTGATGAGCCAGTTCACAAGAGACAATGATTTCAATGAGCTCTGGGACTTTAGTAATTAACATGCTAAAAAGCTTTGTAATTTCCTTAATAATATTTGAGACTAGTTAAGAAAAGTCTAATTAGCATCGATCCATTACATCATGTGAAAAATTACATGAAGTAATCTCATGAGTAAGCTTTTCTTTCAAGTCATACATATCAAGCTTTAACCAAGATCTACTCGTCAAACCCAAAGCGCACCCGCATCGCGAAGGAGAGGGACCAGCCTGCCCCCAAGGTGCAACGACATGATTTTGTCGGTCGACCCAATCAACTTCCCTCCGATGAACACGACCGGCACCGGCGAGTTTCGCCCCACGAGCTTAGCCAGAGCTTTCTCCATCTCTCGGCCACGCGGAGCCTCGTCGAGCTCATGGATGGCAGCATTGACGCCGAGGTCATGGAAGAGGCTCTTCACGGTGTGGCACATACAACACGAGCTCAAACTAAATACGACGACCGCCCTTTGCGACGCCAACTTCATCACATTGTCCATTGCTATGAACAACAATGAAACCACAACCAAACCAAGTGTTGGAGGCTTAGACTTGTTGCTTGACTTCTCTCTTGTGTAGGCTTGCTTTTATAGCTAGAGAGGAAGGAAAAGTCAACAAAAATTGAATATTGCTTACAAGAGCATGAAAATGTTTGGATTTTTTTATTATTTTTTTATCATTGCCTTGAGGTTGACATTTTGATTTGGATAATATCAACTTTACTTTTTGTGGTGTGGTATGAGAATGAGGAATATTTTGGTGGCTATCTAGTGAATATATCATTTGACTTTTGGATTTCAAATGCCTTGTCAAGCACCTTTTTTTTTCATTGAGGATGCTCATTTTGGAATTGCTAAACCTTCACCTTAAGTTGAGTTGAGTTTTGGGTGTTGAAGGGGTGGGCTAATCACACAAGATTGAATTGACATAATCTTATGGTAGATAGGTAGGCAGTTTAGGGTCCCTAAATCCTAAATCCTAAATTTTAAAATATTTTATCATATGTAGTTAAAATATTTTTCTAATGATTTTGAAGGAATCTTTGTGCAACATGGCCAATCATCTTTTTGATAAGATAAAAATATATATGTCATAAGATAAACCTAGAATTTTCAAGAAAGGAGATTGATGAACTTATTCTTGTTTCTCATTGCTTTTGGAAGATCCCTTCATATCTATTGATCAGAGAGGTGCAAAATCTCTGCCCCAGGAATCCATCAACCTCACATGATTTGGACTGCGCGATCCAATCCAACTCAAGCTGACTCATGCGAGGGAATACAATTCCTTGTAGGGACCGAGGCGTGTCATGCATGCCTATTTCGTTAATTCAGATATCTATCTAACCGCTCGAGATAACAATCGATGGCTATATCGGGTATATATGCAATATGTTTCACTCATAATTTAGCACTTGACACTCCTTAATGAGTTTAATTGCAACTTGTCATTTGAGGTTAAGCTAAAATTTTGCAACTTTTTTCTACTTGATGGTCGACAAGATTCGAAATAGCCATTTATGGATTATAAGCTCTTTTGCCTTTCATCACATTGAGATTGAGTTAATAACTCCAATTAAGGCATTAATTAGAATTGGCTACGGCTAATTAAAATCCAATTTGAAGTCGAATAGTTGTATTTTGGGCTGGATTCGAGTTTAGGCTGATTGGGCCTGAATTGGGCTTAATTTAGAAATGGTAAATTTGAACCGGAATGGACCGTAATCTCGATTGAACCGGCGCCAGAAAGGAAACAATTCATACCCCCGGCCGATCTCCTCCTCACCGAGTCACCCCCGGCCGATCTCCTTCTCCTTCTCCCTCTCCCTCTCCCTCTCCCAATCTCGATCTCCTTCTCCTTCTCCCAATCTCGATCTCCTTCTCCTTCTCGAAGGACGACGAGTCACCCCCGGCGTGATCTTGTGGCTAGATACCAGTCATACATCGGCGTGATCTGAACTCGGTGAGATCTCCTTCCCCTTCTTCTTGCGGACGCCGCCGCCACCGCCACCGCCACCGAATTTTCATTTTCCAGCCGCTTGAGAGTTGACCTAAAAGAGGGGGAAACAGTAGGTTTCGGTTCCCGGTCTAGACGTGCAACCACCTCACCGTTGCAAGTCGCAAAAACTCTTGTCCTCTCCGGACTCCGGCGTCGGCGACGTCTCGCACAGCCTCAGGCTTGCAGTTCCTCTCTTTCTGCGAAAGCAAGGTCGTGACTCGCTGGCACTGACGCGGCATCAGATTATAGGTGAGTACCCGTCCCTCTCTCTTCCTCCAGATTCTTTCAAAACAGTTCAGTTTGCTTTTTTTTTTTACAGGATTACTTTCGCTTGCTTTTGCTATAACTTACTTCAATTTTGTGTAAATCGCCATACATTTCCAGACTGAATCACACCCTACTTCAGAAATTAAACTAGATCACAATCAAAACCTTCGTAATAGTAAAGGGCCAATTATTTTAATTAGAACCATTTGTGCTAGCGGAAATTCTACCAGATTCAGGTCTACAATATGTGAAAATTTATGACTGCTAACAGCCTGTAAGTGCATGATATATGTTAAGGAACCAAGTGAATCCTGGCCTAATCCAATAATAAAAATCAAGGAAAAGAGTGTAGTTTCCAGAGGAGATGCCACTGAAGGCCTGAAGGCAATCCAATAATAAAAATCAAGGCAAAGAGTGTACCACTGAAGGCCAGAAGGCATTATAAAATCTAAACTTGAGCTAATTGAGTACCTCATAATACTACCTATCCACTCCATTATTTCTCTTTGGTCTTTTCTCCTCTAATTCTATTTCTTATAGCTGAGTTGATCACATGAAATGTGTGCAAATTCGATCACTTGCATAGATATTTAGTTCTAAATTTCTTTGTTCATTTTAATTAGTTACTAGAGACTAGAAGCACATGCAGTGCTAAACATCTAACTGTATTGAAATTTTCTTTAATTATCTTAAATTACTTTTACATCTTTGAACATCAGTTACACGATGAAAAAGTTTATACGGCAGAGTCATTCTTTATTGGTGCCATTCTGCATTCTAGTCTGATAAACTTTTATGAAAGAATTAAATTTAGAGTCAGAATAGAATGAAGAGCTTGACATAGTTCACTTAATAAGACCGACAAGTCTTGTTAATTGCAAACATGATGGAGCACAATGTTATGAAGCATGTTAATTGCAAACATGCTTTATGGAGAGGTGTGTCTTTATCATCTTCTATTAATAGAGTGCTTTAATTAGTTTGATGAACTAGGTGACCTCTTGCAACATATATCGACTTTGAATAGGCAAGGCTCCCGGAGCATAACTGAGTTGATTACGACGCAGCAGACTTGTAGAAGAGGACAAGGATTCGAATCCTGACGAAGTCAAGCAATACCCTTCTGCGTCCGTGACCAACTGTAATTTCTCGATTTACCTCCTGACAGATGGTCGTGGAGTCGACCGTGTGGGGCCGCTATGGTGGTGAATTCTACCTTTTTTATAGAAGAATTTGAATAGGCAGGGATTCAACCTGAACTCTTACAATATTGTTGTTTGGATCAAGATGAATGTTTTGGTTCATTCATATTTTTTAATTATTAAAAATAATAATATAATAATATAAAATTATTGATTAATTATTAAATAATTAATTAACACAGATAAATATTAATAATTGTAGTCTAATTGATTAAAATATTTAATATGTATTTGGAAGATCCGAGTTTAGTATCAATATCAATAAATTTCTTTTTAAAATATATAACCATCCAACCCACGATTCAATATGGATTAATGAACCCCTGAACATTAATTAGCCCGATATCTTAGCGAGCCAATTACCATTCCGACTCATAATCCCGAGTCAATGGGTAACTAACCTATCGACCAATGGTCAGATCTACGCCTCGAAGAACGTCAATATAGAATTTATAAATAAATATTAATTTAATATTTAATAATATGAAGAAAAACATATATCCAAATGCAAATAAATTATTATATAAATATTTAAAAGAAACTAAAAGATTAAAAATTGTAAACTAATTAGAAAATTTTAACAATGTTTTTAAATTATCTAATTTAATACTGATTTCTTAAGCTGCAGAAATAAATTCAGCAAAATTAATAATATGAACTTTCATTGGTTTAGGCCTATAATCATAATGGAAATAGCAAATTACACATACTGTTAACAAAATTTCCTATTTTAACGGGTAAAATTGACGCCGATTCCTTTTGCCTCCTGCCCTTGTCGACGACCCCCAGCAAAACCGCCGTGCGCCACTCGGTTCCGGCGATTTTCGCATCGTCGGGCCTCGAGCTCGCTTCTCTTTGGAGTTTGGACTGCTATCTCTCTCTCTCCTCGTCAGGGCCCTCGAGTTCCTGCCCCTCGCGCTCGCTGCTTACCTGGCGTAGGGCACCCTGGGTAAATCTTCTCCTCCTGGGCTCAGTTGGTGATCCCGGAGGCAAAAGTTTGTTATTTGGATTTTATCATTCGTCTTGATCGATGGGATTTGTGATTTTGGCTTGTTCGTGGCTACTATGCTTTTTTTAGGGTTCTGATGTAACTAGAACATTATTTATTCGATAATTTCTCTTTGATACGCATTCGTTTTGCTTTACCATGGTAGATTCGTGCTGTTTTGCAGACTCGGTCGTCAGAAGAAGTATCCGTGTCCTGAATTAGTTAGGATTTAGTGTCTCTTTGATTGTTGAATTCTCTTGGACAATGATTTCTTCAGTGTAAGTAAGATGGAGATTGGGACGTTTTTATATGAATGCCATTTCAAAATATTGACTTGCGGTTTGTGACGTTTTCTGAGGGGTCAGTGACAGTTTGATCGAATCATCCTTGGTTCTTTTGCAGATTTTCATAATAAAGTTCAGATAGATTGCTTGAAATTTTTTAACCTGCATCAATATGGATTCTCTTGCTACTATCTTCTTCTTCTGTAAAGAAGAGAGTAATAAGAGCATCC
Organism: Curcuma longa; assembly: GCF_044706935.1. NCBI lineage: Eukaryota > Viridiplantae > Streptophyta > Magnoliopsida > Zingiberales > Zingiberaceae > Curcuma > Curcuma longa. The sequence continues at coordinate 506,065 of NW_027435603.1, read as the reverse complement.
ATATTGATGCATCAATATGGATGCTCTTACTACTATCACTTTTAACTAGGAGTGCGTTGGAAATAATGGATAAAAGAGAACTGAAGCAGGGCACAAGCCATTTATGGATTATAAGCTCTTTTGCCTTTCATCACATTGAGATTGAGTGAATAACTCCAATTGAGGCATTAATTAGAATTGGCTACTGCTAATTAAAATCCAATTTGAAGTCGAATAGTTGTATTTTGGGCTGGATTCGAGATTGGGCTGATTGGGCTTCATTTAGATATGGTAAATTTGAACCGGAATGGACCGTAAGCTCGATTGAACCGGCGCCAGAATGGAAAATTTCATTACATTGCATTTTCTTCCCTGCTCACTCCCAATCTCGATCTCCTTCTCCTTCTCGAAGGACGAGGAGTCACCCCCGGCGTGATCCTGTCGCTAGAAACAATTCATACATCTTCGTGATCTGAACTCGGTGAGATCTCCTTCCCCTTCTTCTTGTGGACGCCGCCGCCACCGCCACCGCCATCGCCGAAGAAAGGAAAATTTCATTACCTGCTCGCTCCCAATCTCGATCTCCTTCTCCTTCTCCTTCTCCTTCTCCTTCTCGAAGGACGACGAGACACACCCGGCGTGATCCTGTGGCTAGAAACAATTCATACATCTTCTTGATCTGAACTCGGTGAGATCTCCTTCCCCTTCTTCTTGCGGTGGCCACCGCCACCGCCGAATTTTCATTTTCCAGCCGCTTGAGAGTTGACTTAAAAGAGGGGGAAACAGTAGGTTTCGGTTCCCAGTCTAGACGTGCAACCACCTCATCGTTGCAACTCGCAACAACTCTTGTCCTCTCGGGACTCCGGCATCGGCGAGTCTCTCACAGCCTCAGGCTTGCAGTTCCTCTCTTTCTGCGAAAGCAAGGTCGTGACTCGCTGGCACTGACGCGGCATCAGATTATAGGTGAGTACCCGGCCCTCTCTCTTCCTCCAGATTCTTTCAAGTGTAGGTCTTATTTGCAAAACAGTTCAGATTTTTGTTTTCAGGATAACTTTCGCTTGCTTTTGCTATAACTTACTGCAATTTTGTGTAAATCACCGTACATTTCCAGACTGAATCACACCCTAAGGCCCAATTATTTTAATTAGAACCATTTGTGCTAGCGGACATTCTACCAGAGATAGTTTCAAACTGTAGATAATCGAGCTTTCTTTTATAGATGTCCTTCCTGCGTTTTTCTTTATTTTATGTTTACCAATTTTGATTAGGTTAATTTTATGTTTAATTGATTTTTATTGGAAATTTTCTAACCCACTCCCTTTTCCTCATGCAACCCCCTCTTGTCTCGTTCCCAAGTTGATCTCCAAGATCGGGTGCAATTTACAATTTCTTGCTTGCTTTAATTGTGTGAAATTTTGAAATCTCGGTGGCTTTGTATTTTCTCCAGTGAGATCAAATTAGGTACTAGTGCAACTCTGATTAATCTCTTCATGTTTTTTAAGATGACAAATATGCTTTGATGGTTTTATCTTGAGCCGAAAGTTTACAACGGTGATAAGAGATTAATGTTGTTAAACTTATTCCCAAAGAATATATTATGCATTCAAATGGTCTGAATGCCCTTTTATTAAAGCACTAGTTTTTTTCTCTCACCTTGTAGTTCTAGAGTAGAGATTACTTGTACTTGGATTTAGCATTGGGTTGGATTTGTACTTGGGTTTAGTATTGGGTTGGATTTGTACTCTTTACCTCTTGATTAGGACTTTTTGAATGAGGATGAATGAAAATGAGTTAGAATTGTATAACGAGCAGAGATTGCTATGCTTATTTTGAAATATAGCAAGTTGAACATGGAGAGGTAATTTGGTGGAACAAAACAATAATGACACATTTTTAGAATATAAATACTCACAGAGGATCATTGTTATATTTTCCTTGATAAATTTAAAGTTTTTTTTTGAAAGAAGTAATAATTATTGAACTATTTTAGGTTGTGTTGATTTTTGAATTGTTAAGATTTTTTTTCTTTCATATTTATTTGGCATCCTACTTAGGGGATAATGCTGGTTCCACTAGTGGTAGTAGGGCTAAAGGGTGATTTCACTTGGCGGTTTTGGATTGAGTCTATGATGATTTTCTGTATTCCCAAATAAATAATATCCTCTTTGAGTTCATTGTGCAGATTTGCTACATAGGAATGACACATGAGAAGCAACACCCTATTCTACTCGATTATGTCTCTCGGTATCCACTTCCTCAGGGTTTGTATTTCATCTGTCAGTAACTAATATTTTTACAATGTTTGTTTATTCTCTTTACTCCACATTGATCTTGTTTGTGACTCTTAGGGGTGCGATTCACATATGGAACTGCTGGATTTCGTTCAGAAGGGTCGATATTGGCTTCGACGGTATTTCGAGCTGGCATTTTGGCAGCATTGAGGTCACTCAAGACTGGATCCACTGTTGGCCTGATGATCACTGCTTCCCACAACCCCATATCAGACAATGGTGTGAAGATTGCTGATCCTGATGGTGGGATGATGATACAACAGTGGGAGCCATTTGCTGATGCCCTTGCTAATGCCCCCGACTCTGAGCATTTACTCCAAGTTAGTACTTTATTCCATTGCACCCTGGCGCAATCATATACCCTTGACATGCTAAAATTTGCATTTATGCTAATTTGTCTTTAAATTAGTAAGTTTAGCGTTCACTTTTCTTCTACATTGCTGCTTGCTATCTTGCAAAGTATCATTTTTTATTTTTTATTTTTTATTTTGTATTTTGTATTTTGTATTTTTGATGCTTCCTCTAAGCGATGCCTCTCGTATTTAGTTGGTTATCCAGTTTGTTAAGGAGGAGAACATACCATTTGGTGGAGTACAATCGGCCAACATATTGTTAGGAAGAGATACAAGACCAAGTGGAGAAGCTCTCCTGGAAGCTGCAAAGCAGGTACCTGCTGTTAATTTAACTACGGATGCCATGAATTTAGACAGTGCTAATATGTTCAATAATGTAATTTGCACTTGTGTGGGGGAAGGGAATCAATTCTGTAATCGGTGCTTTTGCGATTGACATGGGTATCTTGACAACACCACAACTTCATTGGATGGTTAGAAACAGAAATAAGGGCATGAGGTCATCAGAGTCAGATTACATGGAGCAATTAGCCAAATCTTTTAGGTTAGTTGGAAGCACCTTATGTCAAGCTTTTAGTAGAACTCATTAATAACTTAAGTATTGGGATGTAGGTGCCTAGTGGACCTGGCTCCTGATCATACTATGGAATCCAAACTGGTGGTAGATGGAGCAAATGGTGTTGGTGGAGAAAAGCTTCAACAGCTAAAGAAAATTTTGAGTGGGCTGGATATTTGTGTCAGAAATACAGGTAAGGAAGGAGAAGGGCTGCTTAATGAAGGTTGTGGTGCCGATTACGTGCAGAAGGAGAAAGCTATTCCATCTAGCTTTGGTCTTGATGATGTAGGAATGAAGTAATGTTGCTAGCTAATGTTTTCATGTCTATTTATCTCCTTGCTCTTTTTTTATTCAATTCATTGGCAACTGCTTAGGCAGATGTAGCTTTTCAGGTGTGCTAGTCTGGACGGGGATGGTGATCGTCTTGTGTACTTTATACCATCAGCAAGCAGCAAAAATGTGGATCTCATTGATGGAGATAAGATATTAACCCTATTTGCTTTGTTTATCAAGCAACAGCTAGATTTCCTCTACAATGAACAAGGTTTAGATAATAAAGAAGCAGTAAGTCTTGGTGTTGTTCAGACAGCATATGCAAATGGTGCCTCAACTGCTTATCTTAAGCAGTTGGGTCTAGAGGTGGTGCTTGCTCCTACTGGTGTAAAATATCTACACAAGGAAGCTGCAACATTTGACGTTGGAATCTATTTTGAGGCAAATGGGCATGGAACAATACTCTTCTCAGAAAAATTTCTATCCCATTTGCAGGCTAGGAGTGATGAGCTCAGCTCTACAGCTTCAGGTCCATTGACAAAGTAATTACTTTCTGCACAACCATTTCTGTGAGCTCTTGTAACTGTTTTTGCCTGCTTAGCAGGTTCTGAAAGCCACAAGGCTGGTTTAAGATTGTTGGAGGTCAGTCGGTTGATCAATCAAGCAGTAGGGGATGCTCTTAGTGGATTGCTCTTGGTTGAAGCTGTGTTACAATACAAGGGATGGTCAATCAAAGCATGGAATGAGCTTTATCAAGATCTGCCTAGTAGACAGCTAAAGGTATGAAGCATACATCCTCTTGCACATAGATGAATGATATACTTTTCAATTAACGAGACTTTTTCAATTTTCAATTAGATAAAGTGTACGAGTAAATATTTATGCTTGCTTTGAAAACATTCTCAATTTAAGTATACTAGCAGTTGAAATCCTCATTCCCCAAAATCCAACTTGAGTTTAATATTCATTTTGGCAAACAAACAATGATGGAAATTGTCACAAAACTGAATATAAAGGTTGCATTATAGAAATTGCCAATTCTTTGGCATTGCAAAACCTTTTCTCCCTGCTGCAATCAAAGCAAGCAAGCATAGTTTTGGACAAGGGTAAAAAATTTCTCTGCCTGAACATAAGCTAAATGGGAATACATCTAGCTCTTTGATTAGGTCTGTAGAAGATTTCGTGAAAGTGGATACCATTTCTAATTAAATGTATTAATGATTCTAGAATCACAAAGCTGGCACCAGGATCTTTAGTTGAAGTTTCATTTGGACCAGTAGACAAATTTCATACAAAAGTCATCTCTTGAACTGCCTACTCCAAATCCTTCTAATGTTCGTGAATACTCAGTTTGATCTATTAGGTTAGTGCTTAAGTTTCATACAGAGTCATCTCATGTATGCCTTCTTCAATTCTTCCAATGTTATTCAATACTTCATTTAGTTTGATCCATTAGGTTTCTCCTTGCAAATCAGCTACTGCAGAGTTTTTATTTTGTCAAATATGCCAGTAGAACAACCTTTTATTTCTGTTAGCGCTCAATATTTTGTACATTTTAGGTCAAAGTTGCTGACCGAAATGCTGTAGTCACTGCAAATGCAGAAACAAAAGTTGTCAAGCCACCAGGCCTGCAAGAGTTACTAGATGAGGAAACAGGTAAGAAGTTGCAACCACGAAAGGTCCTGCCGTACACCAATGTGCTAATTAAGCTCATATCTACTCGTTCCCCTTACTATCTGTTTTTGTTGATATCGATAGCTAAGTACTCCTGCGGACGATGTTTCGTTCGGCCTTCTGGTACCGAGGATGTAGTTCGTGTGTATGCTGAGGCATCTACACAAGAAGCAGCTGATAATCTTGCCCAATCTGCTGTTCAACTTGTTGATCGTTTCCTTGGGTTTGCCGGCTCCCATCAGAAGGCTTGAACAGCGAATCATAAACCTTTTTTTCTACGCAAGCTAATCTTATCATCAAACTGAGAAGTGGTGATTTAGAGTTCATATTTGTTATAATTGCCTAATTTTTTCCTGAAAATAAGGATCTTCTAGTTAATAAGCTTTTGCTACTCGCTCGACCTACTTTCTTGTTTGCAAATTACACATCTGAAGTTAAATACTTCAGTATTTAATTCGGGAAGACAATAGGAATGTCGGATGATTAATCCGTCACTTGTATCGCACCACTTCTCAGACAAAGCTTTGATGGTTTTGTTCTGATTGAGGTTGATAATGTTGCAGTATTAATTTTCCTGAACTAAGGAAGTATTAGAAGAATTTATTTGTTATTGAAGTTTCGATCTCTTTGAAAGAAAAAAGGATAAAATAATCAAAAGAATAAAAAAAAACTCAATGTTTTGAATTATTCACGCGGAATTTTTTAAAAGAAATTATTATTAAAAAGACACTTCAAAATCCTTCTTTTGTAGTTTTTAAAATATTTTTTTAAAATGTTTGAGTGCTTTTAATTAAAATTATTTATTTTTTTTAAATATGTTATATTAATTTTGGTTAAAAGTATTATAAAAATTAAAAATATTTTAAGAATAAATGTGTTTTTTATATTTTTTAATATGAAATATCCATAAAGCTCTTTTTAATTTTTGCCATAATAATTTTATTATATATGTAATCTCGTTATAGAAAGAATTTAAATATATTTGTGAGTTGTGACATATAATAATATTTTGATAAATACGATGCAAATAGCTTCACTTTACAAAAATATAATATAAAATATTTTAATTATCCAGCGGTTGAATTCAGCATTTGATCCAATTCAGATCCACTTTTTTGTTAACCAAGAAAATGAATAAAAATAATAATAAATTATGAACGTGGATTTTGGCTCTTCTGGAATTTTCTTAGGTGCCAGAATTTAATAATACTGATTTATAACGCGATCTCGCAATACGATCACCGCCTGTGAATTCACCGGTCTCTCTTTGTTTTCGTTTTTCTTTTTAAAAAAATAAGCACCGGCGTCATTATTCTAAAAATGGGAGATCACCGCCTGATTTATAACGCGATCTCGCAATACGATCACCGCCTGTGAATTAACCGCCCTCTCTTTTTTTTCGTTTTTCTTTTTTAAAAAATAAGCACCGGCGTCATTATTCTCAAAATGTGCCCAACAAACACTCAATTCCAACCACCACTGCTTAACCACTTCTCCGGTTTGAGCCTGTTAAAAATAGATATTTTGGAAATATGACGTGATAAAAATATAAGATTAAATAGATGATTAAATATGTAAGCATTTTATGAGTTAATAAATGCTTACTCTTACTCCCGGTTAGCCTATCTCCGCTTCACCGGTCCTAGAGTTAGACTTGTTGATATTTTTTTTTCTATTTAAAGGCGATGGGTTTCCACTCGCTGATGTACACGCTGCTTCGGGAACCTTCTCCCCTCGCTCTCATATCCGATCTTTCGGAAAAAACAGGGGTCGCCTGAGGTAAATCTTTGATCTCATTTCTGTTTCCATATAGTTTGATCCATTTATCAAAGGTATACTTTCCGATCTGAAATTTGCCTTCCATCGTATTGTTGTTTTGTTTTCGATCCTTAGGTTTTATCGCTTTATGGAGTTGTTTGTATTTGATTTTGTGAAGAAATAGTGGAGTTTTCGCCTGGGATTTGATGGGTTCTCTGTCTATGATGGAGTGAGAGCTGAATTCGACTCTTGAGTTTGATGGTAGTTGTTTAGCGTTTTTTCTGATCGAAGCGATTGTTGAGTTGCTTTCCTTTTTGTATTTGGAAGACGAGATCGATTGCGTCTCATCTGGTGGCCAGATATTGATTTTGTGATCCGATGCTGCTTATTTTGGGACATTTAATGATGTCTTTAACCGTGTGTTTGATGTGTGATGTGTAGAACACCTAAGGAAATGGTGAAGGCTGTTGCTGTCCTGGGTAACAGTGAGGGTGTTAAGGGCACAATTTACTTCGTCCAGGAAGGAGATGGTGAGAAATCTCTTGAAATACTACTTGTGGAGCGTTAAATTCCTTTCAGATCTAGGGTTTCAAACATTTTGATTTTTCTGTGAAGTTGTAATCCGATCTGATTTTGGGATGTAAATCTGTGTGATAGGTCCAACCACCGTCACTGGATCCATCACTGGCCTCAAGCCTGGGCTTCATGGCTTCCATGTGCATGCTCTTGGAGACACCACCAATGGATGCATGTCAACTGGTAAAATTATTTTCCTTCTCTTTTATGGCGATCTACAGAGTTGCAAGTACCAGATTGAAATGATTTAAATTATTGATTATGTATGTACTCATGCTCTTGTATACTGCAGGGCCTCATTTTAATCCTGCTGGAAAGGAACATGGTGCTCCTGAAGATGTCAACCGTCATGCTGGTGATCTAGGCAATGTCACTGCTAGCGAGGATGGTAAGTTGCTTTATCATCACTTCATGATGTTATTTTTGTTATCTACTTTTACCTAGTATTCACTATAATGTTTTTCTCCAAACAGAAAAAAAGTCTAGCTATGGCTTGATCAACATTTTTAATCCTAGTGTTTTGATTCATTACCGCTTAATGTTTCAGGTACTGTTGCTGTCTCAGTTGTTGATAGCCAGGTGACATGCTGCATCCTTGATTTGTTTTTGTATTGCAGCAAAAAATTATTATGCTGCTATTTTGGTTCGAATTGTATGGAATACTAAGATTGTTGTATTTATGAATGCAAATAGATTCCCCTCTCAGGACCGAATTCCATTATTGGGAGAGCTGTTGTTGTCCATGCTGATCCTGATGATCTGGGCAAGGGTAATGCTTACTTTCCTAAAATTTGTGCTAACTGCTTGTTCTATAAGCTCATTATCTTTGTCCACCATTGCCTGAGATTACTTCCACTTTGAAAACTATGTTATTAAACTATTCTGCTACTTCTGTTTGCTGCAGTACAAGCATGTGGAGCAATTTTTTTTTCTATCTTAATTATTTGAAACATTTTCTTCTGTGTGCTGCAGTACAAACATGTGGATCAATTCTCTTTTTTCTATCTTAATTATTTGAAACATTTTCTATGCCCTTGTGAATTATCTTTCATGGCATGCAAGTCTATTTTGATAACCATAAAAGTTTGTACTCAATCAAAACCAATGTCCTGGGTATGCATAGCAAGGTTAGTGCGCCCATAACTTCCCTTTCATTATGAGCAGCTATACTTTGTGGTTCAGAGTGTTGGATTGTTAGGAAACAACACACACAAGAAACAAAAATGTAAGACGAATGAGAATGCTAGGATGGATGTGAGACATTACTAGAATATAAGATATAAAAACTACTATCTAAAAACAATTAGGTGGTAACTCTATGAATGATAAAACGAGGTTAAATAGGTTCAGATGGCACGAACATGTTAAAAGCTGACTACCAAATTCTAGTGGTAAAATAGTTAAATTGATTATAATGGTAAATGAAAAAAAAAAGGTAGATAGACCTAAATTATTATCATGCCTCAGGTGAGCCTCTCCCCATTGTTCTACCTAGACACTAGAAAATGCTTGTATGACATCCATGTTTGAGATTCATAGGATACAAGAGCATTACAAACTAGTAATAAACAAAACAAGAATAATTTATTATAAAAACTAAAACACTATTTAATTGTGTTTTTTTGTCCCAAAGCATTAAGTTAGTACAAGTCTCATAATCATTAAAAAGGTAAGAAAATAAATAATAATAAGATGGCAAAAATATCACAAATCACAAAGTTTTGATTTGAGTGGCAATGGTCTTAAAGCAGCAAATGTACTACTACCTAACAATCTTACTCAACACCATTACCACCGCCTCTGGCTGATCTATAAAAGTATAAGTATAGGATACTAATCAAACTGGTACAAGAGCATTACAAGAGGTCAAAGCAAAATAAGTTTGGTAGAAACAAAAATCCAAATAACACAAGCCTTTCCATCAATATAAACAAGAAAATTTTACACTAAATATCATATAAACCTCCTTGCTCTCACACACAACTCATCCTCTTCATAAAAAGGGATGGAACATCAAAATCAAGCTAAATGGGTCTCTCAATGGAAGGATAATGTTATATTTAATACTAACATTCTTATCCATATTAATTTCCTTATCCTCTCTGTATTAACTTCTTTCCCTACCCTCGTATCTATGTGCTTCAACTTGCCTACCTAATAGGAAGCACATGCTAAAGTAGAATGGAATGACAATATCCGTGAAGCCAACCTAAATAGTTGGGACCAACATACCTTGTGACTATAGAAGTTGCATTTAAACACTTGCAAGACAAACATGTGCCAAGATAGGCTGTGGTACCCAATGGTCCTCCATGTTCCTAACCCATTATCCTCTTCTTACCTGCTCAACAATAATCGGTAGTGTTGCACATGATATCACATGTATCCTGTTTTTTTGAGTTAGCGTTGCCAATGAATCATTTACTAAACAAGCATCTTTTTCGAAACTCTCACCAGTGCTATTTTGGAAATCATTTTGTGCTGTTAGATTTCTGTTAGTTTGCTATTGTGTTAAAAAAATAATAATTTTAACATCAGGTGCTTGCCCATAGATGGGTGAGCAGGGTAAAAATGACTATATATATATATATATATATATATATATATATATATATATATTCACACACACACTTTCAAACTGATGTATTTATCTTGTCATTGTAGGATAGTTTTGAGATCCCAATGTTGAATTTTTTATGCTTAGATGCTGCCTTAATTTGCTTAGCTTATTTAGAGATCATGTTTTGTGTCTGTCTGATTCAGGTTAAAATTATGGTTTGATTCCCCATCTAACCTGTAGATGCCATCAAAAATACACACCACTATACCTACTTTACAATACCAATTTATTTTCTGCCACTTCATTGCTCAAATGCTGTTTGCATAATCTCATTAGATGTTAGTATATTTCAGTATCTCATCATTAAACTTTCTGTCTTGATAATTATGTTTATATATATGAAAGAATTCATACTTGATGTTTCTTCCATTAATAGATATCTAATTTGGACCAAGCTCACGTAGGTAACATTAAAAAAAAGGTTGAAGAAGATCCTGCCTTGATGTATTGGTCACTGATCAAGTACATCGTTGTGTTGGCATTATTGCCTGTTATGCATGGGATAATAACATTTGGAATTTGTACTTTGAGTGCGTTTGATTGATCTGACTTAGCCTGCATATTTTGCTAGCCACATCTCTCGCATTGACAATCTAACTAGAAACCACATTATTCATAGGATCAAATCTGCTCTAACAAGCCTTGTTGTGTTCTTAGGTGGGCATGAGCTGAGCAAGACCACTGGAAATGCTGGTGGAAGAGTGGCATGCGGTGCGTTGCTGATATTCTTCTTCTTTTGTCTATCCAATTCCTTTTCCTACAATTTGGGAGGCCAAATTTTCCTACTTTGAGACTAATAACACAATTTACTTGTTTTCTTGTTTGTTTCTCAGGTATCATTGGGCTTCAAGGTTGAGTTCCATATTCCCAAAATCCGTCAGCAATGAAAATCCCCTATTGGGTTGTGTTGCAGCTATCATTTCCTTTTCCAACTACTGTGTCAGTCTGTCTTAGTACTTTGCTTTCCTTGGTATCAGAATAGTGTTAAATAAGCAGGGTAAGCATTTGACTTGCGGAATGCGAACTTAATGATGTAGAACTCTTTATTCAGTTTTCTCCTTGTGGATTACCATGCAGTTTAAAAGCAGTGTTGCTTTCCGTTCTCTTTCTGGTTGATTTTGTTGTAATCTAGGGCACAGGGAAAACGCCGCAAGCCTGTTTTTCCATCCTCCTGATGTGCAATCCGAGCACATTTGCCTGAGTTAAATACATGCCAGCCATATGATAAAGTTATCGTTGGTCTTGAACTTCCCTTTCAGTACACCCTTCAGAAAAATGCTAGCAAAGCTCCGAGTTGTTTTACCTTTAAATCACCGCCCCGATAGCAACACGGAGCAGTATCTATCACAGAGACACAGAGGGTCAGTTAAAATAAAATTTTCTCAATCTTTTATTTATTTATGTTCGCAATAGCCACCGTCACCGCCGCGAGAGCAACTCGGAGCTCTAAACGATGACCAGCTTCGCGTCCCTGTCGCATCCCGTAAGCCTCGCCTTCACACCGTCTTCCAATAATCATTCTCTGCTCTCTTCTCCTCCTCCCAATTCGATCGCCTTCCGAAAGCCCCAATTCCACATACCTGGACGGCTCCGACCCAGCATCCTTCAACACCGACCGCCGTGCCACGCTGCATCCGGCGCCGAAAACGCCCCGGAGGAGGAAGAGGAGGCGCCGGTCCAGGAACTCAAGGTTCCCGTCGCTTGGCTGACCCCATCGATTGCCCTACAGGTCTGCCCTAATCTTGAAAAATCGATGTTCTTGTCTTCGCTTAGATGAATTGTAGCAAAAAAAAAAAAAAAGATGCGATTTTTGATCTAACAAACCAGTCAAGATACCACATTTGATCGAAATTTTAGGGACTTCTTCGTTTTCTTTCTGCTTTCTTCAGGAATCAGAGTGGCTCCGAGCCGCTTTGCACAGGTGGTTGGACGACGAATACTGCCCCGAAGAGACCAACGTAGAGATCAGCAAGGTCGCGGCGAGCTCGTACCTGGAATCGCTGATGGAGCGGCGGTCGGAGCTGGGCGAGATATTGCTCAAGATGGCGAAAGATTTGGAGAGCCAAGTTTCGTTCCGAGAGAGCTTCCATGGGGCGTTCTCATCGGCCAATGCGGCCATCCATTTGATCACTTTGAGGATCGACTCCATGGCCGATTTGCCCCGAAACAGATGAGTCTTCTTGAGGAATAGTAATAGAAAATTTACTGAAAAAAAAAAGAATACACGATCAGCAATGGACGATGTGACGATACAAGTTCATGTATAAAACAAGAACTGAGTCGTGACTTGAGAGTTTAAAATCATGAAGACATGCTCTATTTATTCTTTGACATGTCCTCTGTTGCATCGCGATTCAACTGAGCCAAGTTAAATTTAATTACGTTCGAACTTATTTATTTTATTTATCCAGTTCAAGTTTGTTTATTAAAAATTTTAGTTTATGAATATTTTTAAAGATTTTAATCTATCTCTTTTATAATTTTTATTAAATTTTATATATTTATGAAATTTATATTATTTTTAATTTTTAAAATAAATATATTATGAATATTAAATTTGAATTTTTAATATAATATAATTTTTTTTATTTATAAATATTGTTGGGCAAAATCAAAAGGTTTGTTTTATGGTAGAAAAGGCCTCCCACGCTATTGTAGAATGATATAATTATAATCATCCTAGTGTTATTCTTATTATTATCCTAGTTTATATTTTTTATTTAAATTCTAAATTGATCAAATGCATTATAATATGTTTGTATTTTTCATTTAAATTTTAAATTGATCGAATGTGTTGTAGTGATTACAATTTCGTAGTTATTACAATTGGATTATCACACAGTTATAATGTAGCTACTACAATATAAAAAACAAATCTTTACCAAAAGAATTAAAATTGTTTGAAGCTTTCAAAAAGTCTTTAAACGATATTTTTTGGATTAAAATCAGATCATTATATGTTTCACTTTATAACTAATTGTAGATCTCTAAACGAATTTTGATTTAATATAATATACATCATTTAATCCAAGTCAAGGTATAGTTTCTTTAAACTTATCCGTCCAAAAGTTATGAAATCCAAGTTGTTATAATACATCTCCTATTTAATTAACTGTCCATTCGATGGATTAATGAACCCTAAACATTAATTAGTCCGACCCTTTATCGAGTCGATTACTATTCAGACTCATAACCTCGGGTCAATGGGTAACTAACCTATCAACCTGTGGTCAGATCTACCCCTCGATCTCAAAGAACATCAATATAGAATTTAAAAATAAATATTAATTTAATATTTAATAATATGAAGAAAAATATATATCCAAATGCAAATAAATTATTATATAAATATTTAAAAGAAACTAATTAGAAAATTTTAACACTGTTTTTAAATTATCTAATTTAACACTGATTTCTTAAGCTGCAGAAATAAATTCAGCAAAATTAATAATATGAACCTTCATTGGTTTAGGCCTATAATCATAATCGAAATAGCAAATTATAAATACTGTTAACAAAATTTCCTATTTTAACGGGTAAAATTGACGCTATTTACTGTGATTCCTAAACCAATGAACACGAGAACTTAAGAAGACGCCGATTCCTTCTGCCTCCTGCCCTCGTCGACGAAACCGCCGTCCGCCACACGGTTCCGGCGATTTTCGCATCGTCGGTCCTCGAGCTCGCTTCTCTTTGGACTGCTATCTGTCTCTCTCCTCGTCGGGGCCCTCGTGTTCCTGCCCCTCGCGCTCGCTGCTCACCTGGCGTAGGGCACCCTGGGTAAATCTTCTCCTCCTGGGCTCAGTTGGTGATCCCGGAGGCAAAGTTTGTTGTTTGGATGTTATCATTCGTCTTGATCGATGGGATTTGTGATTTTGGCTTGTTCGTGGCTACTATGCTTTTTTTAGGGTTCTGATGTAACTAGAACATTGTTTATTCGATAATTTCTCTTTGATACGCATTCGTTTTGCTTTACCATGGTAGATTCGTGCTGTTTTGCAGACTCGGTCGTCAGAAGAAGTATCCGGGTCTTGAATTAGTTAGGATTTAGTGTTTCTTTGGTTGTTGAATTCTCTTGGACAATGATTTCTTCAGTGTAAGAAAGATGGAGATTGGGACGTTTTTATACGAATGCCATTTCAAAATATTGACTTGCGGTTTGTGACGTTTTCTGAGGGGTCAGTGACAGTTTGATCGAATCATCCTTGGTTCTTTTGCAGATTTTCATAATAAAGTTCAGATAGATTGCTTGAGGTTTTTCAACCTGCATCTTTGGACTTCTACTTGCAAGAAGGTGAAGAAAGTTACCTATCATTCGTTTCTTACTGACATTTTGTGCATTTGTTATTAGTTTATTGGCTTGGATCGTCATGAAATTTTTTTTCTTCCTTTTTTAGATTGATTTATTTTCTTAGGTCTACAATACATCATGTAAGTTCCAATATCTTTACTTTATCTGATATTAGTGTTTCTATGATTCTTGAGAGTGAATTTCACCCATTGTTTTTCCCATCAACCAAAGTTTGTCAAAACCAAGGTTCAAAAATTTGAGTCATGCCAAAGTTTTGGTCTGACTGAAATAATACTGCTTTGATGTCGTTCTAACATTTTGATGTATGGTGCCGGTAAGAGGAAGGAGATAAAGAAGAAGAAAAGATAACATTATTATTTTAATTCATCTTGGCCTTAATTATAACTTGCCAAGAGGTGTTGAATGTTGGCATGACATGATGCTTATTGACATGGTTGAAACAATGGCCCAGGAGACATTCCCTATGTTGAGTAATATCGAGTTTCGGTAATTTATCAGAACAATACGGTTTGACTGTGTCACCTGGCATAATTCGAGATTCTAAACCATGGTCAAAACCACTAAATAGGTATTTGGAGAGTTTGGTTACCTCATGTCATGTTACCATATATATGACTTGGAAGTAGGTTTAACTTGTTTGATTCACATGAAACTCTTATTAAAATTACCAGGCATTTAAGATTATCATGTTGATTTAACAAAATCTATTACCAGGAATTGCAAAAGTTCTTTTCAGATCTCCAATATAATCACTTACTGATTGCCTTGTATTAATGCCCCTCTAGTAGACTGAGTTATTGTGACAATTGGTTATCTACTTGATTTTTTTTCACATAAGCAAGCATCATACTAAAGTTAACCTACCACAACTAGGTTAATGATGATGACAAGTTCTACTTGTTCTTTTAATTATAATGTACATCTAAACTGACTAACAATAACAAGTTTGACCATGTTCAAGTGGGGGGCATGTCTCCATTCTGAAACTTTGAACTACTAAGCATGATAGCTAGTGATATTAAATACCTAACTACAAGATCATCACACTAATGGAGTGAAAATGGTGAGATGCTAACAATGAAAAAATTAATCAAATTAACAAAAAGATCAATTGATGTAAAATTGTACGATTATATTTATAAAATGTTTAAATAAAAGTTTTACATTAAAAGATGTTTAGACGTATACACATGAAAAAAATTCAGCAAGTTGTTAAAGGGTTAATGGATGTAAAATTGTCAAATGTATTTGTAAAATGATAAAATAAAGTATATTGGGGATCAAAGTTCTTTTGTTTTTCTATGTTTTGTAAATATAAGAACATTCTTTTGAGTGATTATTCTTATTTGATGGTAAAGTTGCCACACCTAAATAACTTCAAAGTGTGTTTTTCTAAATTTCAATGCTTATTTGTTGTCCTTTAAGGAAGCCCTTGCCTTTGCCATAGTGTTGCTTTCGTTGAAAAGATTTTTATAGCCTATGTTGTTATGCAGGTATTTCTATTCGTGGAGAGCCAGTGAATAATGTTGTTTTACTATGAGAATCAGTTGTTGTTGAAAGGATTCAAAATAGGATGCTTATTCATTTTCTATGATATCATTGGATAAAATCAGCTCCATAGGAAGCAGGATCCTTTTGTCGCTAACATTTCAAGCGAAGAGACTTATCTTCTTCTTGTACAAATATATTTGATCATAATAATATTTAATGGAGTGTAACAAGGAAGAGGCTCTAAGAGCCAGGGATATTGCTGAAAAGAAGATGCAAAATAAAGATTTTGTTGGCGCACGGAAGATTGTTCAAAAGGCTCAGAATATCTTCCCAGAGCTTGAGAATCTAGCTCAGATGCTTACTATTTGTGAAGTTCATTGCTCTGCCGCAGTTAAAGTTGGAGGAGAGATGGATTGGTATGGAATTCTGCAACTGGAGACAACAGTAGATGACTCTTCTATCAAGAAACAGTTCAGAAAGCTTGCGCTTCTACTTCATCCTGACAAGAACAAATTTGCAGGTGCTGAGGCTGCCTTCAAATTAATTGGAGAAGCAAATGTTGTTCTGTCTGATAAGACAAAACGACATCTTTATGATATGAAAAGGAAGGTTTCCCCAAGATTTGACCCATCCAGGCAACCTGCTCCACAGATGAAGGACTATTATGATAGAAATAATTTTGGTGCTGTGAACTTTAGTGGCGTCAATAATCAGCAGCAACAACCTTCAGCATTTGCTACTAATCAGACATTTTGGACAATTTGCCCTATGTGTGGCTTGAGATACCAGTACTTCAAGAGCATATTGTATAAATCCCTCCGCTGTCAGAACTGTCTGAAACTTTTCATTGCATATGATCTAGCTGCAAACATTACTCCCACTAGGGTAAACTCCAGCCAACCATGGAACACCTTTAATCCCCATGTGCCTCAGCAGACAAATAATACCAACCAGCCAAGTCAATCTGGAAATGCCTCTTCTACTAGGGGATTTAAGGGAAGTGTTGATGGGGGACCGTATAGCCACTTTGAGCATGGAGGTCAACAACCGCATGTGAAAAGAAATAAGGTTAATGATAATGGTGATGCAAGGAGGGATGCTAAACCTCCAATGGCTAAGGCTCCCAAACCTCCAACGGCTAAGGCTAATCAGAAGAGAAGCAGGAAGGTGGTTGTAGAGGCTAGTGACTCTGACACCACTAGTAGTGATAGTGAAGACGAGACTACTCAGGTAAATGACCCTCAAACACAGCATTTTTCTTCATCATGTGCACCAACCCGACGGTCAACCAGGCACAAGCAGAATATCAACTATAGTGAAGTTGGAAGTGATGAAGATGCTGACAATTTTCCTACTTCTGGTTATAAGAAGCCGAGAGGTGAGCCATCAGGAAGTTCTGATGAAGTTGTTCCTGGATTTAATGCCAATGATTCCACTGAGGAAAAATCGAGGGAACAGGAAAATGGAAGTAATCTGGCTGATATAGACACTGGAACGGAGTCAGGGACTGAAAGAGTACTTCGTGATGCATCTAGCACTATGACCCCACCTGATCATGGTTCATTCTCATATCCTGATCCAGAATTTTTTGACTTTGATAAGCTTAGGCACACAAGTGAGTTTGTAGTTGATCAGATATGGGCTCTTTATGATAATGTTGATGGGATGCCTCGGTTTTATGCACGAATTCGTAAAGTTTGTAGCACACATTTCAAGATACAATTTACTTGGCTTGAGTGTAATCCCTTGAATGATGTTGTGATTACTTGGCGTGATGCGCAATTGCCAATTGCTAGCGGGAATTACATACTAGGTTCCACAGAGTCCTCTGAAGATCGGTTGATGTTTTCTCATTCTGTATCTTGGGAAAAGGGGAAAAAAAGGAGCTCATATAATATATATCCGAGAAAGGGGGAGGTCTGGGCTCTCTTCAAGAATTGGAATATTGGGTGGAGCTCTGATGCTGGCAAACAGAGAGTTTACGAATATGAAGTTGTAGAAATTCTCTCAGACTTTGCAGCAGGAACTGGAATTGGAGTGACACCCTTGGTAAAAATGGATGGATTTGTGAGCCTGTTCATGCAATCAGAAGAGAAGGTTACAGCTTCATATGTGATACCACCAGATGAAATTCTGAGATTTTCTCATAATGTTCCTTCTTACAGGTTGACTGGGACTGAAAGAGAAGGTATTCCTCAAGGGTGTCTGGAACTTGATCCTGCATCTCTTCCTACCAACTTTTTGGAGTTATTTCCTTCTGCAAGTCCATGCAGTGGCAGGAGCAGAACTGGGAATTTGAATGAGCCTAGCAGTTCAGGCATCAAACCCACTACTTATGAGAAGCCTGGAAGCAGTGGAGTCCAGAGGACAAAGAATAGCATAGTTCAGAACTTTCCCCAGGACAATGTAAAGGGTATTGATGACATGGAACAATATCAAGCAGGTGAAAGGCAACAACAAGATTTGAGGCATGCCCAAAATTATACAAAAGAGCCTAAGATAGATACAGTTGAGAAAGATGAGTTGGGTACTGGGCACATCGATGCTTCTGAAAATGAAAATTTGGCTACTATTTCATCTTCAAACTCCATAATTTATGAATATCCTGGAGCAGAATTCCATAATTTTGATGATGCAAGGACATTTGAAAATGTCCAATGTGGTCAGATTTGGGCATTATATAGCGATGTTGATAAATATCCCAATTACTATGGGTTGGTAAAGAAAGTTGAGTTAGATCATAAAGTGCATGTTGCATGGCTCGGAGCTTGCCTTATGACAGCAGAGCAGGAACATTGTACAAGTGAGGGGTTGCCAATCTCCTGTGGAACATTTAAAGTGGAGCATCATCATATTGTGGAATTTGACAACACAGGTATTTTTTTCTCATCTTGTACAGGCCAAACCAAATGCTAAGAAGGACATGTATGATATTCTTCCTTGTCATGGCGAGATTTGGGCTGTATATAAGAATTGGCATGCTGGATGGAGACGATCAGACTGGGAGAAATGTGAATATGATGTGGTAGAGATTTGTGAATGTACTGATGTGGCCATTAAAGTCAGAACTTTAACGAAGGTAAATGGTTACAGAGCTGTCTTCAAATACGACGTGGAAGCAAGACCTGGGACCATGGATATATCTGCTTGTGAATATGTTAGATTCTCTCATAGGATACCTTCATTCAAACTGACAAATGAGAGAGGAGGGAAACTTAATGGTTGTTGGGAGTTGGATACCGCATCTGCACCTAGTATTCTCTACTGATACCAGACAATGCATAATTCAATAGTGTTGACATAACTCCTCATGGCTTATTAAGCATCTTCCAGTGCACGGCAATTATCTGATGCTGGTACCTTCACAGGTTTCTTTGAGAATGACAGCATGAGAATCATCATGCATATTTGGGCATGCATCACGTCTGTGTATTCACCATGGGTTTTCATGTCTAAAAGCTAACTCGCCATGTTTGCTAGTAGTTTTGGTGTTTTGATACCAGCTACCAGTGTTGCAGGTTGCAGATTCTGTTTTTTGATCGGTACACAAGTTGAATTAACCTGCCATTCTCCTTCCTTTTTGTCTGTGCTCGGTGATGATCCTGAAAACTCCTTTTGTGTTGTTTAACTGTAAATATTTAATGTTGGTTGTAGGCCTCATGATGGTTTTAGCTCCAAGCTTCTCTTGACAAATTCAATTTCAGATAGTTAATGCACATATCACTTCGTCCTGAGCATGGTATTATTCCTGTAATCTATCTGTTGAATCAAACCTCTTTTTTTTTTTTTTCTTTCATCTGTGATGTTAAATTTTATGCATTTAGTTAGACCTTAGTCTTTGATCTAGCAGGCTTCTGGATCTAGTTGGTCGATGCCTGAGTGAATTTAGATATCTTGATGTTGCTCTTAGGCATTTGGTACAATGCTTTTGGAAGGAAATAGATAGTCTTTGTGCATTGGAAGATCTAAAATTCATGGACCTGCTGTTTGGTTGCTTGCGCTGAAAATACCTGCTAGTCTCGTAAGAGCAAATGTCGCAAGTAAATTACAACTTGATTGGATAAATGCTGATAAATTTTGCTTAGATATTGCAGGTGGCAATTGCATTTATTCTTCTTTGGATGATTGCTACCAAGAGGCCATAATATTCTCTATTTACGTGGAGAACATGCATATAGTTTCATTTTAAAGTTAATTTGCTCAGAGGTTCCTTATATTTATTTAAAATAAATAATCCTCCCGTTGTAATCTTGTCACTTAATGTTTCTGTAAAGATTAAATAAAGAGCCTGCTCACGCTTCTGACCTAAAAAAACATATAATATTGAATGACTTAGCATTTATACAGGTAAAAATATTTTATGAGTTTGTTCATGATGCTTCTAAATAAAAAGGCACATATCAATATTCTATTCATTTTATTATGATTTTACTTGAATATTATTGTCACACCTATCGATTCACGGAGAAGTTAGAATTATTACAAAAATATATATTAGACAAAGGAAAGTTTACTTCTTCCGATTACATTTATTCTTAGAAATTTACTTATTTATATTAAAAAATGTTTTTGAGAATTTTTTCCTGCTGTTTAAATGCAATACTAAAATCTGTAAAAGGTTTTTTTTTCTACTTAATGCATAAGTGCTAATTAAGTCTGTAATTACCAAACTTGCATAAACTGATTGACGCATCTAATCCAACATTATCAACAGCTCACCTTGCAGACTTACGTAAACTGATGAAAAGAAAATTTATTCAACAAAATGAATAATTTATAAATAAATAAATAAAACTTTTAAGTTATATATACTTATATTTTGTATTAACTAAAAAGATTCCATGAATCATAATTTTCTACAGGACTAAATACCGAAATATGAAAAAATAATTTTTGAAGACCTATGTTACACTCATAATTATGCATAGTAGATCTGATTGCTTATGTTATCAATTTTGTAAGACAGAATTAACAGTTTCCTCAGTTGTTATCAGCAACTTGATAAAAGATCTTCAAATAAAATTTCTGTCACTACTCTTCCCGATTAACAGTTTCCACAGTTGTTATCGCCTCAAAGATTAATTTAATCATAAAAAAGTTGCTTAGATCGTTTCAGTTGTACAAGAGTCCATTTCAAGAAGGGAAATACTTTTTTAATTCAGGGAAAAAAGAAAAAAGAAAATCGATTTGTATTGTTCTAATGCAAAATAACAGCCAA
Organism: Curcuma longa; assembly: GCF_044706935.1. Taxonomy (NCBI): domain Eukaryota; kingdom Viridiplantae; phylum Streptophyta; class Magnoliopsida; order Zingiberales; family Zingiberaceae; genus Curcuma; species Curcuma longa. The sequence continues at coordinate 484,964 of NW_027435603.1, read as the reverse complement.
AAAGAATATATCCCGAGTTTATTCATCAAAGGTTCACCTTCCTCAAGATTGGGTTTCTTTCAATGGTATGGCACTAACGCCACCAATCTCATGAGGATTTTCTTGCTGAATCGTCCTGCCCTCTCCAAGGATTGAGAGCATCTCGAATTGCTTGAGCCTCCGGAGTGCTCTCCCAGGCTCGCTTTTCGGACTCTAGAACGGTGACCTTGTCATCTGGCCAACAAGGACGAGCATATAGAGCGATTATATTTCTAATAATTAACAGAGGTGCATAGGGGAAAAAAGAAACATCTGTTCATGAGAATCATATTTGCTCATTGTTTTAAACACTGGTGTATGCTCATGATAGTTGCTGAGACTCAAAATTGCTCCGTATTTAGTTGCAGTCAATAAAAAAAACCAAAACCAAAACCAAGTGGTGCTTCCAGATGAGTCCAAAAAATACAGGTGCTCCTGAAGTGAATTAGGAAAGCTAAGAGGATGGATGAGCAAACACAATGGCTGCTCCACTAAACTTTCAAATCATTTTCGAAAAACAATGAGTAAACAGGCTAGTTCACTTGAGCATTAATGAGCTACACCACAGCAGTTACAGCAAACAAAACTTCAAACTCCCACAATACAAAAATGGCATAAAATACTCATGATCATGATAAAATGGTAACCCGGTGCATGAAGCTCCCGCTAATATTGGGTCCTGGGGAAGGATTTATTATACACAGTCTTACCCTACTTTGTAAGAGATTGTTTCTGAGACTCAAATCCGTGACCTCGTGATCATGATAAAATTAATAAATTGGAGATATTTTGCTACTGTCTCAATGTTTGTGTGGTATCTATCTATCTTAAATGAGTATCCAAGCTATAATTGATACAGGATGAATTGTCAATATGCTACTTGGTTCACGCTCAAGTCTAAGAGACATTCCATTCTCTTGATCTCCTGTTAGAATGTAGCACAATGAATTCCTTGAAAGATTGCCCAAGAATCACATTTGAGTTTGCAAAAAAAAAAAAGATTGATAACATTATGTTGAACTAAAGCTACTCAGAGAAATTTCATGCTAACCATTTGGTTTATAGATATATGAAGACTGAAAAGGTCCATTTAGCACAGCCCCTTGTTCAGGTAAGAGAATGTCCATGGACCATGGATTAATCGCTTCTGTCCTGTAGTCCATGCCATAAATTTTCATGTGAAATTCACACCTTTCTGAAGTTGTGCACACATAAAAAAAGTGCGACAAGAAAGAGTAACTCCATGATATGTACTCGGAATCAATTAAAAGCAGCATCAATCAATGTTTACTTATTGACTGCTTCTCCAATGATTCATGTGCTCCTAAAGGCTCATACATATATTGCTCTTTCATGCAAAGTGCATTTGAAACAATTTAAGCTACCTTTACCTTGTAAAGGTACTGAATCCTAGCAGCAACAACATCACTTCTTGCTTGACTAGGATTATTCTCCTTGCATTCAGAATAATGATTTATCAAACTATAATGTTACTGTTTGGGACTTCATGTAGTGAAATACAAAGACACCGTCAGTTTGTCTGATCATAAGTTGCACACATCAATCCTATCAGTGACCTAACCTGGGTTTCAACAGCTGACAAGAATAAATCTTCATGAGTCATTTCATCCAATACAAGAAAGGTAACAATAGTTCCTCTTTGACAGAGTGACAATGTGTCACTGCCTTTTGTGGCAACCTTTTGTTACGTTCACTTCCTCACTTGAAAGCACAAAAAATAGGTAATTACTAAATCCAGCAAGAGGTTTTGGCTTTCAGTTGAACTACGCATCTAGCAATGAAGTTTAATAGCTGAGTTTTCAATTTTGTAGCAAATCTAAACAATTCTTAATCCACATTAGGCCAATTCTCATTCACTAGCAACACTGCATATATAACTCAATTAGTTTGTATACTTAACTATCACCTATCTTAATTAAATTTATTGAATTAACCCTCAAGGTTTCAAGAAAATATGCAAGATCAGTGCATGGCGCATATGCAGTTGCAAAGGCATATGCAGTGAAATATTAAATTAATATACATATATATTAATATATAAAGTATTTATTACTTGCAAAACAAAGTATGTTTAACATTTTAAGTTACAAACTACCAAGAAGAGTAGCTTAGGGGTTTAAGTCAATTTGATTCAGTTTAAATATTTAAATAAATCAAATAACATTTTCTTAATTGTACATGCAGACACTACATCACAGTCCTCTTCAAAACAGACATAGGCGGCTGCATATGGGGCCCAAGGAATAAAACCATGTTTACCCTACTAAACCTAAACTTAAACCAGTTTAAAGCCTACACATAAAATCATCAAACTCAGGATGAAGGGAGAAATTTAATAGTTTAAGCATACCATTGACTTAGATGTTGACTAAGCAAATTTGGAGATATGGCATGAATAATGAAGCAAACTAATGATAGATCCATGGGAAGCATGCTTGACTATATTTGGTAAGGATCCCGAATTTTAAGATAAATTAATTGTTTTGGACTGTGGGATAGAATTCATTAAGAAAAACATGAAGATCAGAATAAAATTAGGTAATGAATGCAACTAATTATTGCACTCGTGCTAACTAACTAATCACAGCTTCGATTGGCAAACCATATATGGATTTACAAGACAAATAGATGAAAAGGACTATTATTGTGCTGTCAATCTGCTGGAAAATTTGATACAAATCCAAACCAGAGCACAAGCTATAGATGAAAGCAATAGTAAAAGATAGCGACAATAAGATTTGATAACCTCTATGGAACCAAATATTCATTTTAGATATGAGATAAGGTAAGCCACCAAGGGACTTCCTAATTCAATAAAACATTAGGAATTAATCAAACCCTAATGATTCTTTTGCTATATAAAAGGTTCTCTGGAAGAGTAAACTCCTGAATGATTTGCCAAAACCTGAACAATGGTCGATTCATACGATAGAGGTGTACCCAGTTATCCCCACTATGTACTTGTTTTCAGAAGTTTAACACCCCTACATCTAATCCACCCCAAACCAATTCCATGATCGCCTTCATAATAGGAATTCAATTTGTAACTCACATAAAAAGGACAACTTAACTAATAAAACAACAATTACTCCGGATTCACAGACCTATAGTGCAGGAACTTCCCCTTGTCGCAGGAAAATAAAAAAGGAGCTTAGCAAAAGAGAGGCTACACGATTTCTGCCGCTAGGGTAAAGCAAAGCGAAGGAAGACCACAAAATCCATCAAATTAGTGAATAAGAACAGTACAGGGCGAAAAGAAGGATGACGACTTACAGAAACCAGTGTGGATCATGAAGACCTCCATGGACGCTCCGATCAACGCCGATACCGCGCCAATCTTCAAGTACCAATCCAGAAACTTCATCGCCGATTAAATTTGAAGACAAAAACAGAAACAACAAAATCAAAGCCTCAGCGTGGATCCGCAAATCAACCAGTCGCGACGGCGACGCGAAACAAAGCAAGAAACGAGAGACCAAGAATCAAGATGACACACTACAGGCCGCCGCAGAAGAACAGGCAGAGTAACACGATACCGGATTCGAGCCAGTTCTGACCAACCCGACCCGCTTATATCATAGGGACACTTCTCTACCCGATCCGACTCAATCAAGTAGTAAGTAAACCTAGTTGATGTAAATTAAAGATAAACAGCTTTTTACTTGAAAAACCTTTAAAAAAATTATCATCAACAGTAGTTTCATCTTTCTATTTCTATCTGTTTGACCTTTGCAATTTTTTTTTGATAAATTAAATTTTTAATTCTTAAAATTAATTAATTTTAAAAATAATAGATCTTTCCATAAAAAATTTTATCGGTTCATTAAAATAAATTAGAGTATCAACAGTTGATCTTCATCATAGACGCATCACTGTATTCAGTCAAATAATAATTTGATATGTTTAAATAATCATACCTTCTGTAAAAAAAGGTAAAATTCACCATCCTAACAGTTCTACACGGTCGGCCGGACGACGGAGAAGGTAAATCAAAAAAATTATAATTGACCATAACGAAAAAGGATATTATCTGAACTTTATCAAAATTTGAACTCTTGTCCTCTTTTACAATTCTTTTCTCTATACTTAGAGGCTTACAATCTCTTCTCTATTAGAAGGTCAAATACAACTATCTACATTTGATTTTTTTTTTTTTAAAAAAACGTTTATTTACCAAACATCTCTATTTTTAGCTTGATTGATTCTACCAATTCCTTGCAGGGATAGGAATTACAGAGAGAAGCGATTTACGAGTGAAAGATTGATAAAATAACAACAAAGGAATTTTTCTTGTTTACTCTCCCTAAAACACAACCTTCCTTTCTGTTTTTGGATTCCAACGAGCCGTCAAAGCAGAATCAATGCAATATTTTATCACATCCAACATTCAAAGCTTATAAATCTGCAATTAAAGAGACAATTACAGTTCAGATATTTTACACAGGTTCAATCGTTGAGCTCCAGGAATTCACTGCTCCAAAGCAAGCTGCTTGTGCCTGTGCAGATCCCTGAGGTACTTGGAGCAGGTGTAGTCATCATCCATTTCGCCACCATCAAACAATGGCGTTTTCGCAACTTTCTCCTTCGATTCTCCTCCGATGAGCTCGATCGATCCCTCTTCGCCTTTCAGAAACCGCACCACCTGCACCAGGATCACACACACACACACAGACACTTGATTGATGGTTTCATGATGATGTCGGAGCGAGAGAAGAAGCTTGTGTGCTTCAGCTCACCTGGTTCATGGCGGGCCTCGAGGTGGAGAGATGATGGATGCAAACCGAAGCGACTCGCAGTGCTCGTGCCAATTCGTCGCTGTCGTACGCACCTCGTAGAGAAGCATCCACGAGTTCCTCGACGTTGTTTGCGTCCAGCAATGGTTTTGCCTGTCGCAAGCATTGACAGATTCCGGCCATGGTTGAGCTTGGCGAAGAGTTGGTAGTTAAACAAGTGAGCAAAACCATGTTTACCCAAATCACCAGGCTCTGCCTCGATGAATCGATGGCTCTCCTTCCCGTTACGATCTCAAGCAGCAGCACCCCAAATGCGAACACATCAGTCTTCTCGTTCACCACTCCATGCATGAAGTACTCTGGCGCCAAGTAACTGTTCGACTTGTTAATCTCCTCAAGAACAAAGCTACAAGGAGATGTCTTACCCAAACGTGCCTTCGATGGGGAACACGACATGGTGATTCCACTTGCCGGGCAGCCACTTCGCGAGTCCGAAGTCGGATATCTGTGGAGCATCGTGCAATATTTAGAGACATTGAGGGGGAGAGATCCACAGATGCAGGTAGCTGCTACCTGAGGCTGGAAGTCTTCAGTCAGTAGAATGTTGGAGGCCTTGATGTCTCTGTGGATTATGCGCCTTTGGCAGCCTTCATGGAGGTAGCGAAGCCCTTCTGCTATGCCAAGTGCAATCTCGAACCTCAGCTTCCAGTCGAGCTTTTGGTTTGAACCTGAAGAACTAATGTCAGCTTCAACACTCTGATGCATGATGATCTGAGGAAGAAAGAAAATGCTGACCGTGAAGCACAGAGGCCAAGCTTCCATGAGGAGAGAACTGCAAAACCAAGTGCAAGCCACCTTCCACGCTGAATCCAAGAAGCTGTGCTGCATTTGGATGAGCGACATGAGCGATGATTCCGAGCTCAGACAAGAAATCTCCTATTCGTTCCTCCTCGCTGTCCTTCTTGATCAGCCTCTTCACGGCCACGAGTTGGCCGTCAGCTAGGCAACCCTTGTAGACCTCGGCATGGCCGCCCTTGCCGATCAATTTCTCTGTCAAAATTAAACGGAAAGGTATTCAATTTATCACTGTGAGGAACACACTTGTCTTTAACAAAACTTTTTCATGCCTGGACAAAATCCATCAGTGGCAGCAGCAAGCTCTTCGTAAGCAAAGCTCCTCCATGAAGGCCTTGCCGTTTTGACCTCCAATGCAACTTCTTTTCTTTCAAACGTACCCTTGCTGCTGCTGCTCTTGATCCCCTCCATTTTGATCTCCAATGCAACTTCTCTTCCCTCAAAACTATCCTTGCTGCCGCTGCTCTTGATCCTCTCCAATGCCCCACCCAGGCTCGATCGCCTTGTTGTTGGTGGTGGAAACGTCGACAGCCTCGTCATCGATCTCTTCTTCCTCATTATTAGCCCTGCAATAAAGGTTCTCCAGTGCAGGCTGTGGGACTCCGGCCCTGGCTCATATAGGGATATCGGTTGGTCAATTGATGAAGTATCACTGCTTCTGCTGCTGCTGCTGCTGCCATCGGAGTCTGCATTTGATGCAGTGCTCTCAAGAACCCCTCTTGGCGAGCTTTGGTTAGAGTCTTCATCAATGCAAGCACTGTTTGTTTCTGATCCGGAGTTGTGTTCATTCTTCTCTTTTCCTAAGATCAAGAGAAACGAAATTGTCAACCAAGTCAAATTTACTATCAGAGATGAGCTAGAATTATTCGATGCAATACTAAATTATAGCCTCTCAGCCATATTTCAATCTTGTTGCTTGCAAAGTCATCCTAATCGGATTAGGTCCTGTTGTCTAAGAATAGGCATAGATTATTCTTCCATTCCTCTAATTTTTGTATGCTTACGCTTTGTTCTTCCCCCATCCTCTAAGAAACAGAGCCTTAATTACTCCATCAGACTGATCTCAGAACTTGCATTTTTGTTCATTAATCACACTTGTAAGTTTGTTGATGTAATTCTTGGCATTGATTTATTTGAATTGCTAATAAATATTCTCAAATTACTTGCACGCAAGGCATGTTTCTCACTTGATTTGTTTGAAATTTCCCAAAAGGGAGAAGAAAACAGAGGAATAAACCCCAGCTTTGTAGATGAACTGCAATCATACAAAACATAAAAAAGAAAACAAAAAACTCTCAAATTTTTACTTCACAGAGGAGAAACAATGATCTGAAGCTAACCTTCTTCTTCATCTGTAATCGAAGAGTCCTTCTGAGCCTCTCCCTGTGAAGAAAGCTGCTCCTCTACTTCTAAAACTACTTTATTAAATCCAAAACAAAAACAAGAGGGGAAACAGAAAAATACTAGTAATAAATAAACAAACCTCGTTCAGAATCCAAAGAAGCCTCCTCTGGATCAAGCTCTGGAGACAAGAGAAGAAGCTCTATGAGTTTCATCACTCAAACCATGCAGGTCATAACCAAGTTGGAAGAGAAGAGATTTTAACTGAAGAATCACAGAAGCAAAAGGCCTTACCTTCCTTGGAAGTCATCAAGTTTCCCTGATTTGGTGGCAAAATTCAAACTTGGGTGAGAGGAAACAGAAGAAGAGGAGAAGAGTTGGCTTCGCAGGGGTTGGGAAAGCCCTTCAGGTTTTGCTGGGTCAAGAAGAAAACTGAGAGGGAAGCAAGCAAGAGATGATTTCAAAAACACCTGAGGATTTCTTGAAAAGAAGTGCAACGGCGGAATCAAAGAACGCAGGAGGGATTCTTAAAAGGAATTCTTTATGGGAAAAAAATTAAAGAATTGAGAGGGAAGTGGATCAAGTTCTTGAAATGGAGCTGGTTTCTGGGTATCTTTTGGGGAGGGGACCCATGAAAAGGGAAGGTCAAGATTTACTTGGATTTGGTCATTAACAGTGCCTTGGATTGAGGTCCTGATTTTTATAAATAAAAATAATAATAATTATTTGACCAAAAAAAGAAGAAAAAAAATCCAAAGAATATTATGGCAGATTGATGGAGAATTTCATTTTTCCATTTAAATTTTAATTTGTAATTCATGATTTCAAATGTCTGGTAGCAGCATAAATATGCACCAATTATGCATTCATCTCTTAGATAAATATTTAATTTAATTTATAAGGATAATAATATTGTTAATTGAGCTTGATAAAAAAGCTCAAATTTAACAAATAAATAAAGAAGTTTGAATGCAACTAAGTTTAGCTCAATTCAGTTCGTTTATGCTAGTTAGGATATATATTCAATTCTAAAAAGTTATAGTAAAATTTAAAATTGCCCCTTCAAAGTTTTAGATTGATACAAAGAGATATAGTAAAAAAAATTATTTTAAAAAATCAATATGTAATAATCTAATAGTGAATTTTTTTAATAAAAACTTTTTATAATAAGTAATAAAAATAATCCCTTGCATTGAAAAAGATCCACTAGATTGAAAGAATTGAACTATTCAATCGATTGAATTTTGAATTAATGTCTTAATCAATTGTATAATGGCGATGATACTAGATAATTGTATAATGGCACCATGACGAAGACACAAAAGAACTAGTCAAAATTAGTGTTAAGGGAGGAAAAGGACCTGATCACTCTGTTCATTTCTCCAACTTTTCTATTTATTTTTTTGAAATTTTTTTTGCTGCTTTAGTTATTGTGATTCTTCGTGATTGAACACAGTGGTAATTAAACTTTGAGAGAATTATATTTTGCTCCACCTAATTGATTAACTCACTCCACTTTGGTGGAGATGGAGACTGGTTTGATTAGGTAGGAGGACACTGAAGTGGATGGAATTGATGGATCAGTCTGGGCGTAAATTAGAAGCAATAGTAGGTTCAGTATTCCTAACTTCCAGTCTCCTGCGGCAATCCCTCTGTTTTGTTGTCTCTTGCTTTGTCGGATTGTGAAGCATTGGTCCACGGAGCCATGTAAGCTTCTGTCACGGTGTTTGACCTACGTAACTTCTCCATTGTTCTTATTATAACAGAAAGGTGGATGGACTGACTGATTTTGTTTTCTTCCTTTTATCTAACCTTCCAAGCTTTTCAGTCGATGGACGTCGGGTATGATCAAAGTCAGCTCATTTGAGAACGATTTCATGAAACTTTCTTTTTTGTAATTGAGGAATCAGAGTCAAAGAACAGCGGAGACAGAGACATGCACCAACAAGTTGTGGGATGCGAAGGTCAAAGTCTTCTACCTCAATTCACTGCGCCTGGTTCGGCATTCAGTTCACTGCGACTGGTTTGGCAATTGGCTAACCTACAAAGCCATGCATTGACATTTGGTTATGGTACAGTGGTAAAATATTTAAGAAAATAAATAAGATGATCAAAATTCAAATTTCTCATTTGAAATTTCATGCGAGATCATTTTCATCCAAAGTTTCCTTACCCTCTTCTTTCTTGAGCTCTTTCAGATCCCCAGTTAGGCCACCAGTTCGATAGAATCAATTAGCACTACATAGAAAAACTTTGAAACATGACCTTCACATGTTACAAGACGACTTCAAAAGCATTCACTTGATAATCTGACATTCTGATGATTAGAGAAAGTATAGTGGAAATCTAAAGCCACATTGGTGTCCTAGTGTAGCCAAATAGAGGGGGAAAATATATTACCACATGATCGAGATGTGTAATTGGACTTGGTTGTTATGTCACCTACTTCATATGCGGGTAACAACTTTCTGGTCACCACTTAAAAATGCACCAGCTCTGGAAAGAGATGTTACAGCAGAATTAGTTGATGAGAATAATAACAGGTGAAGAATGTGAAAGGTCTTGGATGAGAACATAAGAACCACAAGAAAAACATAAATTATGGTTTAATATTACATTTGAATTTTATTTCATGGATTATATAACATAATCACTGAACTCACTGAGAACAATCATTGTAGCACTTCTGAGCTTGCTGGAAATCATGCATATAGAGCTAAATGATGAGTGCACTCAAGTAAGCCTGAAACAAAGCAATCGCTTGGTCACATAATAATGAAGAAAACAAAAAAAAAATGATGGACCAAGGAAACACAAAACGAGATAAATGAACTGCAGTACTGCCAAGATGATAGCTCCTGTAGAGCTCAATGGATAAATAGATACCATATAACTAACAGCAATGAGTAGGATTACCACTTCTTGTTGTTGAACAAATAAATAAATGTTATTGATCTAGCAGATACTAGCTAAACACACGTCATGTCCAGGTTGTATGTTGTCTGATAGCATAACTCATTGTTTTAGACATTCAATTTGACCACTTTTGGTATTTCTTCAAAGCTATCTTAGAAGCATGGATTAACCATCATTCTGTTTCATGTGGGAGAGATGGAAGCACTTTAGGTAAGAATCTCTCTTTGTGGTAAGACTTTTTAAGTAGAACAACTCTCCAAGTTGAACACCTGAGGTAATAGCATTCGCTCCTTAAGTTCAACCTCCAATATCTAAGACTAACTTGAGAGTAGGAGTGTATACCTGCTGATCACATTCATGATGCATTCTATTTAAAGGTCAGAAATTTACAACTCTGACACTATAAATTCTCAGTCCAATCTTAATCACATGGCTCCATCCATCTAATCTACACCAAAGGCCTGAACTAGAACAAAAAAGTCCTTGATTTTTTCAGCTATATCTTTCATATTATATTACTGAGCTAATGTTCCAACAGAAATTTAGGATGAAACGCCAAAGAATAGCATGTAAGGTTTGACCAAAGAATGAAAATGCCTACATTATCACTATCTTCTGCTCTAAAAAAAGATCTTGCTTGATTGGTTCATACAGAAGGCAACAGAATTATTTTTAATAATCAGTTTAAAATGAAATATTACCTTTGCAAGATTGAGGAACAACTGGAAGATGATAGTATTATACTAGCACATCCAAATTTTGAATTTGGTAAAACACAGTTCATTATTCATCTGAAATGCATCCATATCAATGACTACTAATAATACCCATCAACAAAAATCCACAAAAAGCCAATTAAAACAACAATGCCCGGATATTGACAAAGAGACAACTACCCTGATATGGATCCAAGAAGGCAATTTCATTTGCCACACAATAACCGTTTACAAGCACAGCACAGAAGAATCAATGTCGAGGCAGAGGTGACCAATAAGCTTGCTAGATGGATGTTCAGTTTTCCCCAATGGGGCATTGAGGACTACACAACCCCATTTAAGGAAGCTAGTTACCCTCCGGTCGGCAAGACGTCCACCTTCTTAGATATGGACAAGACCATAGTCGTCTGCCTCAAGATTTGCTATTTTTGAGTCCAAGTCCGATTAAATCTGTGAATGTTCAAGGGCAAGAAACACAGAATATTTGACTCCCTCAGGTGAGTAAATTTGGTAAGGCCTTAAGGCTTCATCTTCAATCTTTACTGTTATTTTCTTATACTGCCTAAATAATACAAGTGCTGAAGTGAGTACAAACTTCTATCTTCTCAGGGTTGAATACAAGTGTTCTTCCTTCATAAGACTTTCCAAGAACTGCATTTGTCGACATTTACCTTTCTAGCAGGTAGCGATTCAGCCAGCTTAGTATATGTTATGGGCATCCTTACCCAGGTTAAGAAAGTTAAATATCGGCCCACGGAGAAGGGACAAGATCTGCGATTAATGCAGTACGATCCCTCACAATATGAAAGATAAGGGAGGGGACATTTTCTTTACCATGCATGCGACGTGTCATCCCTATTGCACTAATCCGCTCTCCCAGGTGAAGATAAGCCATATACACACTTACATCTATATACGCTAATTTAAACGTCGAAGTACCTGACCTCCATTTTAATTCTCTTTCTCTTTGAGTTTCACAGGCTTTCCATCGGTCTAGCTATAGCTATCCCTGAGTTTTCAGAGACTATGCGGTGATCTCAGGAAGGAACAGTATAGGTGGTCGAAGGAGAAGCAGTCCGGTTTTGTATCGCAGGCTCGACTATAGGTGGTCTCTCACCCAGGGCCGCTTGTCTTCTTCAACGTGACGGGTTTGAACTTGTTTCCACTATAGTGGCGACCATGCGGGAGAGATTGGGTCTCCAGCGCCATCGATGACATCAGGCAAAGATGGCCGACATGATTCAACCGATCCCTCAGATTGATGCTCCATCACCGTTCTCCTGGTACGAACCAAACTACGACAATGCGAAAGGGGCCGCAGAGGGAGAACAAGAGAGAAATCCGAAGGAAGAGAAGAAACGACGAAGAAGAGGAAAAGCGATTACAATTTTGTCGGCCTTGGCCATAAGCTTGTCAGGATCTTGAGTCGCCATGGCTACCCCCCTTTCGCTGCGCCCCCTTCTCGGCTGGTTCATCGGCTTGTGAATCGAAGCAGAGGACGAGACGAGGTGTTAGCGATGATCGATGAGAATGATCACGCTACGAAACCATATAAATGGACTTTGACATCATACAAATTCCACCTCATCCACTGCAACAGAAGTAATATGATATTTAAATTATTGCTTTTGTCACAAAGCGTCTTGAAAAAAAACACTTGAAAGTTCATAAAAAAAAGCCTTCCCCTTCTGTAATCACATATTCATTTTAAAAGAAGACCATTATTCATACACCACTACAGTTTGTAAAGTTTATAAAAGATAAAGAAAAACAAAACAAAAGAACAGAATTTTGGCTAAAGCTTAGCTCTCAGTATCAACCGTGTTTGGCTGTTCAACGATTCTGCATCCCTTTGGGCTCGGACAGCTACTAGGCAGCAGTTCTCCAAAGATGGACATTTGGCGTGTGTTACTGACCTCATGAAAGACTTATCGAGGTTATAGTAAAGTAGCACGACTGCCAGATCTGATACACTTGCAGATTTCAATGTCGACCAAATCGACCAGAGTTGTAAACCAGTAATATTATTGGAAGCTGACTAGTTCTTCAGCAACCACTTTCAAATGAAGTAATGGCTAGAAAACTGCTTCTGAAGGAGGAAGGAATCTCATCAGGAAACTTGAAAGCGACCAAATGCAAATTATGCCGAGGATTTGGAGAACGGTAAACAGCACCCCTAGCGAGTTGCTTATGGCTGTCGTATGCGATGTTATCTCAGTGCCTCTGACTGAAAAAGATAGTGCCGACACTAGCTGAGCTGCTCTGTTCAACTGGTGCAGCCTGTATATCTGAAATCATGAAAATAGTTATTTACTATCTTAAAAAAACCATTAGCAGATAAGAAAATTCTAACAGCAAAAACTATACTCACATGAAAAATAATGGGAATAAGAGGCAATGCAGGCGATTTTTTACGAGAAGCATACTGCTCGAAAGAAAATTGTACCACCACACCAACTAAGTATGGTGCAAGAGTAGCAGAGGCTGCTGGTCCAGTCCAAGGCCAAACCAAGCCCATTGTCAGGAGAGGTATTATTAGTGGCATAGCAGATGTAACTACTGAAGTTAACCGAAGACCTTGAATTTTCAACACATATAATTTCTTAGGTAATTTTGCTTGAATAGGCCTCCACAGAACATCAATTAACATAACAAAGATTGCAACTCCACTGTAGAAAAGTGCTTCTGTGAAGAATAATATGAGGAAATCTGTACATGGAAAAAAAATTAATACCATGATGAAACTTCATAATATGAGCAAGAATGAATGGAAACTACAAAGTAGAAATTTAACCTCATATAAAGTAAACTTGTTGAATCAATTGTACTTCAATATGAAAGCAAAACATGGCAACAATTATATAAAATTTGCCTCGCATCAACCCAGAATCGAGAGAATCAGATGAATACACCGAACAGATGGATGTTACATTATATAAAACATGCAATAATGTCCCAGACTATTCTTGCTCATGTGATTCTTGGTGTTATCAACTATTCGCTAATAAGTTGTATAGCATAAAATAGTTGATCTTTCTTCTTGATACAAGTTTTCTTTAGTGAAAATGCAGAGTGAGCAATCTTGTTTCTTTACAAAAAACAGCCAATGCATAAATACATTTGAGTAAGAAAGAATATGTGCAGAAACTGGTATACAACAGTTCGAAGCTCTAGGATTCATTACAAACTGATCAGTGTTACCAATATGAAAGAAATGATATTTGGTTTAGTGCACAGTCAGTAAAAAAAACATATTACACTTTCCAATCCATACTGAATAGTGCCAACGAAATATAGAGGAATGCAGTGTTCCTACAATAGTAAAGACTAGAATAAAAAATGCTTCCAGTCTTTGCACTCATATGGTTCATGTTCAGGAGGAACTGAGCAAATAATGACTCAGCAAAGAAAAACAAAAAAAAATCATTTTTTTGAGGTTTGACCACGTGCTGCTGCAGAGTATCTAGTATGTATAAATAAATACAAGATGAATGAAGTTCCAGTATCAAGAGGCCAAAATCACTTGATTCTGTACCAGCAGAAAAATGTTCATTATACTATAGGCTAGGTAGTATCCTTGATATGTTCACAAAATTAACATGCATATGCGGTCATAAAAGAGAAATGTATCTGACACCTCTAACGCCAGATTGCAAATAAGAGGCTGCATTAGGCCCTAAACCCTGGCTTTTATCCAAGTTTACCAAAATGATTGCAAATAAAGTCTAGATTTAACATCACAATTATACAAGAAAGTATACCTGTAAATAAAGAGTCCTCAAAAAAGGTAGAAAATATCTTTCGCAAGTAAAACAAGGGGAAAACCAAGAAGGCTACCAATACAGTTGGTGCAGCAAACCAAAGAATTCTAGATCTTCCCTCCCCTGAAATAGTTTCAACCTCATTTCTTAGGGAATGGTAACCATGGAACGATATAAACCCAGGTTTTCCATCAGATCTCCTAGAAAAAGCAGGCAAACTGCTTTTTGAGGAGTTTTCTTGATAATCCAAGTCAAACTTCTCTAGCTCTATATTAGCTTCAAGCTCAGAAGAGGCTGATGGGGCTTCAAAAGTAGCAAGACAAGTTAGCCGCCTGCTCAGAAGCTGATTCTTCAGTTTGAAATACCTATAGGAAGTCCGTGCTGGTAGTCCTGATCAGTTACATACACATGTACAGGTCAGGAATCTAAAAAGCCAAAAAGCAAAAAATATACTAATATCAGAAGAAAAGGCACCTTTCACTCTATGCACACTATTCTCATAGGTCTTTTGAACAGTACATCTAAATGAAGCTGACTGAAAAAGGATAATAATTATCAAAATATAACTATAGATAAAGAATACAGAATGTGCTAGAAAAGGATCAGGTTGATGAAAAGCTACTATATTACTGTACAGAAGCAACAATATTATGGGAAAAAGTAGAAGGATTCAGAAACTAGTTAATTTTAATACAGTTATATGTTAAGATCATGTTTTACAACCCATATTGTTCAAACCCAATAGTCAAGGATGGAGCCATGAATTTCATATTGGGGGGCGAAAGATGTGTTTACGTTGAGGGGGGCGGCCATGTCGTTGCCTCCCATGTGCCCCCCATTTCTATACCCCTACACCTCTTGCATTACCCCCCAAACATAAAAGATAGCTATGTAGCAGTTGGGAAAAGATTGATTTATGCCACCCAATGATTCATTAGGACTAGGTGGCCACACTTACTAATCAATCCCAGGCATGGCTAAACTTAGTTGACACCATTAGCATTTGACTTCAATAGTGTTCTAAAAAAAATAAGTTACATCAGATGAGTGATGACTGTGTCAACCTCTATTTTAAAGACAAACAAGATGATAGAGAGATTATGAAAATGTTGAATAATAATCAGAAAAAAATAATATCTTATGAATTGAATAAATAAGCTTCAGATCTATGGTTCTAAATTTCGTTCATGTAACCCAATATGAGGCAAGATAAATTGTTTAAAACACTGTCAACACCTTGACACAAGCAGATGGCAAGTTCCAAGGCTCTGATGATTGAAAAAATTAGAAGGGGAGGTGGACAATGAAACTCCAACTAATGATGGAGTTTCTATAACAATTGGAAAAATCCTAGGCACTGATTAACCTTTGATATTCTTCTTACCTTAGTGGAATAAACACGATTTGAAAATACAACATCGGAATTAGGTGTCTCTATTGGTGGATCCTCAAATTTGTGGAGTTTGCAGGCGTTGGTTATTGATTGACCTATTATAGGAGTGTGTGATGATTAGCAAGAGAATGTGGATTCAAATTGTAGCATGTCACAGCTACAAAACTGAGTTTCACATCAATATTTACCCAGGGGCCCACAAAGGTAGGATCCTCCTAGCAAAAAGTAGAGAGGGTAACTCATTTGGAAGGAACATGTGCCAATACCTTAGTTGATGTAGATTTCTTTGTAGCTTAGCATGTGTGCATGCGGACCTATGGTCAAGCGCTTGCTAAGTAATGGAACAACTATGTGTTGGGATCTTATCGGATGGGTAGGAAGGAAATTTCCTATTCATAATTATTATGTATGTATGTGGCACCTCCCTTGATGAAAGGATGGCTCCGCTCTTCAAAGTCAAGGTCCATTGGAAAAAATACTCCTGTGCACCTCAGTGCCTTCATTGCATAGACATAAACTCACCTCAACTACCAAAGGTGTCTAATTATGTCACATAGCAATCCTTTTAAAACACATGACATGCTGCCTATATCAGTGCTTAATGTGTTTAGATTGTTTCAATAGCATCATAGTTAAATGACCAATTTTACATGATTATTTCAAACACACATTGATTCATATTTTTTTTATATTTGTAATCACAAAAAAAATAGCATTTTCTGGTGCTTGCTGCATAAGAACTAGTTGCTCTAATACTCTCATCGAGTCAAATAATACCCTTATTGTCTTTCTGAGAATTCTTGCCCTTATTGCTTCTTCTGATTATGGTACAGGGTACTATTAATTTCAATTTAGTTTATCATAACAGACCAATGTTTACAGTAAACTTTTTGTGCACTGATGAAAAGTAACAGAATAGATAAATATATTGGAATAACCAATACAATCTCTAGTTCCAGTGCTTGGTATATTTAATATCATTATTGAGATGCTCTTGAATGATATGATTCACTTGATATTGCCTTTACATAACATAAACCATAGTCCTTGCTTCACATCATTGATAATGGAATTCTCCATCTCAACTTTCTTAATGAATGTTAGATGACCCCAAATAGCTGGGACACATGCTTGTTGTCATAATGTTTGACTATCTTATATTGATAATGGGCATGACATAGACATGGGATTGCTCAGAGTGTTTATTTTATGGCAACAAGATTCTGGACAATGCAGCATCACATTGTAAAACTACTGGTTTTCCATGTTGTGATATCTAGAACAAGAAAACCATTACTAAGCAAAACCGCAACTTCCTGCATACGAGTATGCCAACTTGGATGATATTAGAAAGAACTAACTTCCTATTGCTGACAAAACCTACCTGCAGAAAAACCCCAACTTGAATGTGTAGAATATAGCACATAGGCAATTACGAAAATTCCAACCCTCATATCAATTATCAATTACAGCGGTACATAATTGTACCCTCATATCCTTCCGTTTATTTTAGGTTTCATTCCAGCGAACGGTTGAATAGGCAATTCGACAAACTAGGTCATCATTCATTGCGAATCAAAATCGATTCGGCAAGATATATCCGGGTAATTTTGCTGATGAAAGGCACAACGACGAGAAACAGAACGAAGGAAGCGCCGAAAAACACAACCACTACTTGCCTTGAGCTTCCTCGGGAAGAAGGTGGAAGCAGGAGGGGGCAAAGCGGAGGGCGTAGAGAGAGAAGACCAGCGGAAGGATGAGGACGACGACGGAGCCGACCCAAACGAGAGCGCCATCGTCACAAACGGGAAGACTTTGGTGTTAAAACCCTCACGCCGCTGAGGGCGGAAGCAGCATCAATTTTGCCGTTGCGAAGGAGAAATTTTTTATCGCTGGTGAATTTTGGGATCATTGTATCTCGATTCATAAGAGTTTATTAAAAGTCATTTTCAGAAACACATATTTAATTAACCTAATCCAGTTCTTTTGTGTGACATAATCATATTATTATGCAAGTATCAAATGTTAAGTATCGAGTGAATGATCCATCTTATTCATCCTTATCACACATAATTGTTATTTAATTAAAATGAATAATCCTTTATAAATTGCCGCTCTGTATTAATACACTGGTCAATTATCTCTCTCACAGCCACATTATCTTTTAATGAAAATCTTATGGATAGGGCTTGTAGACTCATATAATTATGACACGTGATTGGTAGTTGAATAAAGAATTAATTGTTTAATAATTAGGTTTTGTCCACATGGAAAACAACGTTATATTTGTAATCATTTTGTATGTTGACCTTTTGTATGTTGTTCACATTATCTTTTTATTATCCCAGGTATAATTGAATTGATTATGATAAAATAAAATTGTAAAAGACGATAAAAATTTAAATCTTAATAAAATTGAAATAATACATTTCTATATTATGATCAACTACATTTTCTCAATTTATCCTCATCATAGATGATTATAAAATCACTGTGTAAAACTGCTAAGGTGACACATTCCAATTTTTTGATTTTTGCATAGAAGTAACAATTACCGCATAGATGAAATAAAAAGGAGTAAGGTTCTTCATAGGTTTGTCAAATAAAAAAAAAAAGTTGAATAAAAAAATTCTAACCATTATAAAGATGAGATTTGAAATTTTTAATTTAAGAGTGAAATTTTAAATTTATTTTTTTCTTTAAAATTAATTATATAAGTGGAAATTCATAATTAATTAATAATGAAATTTGAGATTTATAAGGAGATTTTTTTATTGTGAAAAAAGTAATAGATTTTTATACATTTGATGTGGCATATTAAAAAATTTTAAAAACTCATTTAGAACTCTAACAATTGAAGATCCCTAAATCTTAATCATACTATCCTATAAAATTAAATTTGTGCACATTAATGAGAAGCTATTCAAATTTAACTATCTTAATGGCAAGTTTTAAAGTTGAGAAACCATTATCTAAGGTACAATAATAATTTCTTGAATGAGTGTACCAGTTAGATTTAGATTGGATTTTTTTTCCATGGATTAGTTACAACTCACATGAACTCGTCATATGAGACTACAGTGAAGGACAATATAAAGGGTACAAAGAGCAATGTTAGAGAGGGCTTTTGAAGGATGATTAACCCCGGATCCCCTAGGCGAATTTGATGAGCATTTATCTCTTATCTCCTCCGTGATTCACATCTAACCCCATCCCACTCTTCTCCAACCAGCATGTTCAGTCTTCTTAGCCCTAAAGACTTAGAGTTGTGTTCTCACCTAGTTCCCACAGAAGCCTGACCACTTTTATTCCTAATCTAAGCTAGACCACTTTATCTAAGTTAGGTTCAACTCGGTCAAACCCAACTTTCCTCGACAAACAACTCACGCCTCTCACCTTGGTCTACACCAACTTCCCTCAATCCCTCAATTGAGAACTGAGACAACTTATGTAGATGGCATGATTATTTATTATGGTTTGATCATAACCATAATAGAGCAAGATATATAGGTCTAGCTAGAAGTGTAGCTTCGACGTGCAAATAGTACGGCATTATGTTGAATAAAGATGCAAATACAACTAGGCGTGACTAACTCTCGTCCCATGCAACACATCTAAAAAGAATACCTTAGCAATTACAGTAGTATCTCCGATGACTATATGATTACCTTTGGAGGTTTAACAATGGTTAAAAGATAGCTTCACCTTGACATAATTAGGTTTCACATAGATTTCCACAATATAATTTTTCAATGTTCATCCATGTTTTAACACCAACTTTATATAACGCAGTAAACACACAAAAGAAATCTAGTGGTAATTAAACAACTACGGCGAACAGAGATAAATGTCAATATCTCATAAAAATCCTCCATGAAAAAACATTCAACTAGCATGAAAATTGGGAGAAAAGATGGAGTCGATTTGAATAAAAGTGAGGTTGGTGCAAAGGAAAATTATATTCCATTCATGAAATTCAAGAAACGATAAATAAAAATTGGACATAAATACATTTTCTTTTCATGCAAATCAATAAATAAAAAAGATGAAACTTTGCTCCAAAGACCGAAGGCATTTTGGATAACAGTACTAGCTTCAAAAATAGCAATTTTCATATTTAAAAATTACGAAGATTGCTATACGACAACATTTAAAAATTATATTCCATTCATGAAAATCAATAAGCAACAAATAACAACTAAAAATGAAACATTGACACAAAAGATAACTACATTTTCTTTTCATGAAAATCAATAAATGAAAAAAAAAAAAACTGAAACTTCGCCCAAAAGACAGGCATTTTCGATGACAATACTACCCTCAAAAATACCAATCTTTATAAAGGAAAAAATACCAGTCGAAGATCGTGGTGCATCAGAAGAGATTTTCAGTCAGCATATCTACTTACCTGAAAGCTCAGAGATCAAGTGTAAAGCCATCATATGCACAATAAGTTAGCCCAAAAAAAAATGAAGGCATTTTCAAAGTCAGTACTACCTTCCATAGTAGCAAATAGCAATCTTCATAATTAAAAATTATGAAGATTGCTATTTAACAACAACAATAATCATATTTAAAAGTATATACTATTCGTGCAAATCAAGAAGCAACAAATAAACATTAAAAAATGAAACTTTGACACAAAGGATAAACACATTTCCTTTTCATGAAAACCAATAAATAAAAAAAGGTGAAACTTTGCCCCAAAAGACAAAGGCATTCTCAATGACAGTACTACATTCAAAAATCACAATCAGCATAAAAGGAAAACATACCGGTAAAAGAACATGGTGCATCAGAAGATAGTTTCATAGCATATTTACTTACCTGAAAGCTTAGAGATCAAGTGCAAAGTCATCATATGCAAAATACATAGTCTAATAACTTCATAAATAAACGTGAAAAGGAGAAGGAGAAGAACATTTTACAATTATATTCCATTCATAAAAAAAAAGAAGCATTTTCCATTCATGAAAATGAAAAGGTGAAACTTTGCCGCAAAAGACGAAGGTATTTTCGATGACAGTGCTACCTTCAAAAAAATAGCAAAAAGAACATGGTGCATCAGAAGAGAATTTCAGTCAGCATATTTACTTACCTTACGCTCAGGGATCAAGTGTAAAGTCATCATATGCACCATAAGTGGAAAGAATCTTGGGGAGTAGTGGATGACACAACACTGGTTCAGTGACTAAGCTAATCAAGGTATGCTAGCCTGCTCAAGCTTAACAGCAAGACAAATCTTGGACAACTTCGGTGTTAACAGTAGTCTTATCATGTATCATCAGTCAAATTACCATCTGAAATGCACATATCGACTGAAACTAAAAGCTGTCCACACTCACACATCTGGAGAGTGGCTGCACCCTCCTCTAAAATTTATTTTAGAAGAATGTGCTCAAAATACATCAAATATGCTTTATTAAGTGTGGAAATCTAACATCTTCAGTGGCAATTATGTCAAGACCTAACATTTACTAGTGCATGCTCAGTTCTAGAGGCAGACAAGTCCTCAGTGAGTCAGTACTAGTTAATTCAGGTGAATTGGACTGAATTTGCAGTAGCATTTCAGAGATGTCTGCCCATTTCTTTGAAAATTTGCTTATGGCAACCATTGTATCTTGTAAGTAGGAGTCATCTAAAATCCACTCCTCTTCAATTTTGAGGACCAATAATTGTCGATACCATTATTTATGGTATTGGTACAGCAAGTGAATTAGTCTCACACCAAAGGTGGATCCTGGTATATATAGAAAGACTGAGCAGTCTTTCTCCCAATGAATTTAGGTTTAAGCATTTTAAGATTTCGTATACCAAAAACATCAAGTTAGATAGCTAATGGTGAAGAAATAATTATGCATTTATCATGCAAACATAGAATGCAAATGCAATATAATATCTAATTAATTGTGTGCAAGACTTAGTATCGGCAGCAATATTCAGTAGACCTGATGTTATTTAGAAACTATATACAAAATAATAGACTAATTAAGTAAATATTCCTTCCATGAATTCTGATTGAGCAAGTCAAACATTATCTGCAAGTCAACAGTAGATTGCAAGGACTCTAGAACAAGATCCAGTCAAGGCACGGTTCTAATAACAAGACCTGGTCAACATTAGAAGGTCAGAAATCTGTGTCAATTCAACCAGCAAAAAACCTCTAGACCAATTCCAACAAGAAGTCATGATATCCCAATCTTTGGAGATTGGCTATATGGATTTTATTGTGCCATCAAGACTACACCACTATTGACATTTAGCTGTCCTCAATCACCTTCAATTATATTAACCATCATCTCCCTCTACCCCATAGACCATCAGCTATGATCTTCAACTTGTCAACTAATAGAATCTCATCTTTGAACATGCGCATACCATCTTAACCTAATTTTTTTCATGTTAATCAACTATTAGAGCTACGAGTAATTCCTTAATGTAGTTTTTTAAATCTTTATAACCTCACACATCCATTTTAGCATTTTCACCTCCATTATAGTAACATTTTGTACAGTGCTTCCTACCTAGGCAACAATAACCTATAAACTATGGTTGTTGTTCGCACTATAACCCTATTCAATTTTCATTTTAGCTACGGAGCACACGTAAACCACTAAAAATACTTTTTGTTTCAACTATCCACTCTTTAGTTTATTAATAATATTTTGTTATCTCCTTCTCAATGAATATATTTAAGATCTCTAAAACTCACACTAGAATTTCCTGTCCATCCATGTTATGCTTCTTTTGTTATTATTGAAACTACATTTGGCATATTCCACTAAAGTTCTACAATAGATAAAAAAAAATCCTTAACTTTCAATCTTTTCCCTCCATGATTCAAGCTTAGAGTTGATTCCATTTGCACTATCATCAACAACAAATAAATCATCCAGATGCATTGATATTACTAGTATATTAGTTATTGAATTCCTTATTTTCTTTGATATGGAAAAGGGCTACCATATAACATGGCACATGTATTTGTTGTTGCACACAAATGAGAATAGTGCTAGAAAAAGCACAGAACTGGACCGATGATTTTAGGCTTAGATCATAAGTACAAAGCATACCAAAATGATTCTGACATATACATTGACTTAATACGTGAGTTTGATATAGTCAAACCCCAACATTATCAGTTAATCGAACAATCAAATTTGACGTCTACCATGATCTGATTTTACAATTATTATCTGCTACAGTTGCCACGCCCTTTCACCTTGGTACTTCCCCTCCATTATTCTCCAAACATTCAAAAAATGCTCTATACAACAAGCAACAGCAAGCCAATTAAAGAACGAAACTACGAAATCTATACAAACAAAAGAACCAAAGATAAAAAAAACTGATTTAATGGGGAAAATGGAAAAACAAACCTGTTAAAAATTCCCTTCCCTTTCACCTTGGTACTTCCCCTCCATTATTCTCCAAACATTCAAAAAATGCTCTATACAACAAGCAACAGCAAGCCAATTAAAGAACAAAACTACGAAATCTATACAAACAAAAGAACCAAAGATAAAAAAAAACTGATTTAATGGGGAAAATGGAAAAACAAACCTGTTAAAAATTCCCTTGCATCGCCACAGCACCGGCACTGTGGTACCAACATCGTCCATAGGAGGGGGCGGGTGGAGCTAAAATTCATGGTCGAGCTGAGAGGCGATCACATCACCGGAAGCCAGTTCCTAGACGAAACGTGGAGACCGAGGTACAGGTTTAAGAGCCGCCGGCCGTCTTATCCATCGATGAGAAGAGAGGAGTTAATGCAGCATGGGACAAGGGCGTTCGAGAATTAACGGAGGCCGCCGCATTGTTGAAATCGAGCAGAAACGCAAGTCTCGCCGCCATCGCCAGATTCATCGCCAGCACGCCGCCACGCCTGACCGAGGGTTGAGCAGAGCTGCCCTAAGAAGGCATTTGCTTTCGGGAACCCGGGGACGGGAATTTATCGTCGAAGTTAAACCTTTTTGCGACAAGATCCTCAAATTTCAGTAGGTTTATTCATTGATTGTGGAAAATAATATCAAAAGTATCCTCCTGACTAAAGTAATTAACCTGCGTAAATTCCGAGAACAAGTAATTTGTACAATTGTACCTTATAAAATGAAAAATCTAAAAATAGCTTATGCAAAAGATTGTAGTTAACTATAAAATATAATATCAGTGTTAAAATGAAGAATTTTTTTGAAGAAATATTAAATTCGAACAAATAAAAGATAGATTATTTTAAAAATTACAAATCATTCAATAATATAAATCAAAAATGATATTAAGAGCTTAATTTAACCCCTCTTAGTTAAATTTTATTCTATTTACTGATGTAATTGTGTTTAAGTGGTTGCATTCTTTTCTTTAGTAAGATATTTGTACAAATGATTTTAAGTTAAATTTTGTATATGTATTTGATACATGTGTTAATTAAGTTGGGAAGGAATTTTGGGCCATTAAACAAGGAGCTTGCAATACATTTGAGAGACTTAAGAAAATGGTAGATCCGCCATCTCAACAGTTCTCCTAAATTGATCCCATAGATATGAAGAAAGATAAATTCAGGTACATAAAAAAGTTCCACATGATAAGGTGAATGATAAATCATGACTTCCCATAATATTTGACTCTTGATTACATCAGAAATATCATGTGATCACTGTCTATGTGTCTTAAGGGTTACATTCGCGAATAAAAATTTTAAAATGAACCAATAAATTTATATTATCAAGATCAATAATCAACCAATCAAGTCTAAAATATAAAATTTTTACTCATTTATATTGTTCAGATTATTCATTTATGTATTAATGTAGGGTATCAATGGAAATTAAGGACCTTTTGAAACTTTCCGAAAAGAATTGGTGCAAAATGTAATTTTGCCGGCAACACAGAGGACTGAGAAGATAAGCCACAGTAGAGAAAATTGGTGCAAAAGGAAGCGGTCTCCTCCTTTCTTCTATCGCACTGGGCTCCGTCTCCTTCCGGCACATGTCGCTAACCCTAACAAATCTCCTCTTCTATCAGCCTCGCCTCAGTCGGCACTGCGCTACTGTCACAGTAGTTGAGCGCTACGATGGCCGGCCCCGTCCTCCTTCATTGGCTCCCGCCTGCCTCCGTCTCCGCCGCTCGACTGCCCGCCTATTCCCCCTTCTCCGTGCCACCGGCGACGAAGCCCACTCGGAGTCGAACCATAGTTTTTCTTCCATGTCACCGGTAAGCTCTGTTCTAGCCCTCGGCCAACCATAATCTTTCTCGCTGACCGATGGGTTGATAAGCTTATTCTTGTTTTTCTGTTTTACCTGCATACTTTATTTTTTTGCAATACCTAACGTCGTGCATGCTTGAAGGCAAGGAAGTAGAAGAGAAATGAAATAATCCAGTGAAGAGTGAAGAAGAAGAATGAAAATATTATCTTACTGTTATTCTATTGTATTCATCCTGTTCACTTGGACTGAATCGAGAGGAAAGAAACAATATCACTTGGTTTTACTTGGAAGGCAGCGGGGAGGAAATAAAGGCAAAATTCACTAATTTATTTATTTATTTTTTACTTGGAATGAAATAGATAGACGGAAGGAATTCAATTTTTTTGCATTTTTCGATTGTATTTCCATCCAAATTGGACTGAAACAGGGGGAAATGAAATCTAATTATCCAATAAACCAAAATAGGTGTTATTGTGTTTACTTGGAGGAGTGGAAGCAGAAGAGAAATGGAGCGATCTAAGTTAAAGGAAAAGAAAAAAAGGAATTGAATCAAAATAAAATTTCTTCCTCCTCTTCATTGCCTCACAAGTAAGCAAGATATGCTTCAAAATTTTATTTAAGAGTAATGTAGTATTTACTTGAAGGAGTGGAAGTAGAATACAGATGAAATAGTCTATGTTAAAGGAAGAGAAAGGGAAAGATTCGGTGGAAATAAAATGTCTTCTTCATCTCTATTTCCTTACAAGTAAACAAGAGAAATTCAATAATTTTATTTATTTTCTTCTCTCTTATTTCATTCAAAAAATTTTTGCCATGTGCCAATGTTTGGCATGTCCAAAGCCAAAAATTGCAAGTGCTATTTTTTCTAAGGGGATAACACCAAGTTAATGCATGATTAATTGCAAAAAACACAGTTATGCTTTGCGGTGTACATATACCTATTGACATGGAGATTTGACAAGAAAAACAAGTTTAACAAAGATGCCTAGAATGATTTTCTTTACTGATTAGCACCAAACCCATTGTGGATGTTCTTTTAGTCTATTGATCTGCAGGATTCATTGCCAAATGCTTGTTTGTTTTAGCTTTGCCATATTCTTGTTTTCTCGTTTGGATTCAGCTGGTATACATATATAATTCATGCTCACATCTTCTTAGACGGCATGTTGACAGAGTATCAAGAGAAGACCCATATCCTTTCTCTTTTGTATTTTTGAGCTAGTATAGTGTCTAGGATAATCTTTTCTGCCTAGGATGAAACAAGCTTCAATTGTGAAGATTGATTGACTCCATATGAAGATTCAATGTCTCCAGGCAATTTCCATTTGCTACTTAGTATTTATTATTCACCGTAGCAGATGCCACTTTATTTCATGAAACAACTAATTTTCAGTTATTTTTAAAATGATGTATTTGTTAATATAATTAGAATGTCTAGTTTGAGGGCTTTGAAATTGCACAATTATAGGATATCCGGAGGCCTATTGGTGACATGAGTTCTGTTGATGGTTATGTGGGTCTCTTTGTTCGGATGCTTGGTCTAGATAATGATCCACTTGACAGAGAGCAAGCAATAAATACTCTCTGGAAGTACTCCCAAGGAGGGAAAAAGTGCATAGATGGGATCATGCAGTTTCCTGGGTGCATTAATCTTGTTGCCAGCCTCCTGAAGTCAGAATCCTCATCTGCATGTGAAGCTGCAGCTGGCCTTCTGCACACTGTTTCTGCAGTCAGTATGTACAGAGATGCAATTGCTGAAAGTGGTGCTATTGAAGAAATCTCCCGTCTTCTTTGCCAACCTACTTTAACATCTGAGGTAGTTGTGCTACTGCTAATCATCATCAATTACTGACTAGTTTGATAAAAATATTCATAACTGTATCCATTCAGGTAAAGAAGCAATGCCTATGTACTTTGTGGAACTTATCTATCGATGAAAAACTCAGGGAGAGGATTTCCAAAGGCTTTTTGTTACCTATTATTGTTAAGTTTCTTGATGATGAAGAAATTAAGGTGAAGGAGGCAGCCGGTGGAGTTATTGCAAATTTGGCTTTGAGTCGCCATCTTCACAATCTACTAGTAGAAGCTGGTGTTATTCCAAAACTGGTGATATTCTCTTTCATTTTATGAACTTCTCGATTTTGATTCCTCAGTATGATCTAACCTCCATAAATACCTACTTTACGAAGGTCAGTCTATACTTGTTTGCTAAGGAAGTTTAGACATTTTACCAATAGAATATGAATAGGAGACGTGTGAAGCCTTAAATAGTTTGAGTGCACACACTAACTGCTCTAAGTAGGTCAATAATTTATACCAATACAATATAAATGATGCAAACAAGGAAGAAAAATGATGTATATGGTTGGAATATATTTAAATTTTGTAGTTGTTTAATAACATCTTTTTATTTGTTAGAGAATATTTAGATTATTATATTTCTTAATAAATGGTATTTATTTTCTATTTTAGTTGGCATTGCGGCTATGAAAGTGTTGTATCTTTATGTATTCTTCAACTTTCAATTAATAAAATTTACTCATTGATAATCTGTGTGTGTGTGTGATAGGTATCCTTTGCTTAATCAATTTCATTATAATAATTATGTGTGGTTTGTGGGTTGGATTTGGTGCTATATCAATTCGGTACAAAAGCCAAGTTTCGTTCGACCACCCTAATTCCTCCTTGTTGCTATGGGTGGTTGTGAGTTGTGACGACATTCTCAACTTCCCTTCCAACTATCCTTCACCTAGGCCTCTACAATGTGGAGTTCTTATATCCACCTACTCCATGGCAGGCTTTGTCTGTCCCCATTGGATCTACATATTTCTAGACTCGAACCTCACCTCTGTTCACACTGGCAAGGTACACACCCTTATTAGATTCCAGATCACCAGCAAGGTTCATGTTGGATTGAACCCTGATTTTATTTCTTACCAAAAAACACCTTATCAACGACCACTTGGAAGAGAAACTTCCTCCTTTCAACTGCTACTACCTCCTCTGTTCAAAAAAATTGAGATTGAGTGGATTTCTTTACATTATTCTTCTCTGCGATTGTCATACCCAGGTTATAGGTGAGAGAGAGAGCATACCACTCAAATGAAACTAGTTCCTCAGTAAGTATCATCGCATGACCAATGTATAATCTGCATTAGTAAGTTAGGTCATAGTGTTCGCCTAAGTATCGTTGCATGACCAACATATAATCCTCACCTTAAAATAGTTACTCAATCGTATGAGGTTTCAAGCTTAATTTTAATATAAGAAATAACTCTGATCATGCATATAACATTTTCAATAGAGACATCATTTGATATTTTATTTATTTTGTCACAAACAATAACTATATATATCATTTAAATCATGATATTCTGCTGTTTTAAACTATAATCTTGTGGACAAGAATTTCCAAAATGTTTCCATTTGAACCCTAATTGTGTTCAGTCGTGACCTACTAGATAAATTAAATAATCAATTAAAATATATAATAGATAGAATAGAGAAAATCTTAGTAACTGAACAATTCTAAGATTGGGTAAGTGGACTTACACTACGAACAAGTATTCTCTTCCCCCTTCTCCATTTCTTCTCAAGCTAATCATGGTAAATTTCTTAATCTGCCATCTTTTCCTCTTTTCTTCCAGATTCTAGCAAACCTAATCTCTCCTCTATTTATTCTTTGCTTTTGTACTTCGTTGTCTTCTTTCCTTTTCATTTCCAGTACCCCTAATCTCTCTCACAAGTTTGGTTCTCTTACTATCTACAATCCCTCTTCTTCTCTTAATCTTCTCCCTTCACTTTTCCATCTTCATAGCCCATTTCTTCTTATTTCCTTTCCATATTTCTTTGCTTCTTGTCTTTCTGTTCACAGAAAAGCCATTCTAACCAAAATCTCACAGCTATTTCTCTCTCCCTTTCTTCTTATTCTTCTCTAGTTCTTCTATTCTTCTTTTCTTTTTCTCCCCTGAATTTCTCTCTTCTTCTCTTTCTCTCATTTGCTCACTGTAAATTTCTCCCTTGTTCAAGATGGAGTTCTCCATGTTCCCACAACCCCACTTCTCTCCCTTCTCCTTCCTTTCTTCTCGATCTTTTCTTATTTCTTCTCTCCCCTTCTTTGCTATTGAGTTATCTTTTATTTCCTGAGGATAAAGTCCCTATGCTGCTAACCTTGAATGTACCTATAACATTACTCCGCTTTTATAGTGGAGTGAAGCTCAGACCACTAATAAGTGATATGACAATGAAGCACATACAGCATCCACGTAACCAAGTTGAAATCAGGCTGGGCTTCAGCAAAAAGATGACCCTTAATTTTAGGCTTGAATCTGAGATCCTAGCTGACTCTTGAGGCTTCAATCTGGCTTGAATCGGAGGTTGGCCTTGGGGTTCCATCAGTAAGACAGTTAAAAGCTGTTTTCTATATCATTTACGATGGCAAGCTGGATTATGCCATTGTTTATTGCTTCATGTCTGCACTCGAGGAAGCAAATTGGAGATCTTGTATAACCCATGAAGGGTGATATTTATATGAAGTGGTAGCACAAAAGGGGTCAGCCACCAAGTTTCTATGTAAAAAATGAGCTTGATGCAGCACCAGAATTAAACCATCGAACCACACAAGAATTTGGATAAAATTGATGTAACGAAAAGGATAATTATCTCACATAGACAAAACCCCACATAGAGAAAAGCAAATGGAAAATATTATTGATTGAAAGATGATAATTACAACTCTCAAGCACTTTCATAAACTCAACTCTAAACAAATAAGGAAATAAATAATCTACTGATTAATTACCCAAAGAGACAATTGGCTTTAAATTACCAAACAATAGAACCAAATTTAAAATTTGTTGCAGATGCACCAATCTCAATATATTCTTCAATTTATTTTCTTTAATTGTAAATGCGTCAATACTGGATTATTCTTCAATTTATTTCTCCAACTTTATTTTCTTTTCTATGCTATCTGGTTCCTTGTCTGCATAAGAGCTACAGCAATATAAGTGAAGTTTCAAAATCAAATGATCTAAAAAAGTGGACAAGTCCAAATTGCTATTTATCATTCTAAAAAAGCATCACCTATCAGATTGAGCAAATGTTGCCAACCAGATAAGTACATTCCTTGTCTTCTCTTCACACATGATAAAATTGTATACTAGTGAAACATTTAAAAAATCATTGGAAAAATGCAACCATAAGGTCGGCTCTCTTGTTTTCCATGCATCTTCTTTACAAGTAGCTCAACTAAAGGACACAATGCTGAACTGAATGAAAATGAATGCTAAATGGTCAGAGCTATTGGTTTCTGGAAACAGGAGATACAAGCTTCTGAGGGCAATGTGTTTTGCTTCATTATAAGCGATTAAACATCAAAGAGTGAGACAAATGGATGTTTTTTGTTTTACGATGCTGCTCTCCCCTCACTGATGGTTACATTTGTCACATGATAACCCGGATGTAAAGTGTAGTGGACACAGGTTGCTGAATCTTGAATAGATAATCTTAGTGGGAGAAGGAAAATGTACACTAAGAATACCAATTTTCTGAGGGAAGATCAATCTCAGTAGAAAAAATGCCAACTCTCTAGCACATCTTTGATAGTTCTAGCGATGAAAGTGATTTTGAGTAAGGTTTAGAATCTTATTTTGTGTTGGAGTTTCGGTGCTCGGTTGGACAAGATAGTTTTAATGTCGACTAGCATACTGTGTTGAGATCATGAGATGGTTTTGATTTTGACTGGCATACCATGTTGGTACGAGGTAGTGTTGGTCATTGCCAACCAGGAGTAGGAAGAGGAACTGCAATTGGGAAAATTAGATGAAAAAGATGCAAAATAGGAGGAAGAAAAACCAAAGAAGTGGAAGGTACTTATTCAGTCTTCTTGGCACAGCCTAGTTTCCTTCGACTCATGAAGGTAAGAAAAGAATAGGATAGAATGTTGAAGCTCATCAATATAAGAGGGCAAAGAACCAAAGAAGAGAAGGAAGGAGATTGACCCAGTTTTTTTGCCTCATCCTGGTTGCCTTCAGCTGATGTACAAAATAGATGTCAAAGTTCTAGGTCTCGTCAATGATTATTCTGTCGATGTTGCTGCTATTTCAAAAGCCCATCTTTATTGGAATAGATAGGTATTATGAAATTGTATTTTAAATGCTGGATTCAAGATAAAAATGGCATAAATAATGTTAGCTTATGAATAGCATAAACAGTGAAGTAAAATATGTTAAACTGATTTGAAAACATTTAAAGATGACTAAAATATATTAATAGTTAGTTTGCTGAGTGGGAACCAAAAAAAGTTTTCTTTACATAATCGAAAGATAAATTAATTTATTATATAACTATTAGATAGAGCTTGATGGTGGTGGGATCAGATTCATGTATTCTCCCAAAATTGGGAAATACAACTTGCTTTCTTTGATAACCAAGCTTTGTGAACATGTCTTGTTAATTTTCTTATAAGTCACATGATAAATGAAGTTTGTTAATTCCTAGATGACTAATGTATTTTAAGTTAGTTAAGTGGTTTCTGACATGATTAAAAAATGAATTAATTATTCTATTCATTATGTCTTTTACATAGAGTTTGATAGTGGTGGGATAAGACACGTGTGTTCTCCTAAAATTGGGAAACACAACTTGCTTTTTTGATAACCACGATTTGTGAATATCACTTTTTAATTCTTTATATAAGTCGCATAAGCAAGGAAGTTCTCTAAATACCATTTTTTTGTCTTAATTGCAGGTAGTTCTTTTGGGAAATGATGATAAGGAGTATAAAGTCATATGTAATGAAGCAGAAGTTGCACTGTTGGAACTTTCTGTAGATGAGTATTACAGAATTCTCATAATCGAGGAGGGTCTTGTTCGTGTCCCACTGATTGGTGCTGCTGCATATAAAAGTTTCCAGTCACCAACTCATTCATGGCCATCTTTACCTGATGGCACCAAAATTGAGAAGACCTCAACTCCTTCAAGGTTTGGTGCTTCAGAATTATTAGTTGGATTAACTATTCGTGAAAAGAACTTAAATTTAGAGGAAGCCACAGTCAATGCCATAGTGGGACAATCTCGTCAGGAATTTCTTGCAAGAATTGGAGCTATTGAGGTGGATGGTCAGGATAAAAAATATACTCTTTTGCCATGGGTAGATGGCATTGCTCGTCTGGTTTTAATTCTTGGGCTTGAAGATGTTTCTGGTATTACAAAGGCAGCCTATGCAATTGCTGATGCATCTATAAGTGAGCATATGAGAAAATCATTTAAGGAAGCTGGAGCAGTGAGGCTTTTAGTTCAGCTTATGCAACACAATAGTGAGGCTGTCAGAGAAGCTGTTGCTCATGCTCTTGATAGGCTGTCTCTCAGGTTTTACTTTACACCCACTCTGTTTTTTGTTCTAGCCATCCAATTTTTCTGTATGTGAAGAAGAGCTCCATTATAAACAATAGGTATCATATAATATTTATTTACTACCAGTGATATTTAGTGGGACTATTCTACCAATTTTCTCTATTGTAGTATCCTATCATCAATAATTTTTTTACATTTAACTACACAATTAATTTGATGGAGAGAAGCTTTTTTCTAAATATCTTAGATCCTAAGGAATAATGTTGGGAGGTCTGGGCTCTCAATATTGGTCATTAAAGTTTGTAGTGAAAGTGTGAAACCTTGGTATGCCCTGTCTATAAATTTTTCATGATTGATTTCAATTGACAACTACTTCTCAATGTTTGTGATAATGAACCATAGTTTGATTTGCAAACTGTCCGAATTTTAAATAAAGTTAGCTTTACTGATGGTGTTCTGATTTGTTCTAATTTCATATCTTCTTTTGTTCTTGCAGTGATATTGTGCGCAAGAAAATTGAGGAGGAAGGAATCTTGAAGCCTCTTACAAGTATACTGAAGGAACCAAGTACATCAAATTTTTTGTTAGAAAAGGTCTCATCAAATACATTTCAGTTTGCTCATGTATATGTGTATACCAATGTTATACTTAAACTTCTGATTTGTATTCTTGACAAGAAATCCATGAACACAGGCTGTGTGCATCCTTTCTCGAATTGTTGAAGCAGACAGTAGCATCAACATGGAGGTAGTTGCTCTTACTGTTCCTGCAAATGCAACCTATGGATTTTTCACATCTAATATATTTTGAACATTGTCAGTTGTACGAAAACATCACTGATGATTCAGATCATACAAGCAACAATGAAGTTGTTAGTGATGTGAGAAAAGTAACAGATGCATCAGGTCATGAAGAAATGAAGAGGTTTGCCAACTTTGTATCGATCTCATTAGATAATCTTTCTCATTTGCAAGAATGTTAAGTTGAAGTTAATCAATTAACAAATTTTTTGAGCAGTGGCGTGTGTGGTGCTGTTTGTTAGGTTGTCTAGAATACATCTTGAACTTTTAATCCAGATTGCTTGAAACATTTTTCCAAAACCTGCTGCCTACAGAATATAAGATGAGCTTCTTTCATTTAAGAATTTTGATCAATAGGAACCGAACTTTAAAATACTGGTTGCATGCCCATCTTTGCAGTAATTCCTAGCCCTTAACTGACGTAGGCTTGAATGTTTGTAGCAATTTTTTCTATGCCCTTAATTAACTGAAACATAGTTTCTTCCTGTTAAATTTCGCCAGGGAGGTGTTAAATGACTCTGTCTTCATATCCCGGCTTATTGAGACGTTAAGGACATCTTCTCCAAGTTTGCAAGTAAAGATTGCTTCTATTCTTGAGTACTCAGTGACTCTTGAAAAAAATGTGGCAGTTGTCATGGCATGTGGAATTGAGGTGGCACTTGATGCTGTCTTCAGAAAGGGTTCTTCAAATGGTACGTGACAATTATAATTTAAGTTTGTGTATTTGAAGGTCTGATATCTTGTCAATATCACATCCGTCAAAGATAAAGTACAAATTTAACTTCTTTTCTTTGTGTGTGTATAATTCCCATATTGTTAAGAATCCATTGATATGATTGCATGTGTGATAAGGAGTTAGGTATTAGGCACAGTGGGTTTGCTCCTCTAAGTCTTGTATATTTAATTATATTTTTACAACATATGCAATACAATATTTGCCTTTTTCCTAATTATACATTGCATCAAAGTCTCATTTCTAGGGATGTGTTTTCCAAAGAGATTTTCCTCTGAGTGTCAGCCTCCCCTCATCCCCATTTTCCATGTTTTGTGTTAATGCACGCTGAAGTTGTCACACGCTCATGCAGCCTCCTCCAGCCCGATCATCTGCACAAGGTAGTACCACTTAGCAAAATATCCACATGATGCCAACCCTTATGACTTCCTTCGTGTTTCCATGCAATTTCAGTTGGCCCCTATTGCATGCAAAAGTATAGATTTGAATTGCCATCATTGTCTTCCTGCACGTTAGTGAATCATGTGTGACCTGAAGAATAGATCATCTAGTGAAATCGTGCATGGAAGGACCAAGCGTTCAAACAATTGCAGTGTGGAAGAGAAGTCCCTTCACATAGATGATCCTTCCATGCACTCCTCTCATCTACATGTCCTTTGTCTATGGATTCACAGTTTAGTACTCGCTCTAAGTGCTTCCTGATTTTGAAATCCTTGTGGATCCTTCCTAGTTCCTTAACTTGCATTTGCACGAGTCAAAACTCATTTGAAGGAGACAACCTCCTCTCCTTTTCTCTCAGGTACAGGTTGACATCCTGAATATCATTACTCAGAAGAGGACTATTGATGTTAGTTGCCAATGCCAATTTGCTCCTCTAGTTTGTTGTCAATTTGTTTTACAAGGGTTTTCCATTCCCTGATTCTCTATGACAGCAATTATCTAATCTTATTTTCGACAAACCAACCCTTTGATTCTTTATTGGTCATTCTCTTCTTCAGCTAGTGAGGTTGTCTTTCATCTCTCTACACCACGGCCACTATTTGTTATGTTCTTTGTTTCCTTGTTGTGGCTAAAACTAGATCTTCTATCCTTAACCTCAGATATTGCTTTGGTATCTGGTAACCAATTTCTACTTCTTTCTTTGTCTTAATTGTATTTATCTGAATTGTTTAGTTCCTGAGTTCCCTCTTCATTCTCCTTTCTTATTTTACTCCATCCTTTCTTTCTTTGTCCTCTTTGTTAATATGTTGGTCTGAGGTCAAAGACATTGTTGGTTGTGTGTTGATCTAATGACTGAAAGGGCCATTGTTTGTGTGCCAGATTAACAATTTCTAGAGTTTTCCTTATTCATGTTTTCATTTTTCAGTCACGACCTTGGTCAATGTTATTTTTTTTATGTTTATAAGATTTGTTTAGTTTATATAACAAATTGGACGTAGATAACGGCTTGATGAGAAGTGTTAATAGTGTTAGTAGTATAAGGTGTTATGTATAATGGGTTTAGTCCCACATTTATATTTTCTCTTTAAGGTGTCTATATGGAATCCTATGTATGCATGTGATGATCCTTTTGCAAGATATGCGATATAATATTTTCCTTTCCTTCCAAACTCTATATATTTCAAGGATTAGCCTATAGGAACAATTAGCAGCTGGTAAACAACCGACACATGCCCAATCAAAGTGGTAAAGATCGAAGTCAATGGCCAGGTGTCATTTGAGTTGTATAAAAGGGAATCAAGTGCAATGTTGTCAAAGGTCTAACAACTACGTTGTCATTCTCTGTGAGACTTCTTGGGTGAACCCAAGTTGACAAGTAATCAACTCTTGCAAGTTGGTTTTGATGTTCCCAAGCCTGCTTTTCTTTACTTCAACTCGCATTCGATGAGCAAGTACTTGTAACCAGTTCAGACTTGGTTAATTTCTTTCTAAGAAATTCCTTCACTTTACTAGGAATTATTCTCCTTTTTCCTTTAACAGGAACTACCTACTTCTTCCCTTTATCAGGAATTATCCCACTTCTTTTTTTAGGAATTATCATGCCTTTCTATACCATGAATTGTCCACCTGTTCTCTTTACTAACTTCATCTCCACTACTTCCCTCTCACTTTAATTACTTTAACCAAGAAACAATATCTCCTCACTTCATCCAAACAACTCCCAACTGGATGAACTACTTCCACTTGATTCCAACTACTCCTAGTTCATTAGAATGGAATGAATTGCATCAGCTTCATCCGAATTGCTCCCAATTTCTATTAAGTGGACTGACAGGCTAGCCAAACTAGGAGAACCTAATTCAATCTTCATCCTTTTCCTCAAGCTTCCTTGACTAATGTACCATTTCAAGCCTCCGCTTGAGCTAAATCGAGTTGGTTTCATTATCTGATTGTGATCTGACTATATGATTATCATATTTTTGTTTTTTTAGCAATGTTACATTTTCTTGCTTGTTTACTGGCATTTGCATTTAAAAATTTCTCTTGCTTCTCTGACTGGGATGTAGACTTTTTTCATGCAATCATAATTTGTTACAACTTTTTATGCCACTTCAACTTTCTTAGAAATGGTCAATGATCAATGTTGGCATGCCCTTACGAAGATATGCCCTTTAATTTGAAATTGAATTAACCAAGGGATATTATCACCTCAGCCACATCACTGGATAAGTTGCTCTTCATCCGAATTGCTCTTAGTTCTTCTTAACTGCTCCTAGTTCATATAATGTAAATTGGCAAGTTTTCTGAACTAAGATCACCTAATTCAATCTCCATTGTCCACATCAAATTTCCTTCAACCAAATTTGCATGTCCAAGCCAGCTCTTGAGCTAAAGTCAAGTAGGCCTCATTATTTGGTAGTGATTTGACCATATCATTATGTTTTAATTTTTTTACATTGTCATGTAATTTCATTAAACTGCTTATGCCAATATAAGTTTCTTAAAAATGCTCAATAGTCAGTGGTGACATGCTCCTTCCTTGTGTCTGTCCCTTAATTAAACAGCCAAATGGAGTGGTGTTTAAGTTTTCATCGACCAAGTTTTGGAGTTCTTAACTTGTGTTGGGCTTCAACTCATTCCCAATTTTATTTAGTATCTGTTAACTATTTTATGAAGGGGAGCCCAATTTGCTATGTGACCTAGAGATCACGGGTTCAAATGTAGCCTAAAGGCTATTTCCTTTCCCTGGATATCTACTTTATTGTTTATTTTATATCTACTTTATTGTTTAAATCTTATCTTATGCCATTAACATATCATCACATGTTTAGAGATTAGTTTCAAATGTTAGTTGCAGATTTAAGTAAATAATGTTTATTTCTCCAGCTCAGTTTTCCCCTGGATCTTTCACTTTCTGTAATATTCTGTAGCTGAGTTTTTTCAGAAGTTATATCAGGACTTCCACATTCTCATTCTTGAATTCCTGACAGGCATGGAAAATGATATTGATAATGGGTTTGTGCAATACAACATTGAAACTGAAGAAATAGGCCTTGCTACTGCTGCAGCTTCTAGATTGCTAGCTAGATTGCTAGATTTCAATCAATTCTATCAGATAATTGATAGTAGGCACTTCACAGTTCTACTGCGTGATATTTTGAGGTCCTCTATCCCTCTTCATACGAAAGACTGGATTGCTGCATGCCTGGTAAAACTCGATTCGAAAGTCAGCAACACTTCAGAACTTGGGTATCCTATTGAGAAGGAAGTAGTTCTATATGAGACAATACCAAGACTTATTAATGAGATGAGCTCATCTTTTTCCCTTCAAGATCAAGAAACTGCTGTTAAAGAATTGAATAAGATAATCTCTCAAGGAGTCATAGACTACACCAAGGCAGTTGCTACTGCAGGAGGGATATTCCCACTGGTGAAACTGATCGAAGAGGTCAGTGGTGATGCACTTGAAGCTAGCCTTTCCCTTTTGTATAACCTTAGCATGGACATTGAGAACCACTCAGCCATAGTTGCTGCTGGAGCTGTACCAGTTTTGAAGAGGATAGTTCTTTCAGAAGGGCCACAATGGACTCGTGCTCTTCGTATTTTACGAACATTGCCTACTTGATAATTAATCCAGCAAACAAGCTATACCTTATACATGGAATAAGATAAACTACATAATATCAAGGTATGACATTCATCAAAGCTATTTTGCTAATTAAACTGCCAACATTTATAGATATTAATAGTGGTTGTCTATTACTTGATGGTTCCTGGTTTCCGTGGAGTAGCTTTTTGCTATAACCATGGGTAAGTTGTGACTTGATAATCTGTTGATAGGCCAAATATGGATTTTGGCCTTTATCCTTTCAAGGTGCAGGGCATTATATAAGATCACTGGCAGTCGGAGTATATGTACAATTCAATTTTGTACCCTTTTTTGGTTTCTGCAGTGTTTAAGTTTTCCAATTGTGAACTATTTTTAGAATCACAAAGGATTCAATTGCTTGGATGGAAGAAATGAGGGAGAAAAGGGAAAGTAACAAAAAGATATACATAGAAGATAGAGCTTGTGCGATTTTGTAAGCCTTTCCTTTTCTCCCTTCTATCTTTCATCCAAGTAATCAGATCCCAAGAAATTTGCATGCATTTATGTAATTCTTGGCTATTAAAGGTAGTGTTTTGGGCATAAAATCCAGATCCTGTAAAAAGTGGTCCTACTTTTTTTTTTAAAAAAAACAAAAGATTGTCTATTCTTGACGTTTCTCATTTTCAATTTTATTATTCTAGTAATACCTATGAGAAAAAATGAAGAAATTTATACAATTGTACATGACAAATTTCATGCATATCAACCGAGGGTGTCAGATTTGGTTTATTTTATGTTTCCTCATGTTTATGTTAGTCCCTTCATTATTTATTCTTTGTAATGATTCTTTACGTTGGTGGTATTCCAACCAACATACAGTTGTCTGATGGTGATGGTCGTTGCAGTGACCTACAAGCTTACCCAGAATTTGAAACACTTCATCTTCAAGGAGTTAAACAAGTCAGGTTATAAAAATTTTCAACTGAGGCAGAACTTATCCTTCTTCGTTGGAACGCCATCAGAAAATCTGCATGATCTACTATAGCTATCCACTCAAAGTGTTCATTTTGTATCATCTCTCTAATATGGCAATTGGCAAGTTTGAAGGGGTTAACTAGTGAGTGATTCATAGAGCAATTCTTCTGTTTGTACCTTTCTGTGCTTAATACATAGATAGTAGATTACACTAGCCATCATATTCCCTTCTGAAAAACAAGAATGTGGCATCTTTTGTTATCAGTCACATACATGTTTGAGTAGTTATGGATAACCATAATTCCATGTTAAAGTTAGTATCGTAAAATAATTCATCTCTTTATGCAGTTAGTCTGTGGGCACTTGTGCAGGAGCAATGGTCCTCACAAGTTGACTTCTAGAATATTCACTTTATTGGGATTCGAATTCGAATTCTAGTCTTTTTAATTGTTTATAATGTCTTTAATCATTTATTTGAGTCCTCACCTAATACTTAAATTATACGACTTAAGGTCAATTATGCACTACTAGCATTGGTTGAACCAATCCGTGTAATATCAGTCCTTTTTTTAACCAAGAAATGTATATAAAAAATCAGTAGTTGAAATAATGGGTTGGTAAATTCATTGATGAATATTAACCACTACGCCTATAATAGCTCAAACCAACAGCACGACAATTGGGAAATTGTACCAACCCTGTCGTTATGAAATGTGATTAACGTTATCAAGATGAATAATTGGAAGGAGTTTGGTGGGCGTTTGATAATCTAAATTGGTTGCCCGTTGATTCTAACTTATTTTCATTTTTATTTGGTGCAATGCAAGTCAATAAACCTTTGATGATTAATTGGAAATCCTTTTTGTTTATGATCATAATTTGCCTTTTTTTAATGTCGCCATCATAATAATCTCCACTCCACCAAATCCCCCGACTTTAGTTGATATTGCATTATTAATTCCATTATCACATTCGTCCCTCTGAGTGATCTTTCCTTTTTCTCACCTTCGCCATGAATTCCTCCTCCGCGCCGCCGGCGCTGCTTTTGGCATTCCTCGCTCTCGCACTCGCTCTATTCATCGAGCCGATTCTCTCCGACTACTCCCCGCCGGAATGCCCCTACCCCTGCCTGCCGCCGCCGACGTCGGTCGCCGACTACCCGCCGCCGCCACCTCCCTATGCTTGGAGCTACTACCCTCCTCCGCCGCCGCAGGATTCCGGCTACCCTTACTTGCCTCCGCCTCCACCGCCGCCAATTTCCGGCCTGCCGTACAACTTCCCTCCGCCGTACTACTCTCTGCCGGCGCCTCCGCCGCCGAACCCGATCCTCCCGTGGTTCCCTTTTTACTACAGGAATTCGCCGTCGGAGTCCGCCGCAGGCCGCCGCGACCCGGTCTCCGCGGTTCCGTTACTCGCTCTGCTGCTGTTACTCTCCGTTCTTCTCTTAGTACGTAATTAGTCGCCTGTTAATTGTGTAATCAAATCGTATTCGCGTCTTAATTAGCTTCGTTTCCGTTCTTCGTCAATAAATTTTTCATGCATTATTATTATGTTTTTTTTACGTTGTAAAAAGTTTGACGATGCTATTAACTGCGTAGGCATGCTAAATTAATCGTTAATATTGTCTACTAAATTAATGAATTGGACCTTCATTTTAGGCGCGGCAAACGATCGATCACATGCATTTAATAAAATTTGTTTTGGTGAATATTCTCGATTCCCAGCTCTGGGAGAGAGGTGGTATCTGACTCAACCGTTGACCCATAATTTTGTGGTTGATGTTCCGGTTGAAATTGCCTTCTGGATGTATCACCGATCAGGTCTCATCATCGGGGTGGAGCTGGATCAAGAGAAAGGAGCACAAAGATGCCTCCGGAACTTGAAAACAAAGCAACAGTGAGATGGAAGGCCATGGGATGTCCTGGTGCGACCATTCTGATGCTTAAGTCAGCGATGAAGAAGGCGAAGGAGAAAACGTATAGGAAGGAGAAGAACAGTATTTGTGCGTTAATGAGTGCGTACATACCTGAGATAAAGGGAAATAGTTGCTTATATAAGGGAGAGAAGAGTGTACCATTATGTCATAATTATGGAATATCCCATCATAGTTAATGATGTGTCAAGGATAATCAGGATATCAGTCCCATCACGAATACGCGAGGGTCTTGTCATTTCGCGCGTGGATGTCAGAACGGCGGACGATGCTAATAAATGAAGGGTATGGGACTATCAGAAGGAATGATGGGAACACTGCAAAGCAAGAAACCGTGAAGTCTGGCAATTCGGATCCCGAACCGATCGACACTGAATGAAGGCAGCGTCGCCGAGTCGGCTATAAGCCTTCGGGTTTACAAGAGTCGGCAGATAGAGGGTTCGGATAAGGAGTCGGCTCGGGTGAGTGACTGATTCGAGCGAGGATTCGGCTCAAGGTGAGTGTCCGATTCGCATGAGGATTCGGCTCGAGGGAATCGTCCGATTCGCCTGAGGATTCGGTTCGAGGTGATCGTCCAATTCGTCTGAGGATTCGGCTTGAGGTGATCGGCTCGGGCTCAAGGTGATCGGCTCGGGTGAACTCGAGCGAGGATTCGGCTCGAGGGAGTCCTTAAAATCAGTAAGGAGTTGAGCCAAGAACAGAACCGTCCATTCAGGTCGGACTCGAGTTGGATCTTTAGTGTCTAGTATATTATCCCATAACAGTTGACTTTTCTTTCACAATATATCAAATTGTTCGCGTATAGTAAAATGATGAAAACACCCTTAAATTGGACAGAAGGCCAACTAAATTGGAAAGGCAACGCTGACCAAACAAGGAGGAATTGACAGATTCAGCGAGATTGAAAATTCTTGTGGAGTTCTACAAAAGCATTGCAATAGATATCGCCTTGTAATGTCCAAACAAATAAATGTCCAAACAAAGCCACCAAAGTAAAGAAAAAGACTTGTGCAATGCCTTGAACACGTTGAGTGGAAGGAATAGGCGGTAATTGGGACGTCCACATCCATCCCCTTCGGAGGAATGGCTGGAAGTTATATTCTTGCTCGTTTAATTGCACGTCACCCAATTGCATCCTCCACCATTACCACAGAAGAAAGAATTAGCGATCAGAGCAGATACTGAAGCCCAATAAGATAAGCTAGCTGAGAAGCTGCTGCTGCTGCTGGCGGCGGCGGCGGCGGTGGTGGTGCAGCGATATATGGCCGGTCGGATTCCATGTCTGAAGGTCATCCACCTGCTGCTGTTGGCCTTCTTGATGGTCCCTTTCCTCTTGCTAACTCTGCAAAGGACACGGATGGATCCTCTCTCCCTCTGTAAGTCGATCGATTTCTTCATAGACTTCAAATTTGTAGGTCTCGTGTTCACGTTGGGCCTTTGAATTCCTTGTGCAAATGCATACACAGTGAATTTGCAGCTATCCACTGGAGCAAGTTTAAAGTTCAAAGTGCTCGAAGCGAGCACAAGGATCATCGATGAAGGTGGTAAGTATTGATCATTCTTTGCACCATAATTTAAATACTTCTTGGTTTAAAATTTTGTTCTTATTAAGAACAACATCCTAAATATGTTTTCTTATTGAGAAAAAGCTGAAAAGAGAACCAGTTTGATAGGGCAAACGAGTGGTTTTGTTTGCAGTTGGTGGCCCACAGATATGGACTGCATACTAATCTGTTTTATCTCATTGTTGTCAAGCTACTTCATTAATTTCTTCTTAATTTTAGTCAGATATTGTTAAAAGTCAATTTTGATGAACAGGGAAACCCATCAATGGTGGTTGTGGTGGCAATTGGCTTCCCCACTATAGCTTAGAAAGAATAGACAATGAACTAAGAAATGAGCATTATATCGTCCACATTCTTTGGGTGCACAAGATAAAGTTTATTTGTGGGATGATAATGTCACATTCTAGGGTTTAAATTTGATCCTTTTCTGTAAAAAAGTGAAATCCACCATCCTAACGGCCTCACACAGTCGACTTTACGATCATCTGTAAGGAGGTAAATCGAGAAATTATAGTTGGTCACAACGGAGGAGGGTATTGCTCAACTTCGTCGAGATTTAAACTCTTGTCCTCTTCTGCAAGCCTACTCCATCGTAACCAATTCAGCTATGCTCCGGGAGAAATTTGATCCTTTAAAACATAAGAGTTGCAGAAGAGAATGACTAATTAAGCTGAAACACACAGAGATTCTCGCCAGTTTTTCTGATTTCTTTCTGATTGTGCTTATCGAACTCATTGAACTCGCAGATGGCGAAATGGAAGGGAAAGCAATTGCTTTGAGATCAGAAAGGAAGGAGAAGAAAGCAGCAGAATCACCAGCAGGAAGTAAGTGGGAAATTATAATTAAATTGGAGAAAGAGTAAAAAATTTAAAGGATGTTTTTTTAAATAAAAAAGGCATCTAAAAATTTGATAAATAATGCAGACGAGGAAAACGCACTGCATTCTCTGATTCAAGAACAGAGCAACAACAATAGTGAAGTAAACAGGGAAGATCTTGCAGCAAACAGAGAACTAGAGCAGGATCGTTCTGTAGCAGGTCAGATTGTGATCATCCTGATCGTGCTCCTTTTATTTATGTTCGAGAATCTGTAGCAGATCAGATTATATGTTTTTGGATCGATGTTGCAGATGATGCGATTTCGAAGAACACGATCGCCTGCGATTTCTCTCAACGCCGGTCGGACACGTGCGTGCTGCACGGCGACGTCAGAATCATCCCATCCTCCTCCTCCGTCGTCCTCGTCAGGACGCCTCACGACAGCCTGCCGGAGAACGCCACGTACTCCCT
This sequence comes from Curcuma longa, assembly GCF_044706935.1. NCBI lineage: Eukaryota > Viridiplantae > Streptophyta > Magnoliopsida > Zingiberales > Zingiberaceae > Curcuma > Curcuma longa. The sequence continues at coordinate 441,326 of NW_027435603.1, read as the reverse complement.
CCGCCCCTACGCTCGCAAGTGGGAAACGCCGGTCATGGAACTGATCCGGCCGATCTCCATCGCCGTCTCCGCCGCCCACGTCGCCCGGGAATGCGGCGTCCACCACGCCGTCCCCGTCGTGGTCTTCTCCACCGGAGGATTCGCCGGAAAGAACTTCTTCCATGATTTCTCCGACGTCCTCATCCCCCTCTTTATCACCTCCTTCCACTACCGCGGTCGCGTCCAGTTCCTGATCACCAATTTCAACAGGCGTTGGGTCGGCAAATACGCCATGATCTTGAGCCGCATGTCCAGCTACGAGGTCATCAACCTGGACGGCGACGAGAGGGTGCACTGCTCCGGGAAGGCCCACGTCGGGCTGATGAGCCACAGCGAGTTGGTCATCGACCCGGCGAGGACGCCGGGCAACTACTCCATGGCGGACTTCAGGGAGCTCCTGCGGTCGAGCTTGTCGCTGAAGAGGAGATCGATCGGAGAGGGGAAGAATTATTATCCGAAGCCGAGGTTGCTGCTCCTGCTCAGAAAAGGGTCGCGAGAGTTGACCAACAAAAGGGAGGTCGTCGCGTGGACTCGTAGGCAGGGGTTTAAGGTGATCGTTGCAGGGCCGGAGCAGACTAAGAACCTGTCGCGCTTCGCCGGCTTGGTGAACTCCTGCGCCGTGATGATGGGGATCCACGGGGCGGGGTTGACCAACATGATCTTTCTTCCGGCGAAGGCCACGCTGGTACAGATCATCCCGTGGGGCGGGCTGCGGTATGCCTGCTACCACGACTACGGCGAGCCGACGGCGGCGATGGGGATCAAGTACTTGGAGTACGAGGTGGGGAGGGAGGAGAGCTCGCTGGTGAAGCAGTATCCGAGGGACCACCCGGTGTTCACGGATCCGGAATCGCTGCACCGGCAGGGATGGGACACGCTTTGGGCGGTGTTCCTCAACAGGCAGAGCATAAAGCTGGACGTGAGGAGGTTCAAGGGGGTGTTGCAGGAGGCCATGCGATCTCTTCCTCCTCGATGATATATAAATTGGTTTTGGATTTTATTTGATTTTAGTTGTGTCAATCCCATTCAAACACTAATTAAAAATGCAAAATTCGATTGAAAATAAGTTTATAGAAATATATCAAACCGTACGTGTGATAATGAAGTATTGAAAATTTGTTATGAGAGAGTAGACGGCCAGGGGATGGGCATCTTCTCTTTGTAAGGGGGGAGCCCGTTGTTGGAAGACCGGCAGAGGAGGCGGCGGCGAGGAGGCGGCGCGATTGGAGCAGAGATGTCAGTAGCAAGAAGTTGTGGGAAGAAAAAAAGAAAAAGAGAAAGAGGAGGAATTCGAAGGAATTTGCAAGCGGCGAAGACCTTGGACGCAGAGTCTTCGCCGGCATAGGAGGAGGTATTCGGAGGCATGGCTGCGGCGGCGGTGGCATTGAAATCGGAGGAATAAGGCGGCAGGGTTGCAGCGAAGGCGAAATCAATATCAATGTCCACAGGGGCGGCGTTGGTCGTCGTTGGGAAGGAGGCCGACGACCAACCGGTTGCTGGAAGCGGCAGCGGCAGCGGCAGGGCTTACGCTTCGTTTGGGGAGGTGAGGGCGGGCAAGGGAGGAGGGAGGGTAAAGATGGGAAAGAATATCTTGATCAGGAGTGAGTTAACAAAAGGAAGGAAAGAGAAAAGTAAAGTTTACTCTTGTATGCTCGCTCATGAATGGATATAATTTAAGAAAGAGAAGGAAAATTTTAAAAATATTTATTTTAATTTTATTTATATGTTAAAATATTAATTATTAAAATAATTTATCTATTAGTTATTTTATTTTTACATCGTTACTCCTCATCACATAACACAAGCCGTCACAAGATCTATCACTTGTACTTTTCGATGTATCTTCGTCGCAAATCTCTCCAAAAATAAAATTCAAGAGGATAGAGCCGGGTAATCATAAACTCTTCTTCCTCCTCCTCCTTTTGCCCTTAGCAATAGTTTCATATCTGAATGAACAAGAGTGCATACCGTAGTCGTTGTCTTTGCCATTCATCATTGGAAAGTGCTAATAATACGAATATATGATATTAATTATCTTCACCCTTCCTTTTGATTGTTTTTCATATAACTCGTAGATAATACAAATAGATTCAAAGACTCATATATGTTGGTCATATTACATCTAACTTGACATTTGTTGATTTTGATAACATTTTAAACAATCACTGTCGAACAATAATCTTAATTATGATTTTTTATTGGATGAATGATATTTTCTATTGTGCTAATAATCTTGATTATGATTTTTTATTGGATGAATTAATGATATTTTCTATTGTGCTGATAATCTTGATTATGATTTTTTATTAGATGAATGACATTTTCTATTGTGCTAATATAAATTACAATTAAATATCAAGATAAAATCCAGAATAGATTCTGGACACAAAAGAAATGTTTATTTGGATGCAGAAGGATGTCTATTCCTTCATGAATTATCCTTGCATTTTTCAATATTTTTTCTTTATTATTTTCGATGTCACATCCCATTTGATATAATCCCCTACTAGACCTTCATACAGTTTTGATATATTAGTTATTCCATTATGCATCATCATGGACTTCCATTACTATTTCATATGAAGATTCATTGATAGGTGCTATACCATACTTATGTATAGAAAAGCTTTCATATTTTCAGTTGAGCTCCTTTTTTAGGGCAAATACAAGTATCTAATAAAATTATATTTATTTATGTTCAATTTTTAAGGTTAGAATTTCTTATTGTGCATTTGAATTTTTTCCAAATAAGCATATATAGTTGTTGCACTCTAGAGTTACTAGTGTAAACATATTTTGTGATCTTAATTTAAGAAAGATGAGATTTTTTGTACTTTCTATTTAATAGTATGAATATCTTGTGTGATATTAATTTATTTTTTTCATTTATTTGATTATAGATGGGTGATCAAAACGGTAAACATAATCATTTCATTAATGTTTTTTGTTATTGTATGCATCAACTCGCATTGATATTGTACAAGTTGTCTGCCTAAACCCTCATGACTTTGTTCTTAGGCTCTACCCAAAAGGCCTCATACCAATGGAGATACTTTCATCTTTCCTTTTCCATATATATACTTTAGATGTGGGACTATGCTTGCACCCTTGCAACCCAACAATCCTCCCCCTCAAACAAAGGATCACAGACTCTCCCAACGTCGTTTTGATATCTGAAGAAAAGTAAAGTTGATAATCGACAGTATAGGCATTGCAAGGACTTGACCCTCGGTCCACCCGACCTACTAGGACTTTCCATCTAGTCGCAACTCGGACTTTTTGCTACCCGACCAACTAGGATAGTGTCTGAGTTCTTGATTCACATGAAATGGTTAAGGTCAAACCACATTGTTAGATCTTCATGGCTCATTCCGGTGAGAATGAGGTCTTGCTCTGATACCAATTGTTAATATCGATGGAATCAAAATATCTCCACATGGTATGATATTGTCATTTGGTGCATGTTGAGCAATATAGAATTTCTACATGCTATTTGTATCTTGTTCAACGTTACTTTAGATGTGGGACTATGTTTTACTTGGATGTCATTTTGAATATCGCAAAAATTTATTATCACAAATGATGGGTGGAGAAAATCTACCGCATGGTTAGTTTGCTACTTATTGGATGATATATATTTGGATATTATGTAATATGCATTTGGATGTTATGTACTTGGATAATTTTGGATGTTTGTTAAATTATTATTACTTAATGTAAGACTTGTTACTTGATAATTTTGAATGTTCATTAGTTTTAGATTTTTACATAACAAAATTTTTATAGAAATATATGTAAAAATATTAGTTTATCCTTTATCATACCAAAGTGTACAGATTCTATATTTTGCCTACTTATTATATGTCTTCTTATTATTTGTTTAAATTTTTTTATTTATTTAAGTCATAAATATTAATTTTAGTTGGACTTACAAGATATATAATTTTGACAAGAAAAATTTTACATCCATATATTTAATGAATTATACATATTTATTCATATATAAATTTATTTTAAGAAGTAGAAATATTTTTATAATTTTATATATTTAATTTTTATTTTCTTTCCTTTCCTCTCAAATAAGATAACGCATGTTACGTTAATAAACATTCCTTTCCTTCCAAATAAAAAATATAAATACTTTACTTCTCTTTTCTTTTTCTTCCTTCCTTTCCTTCCAAATAAAAAAAATATAAATACTTTACTTCTCTTTTCTTTTTCTTCCTTCCTCTTCCTTAGCTTCCCCTTTTCTCGCTCCATCCAAATAGACAGTAAAAAAGAGCATGGATGGTTGGAGAAAGGGATCTCACCCCCATCCAAACAGACGGTTAGGAGCATGGATTGTTGGAGAAGGAGGGCGGTAGGCGGCCTCCGACAAAAAAAATCTCCGAATCCATCTCTCTCAATCTCTAGTTCCTGTGTCGTCGCGTCGCCGTTGGTGAAAGCCAACTGTAAGCGCATTAGATTTTAGGTAAATTTAGTAATATAAATTTTCAACTTAATGTTATCTGAAATTCATTTTGTTTTTTATATGTCTAAAGATTTTTTTATTATTTATTATAAAAAATTCACTATTAAATTTATTACACATTAGTTCCTTTTATAAAAAAAAAATTTACATACTTCACTCCTTTGACACCAAAAGTCTAGCTCACCTCTTGAATCTGTCTTTAAATATTTGTATTTCAATATTATTTGAACGCAATAATATAGATGCTATTTGCAAATTACTAAATTCACATGTAGGTTTTGATGAAACTAGTAATTGAAGAAAAAAATTATCAAGCTTACTAAATTCACATATAGGTTTCGACAAAAAAAAATTTATTTTTAATGAATTTAATTATTGATTTTTTTTTATTCCGCTAGTGCATGCATGACTTAACCGTTGAAAAAAAAAGTCAACGCAGACGGTTCAAAATCTCCGGCCGAAACGACTCCGGTCCAATCTTTCAAGATCATATCCAAAGAAAAGAAAGGGGAAAAAAAAAGCATTTGAAGTTTCTTATCGTCTGCTAAATACAATTGTCATGCACGTGATCGCGCATCTCTAGAAAGTGTTGACTTCGATTGGATGTGATTCCACACGTCCATCATTAGATCACGGTCCAATCTTTCAAGATCTCTCTGAAATTTTAGCATATTGTATCCGATGCACGTCGTACATCATAATTAATCTAATCTATCGCCGGAATAATTCTTCACCTTCTCCCGCAGCGAGCAGTACATGCATCAGCTAGTCGCCGGCGGGGAAACGGCGCCGCACCTCCACCATGCGATCGTTCTTTGAATAATATTTCATCTTCGCCTTGTTGTTATTCTCCGGCGGAGCTCTCCTCCTGTTCTGGCGGCGGAAGGAGACGGCGAGCTCCGTGAAGGCCCTCAAGATGTACTTGTGAACGCTCCTGTCGTTGAGCTCTAGGTAACAGAACAGGAGCTCCTCCATGAAGTCCCAATCCAGCGGCTGGCCGGCGCCCACCCCGTGGCGAGCCTCCACCATCTCCTGCATCGAGCGGTGGAAGTCCTCGTACGGGTCCTTGGAGAACGTCGTCACCGCCACGCCGCCGCCCGGCACCTCCTCCGTCGTCCTCTGAGACGAACGCGACGGCGGCGAGGTTGAGGTCGATCGCCGGCCGGCCTCGTCGTGGAGGGAGCTGGAGGAGCCGGGCGACACGAAGAAACGATCCGAGGAGCGGAACCTGGCGGCGGGACGGGTCGCCTCCTCCTCCTCCTCCTCTCTTCTTCTTCGTCGTCGTCGTGCCGGCGGGAACAGAGAGAGTTGAAATTCTCGTAGAGGAAACGGTCGATGTCGGAGAGCGTGGCGGCAGGTTCAACGCCTTCGCAGCCGCCTCCTCTGTCGTCGTCGTCTGGGTGGAGATCGCGGTCGACGGCGAAGGAAGGCGTTTTGGGATACTTACATGCCGAGAGAATCCAACTGGTGGCCGAGGAGGCGGCGGCGGGACGACGCACCGGCGAACTCTGCATGCTGAGTTGAGATGGGACCTGCTTGATCTTGGAAAGGCAGATCCGTAGAGACTTTTGGAGCTTCTTCTTCTTCCCCATCGATCTCTCGAATCCTAAATGGAGACGTACGTTAATTACAAGAGCTGAAGAAGAGAGACGCGAGGACGAAATGGAAATGCTGTTTCTATGGAGAGAATTAAGTATAGCGATGGTTTGCTTAAAGGAGGCAAGCGAACGTTCGTAGTTAATTAATCAGAGATATATATTCAAAACGGCGATAATTAAGGGGGTTAGATTAGTCATGTGGTGGCTAACGGAAGAAAGAGAGTTTTAAAGTAAATTACACAATAGGAGACAGTAAATCACTATGCACACGATGGGAGCATAAAACCTATTGATTCCTCTTCATTATATGGCAACTATTTGAGTAACGGAGACATCAACAAACTGATAATATTTTGAAAAGTTTAATGTGCCAACACCTAAAGCCAACAACTACTCGAAGATGAGGTGACCAAACCGATGGAGCAGACTATGCCAATATGGATAGTGTTCGGTTCAGACAATGCGTCGAACACCTTATCCGCATTGTCGTACAGAAAACCTGCAAACTAATAGAGTCTGCTGTTCTTTGTTTGGAAACAATATTGCCAGCTTTAATATATGCTTTCCTTTGTCGATGCAACAATAAAGACATCAAAGAAAATTAATAAATGAAAGAATTTGCCAATCTTCTCATCAATAGCATCCTGCAGCAAGTTATCTCATGAACAAAGGAAGTTACCTCAGGAACAATGAAATCCTTTCTGGTCGTGCCAAAATAGGTATAGAAAACATCAATAATATTGAAATGTGCTATGTTTTTTTGGAATTACCAAAGTTAATATGCAAAATAAACAATATTGAAATCTAAGTCTATTCTCTGTCCTGCAGATTGCTGGTCATCCATCAGCATCTTGATTGTTGACGTAAAGATGAAACAAAGTGAAACACAATTATTTTGCAGGCACAAAGACAAGTTGGAGGACGGAACATGAGGAAAAAAGTGACCCACTGATTTGATGCAGGCACGCAGAACTGCTAACCTAACCGAACATCTACAAGTGCATTCCATCTTGGTAAACTGAGACTGTAGGTAATTGCTTATGACTGAGCAACAATAATACGTCTCAAGAGAATAATAACTTACATCAAAGACGAAGTTGTTATCTGTACATACATAAATACAGTGGAATCAGAGACATTCAGTTGCAAAGTGCCGATATTCTTCTTATAAGCTAACAATCAGACATCGAGAGAGAGAGAGAGAGAGAGGCTGGCGGTTACGGGCTCGATTCTAGGGCTAGAGAATTACTATTGGGCCGATTGGGCTTGATCGGGCCCAAAATGCGATAGATACTTTGGGGAGCGGAACCTATTTAATTAAGGCTTCTTTAGCTGGCGGTTTGGTTTACCTTTCGTTCGAGGGGAAAAAGGGCCAGCGAGCATCCGCGTCCACGAGAGAAGGGCGAGGGTTGTTTCCTAGGGTTTCGTCGTCGACGGAGACTCTCTCTGCTCGTTCTCGATCTTCGTCTCTGTCTGGATCTCCTTGGTATCATGTCTAGGAAGCGGAAAACGGAGGCGACGCGGCTCGACGAGGTGGATCGGACGATGTATTCCACCTTCTGCAGCGCTGCCAACTCGCTCTCGCAGCTCTATACGCAAGCCATGAACCAGCAGAAGGTTTCCTTCCAGGCCGGCGAGCGCCACGCTCTGGTTAGACCTTCTCTTTCTTGCCCGCCTCTACATTATTTCCATCCGTGTCATCTCCCATCAAGTTACTTTGATTTCAGTTTGTTATTAGATATCTTCATCTGGTAAAATAAAGAGGCGAAGATGTTTCATCTCATTGCGTATCCCTTTGCCAATGCGATAAGAACACGCTACTCCAAAAATTGTTGAAGACACACTTGACTGTAGGTGCTTTTATTTGTCTGTGACATTACTTTGCATATAGGCGTATGCCACTGACACCTATAGAGCTTCTATGAGAACTTAAAGGATCACATTGTGCATATAGTAGTACGCTTGTTCACTTTCTTCCAATAGCGACCTTTCCATGGTTTGAGAAGATAGACTCGTTTCTGTTGTAAATTTCATAAACGATACAGGAACAGTGCAGCTCCTTTCAATTTAGTGCAAACTATTTTGTTTTTGTTATGATGTCAAACATGAACTTTCACTTTGTTACTTCTCTCTTTCTCTTTCTTTGTCTGCATACATATCATCGTGATTTCAATTTTTGTGCTTGCCTCAAGCATTTTTATAATGTATATGTTTCTTATCTCCCTTTAGACTCTTCTTCCATTATCATCAAAGTCATTCCGAAAGGTGATGGTGATACTCCCATCATCACACATCTATCCTTTCTCTAGGGTATTAGCCTATGCAAGGTGAGGCAACATATTTTACTACTTGCACTGCAGATGACTAGTGCACAGCCCCTTTCTAGTGGCACACAAGGGAGAAGCTAAGGTTGGAGTTGTCTGATTGAAGGAAAGGAAAGAGAAGTAATAGATAAGAGGGCTAAGAATGAGTGACGGAAAAAAAGCAAAAGGATTAAAAAGGGAATAGATTTGATGCTGACTCGTTTTCTTTAAAAAAACAGAAGATTTTTTTTTAACTTAAAAATGTTGATTTAGTGTATGAGTTAGCTTTCCCTGCAAGAGAAGAAAAGGAAGGGATTTGATGGAGAAAATGTGAAAAAAAATGTATTTTTGATAAAAATGTTATTAGGGTGTCCGACTAGATTTCCATTTAATGTCAAATTTTCGGAATGACGAAACTTGCACCATAATGAAAGTTTATATATGACATTACCACATCACAAATACAATTATTTGAATACCATAATCAATTGTGACAACATAGTTTGTGTAGCATTCATATAATTGTTTCGCTTTAATACTGGTAAGTGCAAATATCTCAAAATTATAGTTCTGTTGGCATGTTCTCTTTTAAGAGATAAGAGGAAGAGTGAAACATAGTCCATATTCATGTTTAGCCATTGATGTGCATAGCCTTGTCTACTCAATAGTTGAACTCAATTATTTGTTATTGTTTAGTGAGATTGTAATCTAATATATTTGGTGCTTTCAGTTGGAGATCTAGTTATTATTCGTTTATCTTATATAAATAACAAAATTAATTTAATTTGACTGACTTGTTAGATCACTTTTCCCCTTCCCCATTTTACTCATGCTTGACTATATCCTTAATTGACAGTAACCACATTTGAGTCTTTCTATTACTTTAGTATATTCTTCTCTATCTGAAGCCTCATGCAGTTTTTCAAAACTTACGTTTGTTAGAGACTTAAATATTGCTTCAATCCTTGTTGTGCAGGAAAAGCTTTATCAGTGGATGATGAGGAAGCACGAGGAAGAGTCAAGGATTACCGTAGCTGATATTGTTGCCCATATTCAGGTTAATCATCTTTGAGATTTTGTTTTATCAGGTTCGATGAAGTTGCTTTTTCCATGTCAATTCTTCTATTGTTTAATTTTCTGTACTTCTATCACTACAATGGACCGACATGGAAATTGTTTCTGTTTTTTGTGTTTGAATTTGATCCATTTATGTTCATAATTGTTCACATTTTTTTCTTAATTTATTAGCTATAGTTGACGGGAGGTAACTATAAGTCCTTTAGTCTTATGAATAATGATTTTTCTCTGTTTGATCAAATTAATCATTAGAAAAACCTTCTGTTACATGTTCCCTGAACATAAAGTTAAGAAACTAAGGGGCATTCTTAGCATGGTTGGTTTATTTGTTAGTATAAGAGGTTTGTAGAGTGACTGATGTATGCCTGCTTGGTGTCTACAGCTGTTGTTAGACCTTCATTCTTCACATTTTGAACTCCTAATGTTGCAGGAAGTGGACTTAAAAGCATTGGCTTGATTCTTCAAAGTACTGTTAGCTATAACCTGTAGGTTACTTATGACCTGATTACATGTGAGCCAAAGTATATAGAATTCTCAGAGTTGTATTGTCAGATCGAATACCTATATTTTTGAAATTGAGTTGCCCCTCATAAATCATGAAAATTTTCATCAAAATCCTCTTCCATGACACTTCCTACACATCTAAAGTAATTAATTGAAATATCCAATATTTGCAAGGAAACAGTGGAAGCAAACCCATTCCTCAAACTAAAAGACTTCATTGGTTACTTAGTGTTGGATCCTGCATAAAGCTTCCTTTAAAAATTGAATAGTGGCTGTGATGCATACATGTACCTATTCTAACTTGTGTTGTCAGATATCATCCTCATAACACATTCACCCCAATATAATTTTTCGTTGCAATTTTGGTTGCATGTGGCTTTTTTTTTTTTTACAATGTTGTTGCTTCATCTTTTAGAACCATTTTTCTCCAAGCATTTCCCTTTATTAACTGTTAGAGGAGTTTGTTGTATTAATTGGATATTCTTTTGACAGAATGAGATGGATTATGCTGTAGATGATGCAATCGGTTCCAGGTCATCCCAAACAACAATGCAGATGACAAACTCAGGCATCCAACATCTGTCCGCTTTGTTTGGTCAGCCAACTGCAGGACTTGCCCCTCGAAGCGCTCATTCTGATTTCTCAAATGCTCTTTCCAGTCCTGTACGCAGAAGCCTTCAGCCATTTCACCTTGATCATGGAGGAGGATTCTATGTCAATGGTGGTGGCCTACCAACCGCAAATACTGAATCAAGAAACCATGACCCTTGCCAAAACCGTGAAGCTAATTCTCTCGATTCAAACTATTCATCCATGGATATTCACACTGATAGTCCCCCTCGGGGATCTTACTGAGCGATGAATGGTTTGATCATAACTAATGCAGCCCTGGGCCCCTGCTCTTCAAATTGAACCGAGTATATGGTCAAGGAAAGAAATATATATACCTAGCAAACTCTGATTATTCTTTCTTAGCAATGCATGTGTCATACGATGCTAATCATATGTAATGAGAGTACTTATATCTTATTTTATCTAGACTAGTTTAGCTATTTGCATGGTTTGTAAGTACATGTTATATATGGAATTATTTCTGTTTGGTGATTTTTATATGGATAGTAGTTCATGGATGGCTTGAGCTTATCTAAAAATATGAGATGAAGCTAGTTGATACACTTTCGCACGCCTGACTGCGAGAGAATAAGGGTATGCAAATGATTGTTTTATTTATTGTAAATGTGATATGATTGAATTGTTAGTATTCGGGTGGTGTTTTGATGTGTTATCAAATAAGTTTAAGTTAGGTCTTTGTTATGTTTGATGTGTGTATCTAAGTGTATAGAGATTTAAGATAATACATGTATATTTAAGATGTATATCAGAATTAATTTTGACAGAAGACGTAAGTGAGCGAGAAGGATGACACAGAGAAAGGAATTAATGGGTTTGGTGCATCCGACGTATGAAGAGTTGTGGAAAAGTATTTTGACAAAGCGAGAAGGCTCGCATGGGAACGAATTGGAAGGGCTTGGTGCATCTAAGGAACGAGAAAGCCAAAAGAAAGATTGCGTGAGGCTGACCATTCATGCGCTTGGAGGTGTTCTAGGTGTCCGGATGAATTCCAAGCGCTTGGATATCTAGTCTATGTCAGCGCGATTGTTGTTGAGACGGATCATGATAGAGTCAATGTCAGCATAATTCAAATGCTCAGATCATTTTCAAGTACTCGGATTGCAAGAAATCATCCAGAATCGTTAGTATACTGTTGCCAAAGTGAATTAGGTTCGACAAATTTAGGCATCTAGAAGGCTTCCAGGCGCTCGGAAATACCACATCAACATAATGGTTAGATCGAGAAAAATATTATAAATAAACTGAAACTTAGGAAGAATGTGCACTTTATTTTATTATCTTCCGGATGTGCCAATATAAAATTCTATTAATTCCCTTCAGTTTAAGTAAACCATGTCTGTCAACATTGACACTCTGATGCAAACCCTCTAGGGGGAGGAAGCTTTTACAATGAGAGTTCGATTTCCAGATCACTCCTTGGAATCCATCTTCACGTTCTGGATTTATCAAGTGAGCTGGTATGTGAGGTTAGGTTGTTCATCTTAAGATTAATCGGGCGCAAGTCTAAATATCTAGCAGAAAAAATTAATATTTTAATGCAATTGTAATTTAATTGTTTTATATTTTTTTAGTGGACACTATGTATTCAATCTTTCGGGTACTAATGTTAGAGAGGACCGATTTGATCCTACAAAAGTTTTTCACTAACTACTAAAGTAAATAAAAAAAAAATGATAATCTCAGTCAATCGTATTGACTCAATCCCTGGGATGATCGGCTCGGTACGGAAATTTCCCACCGATCACCAGGGTAAATCGAGAAACGTACGCAGCGGCCAACCCAGATGCCCAGCATCCTTTGATTGCAATCTCCATTTAGAGGAAAATTCTTGTAAATACACTGTAGCTAGGGATCAAACCGCGGGTATATATAAACCTGAATGTCCTACCGTACCATAGCCCCGGGGACAACTTAAAGTAAATCGAAGAAGCACATATGGTGGCTCAATCTAACCATCAACATTTTTGGAGCTACTCATTCAAGAGAAATTCCTCGTAAAATCGTCATAGTTGAGTCTCGAATTCCAGATGTGTAGTCTATCGTTGATAGGTCTAACTATCACATCGCATCGTTGATAGTAAACTCATGTAATAAAATTGTTACACTAGTTTACTTAGAGTTAAATGACTGATGTAATTAAGTTAGATGGGCGGAGGAAGGTCTGATTGTTAGTTTAATTTACTATATCAGATTCCATTAGATGCCCTCTAACTTAAAAAGGTGCTTTTTATTCTAATTTTCTTTTTTGCTATTATTTATTTGTTTTGGAAATATGATTGTGTTTATATTATTGCCATATATTATTATTCAATTCTAATATGATAAGTAATATGATAAAAAAAATGAATCATACCTGGTAAAATCAAATCAATAGTCAAATCTAGGTGGAGACAAAAGTCAAAATTTAATAGAGGTCAAAGAATCAATTTCGACCTCATTAGCTCGATTTTTTGGCTCCGTCAATTTGATTATCCGCACTCCAGATGATACAACTTTCTCGATTCAACCACTCCGACTCCAAAGGACAACCTCTTCGACTCGATCACTCTAACTCCAGAGGACAACCTCCTCCACTTAGTTAACCTCCACTCACTTATTCTATAGAGAACATAACATCCTTGACTACTCCATCAGTTCGGGCATCCCGACTCCAAATGACAATCTCCTCAACTCGATCATCCCAACTTTAAACGACACAACCTCTTTGGCTCAGCTACCCCGACTTCAGAGGACAACCTCCTTGACTTAATCACTCTCGATTGGTCATCCAAACTCCAGGAGACAACCTCCTCAATTACCCGTCAACTTAGGCACCCTGACTCCAAAGGATGTAGACTCTATTCCTTTAAAACCTAGTCATCCCATAGGGCTTATTGACAATTACTGAAAATATTCTTAAACATAGTACTATAAGTGAGTGTAGGAGCAATCATACTGATGTAAGACTTATTCCCTAGATGCTCTTCTATATATATGTGTCATGCAATGGATGAAGGAGTAGGTAATGACTGTCGAATCTGATCTCGCAAGATTATGAATGTGGAAATACTCTTTTAGATGACTATATAACCTCTGTAGAAAACACGCAAAATGGGAGATGAATATGTTTTTCTTTCTTCTTCCTCTATTATTTCGTTGTCTCTACTTTTCCTAAGGCTCTATCCTAATTTAAACGTCGGAGTGGCCATGCTGAGCTCCCTCAGCGCTCATCTTAATTTTTATTGGAGTATTATAGGTATCTATAGCGTTTTCCATATCTTGGGACCTTCAACATCGCAACCTCCACTGTTTTATTTTGCCAATTTATCATACCGTGATCTTAGATAGAAACGATAATATTATCATTATTTTTATTATTTTATTTTTCATATAAATAGTTTTAAAACATATAAACTTGTTTAAATAATAGGAAGTAAAAACTCCTACTATTCAATTTAAAATCCGCTAACCCTACACGCTTCGACTTCCTTCGTGTTGTTATATTAACGGGTCGGATTTTTCTAAACCTATCGTTCGTTGATATTCACACCCCATTTGACCAAGCGCTGATCATCAACTCCTTCCAGCTATCGGATCGGACAGGACAATAAGCAGCAAAAGGAGCATTATGTTATCAAGTCCTGGTTAAAGATCGAAACCCTCCGTCGCCCCCGATAACCTTCTTCTTCCTCTTCACTCACATTTCTCTCACGCAATCGCCGACGGCAGCTCCGCCCGCCAAATCGCACCTCCGCTCCGCCATTTCACAGGTTCGGCGCCCTCCCTCTCCTTTTCCTCCTCTTCCTCTTCTCTCTTTCTCGTTTTCTCCTCCGCTCCGTCTTTCGTCGCCTCTCTCGCAGCCGTTTTGCTTGTCGCCGTCTTATCTCCTCCTATTTCTCGCTCTCCGGTCGCGATCTGTCTTCTCTTGCTCCGGTTTTCTCTTGCTCGAGCGTTGTCATTGAGTAGAATTGGGATTTGGGGGAATCGGGAGGCTGCAGCCTCTGGAGCTCGGGAAAGGGGGCGGTAGTGCTCGAGACCTGCCGGGTGGGTCGATTCCGGGTCGGATCTTTCAAGATTTTACCCGACAAGGGCTAATTGGATCCTTGCATGGGCGTTGTCAAAATTGCCGGGTCCACCAACTCCTGAGGAGTAGATTTTCTTAGCTGTTTTGGCCCCGTAAGCTCCCCTTTTTCGTCAGTTAAACTCGCAATCCTGGCCGTCTGCTGCCGCGTGGACCGTTGATACGAGTCCGATGACACAAGCTGCCTCGCGAATGCCCGACGCCTTCTTATCAAATCGGAACCCTTTCGATTTCTCTTTCTTGCTCTCTCGTCTATTCCTTCTCCCTTTTTCCGCCTTCGCACCACTGGAAACCCTAGCGCTTTCCCCTCCTTTCGTCCTCGTGGTTTCGTCGTTGACGGCGTCGCCTCTCCTCTTCTGGATCCGTGGCCCTCTTGCTTCTGGGCGCTTTCCGTGCTGGGTTTCTTCGAGGATCGGTATCTCACTCGCTCTCGGCGTCTGGTTGCAGTAGCTCTCGGCGACCCTGCCACGAGGCGCTGTTTGTTTGTTCTACGGTGCCTTGTCTCTGAGTCGGACCACTTTCGATTTGTTTATCTGGTACTGTTCTCTCGCACTGAATGTTGGACTTGTCATTCCTCGGTGTTTGGGCCTTTCGTCATGTTTTGCTTTTTGTATTTTTGATGGCGGGTGTTTCTTATTTTTGAAAATTGTTATCAGACGTCGAGAAAATGGTGGGATGTGTTTAGAACGTGTGACATGCAGATTCAGATTATAGTTGTTTAATATTCTTTCTACTCTACTTAATTCTTAAGGGGTCTTTTTTCATGATCATTTGCAAATTCTTCTCTTATTGTTTGGAATTTACCTCTTCTTTTTTTCTTTCTGTGCGTGGAATTGGATTTTGGTTTGTTTTCTTGTTCATATGCTTTCTTGATAGCTAAACTAGTTTTGATGTATTATTTTATTTTCATTTTATTCTTTTCCTCCTATATAATCTTAAATTTCAAAGCGTTTTACGCACTAGCAAGGCCCAAGATTTTGGAGTTGCATCAGTCGTAATTCTAATTGGCTCGATGTTCTCTCTTATGATGTGGCTGTTTTGTTGGCACCTGGCATCATTTGTTGAGACCACTTCCTGGTAGACGAATTGTAGACTGCTTTTAGTTTAATCCTCTTTTACCCACAGTTATAAAGATCTCTATTTCTACCTTTCTTCTTGTGCTTAGTCTTAAACCTTTTGATCTTCTACTTTTTTCGGGATTGTTGCATCAACTTCTTCCTCATTCTGATCTGAACTTCCTATTCACGAGTAAAATGTATATAAGCATGAAAGCGGTCATGTTAGTTGTGATTATGCATTTTCATTGTTAATTGTACTATTTACTTGAAATTCAATGTTTAAATTTTGTAACATTATTATGAATGATTTGAAGGAATATTATTCGTGAGAATTATTGTGGTTAAATATTTTTCTGTTTTAATATCACTTGCTAAACTTTTCTTTCAGTTAATGTACTATTAATTTTCTGAATTATGCCTTTGCAGATTTCTTACATAATGAAGTAGTTACCTGCAAGAAAATATTATAATGGCCTCAAAGGGCCCCAGATCAAAGTTAGATCATGAAACAAGAGCAAGGCGTCAAAAGGTTATACTTAAAATTCCTCAGCCATTAGCATTTGTGCTTGTTTTTTTATCAGTTTTTATCATTCCATGGTGCTTTTTTATGGAAATCTTTCCAGAAGCTATTCACATTGCATATACTTACAAGTATCAACTTACTATAAATGCGAAAGATGATGATAGTTAGTTGCCTACTTTGTATTCAGGATAAAATTTAGTTTGAAGATCATGTAGATTCTTATGTGTTTTTGTGTTGCTGACTTGGCTAAAACTCTATTTATACAAAGTAATTATCTTAAACTCTTAACTATTAGATACGTAAATAACATTTGAAATTTGGAAGATGCATTAACTCTTATCTATAATGTCCTAGACATTTCTGTTCAAAATTTATTATGTTATTGAAATCTCTATCCTATATATTTCACTTACAAACATCTACCCAAGCTTTAAATTGCATGCTTAAAACTTTATTATGTTATTGAAATCTCTATCCTTATGTTATTGAAATCTCTTCTTTGTTGCTGAATAAAGATATCAAATCCAAGGCATCCTTATTGCATGCTAATCCAGTCCTTTGTTTCAGTAGTCTTGTTCCTCACAATAAACAAATTGTTCCTTCTCCCTCCCACAAAACTGCTTGTGCTTTTCCCTATCTAAATTTCAGAAAACAAAAGAATCTTATACACAATCACCTAAAGAATCTCATATTATTTCCTCAATTTCATTTTTCATATTTCATCATCTCTAAATATCAAAAATAAAAAGTCTATTTGGTTTCTCCCAAAATAGATGTTATATTCCTTTCAACATTAACTTTTTAAGTTCTATCATCCCTTGTGTTTTGCACGAATAGCTTCTGTCTCGCCCCGCTGCTTGTCTTCTCTACGGAGAAGACATTTAAACCCCTCACTTTTTTCTCCTCATGGGCGAACTGGCCAACCACTGTATTTTAGTAGGAGTGTGCGTCTCCCTTCTTATGTAGAGAATGACTACCTCTTTCGACCACATCCCTTACAACAATTCTGATCTATCATCGCTCTCTCTATGCCACAAACATCTTAATAGATGCACTCTGCTACCATACTTCAAATACTCCTCTTTTTCATCTCTCAATGTTAAGAGCCCTTCTTTTCTTCTAGTGCTTTTTGTATTCCATCCTTTTGCTCCTGGCATGCTACTCTTCCTCATAATGGCAGCTGTGCCCTCTTTCATTGTGGTTTAACCCTTTGGGTTTCCAACCTTCAGTTTCTAGATTTGACAATCTCTCGTTATCCTGTACTGCTTCATACCCCCTTCCTGCTATTGCATCTTTCCAGTGGTCACCCTCTTTGTTTTTGTAGTTTTTCCTCCTGAAAAATGTTGCCAACCAGGGATAACTAGTTGTTCTTCTCCTTCCTCGTTCCTAGTGACCAAATTCAAATCATCCTTCAACCCAACAAGATGAGAATTATTCACTTCCCTCTTCATCTGACTGATAGCACTGTGATCTGCAGTGCACATGCACCATCAAGATCCTATACACCTCCATTTTCCTAAGCGACAAATTTTTTTTTATAGAGTTATTCAATTTTGCGCTTTAGGGAGAACACACTTTCCACAAGGATATTAATCTTATGTGCTTATGATATCAATAATGATCTACATTAGAAGTAAAGAAGAATAAACAATTATATTACTGCTAATTAGATTTTGAATTACTGTAATGAAATCTAGTATGGAGTGTTTACACTATGGACCAGAGTATTAGGAAAGTTTCTTTTATTGGGCATGGTCCAAATAAAGCATCTTATAGACTGTGCGTATAGAGTTAGACCAAGTTTTAAAAAGGGCTTTAGTTTGTATGTGTAGTGTATTTCCATTAATGGTGCACCAAGCAAGTCTGATCCTAAACACTTCTTTTATCCTATTGTATCCTTTATGTGGATTGCCAAAAGAAATCATCAATATTTTTTTGTAAAGCTAAAAGGCAAAAAAATTTCAATATAGAAAATCTTTTCAAGCAAGATTATCTGTTGGAATGAAAAAGAGTGTTCTATGAAACTTATTTTCTTTCATTTCAAAATTGTTGTGAACAACATTCTCTTCTCTTAAAAAATACTTGATCTTGATGGATGCTTGTTCCTGAAAAAAAGGAATACACTTTATAGATTATGTTTCTTTTGATATCATGAGTAGTTGAATCAAAATCTCTAACTACGCAGCATAGTTTGGATGTACTTCTAAATGCTAATTGTCTTTCTTGCCTATTTTGTAGGCGCTTGATGCGCCAAGGGAGCCTCCTCGACCAAAGACCCATTGGGATCATGTTTTAGAGGAGATGGTTTGGTTATCCAAGGTAAGCTTATATCTGTTAATGTTGGTATTCTATCACACAACACTTTTTTCCCCTTCAGGAACCTATATCTTTATTATTTCCTGCATTATTGTTTCATTCTTAATAGGATTTTGAATCAGAAAGGAAGTGGAAATTGGCTCAGGCAAAGAGAGTTGCAATAAGAGTTAGTAAGAGTGTTGTGGATTATTCCACTAGGGAAGAGAAAAAAGTGAAGGTTAGATTTGTTATTACATATATTTCAATAAATGACGTGCAATTTTCATTTATTTGCTTTATTCCTTTCAAGATTTGCATGTAGCCTGATAATATCATTTCTTAAATTCAGGAAGAAGAGCAACGTCTAAAGAAAGTTGCACTCAATATATCAAAGGATGTAAAAAAATTTTGGACAAAAATAGAGAAACTAGTAAGTTTGTTTTTTTCTATTCTATATATAATTTAGTCTTGGCTGTTTTTCTTTGTTTGTTCTTTGACAAATTAATGAATTATGGGTGTTTGATTTAGGTTCTCTATAAGTATCAATTGGAAGTAGAGGAAAGAAAGAAGAAAGCACTTGATAGGCAGCTTGATTTTCTTCTTGGTCAAACCGAAAGGTTGTATATATATATATATATTTTTCTGTGCACATGCTACTGCATTATGAATTTTTGCAGACAACTTCTCTGTACACCACAATATGATAACTTTGAGGTATGTGCATTTCTACCTTATCTCACAGGTACTCCACAATGCTAGCAGAAAATCTTGTGGATATGCACTATTCTAAAACAGTAGATGTAGACTCAAAAATCAAGGATGATGGAAATGTGAACAATCAAATGGTTGACACAATCGGTACATCAAATTTTGATATTTGATTGTTTTTCATGTATGTTTACATTTTTTTTATCACAGTAAAGTTTACAGTTTGTTTAACAGCAACTCAGTTGGATAAGGCGGAGAGTGAAATTGACTTTAGTATCAGATCTGCAGATGATATGGTAAGTTTCTTTGGCGATGAGTTGACTATGTGTATTTATTCTGATATAATGTGACTACTTCATGTAGTCTTTTAGGTTATGTTTTGACCTTTTTATTTTTTGGGTTAGCAAGGCTTATCAGTGACGTAGGTCAATTTTGCTGGATAGGATACATTTAGTCTTTCCCAATTGTTAGGGATCTATCTAGGACTTGTAATATTTTTGCTGTTCTATTGAGATTTTTCTCTTCTTGTAGATAACAGTAAAACAAAGGTTTAAGCCAACAAGGTAAATGCATAAGCTAAATACATTATCTTAGATAAGATGAGGTTGCTCTGTGGTAGTGAGTAGCTGCTGAATTTTTGTAATTATGGGTTGTGGAGGAATGGGACGATGGCAATAAAGTTGTGGACGTATATATACTTTTTAAATTCAATGAAGGTCAGGGTGCCACCATAATAGCACTGATGCATCATATCCCAACCTAATTTTAAAGCTAAATCTGTCTTGTTGCTAGGATGAGTGACTTCCTTGAAGCTGTCTTGTTGCTAAACAGAAACCGAACATGTAACAGTTTAGGTGCTCATGAAAATGTCAGTGAGCTAGAATTCTGGGCCATCGTTTAGTTTTGATGGCTAGAAGGCTTCCACATCATAAATCCTTGATATAATCACATTGGCTAGAGGCTATCACAAGTTAACTATATAAAAAATTACATGCTCCAAATTGATTTGATGTCCATTTCACCATGTGCAGCTATCATGAGTCGCCTAGTATGCCATAGATTTTTGTGTGACTGATGGATCATGTCAAGTAATATGTTCATATATCATCATCATTCATATATTAGCATGCAACTCTAATCAACATAGTGATGATAGTATGAGTTCGATATGTGTACATAACTAATTGTAACAACAGAGATGAATGGTGTGGGAGCAAAGCAAACAAAAAAGTCAAAATGGTAACATCTGGTTTCTCATTAGGGATGGTATCTGCAACTTGCAGCCCTTGTCAGACACGCGGATCAAACTCTAATCTATAAACTTCGTGACAGACTCAAATCTTAGATTAAACTACTCACAGTATGTGGCTTACCAATAGTCTCTTTGGACTCAGTCAAGTTGTTCCACCTTTGAACTGCTGATCCCTGATTAGAATAGACAAACAAATATAATTGCTAACTTGCCGTTGGAATCAGCTTTCATAGGTCTACTGATCTGTATTACATATGCCGAACTATATCAATCCAGATTAACCATGTCAAACAAGGCCGGTACCATATCCAACTAGGATATTAGGAATAAGCCACAATATCCAAATATAACATTACGTTGTGGCCATTCCCAGTGGCAGTGTCATCATAGCTTGTTGGCGACAATGTGAACACATCTCTTACTTCCCTAAATGTGTACATTCTTAGTGTCCATTTCGTACAAACAATCAATCCCCCAGTAGCAGCATCATTGTAGCTTGTTGGTGACAACGTGAACACACCTTACTATCCTAGGAGTTGAGTGACTTGGTGTTGTAGATTGTTTTCTGGAATTACCGATACTTGATCCCTTTTGAAATGAGGTAGCATCGATCATCTACCATGTAGTGACAAAGGACTTTATTTACATACTTGTTTGATTTCCACAATGGCCAAACTACCTATTCTGACCAAGCTTACCCATCACCATAACAATACAAAAAAAAAAAAAAAGAAAAGCCAATCCTCTATCTCCCATTCACACTGCTTAACTGACTTCTTGAATTAGGGTTTATGCATGGATAATCATAATAATAACCACCTTTGGTGGAAGAGATCTTACCTTGAAGGAGCCCACTTGTAGGAGAGACTTGGTGAACACTGCTGCAACTAGAATCTTCCAGAAATGTAGATTCATCATAGATTTACTGCTAACTGTGCGGTCAGTACTGAAGCTAGCCTGCTAAATCTTGACTTCACTGTTAATCAGATCTTGTTGAAGGGTTCACAAGTTAGGGGGATTGAGATTCAGTGAAGATGCAGATGGGGATCAAATTCCCTTTTCACGTTGGCTATCTCATACAAAAATCCAGTCTAGTTTGTTTCCAGTTAAACCTGTTCAAGCCTTAAGCAGCACAATTGAACCCCTACTAACACACTATTTTGTTCTAAATCATCCCTAGGTGTCTAAACCCAAAGTCAGCTCATTAACATTATGTCTAAGCTTTGATCAAGCCAATTTCCAATAAACCCCAGGTTGGCCAGGTATAAGCCTCAACTATGTTTAACAAACTCAAATTATAATCAAAGTATCAATCAAATTTATATATAGCAGTATATTTCCTTTTCCTACCTTAAATGTACTAAATTTGTTTTATCTGAAAGACAGAGGATATTTTTGCTATTTTCTTATTACCTGAATTTTATGTTATTATTTTTTTGGCTGAAAAGTTTTTATTTCCTTGGACATTGTGCTCTGGTCCATTTATTGCCATTACAGGAAGATGATGAGCATGCTATTGAGGTGGATGAAGCTCATATTAGTGAGGAAGAGAAGAGAGAAGAACTAGAGGCCTCGAAGGATGAAGCTGATCTTCCATTTGAGGACCTTCACAAGTTTCACTCAATAAATAACTGTAAGCACAAACTTGAAGTTTTTCATGTGGCAACACTAATTAATTGCTGCTTTTGCCTATTAATTCCGTAAATTATTGATTAACATAAATTTTCTCAGTTAGCACGAAAGGGAGTCCCGATTTCGATAAAAGCTCAACTATGTTTGTTGAGCAAAAAGATCAGAGTAAGGGTGAGATGTCAGTAAGTTGAAAGATCATCAATAAATTAAACCAAATCTCTATCACTGAAGCAATTAATTCTGTTTGTTAGTGATTCTGCAGAATACTGGAACCATGTTAATGGGTCCAAAAATGTTTCAGAGAATTTGTTGCGTAATGCTCATTGTTCAGAAAATGCAGATCATCCTATGCCTGGAATCAATCATGCACAATGCTTTATAAGTCAACTCTCTCATGTGAGTTGCACTGACTCTTTTCTGCTTCTAAATCATGGTATCGTATTTGGGTCAGACTGGATATCATCTACCAAATTGTAGGGGGTTTGATTATTCATATATAACCTGCAACTTGGTGATCTATTATTTTTGCTTTTAATTAATTTTTGTGATCTTGACAAATTAGTACCCCACTTATGCATTATACTTTCCATCAAGCAACTTGTCAGAATTGACATCATCATCGTTTCCTTATGATACTTAAATCTATTTAACTTACAAATTTATGGCAGAGAGAAAGTAATGGCAATGAAGACATTTTCTCCTTTGAAGGACAGTTAACTGTCAAGAAATCACATTCAAATCCTTGTTCAGAAAATGTTGACTCATGTGAAGAGGGACATCCGAATCTCGATATCAGTGATGATGTGGTGAGACAATTTACTTATTTTTCATGTGTAATTGTTGCTTTCTTTGTGTAGCAACTATTTTGTTCTTTTTCTGCTTTAACTACTGCAAAACTACATTGACACAGAGACTGTTCTTTCAATAATATTTCCATTATTGTAAGTTACTTATATTTCAGTTTTTTCTTTAAGCTTTTTGAAATGCATATTTTGCTGGAGTATAATCACAACAGCAAACATTGGTGAAGTGACTTGAGTTCTTAGTGTTCTTTGAGAAAAATTGACCTAGCCTGAGTTTATTCATCCTGTAAAATAATCCTGAACTCGAACCTATTGGTTTTTGTTTCAATTTTTATTCCTAATTTCATAGTTTTTTTTTTACTCTTTTCTCTCTCTCCATATTACATGTTTCTTTTCATATATCATATAACTATTAAACTCATGCATATATAATATATGTAGAATCTGGTCAAGTTCATTTTTTGGTTTTGTAAACCAAAACTGGACTCTAGTCTGATTTTCAACTTTTCGAAATCCAAAACCCTAAAATATTGGGCTCCTTTGGATCAAATTTCTGGCCCATTCAGTGACATTGGATTTTCTGCCGACTCCTAGATATTGTATAGTACATCAGTAAGTTGCTGAAGTGTATAGTACACCAGTAAGTTGCTTAAGTGCCCCTCATTTTAAAAATTTATGAGCCTTTGGTACTTACCAATAGCGGAGCATTGGGTTCCCATACAAAAGGTTGCAAAAATTGATAAGGAGAATGATTATAAGTAAAAATACATTAAGATTTTTAGTTTTAACACATTCATTCCATACTTGTTTTGTTTATTGTTTAAATTGAAGATAATATTAATCAAATTCTTCATCTTGACAAAGAAACCTTTTTAAGCTATCTGTTTGTATGATGTTG
The DNA here is from genome assembly GCF_044706935.1 of Curcuma longa. Taxonomy (NCBI): domain Eukaryota; kingdom Viridiplantae; phylum Streptophyta; class Magnoliopsida; order Zingiberales; family Zingiberaceae; genus Curcuma; species Curcuma longa. The sequence goes on along the minus strand of NW_027435603.1, from coordinate 417,472 downwards.
ACCTAGATCCACTGGTTTGTGTGTGCTCAAATAAGGGTACTTTTCTATTTTAAAACATATTTTACTTCTTTACTTCGATGCATTCTTTTCTAATTATCGAATGTGTAGCTATGGATTGTGGATGATACTTTCTCTTTGCTGATGCAATTCTGAAAAATTAACATAGTTTTTTACAGGATGATATGGATTACAATCTTGTAGGAGAAGAGAAGGTATGATAACTTGTGCACGCAAAATTAATATATTGCAAAGTTCATGTGCTTCAAAATATTGTTTTGTTTATCTAAGCAAAATTTATAGTAGTATTTTGTTCATGCGCATTCATAGTTTGATGTATTTGATCTATGTGCATGTTATGGTTTGAAATACTGGTTTCTGCGATTCATGTGGTGCAAGATCATTTTTACTATTTTTATTTTTTAAAATCTCTTCTTGGTGACTTGTGAGCTATGCATTAGTTTCCTACTTATGTTTGCTACTGGAATATCAATTTCACATATTTACAAAGTTGGTTAGAGAGTGGTATTGAAACGCTAGTAATTCACATTTGGATTAAAATAGGCTTTGATATAATTTTTGATGTGCCAAAGACATTTTGGATTGGTAACTCCAAGAATACTATGTATTATGTGTTTTGGTAATTTGCGTAGTTCTGTTTTACAAATCTGCTGGAGAATACTGGTGAATGAGCTCAAACTATGGCATGTTTCTCGGGTTATCAGAAACTTAGAATGCACGCATGATCAGTCTCTTGACACAAGTAATAAAATATTATCGATCTATTACAGTTGGTCAAATCCGATAGGTGTTCTATACTGTAAGAAATGATGCATTTGATTATTTACTTTTTTCCTTTTCTACCTGCCTATTAACAAACACATCAACTCTTGTTTCCTATTTGTTTGATTTAGCTTTGGTTGTATTACTTGTGTCTAGGATGATGAGGCAACAATCTCTGAAGAGGAAGACTTGGCAAAGAAAGAAGTCACTAACCATCTTGAGGAGGTACAAGTTCCTTTTGGTATTTTGTTGTGCTTTTGTTCTATTTTCAAGATACCTGCAGCAACTTTGCCAACTAGTCAAAAAATTACATTGATCAATCAAAATTATATGATGTGTTTTACTGGCCCATTATATAAGAAACATTGATGATCCTGATATTTCTCTGGGTTCAAGTAATTAATAATATCTACAAAAACCGTTGCATGTAATTAATATCTGCAAAAGCTGGTTGACTTTCATGATTATGGACACATCTCTTCCCTGCTATCTGATCTGTGTGGCAGATGCGTCCCTTTATTTTACTGGTAGGCCAGTATTAAAGGATCTTGATGCTGCTTTATTTCTCTTCCATGAATTTAAAACATCTAAATATTGGTAACTTTAAACGTCGGCTATACTTCTCAGCTGTCTATAATCTTCCAATGTTTAAAGAGTAGAATTTCTTTTTGTGAAAAACAAAAATTTCCATCACTGTTTTTTGTGGCATTGGCTGCTATTTTTCATTATCTACTGATAGTCCTCAAGCAGCCTGCTTTTCACAGATAAAGTTACTGCAAGAAGAGAGTGAAATCCCTATTGAAGAGCTGCTTGCAAGGTACAAGAAGGTATGATTTTTTAATGATCTTTGTGAGTTAGGAATGCTTTTTAACAAACTGATGTGACTCCTGATTGCTGGTTTAGGTTTCATGCATTGATGATGGTGCAGAGAAGTCTGAATGCTCTTCCTCTGGTTCTGATGATCAACAAGATTGCCCAGTGAATGAGGATGTTCATTACAAAACCAAATTGCTTGATGGTGCAGAACAACAAGACAATCACCCAGATCTTGATGAATCAGAATCTGTCTTGGAAGAGATGAAGATAAATCATGGTAGCATAGTAGAAGGGAAGGAGAGTGAAATTATAATTTCTGATGCTGCAGCTGCTGCAAGATCAGCTCAACCAACTGGAAACACTTTCTTAACTACAAAAGTGCGGACAAAGTTCCCTTTCCTTCTTAAGCATCCTCTTCGTGAGTATCAACATATTGGCCTAGATTGGCTCGTAACAATGTATGAAAAGAGGTTAAATGGAATTCTAGCAGATGAAATGGGTTTAGGTAAGACAATCATGACAATTGCTCTTCTTGCACACCTGGCCTGTGAGAAAGGAATATGGGGTCCTCATCTCATTGTGGTACCAACCAGTGTCATGCTCAACTGGGAAACTGAATTTCTCAAATGGTGCCCTGCGTTTAAGATACTAACCTACTTTGGGAGTGCAAAAGAAAGGAAGCATAAACGGCAGGGTTGGTTAAAGCCTAATTACTTTCATATATGTATAACTACCTACAGACTTGTTATACAAGATTCAAAAGTATTTAAGCGAAAGAAATGGAAATATCTTATTCTGGATGAAGCTCACCTAATTAAGAACTGGAAATCTCAAAGGTGGCAGACTTTACTAAATTTTAACTCTAAACGAAGAATGCTGTTGACTGGAACACCACTGCAGAATGATCTTATGGAACTTTGGTCCTTGATGCATTTCTTAATGCCTCATGTTTTTCAGTCTCATCAAGAATTCAAAGATTGGTTTTGCAATCCTATATCTGGAATGGTGGATGGCCAGGAAAAAGTTAACAAAGAAGTCATTGATAGATTGCATAATGTACTTCGTCCGTTCATTTTAAGGCGCTTAAAAAGAGATGTTGAAAAACAACTGCCAAAGAAGCACGAGCATGTGATTTACTGTAGGCTTTCCAGAAGACAGAGAAATTTGTATGAGGATTTTGTTGCCAGCTCAGAAACTCAAGCAACATTGGCCAGTGCAAACTTTTTTGGAATGATCAGTGTTATAATGCAGCTACGCAAAGTTTGTAACCATCCAGACCTTTTTGAAGGCCGTCCAATCGTGAGTTCATTTGACATGCCTGGTATTGACATGCAATTGAGCTCTGCTATTTGTACAATACTTTCTAGTGGTCCATTTTCTCAAGTAGATCTCTGTGGTTTGAATTTTGTGTTCACCAGAAATGAATTTTGCATGACGTCATGGTTAACCAACGAAGTGACTGCTATTGCGTGCTCATCTAATATGATACAGGATGCTCGGCTTGAAGCTTCTGGCTGTTTTTCTTTTATCCATAGTTATGACTGGAAGAAGAAAAATCATGGGAGTAATATATTTGAAAAGATTCAGAAGGCCCTCTTTGAGGAAAGAGTTAAACAAGTTAAAGAAAGAGCAGCTTCAATTGCATGGTGGAATTCCTTGCGGTGTGAGAAGAAGCCAGTCTATGGAACTAATTTAAGGAAGCTTGTAACTGTAAAACATCCAGTCTTTGACATTCATGAGCAGAAGAACAGCGCTTCATGCTACTTAAATTTTTCATCAAAATTGGCAGACATAACTCTCTCACCACTTGAACGTTTTCAGAAAATACATGACCTAGTAGAGTGTTTTATGTTTGCAATTCCTGCTTCACGTTCCTCTTCTCCTGTTTGCTGGTGCAGTAAAGTTAGATCCCCTGTTTTTCTGGATCTGGCATATAAGGAAGAATGCACTGAGATCATTTCACCTTTATTATCACCTATTAGGCCTGCCATTGTTCGGCAACAAGTTTATTTTCCTGATAGGCGCCTGATTCAATTTGATTGCGGGAAGCTACAGGAGCTTGCAGTTCTGCTAAGACGTCTTAAAATAGAAGGACACAGGGCTTTGATCTTTACTCAAATGACTAAGATGCTTGATATCTTGGAGGCTTTCATTAATTTGTATGGGTATACTTACATGCGACTAGATGGATCTACATCACCTGAAGATAGACAGACATTGATGCAACGTTTTAATACAAATCCCAAATTTTTTTTATTTATTTTATCCACACGAAGTGGTGGTGTAGGGATTAACCTAGTTGGTGCAGATACAGTCATTTTTTATGACAGCGACTGGAATCCTGCAATGGACCAACAAGCGCAAGATAGGTGCCATAGAATTGGCCAGACGAGGGAAGTGCACATCTACCGATTTATTAGTGAGTGCACAATTGAGGAGAATATATTGAAGAAGGCAAACCAGAAGCGTGCACTTGATGATTTGGTAATACAGAGTGGCAGCTATAATATGGAGTTCTTCAAAAAACTTGATCCTATGGAATTATTTTCTGGTCATGGAAGTCTGGGTCTGGAAAATTTGCAGAAAGGGAACTCAAGCACCATTGATTATTCTGTTAATCAAGTAGAAACACTTTTTTCTAATGCAGATGTTGAAGCAGCTATCAAACATGCTGAAGATGAAGCAGATTATATGGCCCTTAAAAAGTTAGAAGAGGAAGAGGCTGTTGATAACCAAGAATTTACTGAAGATGTCACTGGTAGATCAGAGGACGATGAGCCTGTTAATTGGGATGACATTAAACTTGATGAAAGAGCTGCTGAAGAGCAGAACTGCTTGAGTTCTGTTGTAAAAAATGATAATGATGTTGTCTTATCCAGTTGTAATATGAATGAACAAAAGAATATCACATTAACAATGGAAGATGATGATATTGACATGCTTGCTGATGTTAAGCAGATGGCAGCAGCAGCAGCAGCTGCTGGGCAAGCAAGTTCATCGTTTGAGAACCAGCTTCGTCCAATTGACAGATATGCAATGCGATTTCTGGAACTCTGGGATCCAGTAGTTGACAAATCTGCTATAGTATATCAGGCAAATGTTGATGAGCAGGAATGGGAGCTTGATCGTATCGAGAAATTTAAGGATGATCTAGAAGCTGAGATTGATGAAGATCAGGAACCATTTATATATGAAAGTAAGAACTTTTTAATGAATTACAAGTCTTCAGTTTTGTGGTGCATGAGCTAAGATTCTTTTTTCCCCACTCCTTGTTAGCTTTGATGTTATCTTTCTTCTAAATGAACTCTGATTTACTAAATCGTGATTATTGGCTGTTAGGATTGTATTTTCTGTTGCCTGAAACTGCTGCAGTATACTACATTCTACTTCTACGTTTGTTAATATGTTTTGACGTTGTGCGTGGAATTCTTACTCATGCTGATATAACCTAGATTTAGTTGAGCAATTATAGCCCACATCAACCGTGCCATGACATACTATGTTTGCTAAACATTTTTCACAGTTTGCTTTGGTGTTGGATTTGGTTCTCTTATAGCTCATACACTTTGATGATCACACACTTTTGCTCTTAATTTATATTTTCAGTCCCTTTTGGCCCTTTTTGAATTATAAGCTTGTGGACAAGAACAACAACCAACTTTAATAGTTGGGAATTTTAAATTCTTATCCTTTCACATTTGCCCAGGAATTTTTGCTTTCTATTGTTTGATGTGAAAAGGGGCAAATTTCAATTTGAAACATTAAATTAAGAAAGTTATGAGGAGCTGTATAGAGAATCAGACCAAATTTTATTGTGGCAAATGAAACTTTTCTTAACTCTTTTATAGAAAAACTTTGTCTAGCATGTCTAATAAAACGTCTCCTTTGTCCTGATTTTTTACTTGTCATTTTCTGCATAATGTCATCTCTGATACTCTTGATCAGCGAATGTCATATTTTACTTGCAATTTTTTCCCCAGGATGGGATGCTGAGTTTGCAACCACGGCATACCGTCAGCATGTTGAGGCTTTGGCTCAACAACAGGTTTGGTTCTCCAAATTGAGGTTGTCTGTATTATTCTTTTTTATTACGTGTGAACTGATTTTATCTTAATCGTGTAATCTTTAGTTGTTGGAAGAACTGGAATCTGAAGCTCAATTTGCTGAGGATGCAGATGATGAGAATGGCACTATCAAGTAAGTTCTTTGATATTATGTTTTTAATGACCTTTCGCTAATTCCTAACTTGTCAATTTTATTTATATTTAAGAAAAGAGAGCAAGAAATGGACAAGTTATTTTGAATTTTGTTATGAATTGACATCAGAAAGTGCAGGAGAAATAGGAGGTCACACAAGGCAAGACTCTAGACTCACCACTCTCAGAAATCCACCAAATAATTTAGAGAAATACAAGAAGATAAAGCTTCTAACAAGCTTAAGAGCTCAAAATATGTTTTCTTTGTTTTTATCTCTAAAAAAAAGTATCCTCTCCCACAATACAAAAGATGGCCTTTATGGGCACAACTTGGAACAACATTCTAAGATGAGTCAAAAACATTAAATGAGATTTGATGTTTTCCCAAGGCCTTGAGAATGAAAAAGTGAGTCTAACAATGGTAGAGTTATTAAAGACTTATCTGCTTTCAATGGCCTTGAGATTTGTTTTTTTTTTTTAAAAAAAATAGACACCCAAGGCTTTCCAATGATATATGGCCTTCGGAACTTTTCTGTGTCAAACAAATGGACAAGTTATTCTGAATTTTGTTGTAATCGTCAGTCTTCGATAATATTTACTGATTATGATGGAAAAAAATAGTTGATACAAATCATATGTTTGTTGTATCAAGAGAGATATGATTTTTCTTAAATGACATTTCTTTTCCTTAGATACATATCATATTTTTGGGTGTGCATTAAAAGTAGAAATTCCATTTTTGATTGAAAAAATTAATTTTTCTTCAGGAATGCAACACCTACTGAGAGGAAGCTTAAGACGAAAAAGAAGATGAAAAAGACAAAGTTCAAGTCTTTGAAGAAAGGATCTTTATCATCTGATATGGAAGTTGTCAATGAAGAACTAGAACTAGATGCCATGTCTATTGATGATAAAGTCTTTTCACCAGAGATTAGTTTTGTTGAGTCTCCACCTTGCTCACCAGTCAGAAGAAAGCGTAAGAAGGTTTCTCTGTTAGAAGATGATGAAAATAGCTCGAGAAAAAGCAAAAAGAAAGTTAAGAAAGCTTCTCACTGTAATCATGCTGTTGACTCTGACAGCTTTGCTAAGTATACTGTTGAAACTACAGAATTGAACCTTGGAGAAGGTGCCATTGAGTTAGGAGTAGCAAACAGATTGAAGTATGATGGTAGGATTTCTATTGCATCTGCTGCAGGGAAACGTGTTTTGGTGGTGAAGCCGGAAAAGTTAAGAAAGAGGGGTCATGTTTGGTCCAGAGAATGTTTTCCTTCTCCAGGCAGCTGGTCATCTCTGGAAGATGCCTTATTGTGTGCAATTGTTCATGAGTATGGAATTAATTGGGGTTTTGCGAGTGACATACTTTATGGTATACCTGGTGGTGGGTCTTACAGAGGACGGTATCGCCATCCTGTCCATTGTTGCGAGAGGTTCCGAGAATTGTTTTTCAAGTATGTTCTATCTGCTGTGGACATTACTAACACCGAAAAGAATAGCTCTTCTGGTTCTGGAAAGGCACTTTTAAAAGTGACTGAGGTACCTTTTTTCAATCTTTTAGTTGTTTCTTCTGATTGTCTGGTTTGCATTCTAGATTTTTGAACTAACCAACAAGTCTTAGAGCAGACTAAATTTCTTAGTGGAAACTTCTTTTACAAGAAATTATGTGCTAATGCTGTCGGCAATTTTGTGATTGTCTGGTAGTTTCAGGTTGATGCTTGAATCTTTTTACTACACCTAAAATATTCTGTCTAGCTCATATAAAACTCAGTTTACAGTGGGGATTCATGATAGACCTAAGAAATTAGTGCAGATTAAATCTCAAAGATACCCTGCTGTTTTTTTCCTTGTTCTTTTTTTTAATCTTGATTTGATCCATCCATGAACCAGTGGATGTAGTTGATTGCAAGCCTCCATTTCACTAGATGGGCAAGACTTGATCTGCACTTAAAGGAACTACCATAGCAGTTCCTTCCTAATGAAATATATTTGGAAATCTTTTGTATTTTTGTTTACCAACAGGTTCCCGAGTTGCATGGTTTTAATATATCGAGATCTAGTTTCTCTTGAGCTTGCTATCAAGATTGAGATTTGCCATATTTAGATGACCTTTTGTTCTGTAGACCAACTCTCATGGAGTCATGGTAGGGACTGTCACGTTTGTATTTGTTTACACCTTAAACCATAACCAGTAAACACCAGAAGGTTGATTATTCAAACATCTACTCTAGCCTGATTTTCGTTCCTTGTTTGTTACCTCTATTTGTTAGATTGGCTGTTATTTTGTTCTGGTTCTCATGAGAGGCACATCTCCTTAAAGAGACATGTTCTTCTTATCTTACTATCATTATATTCTTTCATTATTACTAATATCAAAAAATTGCCAGGACCAAATACGTGCATTGCTCAATGTTACAAGTGAGTTACCTGATAATGAGTTGCTCCTCCAGAAACATTTTGTAGCTATTATTTCTTCTGTTTGGAGAGCGAATTGTCGTGTCGATGTGCGTCAAAGCATGGCATGTTCTAAAGTTGGCTTTTATCCAAATAAGAATTTTTCTGACTCATATCTGAAGAAGTCTCCAAGACTTGGGGAAAAGATGAGTTTAACAAACTTGAAAGAATGTAGCAAGTTGGTATCAAGGGCCCTTGTTGATGTTCATAATAGTCATGAAGATCCAATGATCGTTACCAACATGCTCAACTCTAATTCTAGCTTCGAACATATGGATCTGATATTGAGTTTTCCCAGAAATTCTGTGGAATCTGAGAATGCTTTCCCGTTGGTTATTAATGTTTCAATACAAAGCCCTGTACTTCTGGAAGAAGCAAAGGAAACTCCCTGTCAATCTTTACTGGCAGAACCATCATGTATGATTGCTGAAAGTCGTTTCAGGTGAGTTTGTTTTACATCTTTGATTTATTAAGTTAGAGGTAGTTGGCATTTTTGTTACTCCAAAAGAGATTAATCAAATCAATTCATGATATCACAACATTTAGCTCCTAACCGAGCAGTAAAATGGCAAGAAAGTGTAGTGGTGTTGCACTTTCAAAGCTAGTGGTGAATTTACATGACCCAATTCTGATAGTTAATTATTGTATGTGTTAAATTTTTGATATATGAGCCTCTTAGTTGCAGTTGTACTACATGCTTAAGAATAAATCTATTTTTATCTGTTTTTAAAATTTAAGTTAATGGTACTAAGAATCAAATAAAAGAATATTATGTTTGTTCTTGAAGTAAAAACAGTCTCATATGTTGTTGAATTACTTCAAAAGTGACTACGCAACAATTATGTTCGTAAGAACAAAGAGAAGTAATATCTACTCTATACCCAATAATATCTTCCATAAAGGAGCCCAATAAAAAAAATGAAAATTTCACCTAGTCTTTCCTAAAGAGGCTATATTTTGAGTTAATTTTTGCATAGTAGATCATTTATTTCTTGATTTTTTATTAAAAAAAAATCTCATATAGGTCTAATGTCATGCCCATTTCTTATGTTTGTACTAGCCAAGTAGTTGTAATTTATAGGATAAGTTTTATGGTCTTGGATATGTTATATTTGAACAGCTCATATGTTTCTTCACTCTGTTAAATCAAAAAGAGACTCTCCATTGTAGCTTCTATAAACGTTGTTGACAGTCATTTTGTAGCTTCTATAAACGTTGTTGACAGTCATTTTGTTTGATTCTGATAACTGGATGATGTCGTTAAGTTTGTACATTTCTTGTTTTATACTTTTGGAACTATAAAAAAGAACGTGATTGATGATTAATTTTTTTGACATAGGTCGGCATCTGAAGCTTGTTTTGAGGGTGATGGTTATGTATGGGCCTCATCTGCTTTTCCATCATATGATCACAACAAAAAACGATTTGGAACGAAGTCCCAATTGTTAGGCAAACACAAATCTGGAGCTGATTTTGTAAAGCCTAGGAAATTGAAATCTCAATTGACTTCAGAAGCACACGATGACGCTAGCAACTGTATTCCACTACCACCATCGACCATAGAATACACCATGACTGACAGTGATTATGATATTTTTCATCTGGATGCACTTCTTGAAGAGCCAGAGCAATTAGAACGTCTCCCTCACTTTGACGATCCTTGTTTTCATGGTGACCTTGAGGAGTTGGATATGCTGCCAGACATTACTGATATTGGATGATCCATCTTTGATGTGTTCCAACATTTAAGCCAATCAGAGACCTCCAAATAGTGGTTCTCTCAGCACTGGCAATATTTAATGAAATTATGCAGCATTTGCCTGAGGCACCACCAAAACAGGAGAGGGCTGACCGAGCAGTTTGGTCTCCGGGAGGGCGCATGGCCATGGTAAAAGATCGGGGTGGTTAGGTTTAGAGAGCAGTGGTGGTTTTTTTGGCACTTGCATGTATAGTGAAGCTAGGTCACATTGATGTAATATATGACTTGCTTGTGAGCAAGAGATGGTATGTGTATTTAACCACAAAGGGATCTTTTTTCCATTTGGAAAATTTTGGGTCGTGGATACCCATGGAAAGAAAAGATGCTGTTTCCTCAATTATTTAAATGAAAAGTTCACTGCATTGACTAATCTGTTTTTCATTGACTATCTGGTGTGATCCAAGGCATTCTGAAGCATTGAAACTTAAAATATGTACATGGATGCTTTCTTAAAATTTTGCTGTGGCTTAAAAGTGACTTGGTTGTCGATTAGGATCCTTCTTATAGGTGAAACCTTATGGCTTACAACTTGCCAGAATTGGATGTTGACTTTTCTTGAATGAACTTGCTCCTTCTCTTTTCTTACTATACGTTTGTATGGAGTCAATAGATAGCTAGCAGGGAGCTAAAATCTTTGGTATTCTCTTCAGTCAAGTTGACCATATCTTACCAAGCAGCAGCACCTTGTTATTGGTCCTCCCCGTTCCCCGCATCTATTGGTGTTTGTGTGTGTATATATATATAATATATATATAATTTATTTATCAGAGAAATTCAGAAAATAATTTATAGGTTGATTTTTAGAATATTTGTGAACTTGATCTTCTTATTTGTTTATCTAAGCATGTTATCAATGCATCACACTCGTGGAGATTATTGGATGACACATTAGATATTTCATAACGATACTGTAATGTAAAAAATAGTTTCTTGTCGTTCCCGTAAGAGAATTAATCCAGAGAGGGACTTCTCAAGGAATGAAAGTGTTTTATAGGTCCGGTCCCTTATAAATGGTCCAATTGTTCTCAAATTGATCATTAGTGTTGATTCAAAATAGGATACCTAATTAAAAATTTGTGGAATACCACTTTAAAAAATTACCATATTCGGAAATTTTAGAAACTATTGTATATGATATTACAAATAAGCAATTCCTGATATATACAAAAAAAATTTCATAGAATAAGATATACCAATATGCGCAACTTTCATAGAAATATAGATGGAAAGGACTCATAATTGAAGGTGAAAGAGAAGGAAAGGGAGGATCCTTCATCCTCTGCTTCAAAATTTCAGTCCAATGAGTGAAAAAAAATTTTACACCGAAGATACAAAACTGTTCAGAAAATTTGGCACATTACCTTAATTTATGAAGAGAAAAAAGATAATTGCTTTGAAATTTGTTTTTAAGTATTGCTCGAGCGAATTCTCCTAAATGTATACAAACACGAAGAAAGAAGCCGAATATGTTATTCACATCCTCAACTATAGAACGTCTTTTACAGCCAAAAAATGGCATCATATCACAACAAGTTAGAAAAACATTTGTGGAGGATCAAAAAATATTTAAAATTGAACCCAAAAGAAATCTCATCAGATCGGGCAACAGAATCAGAAAATCAGAAAGACGATCAAAAGTATTTTTCTTCCTTTAATAATTCTGTAAGTTCTCTGATTCCTCAATTTGCAATCATCTTTTTGATCGAGTTGTTAAATCATTAAAGTTAATCTAGACATCAACCTAATTATGTTATGTCTCTTTTTCACATATCGTATGGTCGAAAGTATAGTATTTCTTCTACATTCCATCAAATTAGTATCAAAGTCTTAGCAGGATATGCGTTTCATGCGGGAGACACCAAGAGGGCATCAATGGAACTAGATGACGAATTCATAATAGCTATTTATCATACCTGATTAAATTTGGTATTACACAATGTTAAATAATGCAAAATCAACTAAATCCATATGTGATTTCTCTTCATTCATTTTACATTATTCACGAATATTATTTTGTTCATGAACACCAAACTTACTCACAAACATTCGATTCATTTACAATCCTATCCTAATCGAACATCACTTAAAACAAATTTAATGAAAAAGTGACACCAACAAACACGTTTAAAAAGAGAATTTGATACATTAATTATATCCAGTTTCATAGGTACCACCACAAATCTAACGATTTCAATTATTCTTTATTACATGATCCATCCGTGCACATATAGAACGTAACAGAATTCAAGTAGCTGATGATGATGATGTTGATACATACACAGTCGTTTTGTGCTAATCGATCACTTTTTTTGGGAGGGGACTAACAGAAACAGTTTGGTTATAAGGATGGTTGGCACGACGAGGAGGGTAGACCGGATAGCGATGGACGCAGTCGAACCATGGATTGTCCGTGTCCATGGTCGAGTCTCTTACTGCTCGCCATACCACGCTACACGCTTTAAACCCTGTCCCGAACGCTAACATCCACACTTTGTCTCCTTTCTTGATCCTCCTCTTCGCCTCAAAATAGGCCAACTCGTAGAACACTAAACTGCTCGATGTATTGCCGAACCGATGCAGGCACATTCGTGCCGGTTCCACCACCTCCTCTTCAAACCTGTTGCAAGCAAAAGAAAATCTCTTAATAATTTTTATCTTTTTAAATTGTTATTTAAGATTTCGTTAGATTTTAGTTGTTGATCTGCTTCGGCTTTAAAGACGCTGTAGTACGCACCTCATCAGACGCCTGACGGCGTCGATCACGGCCTTGCCGCCGGCGTGGATGCACATGTGGTCGAACGCGCGCTTGAAGTCCGGCACGTGCGCCATCGCTGCCTTCTGGTCGCCGCCCAGGTAGAGCTTCGCCACGTGGTAGGCGTAGCGAAGCATCTCCTCCACCGGCAGCACGCGTGGAGCGAGGTTGGTGATGTGGGACTTGAGGCCGGCGCCGGCGACGCGGACGAGGTCCTTGGTGAGCGCGACGCCCACGTGGCCTTCCTCGTCCTCCATCTGGATGGCGGCGTTGTAGGCCGCGTCGTCGGCGCCGTGGTGCGTCCGCATCGACCGCACTAGCTCCATCTTGGCCCGTCCTCGCGCCGCCGGGTCGCTGCTCACCAGCGCCGCCGCCGTGCCCACGCGGAAGATGCAGTTGGTCACCAGCATGTGCCGGTTGTCGCCGAAGTACCTGTTCGATCTCGATTAATGAACTGTATTAAAAACTGCAGCGAACGATCGATTAGTACCAATTGAGGCTGATGCTCTCGGTGACGACGATGAGGCCGTAGCCCTTTCTCCGGCGGAGCACCTTCGCCGCGAGATCAAACGCCACGGTGCCGGCGCTGCACCCCATCCCGGCCAAGTTGAACGTCTTCACCCCCTCCTTCATCCCGAAGCGGCGGACGAGCATGGAGGAGAAGGATGGCGCGGGGCTGAACATGCTGCAGGCGGAGATGACGAGGTCAATCTGGGAGGGATCGGTATCGGTCTTGGCGAGCAGGTGCTGGACAGCGCCGAACATCCCATCCTCCGCCTCCTGGACGGCGCACCTCCGCTTGTTGCCGAGGTCGTCCGAGTGGAACACGAAAGGCGGCACGTAGGTCTCGTCCCCGAGGCCGGACTTGCTGTAGATGGCGCGCATGAACGCCTCGCTCTCCGCCGAGTGCCGCTGGTTGCGGCGGCCGAAGAACTCGCACAGCTCGTAGCTGGCGCGGAATTCGGCGTCGGGTTTGTGGCAGCTGTAGTCGAGGAGGAAGACGGGGAGGGGGCGGCGTCGGAGGAAGGCGACGAGGGAAATGAGAGAGCACCAGACGAGGCAGCAGAGGCCCGCAGGGTGGCGGGAGAGGAAGAGGAGGGGCGGTTCGGAGAGGCGAGGAGAATGGGCGAGGGTGACGGCTATGGCTGAGAGGAGGAAGATGACGATGACGATGAAATGCCACGGCCCGCCATTGCTGCTGCTCGTCATATCCGATCCGAAGCTTCCTAGACGACGGGACTTCGATGCCCTGTTGCCGTTGAACGGGATGGATTCTCATTCTATGAACAATTTATATAGCGAAAAATTAAAAATAAATAAATAAACAAATAAATAAATAGATTCGGCTTGTTTTACCTTTAAATAATTGCACCGAATTATGGGTCTCTGGTCGTTGAATTGCGACCAAATGGTACAGCTTCAGAAGTTACAGACTGAAGAGAGTAAATATCTTTAGGCATTGAGCAGCTTTGATTAACGTTGCATCAGGAAGATGGCCCCTCGATAATTTATGTGGGATATGGAGATCCACTCCAAAAGTCGGTCAACTCGGTGGGGGTGCTGCACCCATTCCATACAGCTAATTGACTAGGACACTGTAGAGTTTTAGATAGGTGAACCATCATTGTCGGCAAACACATTTAGGGAGGAAAAAATCAAATTAATGACATGAAAAGTAATTTTGAAAATCATACATTGAATCATAATATATAACTAGTTAATTAAATGATAACATATGACCATTTAGAAAATTAATATACGATTTGTGCAAAGTTAAAATTGCAATATTGAAAAGATTTATATATATATGGTCTCCGACTGCAATTTGATCGGAATCCGACCGTGATTTGGTTGGAAATACGGCCGGTAGTGGCTCGCGCGGTTTCCGACCAAATTACGTCGGATTTCGATCACAATCCGATCGGAATCTGATGTCAATCGACGTGCCGACAAGCGACGCGTCGATCGCGCTCAGGCCGGCAGCCGACGGTGGCTGCACGGCACGGCGAAGGCGGCGACAGCAGGTCGGGGGCGGAACTGTGCATTCCTACATTTGAACGGTCAAATCTGCATGCGATCACACGTGATGAATGGTAGATCGAACGACGCTCATGGATGCGCACGCATAAGACACTCAGGAAATCATTTTTGTATATATATATATATATATATATATATATAGTCATGACTTAATATATTTGGGTGTATCAAAGATTTAAGTTAACTTCAGCGTAATAATTTTCATATAAAACATTACTAAACAATTTGATAAATTAAAATTTTATTAATTGTATATTGTGAATCGATATCAACAGAACAAATTGAGATATAATTTTACTACAAAATATTACTCATCAAACTATAATATAGCCCTTTCAGAATATAAATCGGGAGCCGAATATTGTTCGATCGGAATACTGTATTTGATAATTTTTAGCATTTAAATTCAAGGTGAAGGTCTCTTATCAAAGATAGGAAATAGCAGTAGTACGTACCCTATACTTAGGCACATGAAAGCAAGTAGGCATTAATGAATAAAATAGAAGGGACAAACCACCATCCAATGGTTTGCAGCAAGAAAGAACAAATTTACAAAAATAACTGAAAACAAGTGAGACGAGCGCAGTAGAAATGGTAGAAAACTTTAAAAACTTCAATCACACAACGGCAACAAGGCAACATAACTAACTATCCGGAAGCCATGAAAACAGAGATGACGTTTTCAAGAGTTCATCGACCAAGCATTACTGGAGCACATAAATGCAGCGATGGGAGAGAGGGAGCAGTGTTGCACAAAACCCGGATGCACATTAAATTTGTGCAGATGGGAGAAAAGTTAAATAATTACGAGATTAAAGATTTTGGATGGTTTCTCCAACCCTATTTATAGCTAATTAAAGTATTCTGGACCCTAAAGTGGGAATATATACATCCTTGTTACTCGAGAAAATAAATTTTCTACTTGTTTTCCTATTGTTTTCACTGATCGATAGATATGATCTCTTATGCTAAAATAACATGTTAACAATCAGGAACTAGAGTTGTTAGAACCATGGAAGAATTTTGAGGTGATGATGATTTCTTCAGTAGACTTTAAGGTCAGTACACTCTAGTTATAATACAATAGTTTGATCAACAGGAAATAAGAGCGACAACAAACAGGGAATAAATGAGACTTGTCAGATAACTTTAAACTTTATATCATTGATGAAAAAGTTTTATAAAAAAAAACTGCTGTATTTTACAAAAGGCAAAAATTTAATCATACTAAATACCTGAAAGGCACGCACTACTTTATATGATCGCTCGAATTGAAAAGCATTGAATTGGAATCAAGTAATTTTAGTTAAAAGTGTTTAATGATCATAAAGATCTCATATTCATGTCAAATAGACACCATTATACTCCTACTAATCCCCTAAGTTTGCCGATGTTCTGTTTTCAATTTTGACTATTTCATTAAACACTTTTAAAGGCTTCAAATTCCTGTCAGGCATTGTTGAATTCCTAATTATTCTCTGAGTTGTCCTCGTTCTTTTTTTTTTCACCCAAATTTGGAGTCCTTTAGATCAAACACTTTTGATAAAAAGTATTTGACAGTCCTAAAGAGCTCAAAATCGTGTTAATGTGGCACTATTGCACCCCCAGTGCTTCCTTGAGTTTGTTTATGTTTTTTTTTTTTTTCAGATTTGACTACTAGGGGTTTAATAGTACTCCATCCATCAAACACTTCTGATCGAAAAGATTTGATGATCCTAAAGAGCTCCAAATTGAGAGAGGGGAGGGGCAGAGAAAACATGGACACTAAATTAAGGTTTTTAGGGTTATTAAACATAATTGACAAAAAAATGGACATACTTTGAGAACCACCCACTAGCAGTGCAATGATACTAATTTGAATCGAAATCTAGAAATAAAAACATGAATAGATTCAAGGGAATGCTGAAAGTGTAATCATGCTCATTTAGCACAAATCTAAGATCTTTAGGTCGTCAAACTCTTTGGACAAAAGTATTTATGGCAGGTGGAGAGTTGTTGGCATGAAGAGGGCGGAGGGGACAGATGTAATGCGTCCTTTGAGTGTTCAGTAAAAATTGAGTGTGCCATATGGTAAATGCTGAAATAACAATGCTGAAATATTAAAAAGAGTAAAATAGATTAGTCCTTGTGACCGAAATGTAGTTTCCATCTCACTGCCATTCTCATTTATTAGTACTTCCACACAGATCAGGTCATCATTTATATTCGTACACCAATACGCTATGCTGTTTCTGACTTGAAAAAAAAGCTGCTAGCTAACAAATGCATCCAACTCACTGGCCTTAAGTAATTAACATTTAAAATTAGAAACAAAATAAATGTCATCCAATTCTTACTTGATTAAGATCCACCTTTCTATTTGCTATTGTATTACATAGTTAGAGTTTATGTTGAACAGCAATATTTATCTTTTTACAGATGATCATGAGACCGATCGTGTGGGACCATTAAGATGACAGATTCCATCTTTTTATAGAAGAGTTTATATTGAACAACTAGTCTCTAATTTTTTTTTATGGTCTGTGGATAACACTCTTCTGCAAAAGGTGGATCCGCCACCTTAGCGGCCCCACACGGTAAATCGAGAAAGTGCAGTTGGTTATGACACAGGAGGGTATTGCCTGGCTTCGCCAGGATTCGAATCCTTGTCCTCTTCTGCAAGTCTGCTGCGTCGTAACCAACTCACTTATACCCCGGGGTTCTGTGGATAACACTCGATGAGGACACACTGCCAGTTAAGCTGGTCCCAAGTAAGGAAAAATGGTTCAAATCCTTAATGGGTTGCTTTGTTCCGGAAAATTGATTGATGACAGGCGTAACTGGTACGTGTATTTAATGATTTAATGTCCATGCTCACCTTCATTATAATATATTTAAAAAAGACGAATATAAAAAAGTGAAAAAGTAGTTGACGTCGATTTAGGTCAATGAACTTAACAAGAGAGAGGGAAGGTTGAGAATTTAGTGAGTGCACAGATCTTTCATTAATGAAGCACTATGTCTTGCTTCCCACTCCCTTAGATCGGATTGCAGGTGTTTGTCATTTTGTCATAAATTAGGATTGGCGTTGTTATGCAACTTATTCTTACAAGCAAGATGCAATGCAATGCAGTTAGGGATAAATATTCCGAAAGTCGACCACTAAGTATGCATAAATTGTATTCTAAATTTATCTAATAAATGAACTAGAGGGGAAAGCCGTTGCAATGTAGAGTTAGATCACATATTCAACCTATAAAAATTCATCACTAGTGTGCCCATAAAAATCTGACTGCCTGCACATCTAATAAGAGGCCTTCCCATTATAAGCTAAATATAAAAAAGGGGAGCCTTTTTTTTATAGATGTTGTGTTTTATAGATAAAAAAGGGGAGCCTTTTTTACTTTTTCTCATAATTTTTCAAGATAAAATTTACAAATATAAACATCCTTTCCAAATAAAAAGAGTATCTCATAATCTTAAAGGAAATACTACTAACTATTCAGAGCTAGCCAAACGGCAGGGGACCAATTACAACTGAGTTCTTCCAAGAATGGTAATGGAAAAACGGAAGAAGAGTATCCAGGGAAGGCTTATCAGAGCAGCAGTCAGAGTACTCCAAACCAATATAACAGAACGTCAATAATATGAAAGAGTAAAAACCATAACAGCTTTTCTACGCTAATTCTAAAATTGGCAACCTCTGTTTTAAGTTCACAAATTCAAATGATAGATATTTGTAACACATTTCTGTAGCGGGAAACAGATGAACCTATCGTCATAAAGCAAACAAATGTCAAGAGACAAGTTTTGCTCGACAATTGTATTTTATATGTCAGTTAAACATATTAATCGAAAAGCTTTAAAAAGATAACTAGCCTAAAATAAATATGAAATTATAATTCATAAACTTTTATACAAGAAAGCTGGTAGAATGAATGCGTACTGCATATAGTGGAAAATGAATGTATACATACAATTTCAAGATGAATCTAGTATCTAATGTTTATTCACATACAATTAAACTAAACTGTACAATGTTGTTGAGTATCATACAGAATAATCTTGAAATGTAACACTTATTCACAATTCTAGTGTATTCACTTGCCAGCAGTCATTGATCATGATAGTTTAATTCTCACCAATGTAGTTAAATTTCAGTAAAGTGAATACAAAAGCTTGTGCAAAGGCATCATCGTCCTAATTGATTGGGCTGTGTTTGGTGACTTTCAAGGTTCAGAAGTCGTTCACAAATGAATGCAGATCTTTATATCTTACATAAAGCGTCCATTGTTCAAAAAGACCTAAAAAGGCAGGGAACCTTAATGTTTGAGAGTTTTTAAAAATAAGCGCCGTTTTGGGGCTTTTTCTTTCCCTTTTAATTTCTGAAAATTTTATGGATCTTGTCTTCCAATTGCTCCTTTGCTATCAGTTTAGTGATTCTTGTGCTAAAGAACAGGACATCACTTTTTTTATTTCTCCTCCTGCAAATCAAGTGCATGGTTCTTGGAGGGGAATGAATTTGACAAGTGTCACCACCCATTATCACCTAACTACTACAGTCGACAATAACGATTCTCTAGAAATACCATAATAACTATTGCTATCAAATTCCCAAGCCATTAAGGGGTTCTTTGATGCCATATTCAAGATAAGAATTCTCAAATATCTGCAAGATTTTCCTTTCATACCATTAATTTTCTTTTGTAGCAACAGCAAGATACCCTTTAATTTTAAGCTTTTAGAAATGATATTATTTTAAATAAATTAATGCAATTGTTTTATTAACTAATTCAAAAGGATAGAACGTTGCAGTCAAATGTTATTTGTTTCCAGACACCACCTCTTCATGCAAAAAAACCAGGATACTCTCATGCTCCTCCAGTTTTCTCAGTCAGTCATTTACTCTCATTGGAGCAATCTCATTAATATTTGAGGATTCCTGTTACATGTGGGACAGAAAATGTTGCTGGTTACGTAACATTACAGCTTTCCCACACATAATTGAGTCAGCTACTCAGCTTTATCTGAGTCAGCTACTCAGCTTTATCTGAGTCAGCTACTCAGCTATATCGCTCATAATTGAGTGCACATGTAGAAAGTAAAAAAAGGAAAATGACTCCAAAGTTCACTTACTAGCTTCTTTTTGTTTTGGACCAACTCTTTGAATGGTCTTTAGACCACTTCGGACCTAAGGTTCCGTACAACAATCTGACCGCATTCCTTCTTAGAAAGACACATTTTTGCTAGTATAATATAGAAAATGCTTGACAAAACTGATCAATTTCACTATCAAATTGAGCCACCTTTTCTCAAAATCACTATGATTCAAGTTAAGGATATAAGATGATACTTCCCGATTCAAGCTGTAACTTATTTGCACCTAGGATACTCTTTTAAGTTCTAAGTGATTGAAACAAAAATCTAAAGCATAATATTCTAATCCGTATAAATACAAAACAGATTCATGCATTCAAGATCTAGTTTTATCAAATTTTTATAGCAAATAAGCATAATAGCAAACGATGGCGCAATAAATTAAACAGAACCTGATTACAACGGAAGTGCTATCATAGCATCATATCCGAAATCCAAAGATCCTACAGAAAACACGAGCAAATCTTCCATAGGGTGCTAAGGTGATGGCATCATATTCTTTTCGCTAATGGGAGATGTGAAGATCGGTCAAAATACCTAACCTTACGGGGGCCACAGTCTATATATGGTGGTGGGACCGAATCTGTTATCAACCCATCATTAATAACAAATTCAGATTAACAAATTCTACATATATAAATTCACATCTAATAAACCAAACCCGCGAATACTTTAATCAAATCACTTTATTGGATTTAATCCAATATGACATTATTGGGTATGTTATTAAAATAACATGTAAGCCCACCAATAAGGAAATTAAATCCAACAATATACTAATTGGGCTATATGTGATTCTGTATAGAACACACAATCAGAATTCCTTATTTGAGACCAAAATGTCATAAGCTGTAAAACAATTTGGTCCATCAATTTCATTGGTATAGGACTAAAGAGATCATAGTTATTCTATATAATTTATAATAAGGCTTAACAATAATCACAATATCAATATCATTAATGACAAAGATGAGATGTGGATGTGTAGCATAAAAATTGCATGAAATGTGATCTACACATGCAATTCTCAACTGAGAGTCAAAAGGGTCCTGATCATATTTGCAAACGCTTTATATTAAACTACATAGCAAGTCATAATCTAAACCTTATGATTTCAAAAGGAATTTAATATCATATTTATAAATATCATATGCTAAACAACAATAGTAAATCATAATAACTTTATTCAGAGTGTCAAATAAAATATACACATGTATCAGAAACTTAAATTCATACGATAAACAAAAAATACACGTGTTCATCAACATAGAGCATCAAACACATAAATACAGACTCTCATTAAATGAGTACTTCATCCATATAAAGGACCCCATACTCATCACATGCTGATAAAAAATTTTAGGTGGCAAGACCTAGGTAAATGGATCCGCCAACACGGAGTCTGTCCAAATATGCTCTACTATTACTTGACCTTTGGACTCTCTCTTTGGCTACCACATATTTTATATCGATATGTTTTGATTTTGACAAATTGTGGTTGTTCTTGGTATAAAATTTTGCGGCTTTATTATCACAATTAATCCTCAATGGTCTATTAATGCCATCAATGATCTACAATGTTATAATGAAGTCCTATAGTCAAATCCCGTGATTGGATGCTTCATAGCAAACTATTAACTCTGCCTCCATAGTAGACGTGACTATTAACATCTACTTGATGTTTTTCCATGAAATACCCCCTCTAGCAAGCATGTAGATATAACTTAAAGTTGACACAATATGTCTTTCTTTAAGTCGACATCTTGTGTGCATGATCAACAAGGCACGTTCTTTAAATGTAAGCCACCTTTAAACATATATTTGGCATAAAAATAACTTTCCGTTCAGCCAATCATTTTTAACATATACATACATCTACCCATACGAAATGCATTAAACCTACCTAAAGTGTCTTCCTTTGGGCCGACACATTAGTTTAATTTAGTAACATATGTATAGATAAATTCACAAGAAAACCTAGATATATTGATCACTTAACAACAGTCGACCGTTCCCTAATAGCAGTTGATTGCTATTAAATCAACATGTAAGCCCACCAATAAGGAAATTAAATCCAACACTAAGTCATTGAAATAGTATACTTGATAAAATACAAGTGTGAAAGGACAGTCCATAGAATTTAAGATAACTTTTAATGTTTTGATTGTTTATGCAATCTATTTGATTGTTTAGTGGTAAGGCATTCTGCATCATTGACTCTTCATGCGCATCCATATAGATTTTTCTGAGGTGGTTTGAAAAAACAACACCTGAAGATGATAGGATTGCAAAATTCATGAATGAACATAAAATTCATGGGTGGTGAGCGGACAGATGAATATGGGTATCACAACATTTCCCCATCCCAAACCCTTTTGTTTTATCAAGGTTTCATCCTCATACAACAGTACCCAACCCAAGTAATCAGCAAAAGGGATTGAAAGTAAAGAATCCTTCCTCTCCTCTCATTATCCTAGTTACGTTTTTAAATCTCTTCTTTTCCTCTCCCGTCCACTTCCTCCTTCACCTACCTCATCTCTGATTCCTCCCCTCTAAGTGTAATCATAGTCTAAAGAAAGGGATTGATGTGGTTCTGAAGCGGCAGCAATAAAGACTAAAAATGGAGGGCAGTACATTCTAAGAGTATATATAATAGTATCTTAAAAATGCAGTCTAGATTGCTGCCTAAGTCTCTTTTAGACAAGGGACCAGATACCATATGTGATATATAACCCTTTAGGCTATTTGGGAGCAAGGAAGGTGGTTTACATGGTCGAAGGAAAACATAAAGATCAATTCAATGATGATCAAGAACTTAATGGGCAATATTTGATAATTTTTCTTCACTAAAGAAAACTAATGTTATGATTGTGAAATACTAAATTCAGTTTTTTATGTAACAGCATATAGCTTGTATGTATGAACTTAATTATTTATACTAATACATATTATGTGTTTTGCACCGAATGATCCATATATTTTTTGAGGCAATATTATGAATTAAATGGAATATAGTTTATTTCATTTTTATAAATCCAACTATGTTTTACGAAATAAATCTTGGTCAGCCACCTAAAAATTTCCTTTTACTTATAATAAAAACAAATCAATTTATTTGGGAACAGTGCCCCAACTATTCAAATCCAAAACTATCTTATTGGGGACCTGAAGTTGATCGAGGATATTAGACAAAACTCGTTGCAATGCCATCACTAAATGTGGTGGGGATGAAAGTTTGATCCCGGCCCAACATCATCGATGAATAGGGTTTTTTCCTTCCTTAAATCGCCGTAAATCAAGAATATTAGCGCGAGCTATCTAGGGATTCTCAGATTGTTAAGCATGTAAAAGTATCATAAAGTTAGCTCAATCTTCTTTTCTCTCCGTTCTCTAACTCTATTGACGACAGACATTGAAAAGAGCGTACTTCTATGTCGAATCGAACTTAGTACCGAGATAAATTCTCCTCTCTAGCCTCGCCCGTACTCCCCCATTACTATTAACCAGATAATTAGGCAAGAATGGAACAGAAAAAACGAATCGAATAATGTACCTGAGGATTGCAACATTCCTGAGCGTTTGGATGATATTGAAGCCGCCGGTCGTCGATTCGGGTGATATTTTGGCTCTCTTCTTCCGGAGAAATAGAACAGAAGGGACGAAGTGCTCCAGTACAAACCTCTTCGACCTCGATTTCCTCCATTGATTTCGATAAAGATGGAGATGGGACTCGCATCGGCGGAGTTGTCGCCTTTTATAGTTGAAACGAGAAGAAAATTTATAAAATTATTTTTTTAATGTGGGGTAAAGTTATTTTTTGATATAAAAATCTAATATATTTTATATTAATTTTAAAATATATAAAAACTCATAATAATTAAAATAATGATTTAAAAAAGTACAAATTGACTAGCAAATCACCTAGTATTAAAAAAAATTGTTCATTAAGAATTAGAAATGTTCATTTTAAACGTTATGGAAAACGGAATTCATTTGCTTTAGTTTAGAAAAATATAAAAATCTCATTATCAAATTAAAACTATCAAGTAAATGTAAAATATCCAAATCAAATTAATTTTTTATTAAACAATTATTCAGAAAACGTCATAGAAAAATTTAACCAAATGATTTTAAAAATGCATGCTGACATCCGATTTGGAAAGAGATAGAGATATGTATTTTAATTATTCCAGAAAAAATTAATTATCCGTCACTCCAACCATCTTATACAATCAATCTTATGATTATCTATTAAGAATTAAATTAAAAAGCTGTATTTAATCATAATAGACGAAGGTATTATTTCAAGCTGCAATTGACTACTATTCATTCTATCGTAATCACCACAATTATGTCCGGGAAACAAAATAATTACAATAGAATAGAATAGATTGAAAACTCAACAAGGCGTCAAATTTATGAAGTCATATTTATTAGTTTATGGTGAACGTTCGATTAGAAAGGTGACGTGCTCGAGGCTGGTGAACGGCCGATCAAATACCGTGCTATTATCCTTCCTGCTGCCATTGCCATTGTTAATGAAGTCTTCGGACGGACGGCTATGGCCGCGCCGATGAAGAATCGGACGGTCAATACTGTGGCCTATAGAAAGTCGTACGGTGGCAGCGGCGCGAGGTGCAGCAAAAAGCAGCGCAATCCGATACACGCTGCACAATTCCTCCCTCAGGCTTCGCTGCCAAATGCCCAGTGGGGCGCTGCTGCCCGAGCTGCTCGTGCTTTTCCTCCATTAATTCGAATACTAGCCTCATTTGAGCCCAAACTTATACCTGCAACTTATTCGAAGCTGCTAGCGGGTCCCAGTCATGATTGATTGCTTGCAAACTATCGCTGAGGGTGTGGGCCGGTAGTTTTTGTCGTGACCGGGGAGGGGGAGCGTTGTTCTTCCGCTTGTCATTCCTCTTCCAGTGCTCTCCTGCTTCGCCCTTCTTCAAACTCTTCGTCGCATCTCTCTCTCGCGCTCTCCCTCTCTCTCCTGCCGTTTGCTTCTTCGGTTTCCTTGTTCTCGTTTCTTCCTCCAAATCGAGATGCGCAGTAACGCCGTCTGTTTGGGCGCTTCCTCTTCCGACCCCCTCCGCTCTCCACGCAACTGTTCTGGCTGGGAAAGCACATCCTTGCCATTTTTCAGCGGCGACGTCGACCGTTTTGCCCTTTTTTAGCCGTGTGTTTCTTCTTAAACAGATTCCTTGTACGGTTGCGGCGGCTTCTTCAAAAGAAACGTTCGGCGTTGTGCATGTCAAAGAATCTTCTGTTTGCCTCATTTTTTTCTAGTTTTTTCGGCGTCTAGGGTTCTACGGTCGGCTTGGCAGAAGCGAATTCTGAGCGATGATGCTCTATCAATGAAAGCGTTTGAACTTTTGGTTCGCTGGATGCAGTCGTGATACAATATTTTGAGCGGATATTTCGGCCGTGCGTTCGGATGGATTTTGAGGCGTAGGGAGGGACTTTGAAGGATGGAGTTGGTCCCTAAGGAGGTTGAGTTGGAGGCGCGGGCGACTGGTGGGAGGTCAAAGAAGGATCTCGAGGAGGAAAATAAGAAGGGAGAGGTCATGGGCTGCTGGACTAAGTTTCGGTCCGTGGGCAGTTGTATTTCTGCGAGATCCAAAGTTGATGCATCTCTCAGCAGCATCAGCACTCAGTGCGGTGAGCTCTTGTTGGCCCGCGAGTTTAACTTCGGTTTTGCTTTTCTTACAAAGCCCTTAGGATATCGATATGGCAATGCTCTGTCTGACTCTCGCTCCTTGTCATTCTGTTGTGCTATAGTTGCGCATAACCTTTTTAGTTATCACAATGTGGTTTATCGTCAATCCACAAAAATGAGTATTTTATGCTCTGCGATGCCTATCGTTGATTCATATTGGATTTCAACTTTTATTCTTTCTTTGACTGTTTCTTCCTAACACTAGGTTTTATTACTTGGTAATTACTGTCAACATCTAATGTATTTGTTATAGTTGTTGATATTATCTCCCCTTGTTATTGTTCGCCCAGATTCCCAGGGCGCTTTTTTCATCGCCTTGTTGTATGTTCGTATTGCTCGATAACCACTGGTCAATAATCAACACGTTTTGATTTTGTAGAAATGTTACTTTTTTATATTTTACATGGTTGTGGAGTTTGTCCTTCAAAGAGTTATGTGACAAGACCAAAGACTTTAGCTATCTTGAGGCTAGAATGGTGTTGAATTACTGAGGAAAACATACATGTTGAGTCGCAAATCGGACTGTCTGATGAAATTTGCAGGTGAAGAGAAATCTTCTATTTATGGTCTCCTAAGCATGATCAAGTCGCCATGACAAAAACTATCCTTTTCTCTCATTAGATACTAATCTCATGTTTCATCTTCTGAAACAACTGATTTAATTTTCTTCTTTTTAGCTGTTACAATCGAAGTTCATGATCTTTCATGATTCATGAATAAAAATGACAGAAATGGAATAATAGTAATCCAGAATAACTGTATTGCTGGAATTGCTTAGTCTTGAGTGGTTGACCTATTGGAAACCTATTTGATAAAATGCTTGGGTGGTAGTTCAAATAAGAAGCTTAGGATTATGATAAGCTAATTTAAGAGTTAGGTATTTGACTTCTTGGTGCTGTGAAATCTATGTTTTCAATTCATTTATTTTATTTGAATCCTCAAATTTAGTCTCCAGTAAGTGTTTCAAATTTGTCATAGATGGCATATGCTTATTTTTGTTGCTCCAAGGCTTTTGTATGATTAGTAGGCCCTATTTCCCTGTCGGAAGGAGAGGAAGGAAAAGGGCAAATGTGTGAAATGATCAAATCCTCTCCTTCCGCTGTTCTTCACCTATTCTCTCTTCTCCTACCTGGTAGACAGTGCCTTAATTTTATTAGACTTTTACTGACTAGTTGTGTTCTTATTACCAGAAATTAAATCAACAGTTCATGGTTGTGGCAAGGATAGGCCAGCTACAGTAATATCTGGTTCAATGACTGCAAGTAGTTCTTGTAGTAATTCATCTGCTTCTAAAGTAGGTGAAGATCTAAAAGTTGCTTTGCAGCTGCGCAAATTTACCTACAATGACTTGAAGTCTGCCACAAGAAACTTCAGGCCAGAGAGCCTTCTGGGAAAAGGAGGATTTGGTTGTGTGTTCAAGGGATGGATTGAAGAGAATGGTACAGCTCCTGTTAAACCTGGTACAGGACTCACAGTCGCCGTCAAGACACTTAACCATGATGGACTTCAAGGGCATAAAGAGTGGCTGGTATAGTCTTTCAACATGTTATGTTATAGTTTCACTAGCTAATAGTGACCTTATATTCATTCACTTAATTTATAATTTCAACTCCTTCAACATGGTCATGTTATAGTTTCACTAAGCTAATAATGACCTTATATTCATTCACTTAATTTATAATTTTTCAACTGTCATTTCGACATGCAGGCTGAAGTTAATTTTCTTGGTGATCTTCAGCATCCAAATTTGGTAAAGTTGATTGGGTATTGTATCGAGGATGATCAGAGATTGCTAGTATATGAGTTTATGCCACGGGGAAGTTTGGAAAATCATCTTTTCAGAAGTATATAGTTGTTTTTTCCCTGATTTATCTGACAGTTGTTTAAAGTTTTCTGTTATATAATTATATTAACTTTTGATGTACATTGCTTGTGGTCAAATCTTCTGAGATTATTTATTATACTTTTGGAAGGAATTGCTATAAGACTGTTTCTTTATCAATATTAAATTGGTTATCCAAATCTTTATTCTTTTGCTTGTGCTTACTTTTATTTTACTTTGTTTCTATTTTTGTTGCAGATAAAAGGCATGCTTCTAATCAATATTACGCCATAGCATGGTCCTTATAATCACGTTTTCTCATCGTCTTCTGCTGTTCTTTCTTATTAGCTTTTGGAACCCCATGATTTAAAACCTTGCATCGATCAAGTGCTGCCTCTTTATTTTTATTTTATGGAAGTCAATCCTTGTTTGGATCAATTAACTGACCGTGCAATATATAAGATCCCTGCCATGTGTTGCCAACAACACTTCTGATTGTGATTGATTGGATGCTGCATGCCATTTGGTCCTTTGGAATGTCTTAACTGTCATTCATGCTATGACTCAGTGACATTGGAAATTCAATTTTTGTTGCAATAGGATCGTTTATAATCTTACAGTTACTATTATTGATAAAGTGTGCTCCATCTTATTCAGGATCCCTTCCTTTGCCCTGGTCAATTAGAATGAAAATTGCACTTGGTGCAGCAAATGGTCTCGCTTTTCTTCATGAGGAGGCAGAAAGACCAGTAATATATCGTGATTTCAAAACATCAAACATTCTGCTAGATGTGGTATATAGTAGCTGCCTTTCTACAAGTTCCATTATGTTTTTCCTGTTTCTTTCTATCAATTTGACTCAAAGTTTTGCTCCAGGATTATAATGCTAAGCTTTCAGATTTTGGGCTCGCCAAAGATGGTCCTGAGGGTGACAAGACTCATGTGTCAACAAGAGTGATGGGAACATATGGGTATGCAGCTCCAGAGTATGTCATGACAGGTAGATTCATTCTTGTCGGTTAATCAAGCTATTGATGATTTTCTTCTAATGTCACTCTGATCTTTCATAGTATTCTATCTTTTTCTCCAAAGTCAATAGGTCATTCCTAGCACTTCATTTGACTAGTTTCAACTCCTTTTGTCTAGGTCACTTAACATCCAAAAGTGATGTCTATAGTTTCGGCGTTGTGCTACTCGAAATGATGACAGGTCGGAGATCAATGGACAAAAATCAACCAAAAGGGGAGCACAACCTGGTGGAATGGGCACGCTACTATCTAGGAGAAAGACGACGCTTCTACAAACTCGTTGATCCTCGTCTGGAAGGCAACTTTTCGATCAAAGGTGCACAGAAGGTAGCTCAACTCGCACATGCCTGCCTCAGTCGAGACCCCAAGATGCGACCGCCCATGAGCGAGGTGGTTGATTCTCTCAGACCATTGCTCAACCTCAAAGACGTCGCCAGCTCTTCATACTTTTTCCAGACTATGCATGCGGAACGATCTGCTTCCTACTCCAACGGTAGACTCAAGCGGTAGAAATGGTTCTAGATTACAGGGTTCATTTGGAAGGAATTGCAACCGACGAGGAGCCTTTAGCATGGTGTTTATGCTTCTCGACATCATCTGTCCATGAAACCAAATGGCAACCGATCAAAGTGGTGTTACTTTGGCTGAACTGCAAAATCGACTGTACAACCACGAGGAATATCAGAATATGGTTTGTACTGAAGCATTCCAGATTTGTGCTATCATTTCTTGGTCACAGGTTCACTGAATTGCTACTTTGATGAGTAATCAAATTGCAGCACTATTTTGTAAAGCAGGATTGTTGTTCATAATGCTTCCTGTATTTAGAAATAGAATCTGAACGATCATTAGGTATTTTTGGCCAAATACGGCATGACCCAAGTCAACTTGAATTGTAGAATCCGTAACCCAAGTCGTACCATATCAGACCCGGGCACAGCTACGTTATGCTGGTCCTTATCGACCTCTAATCCAACCTCGCCTTTGATTTTTATATACAATACAGATTTTAAAATAGGAATTTCATTATGTATATATTATATATTGTCTATTATGAGAATTAATTAATTTATATATTTAAATATCAACAACTTAACGAGGTCAAAGGAATAAACCATGTAGATAGGAGTGTAAACGAACCAAGTTACTCACGAGTTATTCGAGTCTCGATTCGAAAAAAAGTTTATTTGAATTTGTTCAATTAAGTTAACAAGCCGAGCTCGAGTCTAATTTCGAACTCGAAAATATTATCAAGCCGAGCTCGAGCTTAAGAGTGTGCGCCTGACGGCGTGCCACTCGCCTGACAACACGCCGGTCCTTTCCCGGTCGGTCTCCGGCCGCGATTTGGTCAGAAATCCAACCGTGATTTGGCCGAGAACGTCGCGTGCCACTGCCGGTGCCTTTCCAGCCAAATTGCGTCGAACGATTCCGAACGGCGCACAATCTGGTCGGAATCCGACGTTGGACGACGCGTTCATCGCCGCCGGCTAGTGGCGCGTTGGAAGCGCAACGACGGCCCGGTCCGACGACCGGCGGTGACCGAAACGGCGCGGCGACGACGAGCAGAAGCTGAGGGGTCGACTGTGTCGCGCACAGGGGTCGCGGGTCAGAATATCACCTCTATATATATATATTACATGAATTATAAATATATATATATATATATATATATATATATATATATATATATATATATATATATATATTACATAAGTTATAAATATTAAATATTAATGAGGCAAGTTTGAACTAAGTTCGTTTAACTTTAAACAAGTCTTTTTCGAACCGAGCTCGAACGTTCGCGAACTATTTAATTTCATTATGAGCCGAACTCGAACTTAAGAATTAAAGTTCGAATCAAATTCAAACCGAACTCAAACTTTGACTCGACTCAAGTTTGTTACTGTTTGGCTCGATTACACCCCCTACGTGACGTGCCTCATTCGTTCTTTTGTCCACGTATCGATTTATTTTGATCATCGATAGAAATTTTGATGATCGGAATCTGAATTTTTTTTAAAAAAAAAAAAATCCACTGCCTTTACCATTGCGTTACGCGAATGTGCACATAACGCCAAGTTTCCGATATCCCAACCTCATCTCATCTCAGCCACACAATTAGATGATCGAACGGCCGACGTTCCATCTAGACGAGAATCAAGCTTGCCAGCCCATCTGTACCGTAAGTTCAAAACGGAATGAGATTGGTTACACATTCGAATATAACGGGAATAAATGAAACCTATTCGAACACTGTGTCGGGTTGCTTTATAGGCATCGGAGAGCTGCGTTCTTCCGTCGCATTTGGTTCAACGCAGCGCCGCCTTCGCCGATATCCCGATAGAGAAAGGCGATGGCTCCGGGTCTATACTCCGATATCGGCAAGAGGACTAGGGGTAATCATTTCCTCTCTCCCTTTCTCTCTCTTTCTACTGATTTTTTTTTTACTATCGTTTTTTGTCGATCATTTTGATTCTCTTTTGTCTCATTTGTTGGCGCAGATCTTCTATATAAGGATTACCAGACAGATCATAAGTTTACAGTCACGACATACTCCTCTACCGGCGTTGTGAGTGATTAGACCTGTTGATTTTTTAGTTTTTGGTTTTTCTTTCTTATTCCTTTTTGTGCTTGGTTGTTCTTTGGTAGATTCCTCTATGATCTTATAATGATTTTTGAAGTCCCAAAACTCAGGAAGGCTCCTGTGTGTTGGTCTTTTATTGGATGTAATCAAAAACATGTTTTTGTCATGTATTTTAGGGCAATCTTCTGGTTCTTCTGTGCTGCTAATTTTGCAAATTAAAGGTTCTAAAATAAAATAAATGCGGTAGGAAATTTCATTGTCGTCCTAATGCCTTTGTGTTTTTAGCCAACAATTTTTTCCTGTTTATCCTTTTATTTTATTTCACTGAATGAATGATGCTATTTTTGCAAATGCAGCACTTCAAATTAACACTGGCATGACAGGTTTTCCAAAATCAGGAAAATTCCTTTATGTAGGCCTTCTATTGGATTTATGGATTCAATCAAGACATGGTTTTTGTCATGTATTTAGGACAATCTTCTGGTTCTTCTCTGCTGTTTTGTTTTTGGCAAATTTAAAGCTTTAAAAATGGAACATGTGTGGAAGTTTCATTTTGCAATGAGTTCCTAGTTTAGGTGTAAAAATTAAAAGGGCACCCCCTTTTTCCATTATCATCAAAAGAGCATTTCAACAACAATAATAATCAAGTCTATCCTATTAAGTGGGTCGGCATCAAAAAAGTGTTTCATGTAGAAAAAATATCGAAGGAGCATCCCATCTTATTTTTCATCCCAAAGATACCTTTAGTCCAGTACTATTATAGTAATTTTAGTCAAAACTGCTACAAGATGGAGCAAAACTGCTCTAAATAATTTTGGTCAAACTGTTTCAATAGTGGTCAAAATTGTTCTAACGTTAGTTAAAACTGCTCTAGCTTAGTTAAAATTGTTCCAACTTGGTCAAAAAAATGACAAATTGTTTGGAGCAATTTTGGATATCTTTGGGATGCAAAATAGAATGAACGTTGTTTTGATATTTTTCAACATGGTACACTCTTTTGACAATAATGAAAATAAAGGGCGCCCTTTTACTCGTGCCTTTTTTCAGTTTATTTTTTATTTTAATTTTATTTTGAATTCATGATAATGCATTGCTTCATATTAATACACATATTACCGATTTACCATTTTGGTGTTAGGCACCTTTTTGGTTCTTGAATGGAGGAGGCCATACATATGCGCATGAAAATAAAGGGAAGCATTATAACATTATTAGTTTGTCCATAAATGTTTAATTAGGTCTCCAATCTTCAGAAAATATGAGATTTTATGCCAAGGGAGATGAAACCATTATGTTTATGCTACTGATTATTTCTTGATGCTGATTGACCTAACACTAAGAAAATTATATTTGACACCATCTAGTAATGACATCTTCTATACATGGTACAACTTCTCTTGATAATTGTTTGGGTACTGATCCCTGATTCTTTTTTGTACTTTATTAGTGTTCCCTGTGTTTCCTAACTAATTCTTTTCTATTTCATTACAGGCAATCACTGCTTCGGGAACAAAGAAAAGTGATTTGATTTTTGGGGAGATCCAGTCTGTGATAAAGAACAATAATATTACGTTTGATGTGAAGGCAAAGTCAGACTCAAATGTAACACTTCTTGCTGACATATTTTCCCTTTAATTCATCAGTTATTACTGCTTTCCTTCAGTTGATTGTCTTTTGAGAATATGTAGAATTGGCCATCTACCAGTTAATGTCTGTTCTTTTAATTTAAGTTGTTTTCTTGGCATTTTTCTTGGCTATGCAATTCTTTGAATCCTTTCTAACAAGAAGTTTCTCTTTCCGCTTGACGTTAGTGCTTATTTTGCGATTTGTGTTAGGTTACAACAACAGTTACCATTGATGAATTCACTGTACCTGGTTTAAAGACAATTTTTAGTTTTGTTGTCCCAGACCAGAGGTCTGGAAAGGTAAGGAAACATCTTCTCTATCTCGTTGTATGTAGCATTGAATTGATTTTCAAACTCGGCATTTGCCATTTCAACCAAGTTTTCATTTCGGTGGCATTGCAGGTTGAACTTCAATATCTGCATGATTATACTGGGGTTAATGCCAGCATTGGATTGACTGCCAATCCTGTTGTCAATCTCTCTGGTGTAGTTGGTACTAAAACTCTCGCTGTTGGTGCTGATGTAGCATATGATACAGCATCTGGTAATTTCACCAAGTACAATGCCGGGTTAAGCTTCATCAATGCTGATCTTATTGCTGCATTGACTTTGTGAGTAGTTTCTCAGAGCTGAGGCTCGTATGACATTGAAAGAATTTCAACTTTTTTGATGTCATAAAGCTTTGATATGAGCTTGATTTGAGACACTTGATCTGCACGCAGGAACAACAAGGGCGATAGCTTGAGCGCATCATACTACCATTTGGTCAGCCCATTGTCGAACACAGCAGTCGGCGCAGAGTTCACTCACAGCTTTTCGACTAATGAGAACACCCTCACCTTTGGGACTCAGCATGCCTTGGACCCTCTGACCTTAGTGAAGGCGCGATTCAACAGTTACGGGAAGGCTAGTGCTCTCATTCAGCATGAATGGAGGCCAAAATCATTCCTAACCATCTCTGCGGAGGTGGACACCAAGGCCATCGAGAAGAGTTCCAAGGTCGGTTTGGCCCTGGTGCTCAAGCCTTGACATGGAACTCCCTGTCCGCCTGCTCCAATTTCTAAGTTCCATACACTGAATGGAGTTTTGAGAACTCATGATGGTGGTTTCATCGTGACTTGCTCAGTTTTTGCTCGCAAATTGTTTTTAGCTGCTACTCAGGGTACATTTTGGCATTCCACTAATGCAATTTGGCATGTAATAATAAAATTCTTGTTGGGTGATTAGAAACTGAGATGGCGACCACCCTTTTGACTTATTTATCTGTTTTAAACTCGTTCTGAGCACAGATAATGCCAAACTGTGTTCTCTCTTATTTGTTGCCTTGAACTTATTTGGAAGCTCGTTGGTAGCATAAGCTCAACATTCTGTGATTTCATAAGTTGTTTGTTTAAAAGGGTGAATATGAAAACTTTGAGTTTTTAGTTTTTTTTCTAATAAGGAAAATGCAAATATCTATTTTATGTAGGCATGATTAAAAAAAAAAGAAAGAAAGAAAGTTTTAAACTTGTTTATGTTTTTGACTTTTGATTTGGGTAACATAATAATTTATTTTAGAATTTTATCTTACCCTTCTAGGAAAATTTACCCCTTTAGAATATGAATTGATAAATATTTCTTTTTAAAAAAATTATTAAAATAGTTTTTTATTTATAATTTAATATTTAAAATATTTCTTTGCACTTTAGTTTGGAGTTGTTGTGTATATTTATATTTTTATGACCGAATGAAATACTATGTAGATAAAAATATATATATATATTTTATTTTCTACTATATAAATGATAAGGAGCTTTGATGCAGTGGTGAATTATCATTGTGATTTAGTGATTATAAATTTAAGTCGCAAAGATAATCTTTTATAATACATGATAATACTGTATATAATAAACTCTTTCTTAGACCCCAGGTGAAAAAGAACTTAGTCAAAAATTATTACAAAATTAAATGCGGACAAATCCTTTGATAAATAAATCCAAAAACAATAAAATGATGATAAGATCTTCTCCTAAGTAAAATTTTTGATTGCCCTCAAGTATATTATTCGATATTATTATCTCCTATCATGTGCATTAAATTTTAAATTAGTCGGTCAATTATATAGACATGATAAGTTTGCATTATAGTAATTACAATTTCATAACTACTATAATACGAATTTATCTTGTTCAACAACATTCATGTTGTAGTAATTGAAACTCTAACTATTATAACTATATAGCAATTACAAAACAGTAATTGTTATAACACGGATTTATCATGTTTATATAATTGACTAATCGATTTTAGATTTAATATATGTGGTAAAAAATAATAATATCAAATGATACAGTTTATCTCTATTGTTATAAAATTGTTACAATAGAACCGAAACTACATTAACCATGAGCCACTAATGAAAATAACAATAACAATACATTTTTTTACATATACAATAGAACCTTAAGCCATTGTTGCTTTACAAGAAAATACAAAGAAGCACAACGACGAGGAACAATTCTATAAAATGATGTGTGTTTTCTCTTATTTTGGGAAAAAGGAAAAACTATACGACTTTAGCTCTGCAGGAGTGATGGGATAAAAATAGGATCCACATCTCGTGCTATTTTATTCTTCAAGGTATTCTTCTAAAATATGTTCTTTTCTGAAACCTCTAACAAATCTAATGACATGAATTCGCATGATAGAGGTGATGGCTATAGAGTTCATGATGTCTCCCATACTCTGTAATCTACACCTTCAGCAGCAACATTCCATCTCTTGGAGCCATTTGGTGGCTCATAATGTCCAGGCCCAATTTTGACTGCTACCGTTTCGTCAATCACAGCTGCATAGACATCCCTCTCGGCTTTGGAAATCTTGACCTGAGTCAATGCCAAGCAAATATGCTATGTGTAAAAGGTAAAGCGAACAAAACAAGATCTAGTTATCAATATGTACTGACACATCTCCACATGTCAAAAACCCAGTCACAATTTAAGTTTCATTCTAATGAAATCCAAGTCTTCGTTGGATACTCAACACAGTGCAATAGAACAATATTTGAATGGAAAGTGATACATACCATACTCCGGCAATTGACCTTGTTCCGGTTTCTAATTGAGATCAGTTTAGCAATATCATGTTGGCAGTGAGAGAAGATGTGGTCATAGAAGACTGCTGGTGTGCCAGGATGCGTGAGGATGTAAGCATATCCTTGCATCTCCTTTCCGGAAGGGAATCGCCAGTGACCCTGAGAAAGAATTGCAGCAAACCTTCACTGGGTTTTCGATACAAGATGATACAAACATTGAGAATTTGAATAGAAGGATTTTATTTTCTTCTCTTTATTAATAAGCTCTAAGGAAAATAACGATTCCACTTGACTCACGTACAAATGACTTGGCAATTTGTAATGGTTGATACAAGATGTCAACATACATCAGAAAATATTTATCGAATGTAATTTAAATATTTAAGTCATTGTCAAGATTAAATAAGATAGCATTCCATGTGAAATACTAGATCAAACTTCATACCTGAGTGGAACCCGTGTCATGGTTTTCTATAAAAGTAACAGCGCGAGATGGCCACCAACCTACAACTCCAGGTGGTTTTCCATTTGCGTCACACAATCGCCAGTACTCACATCTCTCTAGAGCCTATAAGCAAAACATTAGAATTATGAGTAATTTCTTCAACAGTAATGTAAACACAGGGATGGAGGTGTGGATCAGCAAAGTTGCAACTTAAACTTTTGTCACGTTTGAGAGGAATGCAGCAGGAAGCTGTAATATGAAATGTGATGCTGATGTAGGAACAAACATGCATAACCAACAATGGCAGATTTTATTTGTTTAAGGTGCTATATTTCACGAGGTACATATTTGTTCAGAAAATCTACATTCATCAAGTTACATGAGAACCCAAATTGACATAAATTTATCAAACAAGGAAATGGTGGAAAAGAATGAACTATGGGAGAAAAAAACATATGAAAAAGTAAAGATGATCTTACAGTGTGAAGTATTCCTTTTGTTGTGACATCAAAGGCACCTGCAGTACCATTTGTAGCATTTATCCAGTCAACTATTCTCTGTCTATGAGCATCTTGATTGTGGTCCATCTCCCCATATGTATAACTTAGAGAGTCCCAGTACTCGCCCACAGCAAAATAAGGTGCAGATGCTTCTATGTAGTCCTTAACATAGCCACCCCAAAACCCACGAACAAAATCCAATCTCCAGCCATCATATCCAACTTCTTTTCTGACAGTTTTAGAAAGAACAGAATGAGAAAAATAAGAACTACTTAATCTAATGCAAGATATGTTCTGCTCGTTTCCTTGTGTCAAAGAAGTATCAACTAGGTAATGGTAAACATCTAAACACCGAACATATAAAATACCTTATAACCAGCTAAAACAATAGCACCAAATGACTGGATGGAAAAGAAAATTATCAACCCAAATAATGGTCTTCCCAAGTGCAATATACAATAAACTAGTCATTTTTAAACTAAGAATACAGGACAAAATAACAAGATAGTCAACAAAGCCAAGGCTCATAAAGTGTGTATAACTGTACCCAAGTCCACCAAAATCAGATGATGGCATTTGCGTGACTTGTTTAATAGTGAACTATTAAGTATTCAAGGCATAACAATGTGTCTATTCCACTTCTTAGTCAAATTTGGATTTAAAAATACACCAAATGATCAAGGGATTTAATTAGCTTATGTGATGTTTGCCACCTTTACCCTGTTATTCGATACTGGCTAATTTTCATGATAGGGATAAAAATGCTAACATGAAGCTTGAGTTGCAGAATATTTATTTAGGTAATGAAATAATTGGAACCTCATACAACATATAGAAATGATGTATTTGTTTTTTTAAGAAAAATAAAAGACTGGACCAGTCCATTAATTTCACTTTGCAACTGTTATAGATCAAACGGCAGGAATGGGGTAATTTTGCATAGACAAACACTATAAACTGCAGTACTAAGGATTACCAAGCAAAGTATGAAGATCAAATTATACATCAACAAACCTCAACCAGCAAAGATATTCCTTTAGATCATTCCTCACAAAATCTTGAGAGTGATCAATATTTGGTGCAGCATGAAAATTATCTCCACTGCTTTTGTTTCCCCTACCCTGGAAAGAGAGGTAAGATGTCATGAATAATATGTTGAATGTATGACGTTCAATTATAACCATTAATTGTAGTCCATCAACTA
The DNA here is from genome assembly GCF_044706935.1 of Curcuma longa. Taxonomy (NCBI): domain Eukaryota; kingdom Viridiplantae; phylum Streptophyta; class Magnoliopsida; order Zingiberales; family Zingiberaceae; genus Curcuma; species Curcuma longa. Next base: position 379,545 of record NW_027435603.1, on the reverse strand, counting down.
TAATTATTATTGATACATAAATGGAAAGCAAGATTTTTGCCATTTGAAGCTCGTATGCGGGAATAGTTACCAAAAGCTGTGTGCAAAGCTCCTATTCCTATTGTTAAATTTATTTTCAATTTCATTCAATATACATTCATATTTCAAGTAATAAAATTCCTCTTATTTAATCTTTGTGCATGAGATGGTTGTCCGCATGCTTCATTAATTTTTATATCAATTTCCCTGTGTGAGTTTCATTCAATTTTGGTGTTCCAGCTTAATAATTTCTAATTCGATATTTGATACTTCACCTTCTCCTATGCTTAATCACAAAATCCCTCCCATCTGATTGCCTACAAAACCTCCCCTTTCAAGATCCATCAATCTCGTTGGCTCTCAAATCCATTGTGTCTTTGCCTCCTTCCCTGCTGCCTTCCGTGGTCCCCCAAACACCTCCCCAACTGATGTTGACTCACCAAATAAGGTAAGAAGGTCAATGTAAACAAAGTACATAGATTTTTCACACATTAGAAGAGATGTCTAAAGAAGAATAAATGAAGATATCATGCTCCGTGAAAGTTTTTGTTATTCCTAACACATTAGAAAGGACAGGCTAATCAAAGGCATTGACAACTTGAATGGAGACAAGTTTTCCTTGGTAGAGGAGAATAATGCAAATTAGGAATATAGTTTTAAAATATTGTTTGGGTAAGATCTCTCTAGAAGATACATTTTCAAAGATGGTTCCCAAGTTGGTAGTTGTCCTATTTAAGATAATAGGAGAGTTTTGGTAGAAATTTACTTAATATCATTTGTACCTTTGTTTTTGTTAGTTGATTTATTACATTGTTTGATGATTACTTTTAGGAATCCAATTATTTCCATCCTTAACTATATTTTAATTCAGGAATTTTTTGGAAATAAATCCAGCATGAATTTAATTCTACATCAACCGTGGTTCTGTGTGCAACAACAAAACAGACAACAATAAGCTATATGCCGCAACTATTTAGGATTGGCTACAAGAGAACATGTTCCCTAGATTTGTGTGGATGAAGAAGAAACTCTACCACAAAATGTTAGAAGACTATGGATTGATAATTGGAAAAACAAATGTAAATGTAAGTGAATTAAGAGGGAAAAATGGAAATCAGAGTTTAAAATTACAAAATAAGGGTTTTACGAAGAAACTGCATTGTTTATACAGCAAATATGAGCATTTCAAATATAAAAAACATACCAAACTATCACAGTTGAAAAGTGTAATACACTACTATGCCAGCATCACAAGAGACAGAATCTGCCAAAGTGTCACATATTCTAAAGTGTAAATTCATTTCTATGCAAAAATTAGATGCACCACCTAAGAATAATGTGAACATAAAAAAGCATTCTAAAGCATCTTAAGTTCAATGTGTAGATTTCAGTAAAAAATAGGCAGTTGCCAAAATTGTTTAGCAATAAGCACGACCTACAATTACCTGGAAATGAGGATCATCAGCAACAACAGCCCGGTCATCCCAATTCAAACGGCCTCCGAAAATGTTCCATACTCCATTCTTATTCTGGTAGTGGGCACATCGATGGTTTAAGACGACATCACCAAGAACTTTGACACCAACTTCATGGAACTTCTTCACAAGGTGCTTCAGCTCATCAATGCTTCCATATCTGGATGTTTCCAGTATGTATACCATCAGCAATGCTCATTCTTTATCCGGTATGTACAACACAAATGACAAAACAAGGCCTATGTTTGACAGTATTTTGTTTTTTACTCAGAAGAATGGGCTTGAATTTGGGAATGCTCATTTGCTAATGGTTCAATAACTCTATTTTGTATTCTGAAATATTATTTCATGTATGGTGGCATGCTCACAAATAAAAAATTCTAGTTCCACAAAAATCATCCATGATAAAACAAGTCTATGCTATTCAATTAAGTGAAAGTGTTCATTCTCATATGATATCAAAACCCTATATCTACTAATATTCCATTTATTAAACTACCACTACCCACCCAACCAACCTAGTCAGTTCAACAAGATCATTTCATTTCAACTATAACACGACAAGCATCTTTCCCTGCAATATATCATACCTGGAATTTAACAGAAACAATAACAAACAAAACTAACAATAACAACAAGCTATGTCCTAAATATCTAAGGTTGGTTATCCATTCATTGGGCACAATGGAAGCTAATATCACCAGTGATACTCAGGTCATCTAAATCACTTTTAAATATACTAATTAAAATCTTCTTTGGCCTCTCCTTAACGCTCATCTCTTCAACCATATCTGACTACACTTTGCTTAGAGTTTAATTTGTACCTCGAATCTAAATTATATAAATCCTTAGGCATGTAGCCTTCAGGAGAGACGGACTCTGTAGGTGGTGGTAGCCAGACTACCGTAAAACCAAGTGAAGCCAACTCCACGGTCTTGGCACTAAGCTCGGCATACCATTTTCCTGATCTGTGAGACTCCCAGTTGAATCCTTGACACAGAATTTCATACCCAGAACCTGTCCCTGAAGTCAATTCTACAGCAGGCTTCAACAGATCAGAATCAGTAACAGGCTCTGCATAACTTGGAATAGAGCTCCGGAAGATACTGTAAGCTTCGGCAGCCAATTTCTCAATTTCTTGTAGAATGCTTTCCTGTGCTTCCTTACTCTTTGCTACTTTACTTCTTTCTGATGATATATCACTTACTAAATTCTTTATTTCCTTGATAATTTCATAACTATATGTAACAGAATTATCTTTCTCTGCAGTGACTTGAGCTTCCCCTGAACTATCATTTACTAGTTCAGTAGTCTCAGTCCCTATTGCACTACCAACTTCAGCAAGTGAATTAATCACATTTCCAGTAGGGACAAAAAAATCAGCTCCCATGTTATTCAACCAGGTGTATTCATTAAGCTTCAGAACGAAAACTACAGCAGAAGCTTCTTCATCGATTGGAAACGACCCCCAATTACCTTGACCATCTGCTTTTGGCTGCAAGATAAATTATAATGTTTCTGTCTAGTGTACAAAGAAAAAAAGGTTATGCTCACTAATATGTGGAAAAAAAATTAAATGGGTCATTAGACACAGTGTAGATAAAATTATGATTGTGAAAAAGTAAAAAATAATGATGTACATATTTAAGAGACAGTTAAGTTACCTAATTGAAGGAAATATGTTCTAGAAACTATATATCCTATGTGCAAGAGTTGCAAGCAACAGTAAAAACATACTCTTGATTGTAATTCTCTGTTGTGCATTTGGCATCACAAGTGGCATCTATGCAATGAAGCAAAAAAACAGAGCTAGATTTCATGAGCAATCTTAATTCTCTTAACAAGCTAAAAGGAACCAAGCAATCAAAATGATGATAATACTATAAACTCTCACCTCATAGAATAAAAAATTCAGGCTAAATATGATCAATTATCTGTGAATAACAAATATAATATTGGAATAGAAATCATAAAAGAAGTCTATCTGATTTTAGTAAACATCAAAAGTACCTATTTTTACCTGCAACAAAGTTTGAAGAGCCTTATGCCGAAATATTTTAGTTCTTGGTGGATGTGGTGTAGATGGAATTTCCCATTTTCTCCCATCCGCCTTACAGACACCCCAGTGAACAACAACATCACCAGGTAGATCTGTGTCAAATTGTAGAAATTTTTTATGTGTGTCCTCACTTCTCGTCACAGAGACTGTCATAAAATTGGTAACAAACTCTTCCCTTAAGATCGGGAATTCTTCATTAAATCGAGAAATAATCCTATTCTGCTTCAAGATTTTGTTATCTTTAGAATCTTTTTGCTTGGAAGTGGACCCTTCAGCATTCGACAGCATGCCAGGTATCTGGTTAAGAGCCCCTGAAGACACAGGAAAAAATTACATTACCATTTAGCAAACAGAAGAACTGTTCAGCATCATCCTGCTCAAAGTAAATGAGTAAGAAATCTTAGACGCAGAACAGATTAAAAATGGAGCTGAATATGCTGAACACATCAATATGAAATAGGGAGAAACAAACAATTATCAATAATACCATAATACAAATTCCATAGTGTCATAAGGTAACTAAGACCAGACAAGCAGATCAATGTATCTGCATTGAAAATTAAGTAAAGAAATAGCAAATTGACTGTTGAGGCATTTCAACAGTGATTGGTGCATTCATTATTATTGTTTTCCCCAATCAGATAATAGTTATAGCCATATAAGAGTCTGGCAGAGACCAACATAGACATTTGAGAAACCATGTAGTACAGATAAATGGCTTTACAATGTTTTACCATAAATGTCTTTACCATGTTTTACCAAATACCAATATACAACTTAATGAAACAACATAAATCTGAATGAAACCAGTGTTGAAGAGTCCCCTCATGTCCTTGAAGCTTCACCTAAAAATAGGAACCTGTTATAATTACAAAGCGTAGTCATAATAATCTTGTGGTATAAGTACCTCGTGCAAATACCAAAGCACTCCTAAGAGAGTAGTCCTTGATTGATCTCCATGTGTTTGTTTTCTTAACAGTCAGTACACTCTCTATATGTGTGGAAAAACAGTTGGATTAGACCAAACAAAAATGTGACCAGACCACATACTACAATGTAAAATTACCAAGAAAGCAAACAACAGTTTATATACAACAGTAGGCAACAATGAAAGAAAATAATAAATTTTCCTTAACAAAATGCCATGAATGTCCTGAAAACAGAAATTGTTACTCACCGCATTACATATACTAATTGTTTGATGCAATGGATGAGCAAAATGATGTTGCCTCTCTGGACACTAAATGAAAGTTATGGGTTCAATTAAATGGGAGATAGGAATTTCTTCGATCTTCTGCATAGTATTATGATAATTATGAGAAGCCACTAAATGAAAGTTATGGGTTCAATTAAATGGGAGATAGGAATTTCTTTGAGCTTCTGCATAGTATTATGAGAAGCCTTTGAAGAATTTACAGCTGCTTCCTTGCCATAGGTTGACTCGCAAAAGAACTTAAGTGTCATTCAGAGCAATAATGTATGTAGGATGATAAAATTTTGCTTATACAAATATGAATATTTATAGACTTTTATCTTACTAATGGTCCTATCTCTATGCCTTAGACATTAAAATAGAATTTTTCTAGATAAGAGTTCGGTAGCAGCTCTACAAGATATATATTGAGAGGTATAAGTATTGCCACCTGGCCATATACTGAACCCTCGGCTTCCACCTACGGTGGTGCCCTCATTACTAGAATCTGTGAATGAAATTCTGAAATCCCTCCCCTTGTGTTGAAACCATGCCCCTGTTTCTTCTTCCTGTCAGTTGACATAGACATTTACAAAGTACCTCAGAACTAACAATATAAGAACATAGCAAAAGTTACTCATGAAACTTCCGAGTTTCAACAGGACATCTACTGTACATCTGAAGCACTCATCTAATTTTTAATCTGATAAGTTAGATATGCAACTTTGCTGTGAAAGCATGGCGTACCTTTAAAACAAAATGAATAGCTGAAATTGGGATACTGCTATCAAAATCAATCTGTGCTTCATGGATTATATGTCCTTCCGACAAAGATGTTCCTTTCTTTAAAGGGGTTTCAATTGCATAATCCTGGTAATAGCCAATGATGTTAACTCCATCAGAATATTCAAGTAGATAAGGAGGGGCTGTGAAGTTAAGAAAAGAGATACCTTAATCAGAACAGAATCAGGCGGTCTCATTTCAGGAGGAGGTTGGTCCCATTCACTACAAACATGCAGAAGTAAAATCATATCCTTCTGCAAAGTATCTTTTTGTGCATAGCATGCTACAATTAAATATGCACACAGCATAGTAACAATCTTTAATCAAACCGTTAGTCCAAATTCCCGTTGATGTGTTCAAAAAAGGAAACAACAGTTCAAGACGGATTACAATAGTACTTTTTATCACAAGAAACCTCCGTTTGTGCAAAGAACGAAGGGGAAGTTCATGATATGTCATGAAAAACAGCACAGGTATGTGCACTTTAACAAAATTTTAAAAACCGATTGCCTAAAGTTGGAAAATATCCAGTGGAAAACTCTGAAATTGCAAAACAACAAAAAGAACGCCGAAAGTTAGAAGATATCCAATGGAAAATTTAGAAATTACAAAATAATTAAAAGTTAAAAGATGCAGCACTCAAACAGTAAAGCTGTGTTAGGAGAGATGTCAATTCCTCGTTGTCAAGATTTGATTAAAATTGGTAGCAGTTGAACTCCATAATTAAATAAAGCCAACTCCGAAACCGTACGTTTTTGACTAAACCACGGACAAAGGTTATTTCAAGTGCATAAAAGAAAATCGTTCCTTTGTGCGCGACTGAAGAAAACATCAGTACTTTACAACCGACATAGAAAGAAGAAACAAGGACATCCATAGAAAAGGCAAGAGACTAGCAAAAAAAAAAGAAACGCTTCTAAAAATAATTGTGAAAAGCTTGCCTTCCAAGATCATCGCAATAGCTTACTCCCCAGTGTAGGATCCACTTCCCTTCCAAATTACAACCGACATTCAAACTCCATTTGGACGCATTCCCGTTCCCGTCTGCCACTACTGGATTCAATCTCACTATTATTTTCCCCTCCTCCTATCATCGACCAATTAAAATGAAAAATCAAAAAGGCGCTAAAAGTTCAACAAACGAGGATAGCCAAACAAATGGAAAATATCATCCTTTGCCAGAGAGGATTGACTTCCATTTGGTCAGGAAAAAAAATTCAAACTAACCGTCTGTGGACGCTTCAAGGCGAAGGTCTCCGTGAACGAGAATTCAGCATCATCGACGTCAGCGACGGAGGGCGTCTGGGTGACGCTACCCCTGACGATCGGGCGGGTCCGCTTCCGATCATCCTTGGAGAACTCGGAGCAACAGATGGCACGGAAGGCGGGTCTCGGGCGGCAAATCTGGCGCCAGAGAAACGATCGCCGCTGCCATCGGGGGGTTACTCCGGGGGCCTCCTGAGGAGGCCGGTGGAGAACGGGTTTCCAATGAACAAGCGCCATCTAGCGATGAAGATCGAACATAGAGAAAGAAGAAGAAGAAGAAGGAGAAGGACAAGAAGAAGAGCGAAGGAGATATTTTTAGGATACGTGAAACCCGAGCCACGAGAAGCGCATAGAAATAGGGTTGAGGATATTCCGGGTTTCCTGGTAAGTGGAGTCGGCAGAGAGGAGATCGGAGCAGCGTGCAACGAGAGATCCTCATTCTTACACGTGGCCTTCCACTCGATAAAACGGTTGCTTGGACGGGATCCGAGATGAGCAGTGTGGGTGTGGGTGTGGGTGTGGGTGGGGTGCCAAATATTTGGCAGCATGCTGAGGAAGCGTATACAAGTTTGATGCGGCCAATCGCGTTGCGTGTAGGCACATGCAATACATTGCGAGCGTAACGTAACGGAGCGCTATTTTCAACATAACGCTCGACACGGTTGATTTGGTGTTTCAACCGCTTGAACCAGTTGGTCAAACCGGTTATATTGGAGTAGGACTGTAAAATTAATTTAAAAATTATTTATTTATATTTATTTATTACATATAAAATTAATTAAATAATATATTAAATTAAATAGATAAGTTTGAATATATTTTAATATTCATAAATAGAGATGATAAATTATTTATAAATAAAATTTATAAATTATATTCATCAATAAAATTTTTATTAATAAATAATAATATATAATTTTTGCTATTCATTTTAGATTTTGCAACTTGATTTAATTTCATCGCCATCCGATTGATTTTGGCGCCAGGCACTTTGCTTATCAACCAAGGTTGAACACGGCAAAATCGATTTGACTTGACTAATTAACAACCTTATGGATTTGCATTAGGTAGTCATTTAATTTAGACATCGGATAATCTTGGTCGTTTGATTTGATTGAACAATATATTATTGAAATATAATATTAATTTTTGGATGGACAATCCATTGAACCAAATCTTTAGTCGAATAAAAGCGTGAAAATTAATTTTTGCAAGTAAACATTGGAAGTATATGTATATAAAGTATAAACTATTAGGAAGTTTTTGATTATTATAAACTCATCATTCAATTTATGTTATTTGTTGTTGAGTGTTTAATTAAAGGAATCCAAGAATTAAGCTCTTCCTAATTTATCCTCTTCTTTAAAATTAAAGTGATAATTGTTTGTGAACTCATGGAAATCACAAATGCACAAGTCAAAGTGGTTAGATTAGATGTCTTATGCATGGTTATCTCATTGGCTCTTTATAAAAGGGTGGTTTAGTGGATTGTTACGTGGAGTAAAGCACTTTCTGTCTAAGATGTGAAGTATGAAACATCTCTAAACCAATTAAATAATTACGTCGGCGTCTTTCATTAATTTCACATTTTCATATGCATGCATTTTTGTTTGAGCCATCATCATTCTTATCACACCCAACATTGAACTAATCTTTTTACTAAAATGTATTGATTGATGATTTTTTTATTACATCTATTCACTCTCTTATCCATAAGAGATGATCGATTCGTGATAGACAATCCAACATTATAAGTTTTTCAAATTTTCTATTTGTAATGTATCTTGAGTAAGATTTGAATCCTTGTTATCTAAGAAATCCATTCCATCTTTTACCATTGCTCCATTGCCTTAGGGGCAAATCATTTTGGTCTAAGTTATTTTTACTCTATATCATAGTGATTGAAAAATCAAAGTTCTCGCTAAGCTTACCTTCCTCTTGATTTAGACATCCAACAAAATTTTTTGTTTTCTAGTCGAGCTAGCTCCCATGTCTAATTTTTAGGTGATAACTTTTGTTTTGGGTTGACGGATATGAAACTTTGAAAACGAAGATGTTGAAAATTCTAAATTTCAAATTTGTTTATATTTAAAAATGCATGCAAAAATTTAGAAGAATTTAAAAATAATGAAATTTGAAAGTTATGTGCATTTCGATCGATGTCCATTACTTGGAAAATTTTGAAACTATGAAAATTTCTATGTTTAGATGTATTTTAATACAAAGTTGTGCTAATATTTTTAATTGTCAAGCATTTAATCATCTTATACCCGCATGGTGTCTAGGTTTATTATTCATATTTTGGCCCTTTTTAATTTTGTATCAAAAATAAAAATTATAATATTTTTTTGAAAAAACAATCTAATGTTAATTTTCACCGGAACAGATATGTTTTTAAACTTTTATAAACATTATATATATTGATGAATTTTCTAAATTGATTAAAAAATTATAATATTCAATAAATTGAGATAGTTTTTGAGTCACACACGATTCTTGTGGGAGCAATGAGTCAACTGAATAAAATAAAAAAATTAAAAAAATGTTTTCTATTAGAACCATCAAAAAAGTGTTTATTAATCAAAATAACGTCTCATTCCATCTCAACACATTTTTATTTTTAAAATTATTATTTGTTATATTGGTGTAGTAAGTATGAGATCATAAGTATTATAATATAAATATTTTAATTCGGATCAACATTAATACTATTATATTATAATGATTATAATTTATAATTATTATAATATAGATATTTCATCTATGATCAATATTATATTATAATAATCATGAGATTATAACAGTTATATAAATATTATATTATAATAATCATGAGATTATAACAGTTATATAATTACAATAGTCATCTCTAATAATACCGATTAATATTATATTATAATAATTATCATTAATAACTACTACAATATAGATAATTTATTTTTTATCATATTGTATTAGCTATAGGATCGTTCTACTATGATTATATAATTGTAATAAGTTATGAAATCAAAATTGCTACACTAATATAGTAATTATAAGATCATAACTACTACAACTATGTAATTCGTTATCATCTTATAACAATTACAACATCATCAAAAATAAAATATTTTTAAAAATAAAAATAGACTGAGTCTAAATAGAAGATTATTTTGATAATAAATAAAAAAATATTTTTTTATGACAATTATAATAAAACAGGACCTCTTTTTTATTTTTGCCTAACAAACAAATCAATCGCCTTATGCAAGAAATTGTCTACATGAATTTTTTTGCACCACACAATTCGAAAAAGATGCACCATATGATAAGGGCAACACAATTTACACTGGTTTATTTTCCTAAAAAACATCAACTGGATTATGGCAGTAGAAAACCAAATATTACAAACTGAAATGTATTATTAGTGGCTAGAGCAGTAACAAAGATTGAGTTATGAACTGGTGAAGCAAATCTAAGAGGACGTAGTTCTCCTTTTGTTATTTATATGACCCAAAATATTTACATGAATGATAGTTTTCTCAGGAAGCTCAACGGTAAGAGTATATAAACAATATTTGCTTGGTTAGAAGGGAACAACCGATCGTGCCAAATGGTAGTTTGGCTTTTAAATGCCCTTTCTTTGAGGGCAAGTTCTTCTGTTGTGTCCTTTTTCGAAGCAAAACCTACATGAATAAGTTGTTTTAGAGGTAACAACCAGTGGGCTTTCCGCGAAAGAATATCTGGCTTCAGTGCATGTTCTACGATTATGTCCACTTCGGCCACATAACTTACAGTATCGCAACACATTGTGACTCTTTTCCTGTGTTTCTGAATCCAATTTTGATCTACCACAAGTGCGACGATTGTGTCCTCTTCCACCACAATTGCTGCATCTGAATCGCATTGGACCTGAATTTTCCCTTAAAATCGAGCAATAATGTCTCCGGTGCCCTTCCTCACCACAGTTACTGCAGTAAAACTTCACTCCTGCATGCCGTGAAAGACTATCACAGGGAATATAAGAATTCCAGACAATATAATATGTAGGCATGCAACTAGCTACCAACATTTTGAAATTAGAATGAATCAGTGAGAATGCATGTTAATGGTTTCCGTTATTTCTCTAGTCATCTCTGTTGGGTCCAAAAGGATGTTCGTATCTCCACAATAGCATGATATTGTCCACTTTGGGCCTAAGCCCTCATGGTTTTGTTCTTGGGCTCTCCCCAAAAGGCCTCATGCCAATGGAGATACTTTCCATCCTTTTAAACTCATGATCTTTCCCATGTGTTTTAGATGTGGGACTATGTTTGCACCCTTGCAACCCAACAATCCCCCCCTCAAACAAAGGACCACTGGAAGCTCCGCTACCATTTCTCATGGTCCGGCTGCCATTTCTCATGGTCCGGCTGCCATGTCCTCATGGTCCGGCTACCATGTCCCTCATGGTCCGAGCCTCCTCTACTTCCTTTGTTTTTCCCGAGGGTCCCCACATGGTTAGATCCAGATCATGGCTCATCCGGCGGTTAGTCCGATAAAGAGCGGCCTCGCTCTGATACCAATTGTTGGGTCCCCAAGGATGTCTGTATCTCCACAATGGCATGATATTGTCCACTTTGGGCCTAAGCCCTCATGGTTTTGCTCTTGGGCTCTCCCCAAAAGGCCTTATTCCAATGGAGATATCTTCCATCCTTTTAAACTCATGATCTTTCCCATGTGTTTTAGATGTGGGACTATGTTTGCACCCTTGCAACCCAACAATCTCGTTCCAATTTAACATTAAGCTAAATTTCTAATCAAATTTTTGTAAGAAGAAAACTGTTCTAAAAAAATAAATAATCAATTTAATACAGGATTGTCTTATTACAATTACAGTCAATTTGTTTGTGAAATAGGGGCTCTTCCTATGTGCTACATGGACTTTAGAAAGTAGGAATAGTCTCCATTTCTTCTTCAACTCCCAGCACTTGAGGACAGTTCACATTTCTTCTTCTTCTTCTTCATCACATTCTATTAAATTTGTGAGTTGCATATGCACCGCCAGAAAGTCAATGAAGACATCAAGAGAGAGAGAGAAGAAGACATGAACTGAGAGAAAAAGGTCTCATTCTCAATTTCCTGTCTCTGGCAAACTATCGAGTCATGCTATCCATTTTTAGTTAAGACCTAAATAGCAAAAATGTTTTGATCTCACTTTATTATGTCCAACACAAAGGGTTGAGCTGTATTCTCTATCTTTCCTCTAAGATCCTCAAGTACTTATCCCTCAAACTATCGAACATAGTTTATGCACTACTTCAAGGACAAGTCCACTCAAGAGATTAGTTCTTCTCTCTTCATTGATATTTCATTTCATCCTCTCTCCCTACCATCTCTCTTTGTCAAACTATGTGTTTGAGATCAAAAGGGAGATCATTGCCTCCTCAATCAACTATTTTTAGAGCTTTGCTAATTTGAGGTAGAAGGGATCGTTCAATATGGACTTCATTAATTCAAGTTTTGTTTAACCTACATGTGAATATTATGTTTTCATTTCGTTGTCATCATATCCTAGTCTACATTTTTCTACTTTATGTAAACTGAGCATAGATATTATCTATGCTCCAACCTAAGGGGTAGTGTTATAGACATTAGGTCAATAAGGTTATTTAGTCCAACACTAGTATTCTAGATTTAGGGTTGTGTCATTAGTGTCATATATATCCATGTGTTATCCCTTTACAATGTAGGCAACAAAATATTTTCCTTTTCCCAAACTTAAACAGTATACTTGATCTCAAACGATGTTGCAAGAGAACACAAAGGATGCAACTAGTGAAAATCTCAATCAGCTATATCAATCGTTCCATACTACAGAACAGTAGGGCACACCCTCCATTATTAATACCAATCTTTATTGATAGTATTAAGACTTGATTATTTTATTTTTACTTCCATCCAGTGAAATGGTGTTTTCAAATTGATTCAACTTGTTTAAATTCAACCCGTTTAAAGATTATTTCAACAAATAATCTGTTTGCCCTTTTTACGCAGTTAATACCAATCTGTTCACCCTCTACTAGTAAACCCGCATATTCATCATTACATTTTTTTTTATATAGATATGCCATATTCACTTCTTTCGTATAAGTCTATTTGGTCCAACTTTCTTGAAGATATAGTGTGGCTTGTGGTTCAACCGTCTAACAAAAACAGGCAAGCAATCATTCATTCTACATTTTTTTTCTCCTTCTCTCTAAGCTTGTATGTATCTTCAGTTATAAATCACACCTTACTGCAAAATCGACTTCCTGATTAACTCATTCTTACTCATGTTTTATGTCAATAACTCAAAAAGCAATGATTGTTTTGTTTGTTGGAGTCCAGGAGTTAGCCAACTAGTCTAGACACTAATATATAAAATGTCATAGATGTTGTATACGCTTAACCTGATTTGATTAGTGGAAAACTAACCTTTCATAGCTATACTTCTCTTGACACGATTCTCTGGATTGTTGAAGAACACTTTCATAGCTTCAGAAGCCTGCTTCCTTGCTTCAGGAGTTCCTTTTGTTTTCTAAAACCACAGAATTAAGACAAAGGAAATCAATTTGTAATGTGCACATTATAGAGTTTACAATAACTGATAACTCTGATGTGAGATAAGTTATTACCTTAATTGCAGCAACCCTTTGAGCATGCAGCTTAGGGTCTTGGTGTATAATCTTCATTCGCTTACTAAAAAGTCCTGTTTTAGCATTAAGACTCTGCAACCAATGGAATTTAATAATAAGCAACAAATACAATTCAAAACTAAAAAAAGAGGTTCTTAAACGCAGCCAGGAACAAGAAATTTGATGGATAACCAAGGTTTAGAAACACATGTCCAAACAAGTAAGGACACATCAATTAACAAATTCTCAACTACCAACAGCTAGAAGATAATTGAAGCTTAAATTAACAAATTATCTGGTTCCAACAGGATTAATTGAAGCTAACTAGCAGTCACTCATCAAAGCTTGAACAGCAATTGAAATACTTCAGGCAATGATTAGCTAGCCAGTCCAGGAAATTGTTTCTCTTGATGATGGATAATACATTGTCTTCAGTTATTTAAACTTCATTTCAGAAGACAAGAAAATACAAGAAATAGAAGGTATAGTAAAGACTCAGCAAATTGATGATAATATATGAATTCAAAGGTCATTTATTCATATGCTATACTAGTTGACTAGTTGTGGTCACTTCTGAGAATTTAAGCTTGTAGATGGAAGAATATCCAGAATGAGGAAAATCAAAACCAAGTAACATGAATTGGCACTTGATTTCCAAAATAAAGGCAAACTACAAATTATAAAATCAGAAAGATAATTTTACTCGTAATGATCTGCTGATCTTTAAGCTGACTTCAGGTGATGGCGACTGGTATGTTCGTTTAGATTTTCTTGCCACATCAACCTTTATGTCTAATTTGTCAACTTCATCATCTTCCTTCACTCTCAAAGGGGAGCTGCATAAATAAAAGGCATGTTTAAGAACACTGTAATCCTCATATTTTGTGGTAAAGCAGCAACTCTGGTACATTTCAATCCCAAGATAAGATCGACATAGCCAATCCAAAGTAGTTGTGAGCTATGTCTGATTGGTGTCATTGAAGCAAATCTGGTACATTTTATGCACTCAACTTACCAACCAATAGAGTCAACCAAATTCAATGTTGATCATCGCTATTCAATGACCTTGTACCCTATACTTAAAGCAAGGCTTTTGTACTATGGGTTTGGATGTGGGACTTAACAGACCAAAAGTAAAATACAAAAATAGCTCATCACAAGTAATGTAATTATAAGGACTTTCAAGGGAAAGCATAAGTTGTATAGCGAGGAGCATTACCTAGATCGAGCTTTCTCCCAAGGTTGCTCATCAATAGACTCTTCCCATATCACACAATCCCCAAAGCAATGCTTGCAGATTCTAATTCCCTGAATCACATAAGATATTGTCAAGGCTCCAGACATGATTGGTTGTGTAATATGAACTAAAAGTTTGTGGCTTTAAATTGGGTGAATGTGACATCACATTAACATGCAGTAAAACACAGAAATGGCATCTATAAATAAGAAAATCGTAATTATAAGCTTTCTGGCCAATACAATTGAAGTTCTGCATAGCACAAAATGATTTGTGTAAGAAATAAGAAGCTGAAAAAAAAATCCAACTGTAGAAATACTAATACAATTGATAACAAAATTGTAACATAGTCAAACTAGTTCAAGCAAAGAACTTCAGGTCTTTTATCTCTAGTGCTGTAAATATGTATGGTACGGTAAATATTTTTCATACTAAATGCAACTCAAAGTGAATTAATGCTAACAAAAAACTACAGATGGAAAGAAGCAGCAGTCACCTTCCCATTGCATTGGGAACAATCTGACCTTGACCTCTCTATATCACACTCTGTGCATGGTGTGTAACCCCTCCCCCTACAACTAGGGCATGGCAACTCCCTGATGTATTGCCCATTTGGACCAAACCAGGACCTAAGTTTTTGTGTACCAGGATTAACATTCCTGAAGAAACAAATTTAGATCAGCATGAAAGAAAACAACTAGCATCCACTCCTGGAGCAAAACAGAAAAATAGTAAAGAAACACTTTAAATATAATATCATGAGTTTTATCAAATATTTTGCAGCGGCGGAAACCTTCTGGATGTTAATACCAACTGGTTACTATTGAAATATTGGGTAAAATCGATGCAATTGGTCTGTGTTTAAAATAAATTGAGAACTGATTTTTATGCACAGTTAGATCCTCTCCACAATCAAGTTTTGCTGCGCTGACACAAAATTAAATTTCTACTAACATGCTCCAAGATTGTTAATTTATCATTTTGCATTCCAATTCATCCTACATCACTTATTTCACTTGTATATTTTATTCTGCCCAAGAAATTTGCTTATTTTTCAGAAGCCCTGACAAAATCCACAAAAAAATTGAGCAAAGCAGCAGAACTACAGAAAAGAATGGCAAACCTTGGTTCCGGGTCGACATCGATTCCCAACAATTCTCGTGACGGATCATAATCCAGCTGCAAGAACCAGACTGAAGAATATAAGAAAATTAAATGGTTTTTTAATGCAATTTTATATCAACATTGCATACCGGAGGAGAATCTCGGTTCATGGAAGAGGTTCTTCGCCAGCGGAGCATAACGCGGACCATTGGATTGGGCCAGAGAAAGGCAGGGACGCAGCTCTCATTCTTCTTCTTCTTGCATCTCGCCGGTGGAAGGAGCATCGAGATACGAAGCGACACAAAGTGCATCGACGACAACATTGTCAGCGACATATGAGCAAGATACGGAAATCTATTCCTCCTACGGAAGAGGGAAGGAAAGGCAAGTAACAAGGGGAAAGTAGAGAATGAGAGAAAGGGAGAGGAAAAGAATTCCTTTGATATGTTTATTTGAACTGACGCGAGGAATGGAGAGAGGAGGAGGAGACCTCGTCAGACATCCACCCAACCTGCCGGCGGCGACGACTGGACCGACCCTACTGTCCTTCGCCGAACAGACGCGATAGCGGAGACGCGGCCGCCGCGCAGGTGCTCACCGGGGCAGATGCCGAAGATGAGGGAATCGAAGTCCTAATTTGGGATTGGGAGCTACGACTTCGGGGTGAAGGGGGAGGAGATCGCTCGAGAGCTTGTAAGAAACGGAGGTGGCAATTGAAGCCGCCGGCGACGCACGTATTATCCGCTTCTCGAATTCCTCTTCTAGTCTTCTTCCCTTCCTCAATAAAACAGAATTTCTATTTTAAGAAAAATATATTTCCCCTTCAAATTGACCTATTTCTCTCCTCTCGTGCTTCATTTACATTTTTTTTTTCTTCTTCTCGACAAAATTGAAAATTTTATAATATTTTTTTAATTAAAAAAAAAATGCTAGGGGGCTAAAGGAGATTTCCCCAAATCTTGTTGATCTAATATTCAATTGGTAAAATGGTACAAATGGGAAAAACTAATTTCCATTTGCATAAACTCTCATGCACCAAGAACAACTTTAGCACAATGTTTCAAACTTGTCGCTCGACCCAAAAAATTTGTCTAAAAATTTTCACTGGGACTGCTGTACCTTCTTGTGCGGGAATTGTATCCCAAATGACACTTTGCAGCTTCGAATTTTAGTCAATGGTAGAATGATCCGGTTGTTCAGCTATCGACGACCAACTTGTATGCACCTGGTCGGAGATCACGTCGCCGGCGGCGGAGTTAGAGGTTAAGCGCGTCTCAACTCGGATTCCTGTCGCCTTTGCTGTTTGCGGCGCTCCTTCTCGCGCATGGAGTTCTGCTTCTCGAGCTTCCAGTTCGCATGGCATCGAGCGATGAAGAGGTCGGCCTTGTTGTCCACGTCCGGGCTCGGGCAGGACACCGCCACGGCCTCTCTTTCCTTCAGTTTCTTCGCTTGTGCTTCGATGACTCTCCTGTTGAGGTCGTGGTTAGCCAGCACCTCCTCGTCGGCGACGGTTTGAAGGGAATGAGAAGGCCTTCGCGGAGGCGGAGGCGGAGGCCGCGGCGGTATCGGCGACATGGAAGACGAGGCCTGGAGAGTGTGCTTCGAAAGATTGGATTTTTCTAGCCGTGATGGCGGAACGGCCGACGGCGACAGAGGTGACTCGTAAAGATAGACCTTTTCCTTTCCCTTATGATGCCAGTTATGAGACGGAGGAGCTGGCGCCGGAACTGGAGGTTGTATCGTTTGCTGCGTGGATTGTTGTTCTGGCGGCGGAGGCATCGGCGCCGGCGGCGGAGGCGCTGCTGACTCTGAGTGGATCTGCCGGGCCTTGTTTCCTCCTTTCTTTTGGTAGAAGAGGTGGTGGAACACCGAGGAGGGAGGCGGAGGGGGTGGCGGCTGAGTGGAGGAGGCAGGTTCCGCGGATACAAGTGCTGTGTCGTTGGAAGATTTCTTCGTCTTGCTTCCTTTCTTCTTCGGATACAACAAAGCTATAGCTGCAGCGATGTCCTTCGCTCCGCCGCTTCTTCGCTTCTTATGGTTCGTCTTTTCCACCAATTCCTCCTCCTCATCCACTTCCTCCTGATGATGAGGCGGAGACGGCGGGGGATCCACCGGCGACGTACGAGGCTTTTCAACAAGAATATTAGGATTTTGTTCCACCTCCCACTGCGGAACATCGCCTACGCTTCTCCTCGTCCGATGCTGTGACTTCGCCGGTGCTGGCAGCGGAATGTCGGTCGTCTTTGGCTCGCATATTGCATTTTGTCCCACGTCCCTCTCCCGAAACTTCTCAATGCTCCTCCTCCTCCTCGGCTGGCGCTGCCTCGGAGGCGGAGACGGCGTCGACGACGACAAAGAATTGTGGTTCTCCTGCCCAAAGATCTCATTTTTCTCCACCTCCTTTTCCTCAGCAACCTTCTCGACTCTCCTCCGCCTCGTCATCCGCGATTGGCGCTGAGGCGGCTGTGGCGGCGAGGGCGGATGGGGCTTTTCTTGTTCAAAGATCTCACCTTTCTTCACATGCCCCTCGGGAAGTTCGTATAACGCCCTACTTTCCATCAACCTCTGCGTCGGCGGCGGCTGACTCGACGGAGATCTAGATCTCGCTAGAGGGCTGCTTCGTTCAACAAATGCGTCCACGTATATCGTTTTTGCCTCGGAATCCCCAAACCTTTCCCTTTCCCACACCCCAGACTCCGATCCCCGTCGATAATGCTCCATATCACCGTAGAAACGCCACTCCTCGGCGCCGGCATCCAGAGGCGGCCTCAGAACAGGGTAGGCCCCGCCGCCACTACCCATCCGAAGGCCTCCCGCCTCCGGAGCGGCCTCCACAGTGTGGGGGTAGCTCGAGTGGGCTCGGCGCCAGTCTCCATGGTCCGCCGGGCGGGGGAGCCTGTCACCGTCGTCGGCGCTGTGGCGGCGGCTGAGCACGCCGCAGAGAATGGCGAAGAGAACCAGGAGGATGCTGAGGGTGTCCCAGCCGTTCCTGATGGCGAAGGGGCGGAAGCCGCGGAAGGAGGAGGGGAGGACGAGGAGAATGAGAAGGGAGAAGAGAAGAATAAGGACCCATGGCCGGAATCCAGCAGCAGCAGCAGCAGCAGAAGAGGACGGTTCTCTTTCGCTATCCATTTTGAAGGAGGAGGACAAAGATCAGGATTTTCTTCTTCTTTTATCCTTTTTCTTCTTTCTACTTTGCTTTCCTGCTCTGCTTCGCTACTACCAGCTGCTTAAAACTTGTTTGCTTGCTTTGTTCCGGCTTTGCGGCTTTTACTTTGTGCGATGCCCCTGCTTTTATACCAACATTATTATTATTATTATTATTATTATCAGGAAAATCCGATTGAAAATCTCATTAAAAAGTTTCAAATCATTGGTGAACCAATGTAATAATCTATTTTAAATTATAAAATAACGTCAGTGATAATTTCAAATTCTAATCTGTCATCTCATCTTCATATGATTTCCTCTCACATAGAACAAAAACTAAAATCTATTTATTTATTTCGATAAATAAATAATTTCATTAGAATAATAAATATCCAAGATTTTATATACGTATTTTGATCCTCTTGTAAATGTTCTCTATTTTCATCCTCTCCCTCTTGAGAAAATACTTTCATTCTTAGTCATCTATAAGAAAAATAAAAATAAAAAAAACTCATGAGAATATAAATAAAATCATACTGATTTAGTAAAAAAAAAATAAGACTTTTATATTTATTCAATACTTTTTGTCAAAAATATTTGACCAACTAAAATTGTATTTAGTTGTTTAGAATAACTTTTGATTTTTATACCTGTTAAGTACTTTTTAAATAAAAAAAAATTGACAACATCAGTCGACTCTATGATCATCAAACATTTTGCACGATGATCAATCGGACTGATTAGTATAAATTTCGATCAATTGACCAGTTAATTTCATTATTATTAATCAATTAACTAATTGTTTATGCAAAATAGATTCAAGTAAATGCTAATTGAAAGGCACATGTTCTCTTATCCCTTTTTCCAAAAATATCCATATTAAGTAATTAAAAAAGAAAGAAAGACCATATCTGTGTTTTTATAAATTCAAAAAATCATTAAATAAATTAAAATATTTTGTATTAAAAAAAATAAAATTATATTTAAATTTCTTTGTTTAGGAATATACAGTTTTTTTATTTGAAGTTTTTTTGGTCTATAACAATTATTTTTTATATTTTTTTTATGTGAAGTCAATTTGGAAGCTCACAGAGGCATTTTTTTCCAATTTTTTTTACTTATTATTTTACATAAACATACAAAGAAAATTAGGTCGGCACGTGACATCTATGGGTCTACCTTCGACCTTTTTAGGTTAGATTGATACATTGACATGTCACTAGGTTAACCTCCGATCTCTCGGACTAGGTTGTCAAGTCGGAATCTCTAAGTTAACCTCCTAGGTTAGGTCTATTTGAGTTCACTATTCCGAGCTCAACTCTCTAAGTTAACACCCTTCATTGCCTTACATATTAGAGAGACCTTATTAGAAATAGGAGTATAATCAAATCAAGCTGAGTCAAGTCGAGCTCGAGAATGACTCGGTTCATTTTTCTCTAAGCTTGAGCTCGATTCGAGTTCAATTTAAATTTTAATTTTTAAGCTCAAGTTCAATTTGTAATGAAATTAAATAGTTCGCAAATGACTCGAACTTAGTTATAAAATAACTTATTTAAAAATTAAACAAACTTAGATCGAACTCGGTACTGTTCCTAGTTCGGACGGTTGGAATCTTCTATCATGCACTACACGTACAAGTTCAAACGCATAGAGTATATATACACACACGTGAGTCTTTTAATGAACATATTCACGAGTCTCTTAACAAATACATTTGTCAGTTTCTAAACAAACATGTTCACGAATTCACGAATCAAATATTGTTAAGCTTGTTCTATAATATTTTCAAGCTCGACTGATAATGTTTTCGAATTTGAAATCAAACTCGAGCATTAGCTATAATGTGCATGAGTCGAGCCGCATTCTGTCGGTCGAACGACAGTGTGCAGGTCGGACTACGCCTGTACATAAGTATTCACCTCCTCAATAAACCTCCGCATCAACGGCTCTTCTCATGGACGTGTAAGAAAGGACAGGAGATATCGATCGACGATGGTCGTCATTAAAATAGGTGTAAACTAATTTTTCAGTCTATTATATAATGAATAATAAAAAGAAAAAAAATAAATAAAGAGGGCAATTGTACTGCCTCTTCTCATCAGGCATCTATCTTTCAGACAAGATTTTATCACATATCTCTAGCCCTTGACATTACCTTTAGGTTTCCCATATACACTCAATCAATGTGCCTACATATCCAAAGAGTCTTAATCGTCTAATCTTAATCAGCAATGGACTACACGCCATCTCTCTTTAGTGTGAGCTTAAATTTCAAAGACATGCCTCGGCACTATGATGTAATGGCAAAGTATTTTTTGTAGTTAATTAAATATTTATAAATAAATTTTTAATTATAATTTGGTGCGAATTAATTTCCTTCAAGATTGAAATGATATGACTATAGAGCGACATATTATTCGCATTTCCTATTTTACTGATGATCAATGAAAAATTTTTATGGAACCGGATCATCATCTCCAAAATTAATTGATTCGAATAATTAAATATTTGAATTATAAAAAATTTAAATTCCAAAGATATGCCCATGCAAGCTTTTGTATTTGGATCTTGCCGTTTTCAGTGTTATTCCTTGATAATAATGAATAAGTGGGGCAGTGTTTTAATATCTAACAACGTATCTAGCTGAAAATTAAGAAGCCAAGGTTGCAACTAAAACTGGGCTCCTTAGCTTGCACGAACTGTTATGTATCCTTTTGTCATCAACGATCTAGCTAGAATATGGCAATTTGGATAGATCACTTACATTAGTAGAGTCACAACGATGAATTATTAGATTATAAATCATGATTAACGATCCGAATATATATGTTTCTTCAAGATTTAGTTCGCTTCCATTAATAATGTGCAATTAGGATCTAGTCAATTTTTGTTTAAGATATGATAAAAATATGCACTCTTTTATGATCTTTCACATCATAGATAGATTTTTGTTGTTGTATTATAATATTATTTTACAATTTAAAGGACGCATAAAATATTTTTTAAATTTATCTAACATCAAACATCTAATATATATATATATATATATGGTAAAAATTAAAAAGACATCTATTAGATATTCAGTATATTATAGCAATTATAATTAACTATTATAATGTATAAAAATTATTGATAGCTACTTATAATGTGTAACACTTATAATATTATTATAGAGTAATAATTGTTAGTACATATGAAATCAAAATATCTCCACAATGGTATGATATAGGCCTCGTACCAATGAAGATACTACTCGTTTGCACCAACAATCCCCCCTCAAACAAAGAACCATAGGTCTCCTTCAACGTCGTTTTTGATGTCTAAATCCTCGATCCACCAGGACTTTTTGCTCCTCGGTCCACCCGACTTACTAGGACTTCCCACCTAGCCGCAGCTAGGACTTTTTGCCCCTCGGTCCACCCGACTTACTAGGACTTCTTACCTGGTGTCTGGTCCTCTTGATTCTAGGACTTCCCACCTAGCCGCAGCCCCCTTAATCCACCCGACATACTTTTGTTTAAGGTTCAAACCACATGGTTAGATCTGGATTATGGCCCCAATCCGGCGGTTAGTCCGGTGAAGAGCGATCTCGCTCTGATATCACTTGTTAGTACCGATGGAATCAAAATATCTCCACAATGGTATGATATTATCCACTTTGGGCCTATAAGCCCTCATGGCTTTGTTCTTGGGCTCTCCCCAAAAGGTTTCATACCAATGGAAATACTTTCCATCCTTTTAACCCTATAATCTTTTCTATGTACTTTAGATGTGGGACTATGTTTGCACCATTGCAACCCAACAATAATAACTATTTATTAATTTTATACATTGCAATAATTATTAAATTATTGCTAGAATGATTTTCAAGTATTTTGATCAATTAAAATGATTTCAATGAAGTTTAAATAATTTTGACTAAGTTGATAAACAATATTTTGATAACATAGTATTCAGAGTTTGAAATTTAAAATTTAATAGTTCATGATTTAGAATTTAGTTATAACTTTTTAAAAATGATTTTAGCTAATTATTTTAAATATTTTTGATGAAGTTTAGATAACTTTGATTAAGTTGGTAAATTTTTTTATTATATAATAGTGATTTATGTGTAGTAATTTTAATTAAAATAAAATAATTAATTATTCATAGTAGTTATTGAGTAACTTTTACACATGATAGTAATTATCAAGTAGCTTCTATACATAATAATAATTATCAAGAATTACTCCATAGTTGTACATCAATCTTAAAATTTAAAATTCTCAATCGTAAATCATAAATTCTGAATATTAATATATCAAAATATTTTTTATTGATATAATCAAAATTATTTAAATTTTATCAAAATTACTTTAAAATAAATATAAATAATTACTTAGTAGATTCTATATATTATTATAGCTACATATATACATTATAGCATGCAGTAAATCGTAGTTGCTATGATAATGTTAGAAATAAAAAATAATAACATTGTCAGTAGATTTTGAAAAGCAGTAATGTAGTGCTAAAATTTATATTCCAGCATCACAATAGAAAGTTCAGTACTACAGTGGTGCTGAAATTTATATTCCAGCATAACAATAGAAAGTTCAACATCGTGGTGCCAAAATATAATGTTTAGCATCACTGTGTTACGGGGTTAGAATTATTGTACATCTTCCAGGTTTGAAAGTTCAACACCAAGTAGTAAGTATAGAAAAATTAAAACAAAAACTACTATCCATCGTTAGAGAAACCTCTCTCTCTATATATATATATTCCATTGTTCATCATATAATATCTCATATCAGAAAATTAATCATTTACATTTGGATGATTGTATTTACAGCGTCAATTGGTCTTTCCAAAACCTTAACTACATAACAATGGATGACAAAAGACCCTAAAACAATATTTTCTAAATAAATATATATTATACTCAATATAAACCATTCGTCTGTACATAGTATAGATTGATATTATAAATAACAAAAATTGTATCTGGTATAATATACATGAGAAAATCTTAAAGACAATCGATGAGAAAATGTCAAATGAGTTACTATGCTAAAACCTTTATCAATTTTCTTTAGAGAATAATCAGTCTTCAAAACTTTTCTTCAACTTTTTTACTTTGTTGAAATCCCGCCGGAATATATATTTTGTGAGAGAATAATTACATGGTAAACACTGGGTTTAACGTGACTTTAGGTGGCTCGGATATTATATGAGTCGGATGCTTCGGAAAAAGGAAATAAAGTCAACTGTTGGCAGGAAGGGTATAATTGGTGAGAATTACGTAACTTTGAGTGCGCCATTTGAGAAATTGTCAAAAAAAATAAATGAGACATTGCCCATAGTGATATGATAGCAGAAAAAAATTAGCTTTTGTTGGTGATTTGCTTCTTTTATGACTGGCAGGTGGCAAAAGTATTTATGGCGCAGTGTTTGCTGATGAGTTCCATTCCAGATTTCGATTTAGTCACAGGGGTTTGGTTGCATGTGCAGATGTTGGCTCTCCACATTCAAATGCAAGCCAATTCATTATTGACATTATATCCTTGTGATTGGCTAGGTCGGAAACATACAAATTTTGAGAAGATAATGTTGTGGGAAGTTCTTTTTCATTTTTTTATGTTGTGTAACTTAATACATAGGAAGAACTCATATCTGATATTGACAGGTTACAGGAGATTCCATATTTAACCTTCTAAGATGGGTGAGTTGGGTACCAACAAAGATGATTGCCAAGACCCCTCGCCAAAGATGCTCTTGTTTGAGGTAATTTTCAATTTTCTCAGTAAATCTAGTTCAGATGGGACTCCTTGATTTACTAACATATATGCCATTAGCAAAAAAGGCTATTGCTTTCAGCTCAAAGACTTGCTGAAACATATTTATTTTTCCTTTTGTGAGAGCTAAAAATTTGAATCATGTTAGCTAGTAGCATAGCCTTTTCTTGTTTGCTGGTCCACCTATCGTATCCTACTTTTGTTAAGGAATGCATTAATGCAATCTTATCTCATTTCCTTCATAAAAATAATAATTTCTTCTTTCATTATGTTTTATCCAATTTAGATAATCAATTTGTTCCTTTTTCCCCCCTTCCTTAGGCGCTTTGGAATTCATTTGATGATATTATCCCGATGCAACTAAATGAGAAACCTCAAACTGATGCCAAGGTCATAGCTGAAGGATGAAAACAAAAAAACAAGGCACTGTAATTTCATGCTTCAATCTTTTTTTGCCTAATATGAATGTACTACGGGTTTGATATTGCCATTTACACTTATGATACTAATTATGCTGGTAGGGTTTAATGTATCTGAGTGGTGACTTGTATTGTGTGGGCAGCTTAACATGCTATCTTTTGGTGAGGAAGTTGAAAAAGATGAATTGGAAAATGCAAATGTAAAGGATAAGATCAAGAGTATTCATATTCATGGTGTATTAGATGATCCTCAAGATGTATTAATTGTTTGGATGATCTTTAGATGATCCCCCTAGCAATATTGCAAGATGAGAAAATGAATATCCATTCCATTCTGTCCAAAAAGATGAATTGGAATATGCAAATGTAAAGGATAATACCTTTTTGGCTTGTTGTTTGGCCTGTTGGTTGTCTTGCAATATTGCTTAATTTCAATCTCCAACAACGTTCTTCCACATCTTCCAACTGAAAATTCATGCCATTAAATATTTGTTCTATCTTTCTTTATTTCATTTCACATGCTCGCTATGATAATAAAATCAGATAAGTTTATGGCGCTCCCAAAAGTTTACATGGTTTACTTTTGTTCTGACACAATTATTGAATATCAAAGTACTGATGTTTCTGCCCCTGAGGCATAGCTGAGTTGGTTACGATGTAGCAGATTTGCAGAAAAGTACTGATGTTTCTGCCGGCTTCTTACAGTCTAGAGCAGAAATAGGAAAGAAAAATGAAGTTCATTTAGCTGTTACGGAGGCTCTAGTTCCCAAAAAGGGTAACAACACCAGAGAACCTGAAATAAATGATTTTGATGCTGAAGATCATAGTGACGATGACAGTGAACAAACTTTGATTCAATAATGCGAATGCAAATCTTGAGAAAACGCAAGGAGATGGGTGATGTTACCACTCATGACAAGATGCCTGCTGGTATATGTGCTATTTACTTTATGTATTTTTATATTCTATACTTTTCTCCCACTTTCTTAGTCTTTTTAGACTGTATACTAAAGAAAGCAACCTTACCTATCGTTGAGATATGCTATATGATGAAAAGTTGGTTCATTCAGCTCCATATAAACTATTTTATGGAATTTAGTATTTATGCTGTATAAGAATAGTTAAACCCACTACTAGATCTATATGTTCTGATCTAAGTTTCCATCTATCTTCTTATATATTTATAGGCCAATTACAAAAATTAAGGATTCAAAGGCTGATAAACTGTCTATAAAGCGAAAAGGTATTGGATCAGAAGCCAGGGCTGAACTTACGGCCAACGCATGTAGATTTGAGGCTACTGAATCTTGCTGAACAAAAGCGGCAATTTGATGTAGGAGGATTCAAATATTTTATTACTATTTTTAATAATTTTTATTTTTAATAATTCTTAAAATTTTTGGTATTTATAATAGTTTTAAAGTTTTTTAATTTTTAATTTTTAGGATTTGTAAGATTTCGAGCCTATTAAGAAATTTTTTTTTTTATTAGGATTTTTTACTTTCTTTTACACGTTAGGATTTTGAGTCTA
The DNA here is from genome assembly GCF_044706935.1 of Curcuma longa. Taxonomy (NCBI): domain Eukaryota; kingdom Viridiplantae; phylum Streptophyta; class Magnoliopsida; order Zingiberales; family Zingiberaceae; genus Curcuma; species Curcuma longa. Next base: position 352,899 of record NW_027435603.1, on the reverse strand, counting down.
TGTAAATATTTTATAAGTTAATACTTATGAAGAAATTTTTTTTAATTTAATAATATTTTTTGACAAAGCAGTTTATTTCTGTGTCTTTTGGTATTTTTCTGAATTAACAAATTTTAGAAGATTATTTTCGACGTTCACAATTGAACCAACAGATTCAATATTGTCTGTAGGATAATCACTATCCCATCCGACATTAATTGATATTAAAATATTATTCATAAAATAATTGTTATCCCGTCCGACATTATAATTGCAGAAGCAGAGAGGCGGAATCAGGTGTGCCAAGAGGATGCACATATTTGTACAGTTTCACGCATGAAACCGTTGTGATACTATCTGTTTAGCTATTACGGATTGTAAAAAGCTAATTTCTATATGATCTTGTATTTTCCTGGAATTTATGAAGTGCTAACACACTAATCTTTAATGCAACAGTCACTGATTCCGTTTAGAGCTGCATATCATTCTTAGTAGTTTGGAATTTCTTTATGTCCAGAAACCTAGAATAGAAATTAATGTATCAGTTCAGCTAGTCCTTGATCTGTTATACTGAATTTATTCAACTTAGGTGCTGCTAAGTTAGGATAACTGAATATGTATGCTTCCAGCCAAGTTGGATAGGTTCAAAAAATCTCTATCTACCAAGTTTTCTGTGCCAAGTAGCAAATGGCTATAAGGAGAATGCCATAGAAGATGATTATGGATGGATGGCAACACAACTGAAGTTCCTCCATTTAACTTGCTCTGGTCTAACATAATGGTGCCTGGCTTTACATGCTCTTCTGCAAAAAAGATGGATCCGCCACCTTAGCGGTCCCACATGGTTGGGCCCCACGATCATCTGTGAGGAGGTAAATCGAGAAAGTACAGTTGGTTACGACGCAGGAGGGTATTGCCTGACTTCACCAGGATTCGAACCCTTGATGGCTTTACATGCTCTGGTCTAACATAATGGTGCCTGGCTTTTCAATCATCTTGCACGTATTGAGTAGGTATTGTTGTTCAGGTATCTGGTGTTACTCCATTTAACTTGTAGTTTTTGTGCTCAATTATTCAGCCAATCAATTTTTACGCTGGACTTTCCCTTCAATAATAACTGATAAAATGCAATGCATTCATGTCAAAATAGTGAAATGTTAAACTTACCTACAACTTGGCATGTCTTGCTCTTCCTGGAAAAAAACCCACATAGTTTTGCAGCATAACAAACTCTAGAGCTAGCTGTTTGTCAAAGTTCTGAATGATTCCTGAATTTTGTGTATCAGCGAACTGTTAAGCATGTCTATTCTTGTTTGTTAAGCATGTCTATTCTTGCTGTTCTACAACAAACAAAAGCAGCCATTGTAGAATCTATGGTTGTTTGTGAGTTTGTCAGATATCACCAACTTCCCAATCACTATGGATTTCTGTATAAAATAGTATCCTTGTTCTTAAGTCCTAAGATCTAGAAATTTTAAAAAGTATACTTATCTTAAGCCTGGCTGTGGCTGCCATTTCGTGCTTAGGTAGCCACTCAACCAGGTGACTGTAAGATCATGATCAGATGACTGAGCTAACTGCAAAATAGCAATTTAAATAGGTTGAGTTGAAATTTTATCAATTCATTTTAAGAGGATTTAAGTGGATTGATCCGTCTAGGTCCGCGATCTGCGTAGATTGATCCGCAACCCACGTGGGTTGACCCGTGGATTGAGAAAATTTATTTAATTTTTCAAAATTTAAAATTAAATAAAAAAATTTAATGAATTAGTGGATTTGATCCGTCTAAACTACAATGTAAATTTAAAATTTTCAACTTAATCCGTTTAAACTACAATTTAAATTTAAAAATTTTAATATTTTTTATATATTTTTATTTTTTAACAGATCCGTGACGCCTAATCCGATCCGTGACTCGTCTTAAGTTGGATTGGGTTGAAAAATGTTTAACCTACTAAATTAGTGGGTCAATCCATCCCATCCCATCCCATTATATGACGAATTTCTATCAGGTTAATCCATCCAGTCATGAAATTTGACAATTCTGTCTTCATTGAGCGGTTGCCCGACTATAATTTTGTAGCTGTTCCTCTTGTCTTAGACTTGGATCGTATTATATAAGATCCATTTCGGCTATAGGCCCATCGCTCGTATGTGGCTCAAAGGATATCGGGCAGGCCCATTGCTCGTATGTGGCCCATAGGACCGGACCGCACCGGACCGGACCGGACCGGGAATGAAGGATCCACTTAACAAGTCTAGACGAATTCATCGAGCCTCCGAATTTCTATCCAGTGCGTACTCACCTGGAGTGACTCTTCATTTGACAAGGGACCCACAAATCGACGGTCACCACGTGTCACACAAAAGCTCCATTCTTACGAAGGTCGATTTGTGTCAGAATGTCACCCTCTCTAAATTGTCGATCCCAACGTGGTAAGTGATCGGGTCAGTTCGACGGGTGCATTAGTAAAAAGCTATTAATATCACTGCAAAGGCATACAACCATTCTGTTTCCTAACATAAGAACCGGAACGGAAACCCTTTTTTCTTCCTTTCGTCGTTCGTAACCGACCTCTCCCCGGCCACGCTCCTCCTCCTCGTTTCCCCGTGGAAATCTCCGGCGAGAAGGCGGAAGCGAAGCATCGCCTCTCCACTCCTTTGTTCCACCGTCTGTATTGGATCTCCGATCGGCAGATCCGTAGGTATTGCTTGCTTTGATTTCGTTCTAGGTTTTTTTTCCCCATTCTTTCTCCTAATTTGCTGTCCTGGGACAATCTAGTGTTGTTGTTCTTTTGTGGAAGTAGAGGTGATGTCGGAGGTCATAGAGATGAAGAGGGTCTCTTGCGTCCGGGATTTCCCAAAAGGGTGCGGCCCGAACGCAGTGGTTGTCAACCGAAAGACCAAAGAGGCTCTGGCACTAAAGACGCATCGCGTCCCTCAAGAACTTGCGGAGCCTCAGCCTCTCCCTGCTTCTTCCCCGCCTGCTGCAGCGGAGTCAGAAGAAGTAACCGGGTCTCCTGGTGATGCCGCTTCGGAGGCGCTGTCAGCTAAGGCAGTGGAGAACGGTGCTGTTTCCATCCTAGATTTCCCCAAAGGGCGCGTTCTGAAAGATGCGGTTGTCATTCAGAAGACTCAGGAAGTTCTGCCGCAGCAGCCTATCCGTTCTCCTTCGCCACCCTCTCCAGCGGAGTCCCAAGAACCTACTGCGTCTCCTATGTGCGTAGCTGCTATGGTGCTGTCGGCCAAGGTTGCGGAGAACGGCGTTGTAGCCATCCGAGATTTTCCCAAAGGGTGTGTTCCTAGTTCTGTGGTTGGCCGGAAAACTGAGGTTGCCCTACTGTCGCAGCCTGTCATTCCTCCTTCGTCACCTTTGGTAATGGAGTCCAAAGAACTTACGCCTCAGCCTCCCCTTTCTCCTCCGCTTCCATCTGCTGCTGAGTCTAAAGAACTTACCGAGCCTCTAGTGGGTGTTACTGCTGATGTGCCATTGGATAGGGTAGTGGAGAACAGTCTGGCAGGTATTCTTAGCTTAGAATCTGTATCTCCTGTCCTTGCTGGATGCTTGGAGCATCCAGTTGTGGATCCTTCAGTGGTGGGAACAGGGAATGTTGCAGCAGATGAAGACAACCGGCGAGATGCAGTAGACCAGCTTAAGGTGGTTTCTGATAACCAAGATGAAAAATCAGGGACTCCACAGTTATTGGAGAATCAACTGGAACAGTCTAAACCATCAGATGTATCTACAACTGATGGATCATCGCATGATGATGCCAATGCGAACAGTCATCGTTTTCCAAAGCTGATTCCATCTCTGTGGAAGCGCACTGTCCCCTCTATCAGAGACTATCCAATAGGCTGTGGAGTTGGCGCTCCTCCTTTGACCAGAGAACAGGCTATAAAACTTACAGCTGCTACTCCAACTAAGGGAAATAATTCAATTGATGAAAGACACCCAACCGTGAAGCAGCAACCAACAGCACTGAAAAACTTAGGTAATGATAATGTTCCTTCTAGAGCTCTGATAAGTTTAGGAAATGATGAAGTCCCTTCTGATAGTAGTACTGCCAAGCTAGATGAGGAGAAGATTGTGGTGAGGAAGATTAAAGAGGAAATCACTGAAGAAGTAAGACCAGAAGCTAAGTTCTCAAAGTCTGCTCCTCCTCCTTCCAGTAAGCCTTTGGAAGCAAAAGACAAGCCATTAGATGCTATTTCCAGAGAAAATAAAATACTTGCTAGAGCAGCTTCTGATAAAAGGTCAATTGAGAAGGAAACACAACCACTTAGCAGCAGTAGTGAATATCAAATGAGCAAGACCCCTGGTTCTGATAACAAGAAATTTCCTTCGGGTAAATCTACTGGTAAGTCGATAGAGAGAAATCACATCATTAATGATGTCAAAGGGAACTCCTCAAAAAAGACTACAATGGAAGCCCATGTTGGGATACGAAAATTGGATGCTGATAATTCAAAAGCTTATGGAGAGAGGCCGATGATTCTGGCTCTCATGGCTGCTTCTAATTGTCCATGGAGGCAGGGCCACAAGTCAAATTTCAATGGGTCCTGGAGTGTTGCTACTCCAATGTCAAAGGTGAAGAGAGAGAAGACTGCATTAGGTATACAATTTGCCCCGCCCAAATTAAAGAGACAGCAACTTGACTCCGAGATGCAACCTGCTTTACCCAAACCAAAGAGGCAGAGATTGACTTCCAATTTTCAACTTACTCTTCCAGAGCTGGAAAAAGAGCAGATGACACTAGAATTACAAGAGGCCTTTAAGGATGTTGAAGATGATGACTGTGCTACTCAGCATGACGAAAATGAAGGAGCACTTGTAGAATACCAAGAATCCAGTGAACTGAGTTCCGTGGAAGGCTCAAAAGAGTTGGCCGTCACATTATATCCTGTTGATCCCTTCAGAAGGAATTATATTGGTAACAGTACGCCAGATGTGGTAGCTCGCAATAAGGTGAAAAATGTTCTACGCCATTTTCAGTTACTTTGCAGGAAGCTGTTACAAACTGAGGAAGCTAAATCAAAAGAATCAAGCAAAACAAAGAGGGTTGACCTGACTGCTGCAAAAATTATTAAAAAAAACATTGGATGGGTTAACAATGGTCAGCCAATCATAGGAACTGTTCCCGGAGTTGAAGTTGGAGATGAGTTCAGGTATAGGGTGGAGCTAGCCATTGTTGGTCTTCACCGGCCATTTCAAGGAGGTATAGATGCAACAAAGAAAGCTGGTATATCAGTTGCAACAAGTATTGTGGCTTCTGGTGGCTATAATGATGACATGGATAATTCAGATGTCTTGATATATTCTGGTTCTGGAGGAAATCCTGCTGGTCCAGATAAACCACGAGAAGACCAAAGACTTGAACGTGGAAATCTGGCACTGAAGAATAGTATTGACACAAAGACACCTGTGCGAGTTATTCATGGATCAAAGGAAATGAAACCTGGAAGTTCCCATGATACAAGGCCCAAACTAGTCTCGACATTCACATATGCTGGTCTTTATTTGGTTGAGAGCTATTGGCTGGATGATCCTGACGGATATAGTGTTTTTCAGTTCCAGTTGAGAAGAATGCCAGGGCAACCAGAACTTGCTTTTCAAGAAGTCAAGCGATCAAAAAAACTAAAAGTACGTGCAGGTTTATGCGTGAAAGATATTTCAAATGGCAAGGAAAAGATACCTATTTGCGCAATCAATACAATCAATGATGAGCATCCTCCTCCCTTTATGTACATAACAAAGAACAAATATCCCTCAGGGTTTGCTAAGACTCCTCCAAAAGGTTGTAATTGCTATGGTGGCTGCTCTGATTCAGAAAATTGTGTGTGTGCCGTCAGGAATGGTGGTGAAATTCCATTTAATCATGATGGCGCTATTGTGGAAGCAAAATCTCTCATTTATGAGTGTGGGCCATCCTGTAAGTGTCTGCCGTCATGCTACAACAGGGTGAGCCAACGTGGCATCCAAATACCACTTGAGATATTCAGGACAGAAACAAGGGGCTGGGGTGTGAGATCCTTGAGCTCCATTACATCTGGAAGTTTTATATGTGAATATGTTGGTGAGCTCCTTCAGGATAAAGAAGCTGAAAAGAGGATTAATGATGAGTATCTTTTTGATATTGGTCATAACTATGATCACTCTCTACCGGAAGGGTTTTCATCTACTATGATGGGTAGTTCTCGACTTGAAATGCTGGACAATGTGAATTTCACCATTGATGCAGCTGAGTATGGGAATGTAGGAAGATTCATCAATCACAGCTGTACTCCAAATCTATATGCACAAAATGTTGTTTATGACCATGACAACGAAAGAATCCCACATGTAATGCTTTTTGCTATGGAGAATATTCCTCCTTTACAAGAACTGACATATCACTACAACTATACGATAGGCCAGGTCCAAGATTCAGAGGGCAATGTTAGGAGAAAAGAATGTTTATGTGGTTCTCCTGAATGCACTGGCAGGCTTTATTAAGATCAATAGTGGTCATTCAAGTTCAGTCCATCTTATTTTGGGAAATTGTTCAACCAGAAATTTGCAGTAACAAATGCACCTGAGAATGATATGTGATTCAGCGTCACTTGTTTGTCATGTCAACTGGTTGAATATGTGCAGCTAAGGGCTAAAATCAATAGTAAAGGTGCTTCTCTTCATCCTTTATCAAGTTAATACTATCTGTAAACACCTAACTAGCTGTTCTTATACATAAATGGTTGCATGTGTTTAGGTTCGAATTTGGCATACAGTGGGGCCTCATTTTGCCTTCTAGTGGGATTAGTTAGTACTTATACAGTGGGAGATCTTATAATACAGTTTACAGTAGGATGGAGACAAGTGGCAGCCCAACATTTGAAAATCTAGCAGTTCCAAAGTTCAATTTTTAATTGAAGTACTTTGGATAATGATGAGCCTATTTTGGAAATGATATAAAGTTCAACAGTTCTAACATTTGAAGGACAAAGTTTAGGAAGCTGAAAATTATCGAAAGGGTCTTTTAGTTAATTTAGTCAAGAGTCTTTATTGTCTGCAAGAAATCCTAAGAGTCAGTAGAAGTATATTCATGAGTCCTTTATGATTGCTTTTCTATGTTCTAAGAGTTCACCTTACCAATATGTTTGCTGTACTGCTGCAGTATGGAATAGAAAAGCGAGATTTCAAGGAAAATTCTTTCAGAATGTGTGATACAATTGCCTATGGTGTGGTGCCTAAGTTTTTATAACTCTTCAACACTTTACAACTAAATTTCAGATCCCTACTCAACATCACTTCAAACAATCAAAGCCTCTTTTTGTGTTGCATCATATTTGGTATCAAAGCCTATGTTAATATGCCTAACAGGTACAGCAGGAGATTTAGAGGGCAGTTGACTGATAGTTAGGGACATATTTGTGTGATGGAACAACTTGATGAGTGCAAATCCGTTCTAAGAGTGCCCTGATCTCTTTGCCCAAAAGTGATTAAGCCCAAGGAGAAACATCTTGGACAAACAATAACTTGATTCAAGAAGGGTCTCTTTCACTTCAACATCAAGGAAAGGTGGACTTGTCAGCCTATTTAATCGACAAAGTGACTCTAAACCACCTTTAAAATCACCTGAAACAGGGGCAACAAATGTTTTAAGTATCAACAGTTAGGTCATACTATTTGGAAATTAAAAATTATATTATTGAAAACCCTGTCCAATACATGAGATTCTATTTTTTTTTAAAATTCAGATTATGACTAATTCTTCATAACACACTTTTCTAATAAAAAATCATAAAAAAACTTTCTAAAACTAAACAGAATTTATGAAATTATGTTTTTCCACACTCTCTCTCGAGTTGGTGGATAGATGTTTATCATTTCCAGCTTGGATACATACTTAATCCTTTAGTAAATATATTTGCAAGTTGTCCATATGTAGATATGTAAGGGGTACAAATCAACCTGCTCTTTAGTTTCTTTTTATTAAAGTGTATGTCAATTTCAATGTGATTCGTTCAATTATGTTGTACTGGATTGTGATCTATACTAATTGCACACTTTTGATCACAATAAGGTCTCATTGCACTATTCCACTTGATCTTAAGTCTTCTAAGTTGATCTTTAGCTAAAGTAGTTCAAACACACCTTGAGTCATTGCTTGGAATTCAACCTTTGCACTAGATTGTGCAACCACATCTTGTTTCTTTCTCCTTCATCTCCCAAGGTTACTACCAAGAAAGGTGCAATATCTGGTGGTTGAACTCCTAATAACCACTAACCCAACGTAATGAGCTTGCGTCCATATATGCTTCTAGCACTGAATCTCCATTTCTTTTAAATAGAATACCACTGATCCTGGTGTTCCTTTGAGATACTTTTCTCAGTGACCTGTAGGTGAGTTGCTTTTGCATTATGCACGAATTGACTAATCATATTTACTACATATGTTTTATTTAGTTGTGTATGAAACACACAAATAAGTTTGCTTATTAGATGACTGCGACATCTTCCTTTATTATTTTGAGTATGAAATCTAGTGGGAGATGAAAATGTCTTGCTTTTGGTGAGTCACTTCAATCCCAAGGAAGGATTTCAAGTTTCCTAATATTTTGATTTCAAACTCTTTTACCAAAGGCTAATTAAAGTTGTCTTTCTTTATCATCATTTTTTATCATTATTATATCATTAATATACATTAAGATCACCATGACTCCCCCTAAAGAAGAATGTTTAATAAACAATGTATTACCCCTCGGCTTTATCTATTCCTCATAACAATCATAACTTGCAATGATTGCTTAAGTTCACATAAGACTTTCTCCAATTTACATGTTATATGAGCATTTAAATTATTTCCATATCCTAGTGGGATCTCCAAATAAATTTCTTCCTCTATTTCTCCATACAAATGCATTTTTGATATCAAACTATTGTAACTCCCAACTATAATTAGCTGTCAATGATAGTAGAATTTTGATAGTATTATATTTCACTGTATAGACCCATTTACACCCCATAGGTTTCTTTTCTTCTAGCAACTTCACCAATTCCATGATTTATTTTCTCTAACGCTTCCATTTCTTCATTCATCTTATTTCTATTTCTCATTGGATAATGCCTCGGATAAGGTGGTAGGAATGACAATAGTGTTCGGGTTAATCAAGAAGGCTTTATGTGATGGTGAAAACTGTTGAAAGGATAGGGAGATTACAAGAGGATATAAAGTCCTCATAACCTACATGAGATTCAATTTCAATTTGAAATGAAGAGTTAGAAATTGTTACTTCATTCTATAGTTTAATTTTTAATTTGGCATACTTTGGATAATGATGAACCTATTTGGGAAACAATATAAAGTTTAGTAGTTCAAACGTTTGAAAGACAAGGCCTAGGAAGTCAAATATAAAGTCCATCTGTTTCAATGTTTGATGGTGAAAAGTTGGAAAAGCGAAGATTAGTCATAAAAGGCTTCGACTTAGTCAAACAATCTTTACTTCAGTTCAGAATTTTTATTGCTTACAAGAAATCCTAAATTGTCTGTCAAAATATATTTTTGAGTCATTTATGTTTTCTTTACTATCTTCAAAGAGTCCATCTATTAATTTAAATATGGATGTTGTACTATTGCAGTATGAAATAAAAAGTGAGATTTTAAGAAAATTCTTTCGGATTGTATAATTTATGGTATGATGCCTAAAATCGCTTAGATGTGATGCCTAAGTTTCTACAGCCCTTCGACACTTTTTACAATGAATGTTTAGATTCCTACTTATCTCCAAACAATTAAACTCTTTTCTTATGCTGCATCAAAGTAGGATATATTATTTGTTTTTTTTTCAACTCAAAATACACTTTCCATGTTTTATTACCTCTATATTTGAATAAACATGACATGGAGTATAAGCGCCTAAGTTATTAAGGTTAATGGGGCATTTCTAGTATTTGCTTATGAACTGCTTTTGTTGTTGCTTCAAACACCAGTGCTTTCATCTTCACGTCCTTTGTCAGCTTCAGAAGCTTGAAGATTCATGTTGGTTATATCCATTGATTGGTATGACTTGATGAATATCCATTTGAGTGGGCTGTATACTAGCTAAATAATGCAAACAAAAAGGAAAAGAGATAAAAATTTAGAAGTGAGTCCAGCTATAAAGATTAGAGTGACTGAATGATGGAGACAAGTGGCAATCTCCATTAAAAATCTGTAAATACAGAAATAAAATTTCTAAAGCTCAACTATTAATCTGACATGTCTTGGAAGATGATAAATGGAAATGATATAAACTTCATCAATTCGAAAGGGTTGAAGTGAAAAGTCAGCTTTAAATGTCCAACATTAAATGCCCAATAATTTCAATATGCTTTAACTTCTCATGCTTGAAAAATTGGAGCATCCTTATAACTCTTTTACATTTCCTATGTATCTTTATGAGTCCTAGTGTTTCGACTAGAATTTATGTTTCATGTGCTTTTATGAGTCTTTTGTGTTTTCGATGAGTCCACCTATTAGTATAAATATGTGAACTATTCTAATGCTGGGATATGAAGTAGATACTGAGTTTTGAGTGTTCTCTTAGATTGTGTGATGCAATCTCCCTATGGTGTGATGCATAGGAACCCTTAGGTGTGATACCTAAGCTTTACAATCTGTCTACAATACTTTACCACTTAATCCTAGGTTTTTACTCCCCAAACCTTCCAGCATTCAGTCTCTTCTTGTGCTGCATCATATTTGGTATCAAAGCTAGGTTAATATGTCTACAATATCGGGGAGGAACTTTAGAGGGAAGTTGATTGATAGTCAAGGAGATGAGATACTTATTCACATGATGGAACAACTTTATGGTATGCAAATTTGTCTAAATGGTGTTGAAGCCATGATTTCTCATTCTAAAGGTGATCAAATCCAAGGAGAGCAAGGAGAAACATCTCAAGCAAACAGTAACCTGATTCAATAAGGGTTTCCAACACTCCAACAACAATGACCTTTTTCTGAGTGGGCTAGAGGATTTCTTGAAGTGAAAAACAATTACCAAGATGTTGCTTGAGATATAACAAAGAAAGTTTGAACTGAGGTGCTAAATTTTGAAGGGAAAATGAACACTACTTTTTATTTGTCGATTGACTTGCAACAATAGAAGAATATTGTGATAAGTACGACATGATAGATGATCGAGGAGTAAGGTGTGCTTGAATGAAGCTTGTGGGGTTAGTAAAATTATGATGGACTGGTGTTGAAACATACATAAGGAGATTGGGGCAACTACTAATCAACTCATGGCAGGAAATGAAAACTAAACAGTGGGAGAAGTATTTGTCAACAAATTATTGTGATAAATTATGTGATCAACATTTTAGTTTAAAGCAAAATAACTTAACTGTGGCTGAGTATATGCAAAAATTCAATGTTCAAGATGAGTCAAATTATTGAAGATCCCAGATAAACTCTTGCATGGTTTAAAGCTCGATTAAGGTCTGAAATCAGAACAGAATTATTAAGTCATTCACTTTATAGCCTGGAACAAACTTTCCAAGTTGCCTTGGATATGGAGGAGTATTTGAATTATCCATTTGGTGAAAGCTGGAGTTTTAGCAATGAATAAAAGCATTTCTGAAGCCAACCAGCAAGCAAGAGTAGGACCTGTCAACTCATTTAATTAGCAAAGTGACTCTAAACCACCAATGAAACCATCCAAGATAAATAACAAGGGTAACAAATGTTTCAAGTGTCAACAACCTGGCCACATGGCTTATAATTTTTCTAAAAAGAATTCACATATCGGAGTAGGGCATGAAGATGATGTAGAAAATCAAAGAGATGGAGATGAAAATTCTTTTAACGATGGAATTTATATTGAAGATGAAGATACTTCTTTGGCAATTGTTGTTAGGCGTATTCTTACTACAAAAGTCGAAGGTGAAGATTAGTGGCGGACATTTATTTTTCAGATGTTGGTTCATTGTGGAAATCAAGCACATAAGCTTATCGTCGATGGTGGAAGTTGCACGAATGTTGTCTCAACATCTATGGTAGAGCACCTCAAGCTTCCTACGCAACTAGGGGTGAGCAAAAATTTGATTAAACTGAATAAACCGACCAAACCGATCGAATTTAAAAATTTAGTTTGATTATTTCAGAATTTTGATTTTTTTCTAAAAAAGTCTGTTATATCGGTTAATTCGGTTCAGTTTCGATTTTAAATTCCCTTATTCAGTTAAATCAAATAACATAAAATAAAAAAAATAATTGGTAAATTCTTAAGTAAGTAAACATATAAATCTCTAATTAATCAGTAAATCTTTCATAATACTTGAAAATTTTGATTTTCGATTAAATTAATCGATATTGTATCGGTTCGGTTTGTTCGGTTTTTATTTAAAAATTTGGTCGGTTTAGTTCATTCAAAAAACATTCGGTTTGTTAGGTTTCGATTAATTTGATTCAGTTTAATTTTAATCGAATACTCAGTTCTATGTGCAATCACATCCCCAACCATACAAGGTCAGATGGATAGATAACACGTCCATTCCGATAACACAATGTTCTCTTGTTTCTCTTTCTTATGAAAATTATAGTGACTCTATTTGGCGTGACATTATTCCTATGAAAGTAACTCATACTTTTTGGAAGACCTTGGTTGTATGATCGAGATGTGCATTATTGTGGCAAGGAGAACACATACACTTTTATGGTTAACAATAAGAAGATATTATTGGAACCAATGCATGTAGGATCGTTGTGTGCTAGAGAGGGGGTGAATCTTATTCATACGGTCGTTCGATTTTATCATAGAGAACTGGCAGCGGAATTAAAAACACAAAACACAGTGATACGTGGATTTACTTGATTTCGAACCCCCAGGATTAGTACATCCAAAGTCTATATATGGGAGATGTCCGTCCACTAGTGATATCCTTTTCGGAGGCGAAGAAACTCGTTTTACAATCAAAATACAATAGAAAAAATAAAGCGTAAAGAGGAAGACAAATTAGCACAAACACTTGAGTCGAGTCGATCTGGAAGTCATGAGCACCATGCACTCCTAGAATTTCCCTAGTTGCACGAGCAAGGATTCGGTCGCATTCATGAGCACCATAGGATTTGACAGTAATTATGAGTTGATTTCCCTTTGATGTTGCTCGTTGAGGCCTTATAAAGACTCTTTCGGGTGCTTGGATCCCTTTTCGGACGCTCCGAACTGATTCAATTTGATTCGCTTCCGTCGGTCTTTATCTAAGTCAATTTTCATCCTGGTCTAGGCGGCTCGACCAGCCTAGGGTGCCTGGAGTGTTCGGGCGCCTAGAATGAGATTTAAGTGCTCGGAGTTGTCCTAGTCTAGGCGCTTGGACCAAACTAAGGCGTTTGGAATATAATCTAGGCATTTGGAATAAGATCTAGACGTCCAGAGCTGGTTCAATCCGGTTTGATTTGAGTTGACTTCGTGCTTGGTTTGACTGTTTCTGTTTACTTCTTTCATGCTTCCTTAGTCTTGCTTCCAGCTCTTGGTTCTTGTAAAATAAACATACAACAAACAAGCAAGTAACCTAAGCCTAACTGTAGTCTGTCTGACTTATTAGACTTATCTAAGTCTTACCTTGTAGGTCCAACCAACAAGGCTTACCTGAGGGTTACTTTCTCAGGATTTCTTTTTGTCAAATATTCGGTTATCCTTGATGTGCTTGGACTTATCCTTGTCTATTATTCAGGTAGGACTAATCACTCGGTAGACTTCCTACCTGTCAAACATCCGGTCACCCTTGATCTACATGGACTTCTTACTCAACATCTGATCCTTTGACCCCCAGGACTTTGCTTTTGATGTTCGGTCCTTGTTGACTCATCGACCTGCAAGATGTCCGATCCACGGACTCACTTAGACTTCTCGTCTGGTGTCCTTAATCTGTCAAGATTTCTTGCCTAATCTCACTAATCAGAATTTCCTTGTCTAGCTTCCAATTAGGACTTCTCTTGCTAGTCATCTGGTCAATTTTGACTTAATTAAACTTCACTCACATTCAAAATATTAGATCCTATTTGGATTAACCGTTGGACAAACTGATCAGACCTATGTATATTGTCAAATATCGAAATCTTAGAGGCAGACTGCACCAACATTACAAATTGCTGAAATCAAGAGATACAAGTAAGAAAAGGCAAAGAATTCTGCTAACAAGAAAAATTTTCAACAAGAAAGCAAAGAAAGTTCTGCTATATATGCTCTTATAATCCAAGAAGTCAAAGAAGTATCTACTACCAAAATTTTCACAGTTCCTCCAGAAATTACTATGTTGTTGAATGACCTTTTTGATGTGGCTCCAGAAGAATTACCCAACGAGCTTCTACTAATACGTAAAATTCATCATGCTATTGATTATATGTTAGGTTTATAACTATCCAATTTGCCAGACTATCGAATGAATCCAGATGGTCATGTAGAATTGAAGAGACAAGTGGATGAATTGTTGTCTAAGGGTTTCATTCAGGAAAGTCTAAGCTTATGAGTTGTCCTTGCATTGTTGACGCCAAAGAAAAATGGTAGTTGGCATGTGTATTGACAATCATGCGATCAATAATATCACCTTCAAATATCGATTTTCAATTCCTCACCCTGATGATATATTGGATATGTTGCCTAGTTCTTGCATCTTTTCAAAAATCAATTTGAAAAGTGGGTATCATCAAATACGCATAAGACTCAGAGATGAATAGAAGATAACTTTCAAGACTAAAAATGACTTCTATGAATGACTTGTCATGCCTTTTGGTCTTTCCAACGCTCCTAGCATATTTATGCACTTTATGAATCAAGTACTACAACAATTTATCTAGAACTTTCTTGTCGTTTGCTTTGATGATATCTTAATTTTACAACAAAAGTAAAGAAGATCATCTTACCCATTTGCAACAAGTTATGAGAGTTCTTTGCAGAGAGAAGCTCTATATAAATTTAAATAAATGCTCCTTTATGACTTTATCTATGGTATTCTTGGATTTTGTGGTTGCATTTAGAGAGTTAGAGGCAATCTTGACAAGATAAAAGCCATCCAAGAGTGGTCGTTGCCTAGGACACTACAAAAAGTCAGAAGTTATCATAGCCGAACAATATTTTATAGGTGATTCATCAAAAATTTTAATTCTATTATGGCTCCTATAATTGATTGTATGAAGAAAGATGTTTACTTGGACCAACACAACTTCACAAACTTTTCAAGAAAAAGATTGAAGTGGCATGTGATGCATATAATGTTGGAATTAGAAGTGTATTAAGTCAAGAAGGGCATCCTATTGGATATTTTAGTGAGAAGTTGAATGAGGCAAAATAAAAATATTCCATTTATGATAAAGAATTTTATGCAATAGTTTAAGCTTTGCGTTATTGGCGACACTATCTTCTTCCATAAGAGTTTGTTCTATATTCTGATCACCAAGCTCTTCAATATATCAACTTTCAGCAAAAACTAAGTATCGACATGAGAAATGAGTCTTTTCTTGCAAGAATATACCTTTGTAATCATATCAAATCCAATGTTGTAAACAAAGCAGCTGATGCACTCAACAGTGGTATATATTCGTTCTTCTATGGTTGTATAAGTGGTGGGATTTGAACTACTCAAGAAAGACTACCCTTTGTGCAAAGATTTCAATAATATATTTTTTTCTTTGATTGCTGAACAGCATGGAGACTTCTCATATTTTTCGTAGCATAATGATTATCTTTTTAAAGGAACCCAACTTTGTTTACCAAATACTTCTTTTCGTGAACAAGTGATATGGGAGTTACATGCTGGAGGGGCCGCAAGTCATTTTGAAATAGATAAAACTATTGCAATGATTAAAGACAGTTTCTATTAGCTTAGCCTTAAGAAGAATGTGACCAAGATTGTCTCTTAGTGTCGTACATGCCAATTATCTAAAAGGAAGAAAGGAAAATAATGGTTCATATATGCCTCTATTTGTGTCCAATTAGTGTCTCTTAGTGACCAAGAGTGTTCTTTTTGATTGTGTGATGCAATCTCCCTATGATGTGATGCTTAATATCCTTAGGTATGATACCTAAGCTTCTACAATCCCTCTACAATACTTTACCACTTAATCTCAGACTTTTACCCCCCAAACCTTCCAACAGTCAGTCTCTCTTCTTGTGTTACATCACTGAACTTTTTCCCCCTAAGCTCAACGTGTTAGGAAAGGGTTAATATTACACATTTCTGAGACTCCGCTGGCAATTGAGTTGAGCCATACTGTTTCTATGGGATGGTCACTTATCCAACATATCAAGTTACTGAATCCCCCAATTTCACTTATGTTTATGTTATCAAGTAGTTGTGTGGTTGATTGAGATATTATATGGTATGGCTTGTTGTCTATTTTTTTAGTTTGTATATCTGATGGCTATGTTGTCTCATGGATGTAGGTACTCCCAGCAGCTGGATCCTTTTTGTGCTTCTGATGACTAATCGCCCATTTGCCATCAGCGGGTGGATGTACAACTCTAAAGGGTAACTTCGAATTAAAGTAGTTGTAAACTGGATAGTTGTGTGATGACCCATTAGGCCACACTTCCAGTGCACGAACATGCATAAGGTGTTCAATTTTTGCCCATCTCCACACTCATTTTGTTGTAGTTTCTCTATTCTTGTACAGCTAGACTGAGGATGTAAAGAGATGGATTTTTGTTTGGTGCTTGAGAGTTTCAAATACTCAAGATCCTTGGAAATCATCTTTCATCTCCCTTGAAACCAAGACTTTTGTCAATTGCTTGTGGACATATGATTGGTTTTAGGTCGAACTGTGTTAAATATTTATCGTTGGATGTAGTTTTCAACAAGAATCATACTCGTTCAGTGCCATTAGAAGAGTCCCATAGGATGGTTAGGCAAAATTCCCCGATCAGGTTTTAGACTGCGTTATCGGGGCCTCTTCACTTAATTCCTGGAAGCCCATAAAGTTTAATGTTATCATAGGTTTTGGTTGCCAAGAACTACTTCAACTCTGCACTACTCAAAATGTTAATGTTAGCATAAATGAGTTTCTGAGAGCTCCTGAAATTCATTAGTACTACAACATAATCAGCAATGGAGAAGCTGATATGAATTGACCAACCTAACTAGGTCAATAAGTAGATCGATTAAGT
Source organism: Curcuma longa (assembly GCF_044706935.1). NCBI lineage: Eukaryota > Viridiplantae > Streptophyta > Magnoliopsida > Zingiberales > Zingiberaceae > Curcuma > Curcuma longa. The sequence goes on along the minus strand of NW_027435603.1, from coordinate 335,796 downwards.
CAAGGTGAAGCTTTATGTGGTAAAAGATGATAATATTTACCTCAAACGTATTGCCGATCTCATAATAATTTGAAGGGAGATAAATTATGATGACAATTTACCTAGTCAAAATTGGGAACACCTCTATCTGGCCAAGAAGAAGGAACCATACCACTTTGGCAAAGGAGTTCCTCAAACAAATACTATGAAACTTCGCGTAATTTCATTGTTAGAGGTACTGTGATATGATATCTGTCTCTCTTCAGAGGTGTAGTTGGTCATGACGTAGAAGAATATTATTTTGGTTTCATCAAGATTTGACACTTGTCCACTTCAGCAAATTCACTCCGTCGTAATTGATTCAACTATGCCCTAAGGGCATGATATCTATTTCTCAATCAACACTAGATTCAATAGTTCTACCGGTGAACTAATGAATCGAAGTTGTTTTTTCTATTCAATTTTTGGTTTGTTTGTTGTTTTTTCATTATGCAATTAAAGTGTCAAAACTCTTTTATCTAAGGACAATCGACCATTTTATCTTAGGACAATCGACCATTGATCATATCGCCTTCAAGCTTTGCTCGAGATCGAAGTTGCATAACGAAGAGAGCAAGGGTTTGAATCCTGGCGAAGTCAGGCAATACCCTCCTGCGTCGTAACCAACTGCACTTTCTCGATTTACCTCCTCACAGATAGTTGTGAGGCCGACCGTGTGAGGCCGCTAAGGTGGCGGATCCACCTTTTTGCAGAAGAAGTTGCATAACAAGTGCAATTTTTTTCTTGTGTTTTATTCATCTCGTCTAATAATATATGTCAAAAAAAGGAAAACACCTGTTATTTTTCCCCTGTGCTCAGGCAATTAACGAATACATTTGTTTTTCTTAAAAAAAGAAAGAAAAGAAAGAAAAGAAAGAAAGAAAGAATCTCAAGGCGCTAAGCCAATCCCCCGTAGGGTTCCGCCAGCGAGGGCCGAACCTTAGGGCTTCGCCGCGGCGACGGCAGTGCGGCCGGCGTGAGGACGGCCATGCGCTGGAGACGCGGCGAGAGACGCAATTTGGGGCTCGGCCGCGGCGACGGGATCGGAGTCTTGAACTTGTCGGCAGCGGGGGAGAAGGCCGCCCGCGGCGAGAGGTTGACCTGCTCGAGCGCCAGCGACTGGAGATCCACCGGGTAATCTCGGACGCAGCTGATGCGGGCGCCGGCGGCCGTCGTCCACTTGCTCGACGCCCGCCTGGCGAGCGGCGACGCCTTCCTCTCGGCAGCAGTGTCGTTTCGCGGGTCCAATGCGGCCGTCCCGACGTCGGCTCTGGGTTCGGTCTCCGGCCCGACTACCGCCTCTCCTGCACTCTTGAGGTGGTCACCGGCGAGGCTCTTGCAGGCTGAAGTGTAGTCGTCGTCGTCGACGGAGCATCTCTGTACAATGTAAGGTAAGTTGAAAATCTTCATGAATGAACTAGAATTGCACTACACATATCGAAATCTCTGATCTCTTCTTTCTTGCAATCCTCTCAAAATTGTTAATTTCTTTCCCTTCTGAAGAAAACAATTCAATTACCTTGACATTCGTGAGGTCAACTTCATTGTCCTTCAGGAAACTGATGAACTCATTAAAATTATCCTCTGTGGGAAGGTAATGGCCACTGTATGGCCATATAGCCTGAGACACGCAATCACCAATTCATAAGTACTTAAAACAGGATCATAGATTTGTAGTAAGATCAATTCTACTTCAAAGTTTACAACTGTTCTTACCTGGATTGTGCCTTCTCGTGCCACCAGTCTTCCTGCTGCCGTTGTAGCTCCCCCAGCTAAAAAGCTGGAGTGCTGGAATGTGCCCTTCATCTTCTGCTCAGAGATTAAAATACCACCTTTTAGGTTTGTTCCATTTATAGTGAATTTAGATCTGCATATTTTAGTTTCTCCGTTCGATGATTTACCTTCCCCACATATAATGATCTAGACGTGCTGAGAACAAATATCCACTTTGATCCTTCAGTGGTGTTCACTAGAGCTTCACTGTTCTTGTACACAAGCTTTCCATCCTCAACTATGACTTCGTATGCTTCCCTCTCTTTCTGCAAGTTGATCGAACACACTTGCTTTTAAACCCTAAGTTAGGGTAAAATATGAACTATTGCAACTTGAAGAACAAGGAGCTTACTGGACCAAGATAGGTGATGCACTGCTTTTGAAGCTTCCATCTTGGGCACTCCTCGAGGTTTACTTCTCTTCCATCTCCAACATCCAACCTAAACATTTCACCAAATGTAAAGATGAAAAAGAAAAAAAAACATCCAGCAACAAAGCATTTGCTCGATTGATTGATTCTTTTTCGCTTACCAGTAAAAAAATGGCTGAGTGCTTTCACTTGCAAACCAGACATCGTAGTATAAGTGCAAGTTGTGCCCATACCTATGTCTTGGATCAATCTGCAATGACAATTTCGATTCGATTAAGTATCTAAAAGGAAATTCTTCAGCAGAAAAGGGGAGAGAGAGAAAGTTGTGTGTGTGTTAATGCTTACAGCTTCCAGCCAGTGTGTCAGTGCCAATTTCTGTGCTTTCTCGTTTTTGGAGAGACCCTTGCCGACCTGAAAAGATCGAATGCGATCAACAAAATATTGTTGATGCTTGATTTGAAAATACAGTTTAAATGGCATTGATAAAAAATTTCTACCCTGGCTAATCTCGTCTTTGCCCGTGCCCATTTAGAAACTGCAGGTTCTGGCTTCTCAACGTTGAAGAATGACACCGAGGTCCGCCTGAGAGACGCAAAATCCAGTGCCTTCCACCTGCAGTTTGCGGAGTTTATGACTCTGAATCAGACAAAAGCACAGCACAATTTCCATCTAGATGAAGAGAGATTGCGGAATTTAATTCTCGTTGGTTGGATGTTGTGTCTACAAACCAGAGTTCTTCTACCACAACTGCGCAGTCGGCGAGATTTCTCCTCGTTCTGTAGCTCTTGTAGACCTTCTGCAGCTTGGTCGCCGCCGCATTGAGCTCGCACACCGGCCGCGGCGACTGGAACTCAAACACCTGCTTCTGCTGGAGGTCGAGTTGCGGCGCCGAGAAGTTCGCTGGGATCCTGAGAGATGGCGGCTGCAGCTTGAGGTCTTCGGCGGCTTGCTCTTCCGAGGGGGGTTTTGCTTCTGCGTCGGGTTCGGTCACTTCCCAGTTCTTGAAGCTCAGCGATCTATCCACGGCCAAACAAAAGGTCTGTTTGGTCATGGCGACGACAAGGGCGATCACGACTTTGTGCCTGATTTTTCTCTTCTTCTTCTGAAGGAGGAGGGAGGGGTTTTGCCCTGTCGCAGATCGTGCGCATAAATAATGCAGGAATCTGCCCCATTGTTTAATGCGAACTCCCTGCTGTCATGTTCATCTCCTTCCTGGAAGGTACTTGGACCAGCTTTTCACCGCCGGGCAGGAATGGCCCAAGTTTTCGGGGTTGAAGAGTCTAAATTAGGGAGAGAAGTGTCAAACAAGTCACAAAGTCAACCACAGCATTCAACACCAAATTCAGCAAACAGCAATGGGAGATCGGTAGGTGGGGGGATGAGTTTGGATTTGTACGTAGATTTGCCAGCAGTACGGTAGGAGGCCGTCAAGCAGCCCCAGAAAAGGCTGCTAGTTTTGGTGCTTAAGCTCAGTGAAATAAATATTTATTAATATATATATATATATTCAAAAAAGTATTCCTTTTTAAACAAATACCAAACAGCATTGGACATATTTCCCTTTAGGGATGGCAACGGATTCGGAGATTGACGGAGAAACCTTCTCCATCCCCGTCCCCGAAATCCAAATTCATATACCATCCCCGTCCATATCCTCGTCGGGTATCATAATTTAAATATCATCCCCGTCCCCGTCGGATTTCGGATATCCAGCGGATTTCGGAGATCCCCACAGATTTCGGAGGTGGTTTTTTCCGTGGGTATTTTCATGGGTATCCCCATACCCATCCCCATCCCTGTCATGATATATTTAAAAAGTATTTTTTAAAATATATTACTTTTTTATTAATTAAAAAAAGAAAATATTATTTGTTTTAGAAATAATGAAACTATAGTATTCAAACAAGTAATTATCAATATGACTTATTTTTTCATTTGATATAAGGATATAATCAAATTAATGAATCTCAATGAATGAAATTATCAAAGTCGGGTTCGAGGATGGGGACGGGGAATTTTTGGAATACCATCTCCGATCCATCCCCGCTTTTCGAGATTCGGGGATTCTCCATCCCCATCCCTGCTTTCTCGAATTCGGAGATTCCTCGGTCAAAATGGGATCGGAGAACGAATTCTCCATCGGGTCCGGGTCTAATTGTCATCCCTATTTTCCTTATTATTTTAAGGTTATTGAAATAAAATAATTTTAATTTGATCGAAATTAGTGTTCATGAATATAAAATATTCAATTTAATCCATTTAAAATAATTTTAATTTACTTATTAAAGAGTATTTTATAATAGTTTTAAAATTATACCATTAACGAGTCAATTAAATGGCATCGTTAGTCACACAAAATCTAAGGCGGTGATTTGTAAAAACTATTTTTATTTCATCCTTAAGTGTAAGTATAACCTTAAAATGAGATATTAATGAGTTATTAATCCCGTGTTTAACTTTCAAATAAGAGATTCTTGTCAATTAAAATTTCCAAGTCCCTGTTGTTCTACCACCACGTGGCCTTAAAACCATGGAAGATAAAGTTGGATATTCCATGGTTTTGATTATATATATATAAATCCATTAAAAAGTGACCTCATGTGAGAAATGTCAATTTTTATGTTCACAAAATAAATCGCCATACCTATTTATTGCACACAAATTTATAAAAAGACCTCGACACGCGGTTTTGAAAAATCTTAAATCTATTAGCTGTATAAAAGGTAATTTATTAAATATTTCTAAAATCTAAATCACAGGCTCTACTTTCTAAACTATTTTTAATATATAATACAGAATAGTACGGGAGGATATTTGGATAATTATATATGACTAAACAGTAAGTGAAATGCCTTTTTGATAAAAAAAATCAAAATACAATTCCCCTTTAATTATTAAGAAATAATGGGACATCCTTCGACTTTTGTCCTATTTTTATTAGAGTATTTTGTGTTTTTTAAAAGTATTTAAAGGATATTTATCTTATTTTTATTTTAAAATATCTTTATTTTAATATTATTATAGTAATTTTAGTCAAAATTGTTATAACGTGAAGTAATTTTATTTTAAATAATTTCGATTAAAATTACTTCAACTACTTAAATGTTATTTAAAATTGATCAAAACTATTCTAATATAGGTAAAATTACTTTTAACTTATTCCAAACTACTCTAATACTGTTATACTAATTTTTATCAGCGGTAATTTAATTAAAATTAGTTAAAATAGTTTTAATTACGATATTCAGAGTTCAGACAAAGGTATTTTAAAGAAAAAAAAAATTAGAATAAAAATAAAAAGCGTTTTTTTCTCAACCAATAAAGATTAATTCAAAGTCTCTGTGACTGAGTCAAGATTTGATGTCGTAGATGTCGTGTTGACCGCAGGGAGCACGTGACAGTGAAGCCGTATCTAATAGAGAACTTAGAGTTTGACCGAGAAAGATGAAGAAATTTAATAATAATTAACAAGCTCTTTCCATAAATCAATCGCTGCCTGCTTGAAATTTAATGTCCACTTGATGTTACCGGTCAAACACCATCCGATAGCGATATCACTTTTGGAATTGTGCCATTCAGCAGGTTTGACCGCTGACTTCCATTCCGATAATATTCTTGTCCTAGTTTGACTTCGGCAAAGCAAAAGTCGTCGTGTTTGACTAATTGCTCTCTGCCACACGCGTTCAAATGAACCCATGCATGCATTCGCGTTCCAGACTGGCCAACTTCAAAGAAGAATCATGCAACTATTATTTTAATGCTATATTGTCATAAACACAAATTATTTATTTATTTATTTATCCTGAAAAATTAATATTGCCATAATAAAACAGAATAGTACTTGTCGTACTATACCTACAATTGACCTTGACTTTTATGTAGAAGATTTAGTGGTCATTTTGTACTTGGCTTCCCATACAGTTGTTTTTTCTTTTCTAAAAATATTTATTTATTCATTTCTTGATCATGAAGGTAAGAGAAGGTCATTCTTAATTAAACAAGTTTTATGCAATTATTTATTTATGGGAGGGATATTTTAACTTAATCTATTGAGATGGACTCCAAAAACACGAGGAGAGTTGGAAGCTCAAATGATAATAAGAGCTACTCTTTTAATTTTTTGCAAAAATATAATACTTCAAATATTAAAAAAAAAGAATAAGAAAGTTGTCCATCATACCAATATTATTTAGTAATAAGAGTATGACTCTTGTATATTGGTCTAAGAAATGATCAATTTCTTCCGGAATAATAGTGTAGCAATTAAAGTTTTTTGATGAATGGATTTTTAGAATTTTAAGTTCGAGACTCAACTATGATACACGGTACGAATGATTTTTCTTAAGTAGCATGCTAGAGAATGCCAACTTAAAAAAACCTACCGTATAAAATTATTTGAGAGATGAAGGAAATTATAATATATATATTTTATTTTAGTTTGATTTGATGGCATAATTCTCATACACTAGAAATGCCTATGAACAAGAATACATAGACACTAGCTAGTTCAATCATGTATACATGTTAAACAATAAAAGGTGTGTGGTGAAATTTTATAGTTAGATTTAATTAAAAAAATTGGGATCTATCAAAGCCTAAAAAATTAGACTGTAGGCGAAAACTATGCCATGGGTCAAATATTAATTACTAGAAATCAAATTCTAAACTCAATTAAAAATCAAGAAAAATTGGTTTTGTGAGTGTATGAGCAAATATTCATAGGTTGAATTGATTAAAATAGCAAGTCGATTGCATGGTTGAATGACTATACAACAACTAACGTTCTGTTTGGATGCGACAAGAGAAAGTTCATTGACGGAAGAGGAAGGGAGGAGAAGGGAAGGAAAGGGAGAAGAAGGGAAGTATTTATGTTTTTCTTATTTAGGAGAAAAAGAAGGTTTATTAACGTAATATGTGTTACCTTGTTTGGGAGGAAAAGAAAGAGAATCAAGATTAAATATATAAAATTATAAAAATATCCTTACTTCTTAAAATAAATCTACATGTGAAAAAAATATATATAGCTCATTAAACTGATGTAAAATTTTTCTTGCCAAAACCACCTTGTGAGACCAACTAAAATTAATATTTACGATTTAAATAAATAAAAAAATAAAAAAATAATGAGTAGACATACAATAAGCATACGAAATATAGAATCTATATACTTTGGTATGATAAAGGATAAATAAGTATTTATATATATATATATATATATTTCTATAAAAATTTATTGATATAAGAAAGGAGTGAAAACATCGTGTTTAACTAGAGAAATTTAAAAATTTTAGGTTAAATAAATTATTTAGGAATTTATATTTTAAAATAGGGATAAAATTAAAATAAATAATATTTAAAGTTGTCTTCCCTTTCCTTACATCCCAAATTAGAATGTAAGAAAATCTCCCTTCTCATGGATAAGGAAGGTTAAAATTTACCTTTCCTTATCCTTTGCTCCTTTTCCCTCACTCATTTCCAAACAAGGTTCAAAGTTCCTTTTCCCTTATTTATCCTTCCTTCCCCTTCCCTCACCTTTTTCCAAACAAAGCATAAGGGACCCACATGTAGAGGTGTCAAAAATGAACTTGATCTTTCAATCCACCAATTCGATCTAAGTCAATATGAAAAATATCGAATTAGGATTGAGGGTTTTAGGGTTGAATCATATCGGATTGGATCCAAAATCTGACTTGAAAAAAACTTTTGGGTTGGATTGGGTTCAGATTGATCCGGATAGCCGGATAGGACTTGGAGTCGAAAAGATAAATAATTTGTCTTTTTATTTTCATTTTAAAGTTATTTGTTAGTATGTGTTTAAATTAATTATTATTATTATTTTTATTATGCATTTTGAATTTTTATTTAATTATTTTATTAAAGAATAAAAAAATAATATTAAAGAATAAAAAATTAGATCAGGTTCATCGAGTTATTCAGATTGATCGGGTTATTTAAGTTCAGATATATAATTTTCAGATTCGTTTTGAATTTGGGTTAGAAAATTTTTATAATACATTTGTTTCAATCCGATCCATCCAAATTGACACTCCTACTCCTACTCGCATGTGCTTCATAATGTACACCGAAGGGATGAATGAACTAAAACATTGAATAGCCATCTCTACTTGCATCTTGAACATGACATGGTGCCCCAGGGGCATAGTTGAGTTGATTAGTGCAGGGCAGATTTACTGAAGTGGACAAGGGTCGAATTTTGGGGAAGTCAAGGCAATGCCCTCCCTTGTAGTGACCAATTACAACTTTCCAATTTACCTCCTTACAGATGATCATGAGACCAACCGTGTGAAGCTGTTGAAGTGACGGATTTCATCTTTTATTGAAATTGAATATAACATGATTCTCAAGTGACAATTGTTGAATTTGACATGGATCAAATCTCCGTGATATCATTGTCCGAAGATACTGAACCATTTGGAGGGAGCGAAATCATGTTTTATTATATTGAACATGCCAAAGCAGTGAACGCCGCAATGCCATTTGGCACTACGTGCACTCCCAACGTCAAGAGAAAAATTGCCACACTTTTTGAACTTATGTCCTTTCACCCGTTTGATCTTGTCTTTTTCACCCTTTAGGAGCAATCCTTAACTCTATAAAATAAACTTCATTCTTGACTCTCAAATCACTTTAAACATAAGTTGTCACGTTGCGATATCTTTGCTTAAGTTTTTCTCCTCACTAAGAGTCCCAAGGTATTGAAAATTCATTAGGATTTAAAATTTAAAATGCTTCTATTTTGAGTAGAAAGTTATTATATTTTGAGAGATAATTTTCAAAAAATCATAAACACCTAAGTAGGACAACATCATCTCCAAGAGAAAGGACTCTCATCTTGATTTACTTACTATTTGCCTATAAGAGTGAGTCAACACCTAGAAGAGATAACTTGATGACAGATAGATGATAATAATTTTAACAACAATTTTAACATGATAATTAGTAATCATGGTTACCATGGGTCAATCTCCCTTAGGGAGGAAAACCAGAGAAGTTTTCAATATCACTACAAGAAAAACTGGATTTCCCGGCGGTTTAAAAATCGTTTAGCGGCGGTTTGGAACCGCCGCAAAATCATTTCCCGGCGGTTTGGTAAACCGCCGCTGATACTGGTGTCGTTAAACCGTTTAGCGGCGGTTTTAGAGAACCGCTGGAATAACCGCCACTAAACATGATTTCCCGGCGGTTGTATTCGCGGCGGTTCAAAATATTTCCCGGCGGTTGTTTTTACGGCGGTTCGAAATATTTCCCGGCGGTTTATTTAGTGGCGGTTAGCAATGATTTTTCGGCGGTTTATTTTGCGGCGGTTCGATTATTTCCCGACGGTTTATTTTTGCGGCGGTTTTGAAATAATTTCCCGGCGGTTCTTTTTACCAGCGGTTTGAAATATATTCCCGGCGGTTTTAGCAAACCGCCGGGAAACCATTTCCCGGCGGTTTGCTGAAACCGCCGCGATAGGGTTTCCCGACAGTTTGCTAAAAGTGCCGCAAAATATATTCCCGGCGGTTTGCTAAAACTGCCGCAAAATGATTTCCCAATAGTTTTAGCTTTTAGTGTGCAATTACATAATTTTCAACCTGCGATAGTTTTTACAAATAGATAGAAAAATTAAACCAAAAATTATAATAAATTAAAAATTTTATTTGCATTAATTTCTTGCAAAATTAGTGAACAAATATTAGTCATTACATACGGATATCAAATTTGTCAAATATTAGTCATTACACACTGAAAGTTTAATTGATTACAAAAAAAACTGAGAAATCTCTCTAGCTTTCTCAGATACCAAATCCTAGAAATAGAGAATAAACGGGGCGTCATGGGGAAGTACACATAAGCCTTTGGATTGCGTCAGCTCCAGTAATCCTGGAAAAATAATGGTGAACCAACGAGGAATGCCACCGTGGCACTGCACCAGTATCGATATTCCAAACCTGTTAAACATGAATGAATGTAAATTAAAAAGAAAAAAGAGCCAATTCCAACCGCACAGAGTACCTCTGCTCAACATAACAAGGTAAAAATCAACTGCAAAATACATGTTTGTACAATCATGATATTAAAAACCAAATACAAAGAAACATGAAAGCTAGATTCAGGTTCAGGTTGCTAGATTCTGACCTTTAAAGACGGACTGCAAAACCAAGCTACTGCCTGACAGAGCTTGGAATCATGCAGAATGGCCAAGAACTTGGAAGCTGGTGGCTCAGCGAAGCTTATTCTGAGCTCGGAGATAGTGTGTAGCTTTCAATGCTAATCCTGTACAGATTTCTTTCTTTCTTTCTTTCTTTCCTGTTTTCATCTGTATTTCTGAAAATGTCTAGTGATAGTTCTCTCCGAATATCTGCCAAAAAGTTTCATATCAGATCACGAGCAACCAGCAAGGGAACAATGTAGGTAAGAACTCAACTACCTCAAGTTCTAAATTTAATGATCAGCTTCACCGACAATCACGGCACAAAACAAGGCAAGTGCAGCATAGGGCAATGAAGCCAAACTGATTGACTACAATATCACTGCTAATTATTCTACACTATGAAAGATGAGAAGGGCATTTGACAATTAAGCATAAAGACAGAAGAGTCATTTTCAGAATGATGAAACTCTTGAGGTAAATAGAGGCTTAATTAGTTTAAGAATAACTATGTTTGAGATGCTCAATTATCAATGCAGAATCTGGGAATAGAACAGCTGCAATCTGCTTTATGTCAAGCAAAGATAGGATTCAATAAGTTCTCTGGTAAAAATTACCGCAAGGGCAACTTCCAAGCTGCAGTGTAAGCACAGAGAAGACAGTTGAATAACTTTGCTCAACTGCCCTTTTTCCAGTTTTGCCACCTCCTCTGCCATACATTTTCAAATTCCCAAATAAGTTTGGAACCAATAGAAATGATATTGCAAGAATAGAGGAACACTAAAAGAATTTACATCCTAAAGAACACACCTGAAAAATGCAGTGAATAACTTTGCCACAAAAAAGAACTTTGCCACAAAAAAGAACTGACGAATTTCAAACTGATTATTTTTATAACTTCCATTTTCAAAAATTAAGCAAGCTGTAAAAAGAAACCAGAGAAAATCCAAGTTTCATAGTCATTAATCACAAAGTTTACAATATCACTAGCAATAAATTAAAAGAAGCACAAACAAGCAAGTGAAGTAAAAGAAACACAAAGAAACATGATATATAACAATATCACTGTGATTCACGATTATATATAGAACAACAAGAAGAAACTAATAAATCCCCACTAGTTGGAGTTAGCTATATGAAGTTTATCCGCCATAACTTGGCCATATCAGTATATCAGTATAGTACAAGGTAGCCTTAACTAAAAAGCTCAAGAGAACAATTTGCTTTGAGAAATGAAGTTTAACTTTGCTCAATGAAATGTTATTTTGAAATGAAGAATAATTTTTTCTGTAAATGAACTAAAGATATACCTGTACTTAAATTTCCATGAGCATTGAAGTGCCATATCTTCCATGTGCAACACTATACCCACCAATTAAATGTATCATTCTTCCATATATGTGATCTGCTTTCCTGGAAATGCATCCATTCATGAAATCGAGCTGACTGCAAAACATTACACGCATTAAGTCCAGATCACAGAAAAGAATTTTCAACCGACATTTCTAGGGTTTATCCCCCACACTCTATTGGGAGAATAGCAAGATGATATATGTTTAGGGATCAGCTTCCTTCCAAGATCTCAGAACCACTAGAGAATTAAACAAGTGTGTCATTGAGCCATTTAATTAATATATATGAGTTCCAAAAGAAATCACACAAATAAATAAATGAAATCATACCTTGCATGTTTGATATTGTAACAAAATATGATTGAATTAACTTCAGTATTATCAGTAATATTACCTTGCATGCAGCTCAATGGAGGGATAAGATTTAACTGATCAATACCTGGGTTTACGCACGAGTTGATGATAACGACAATGATGACAAGTCAAGTTTTATACAAGCATAATTACAAACTACAAGCAACATAGAAAGCACAAAATTCTAAAGTTTGAGTAACTGTCTTTGCTTTCAAGGAGCAAGACCATCACATGCAACATATAAGGTTCACAAAGTTTAGTTAAATGTAGCAGCCTTCTTCCCAGCTTACACACCTGCAACCACAGACAAATTTTGCAAATATTGACGTTGTTAATGAATTAAAATAACAACCACACATTTGAAGACATGTAAAGGTGCAAAATCACTTCTCATAAGCAAAGGTAAATAGTAAAACATACCTAAGCTATGATGCAATCTAGCTACTAATTTAATTTGGACTACGGTTGGAATGATCAGCAAGTTGTTGAGCATCATGACTAGCCGAGGAAGATGGTCTTGCACCTTGTGAGAGTGCAGGTGCACTCCCTTCATCTGGGGCCTACATATTTATGTTTCTATGGTAGCATTCTTAAATGATTAGTCAGATTTGTTCAATTGTTAGATCCATATTTTTAAATGCCAAAATGAAAATTGAGATTCTTATTGTTGTTGTATTCATATTGTTTGGTTTCTGATTTTAAAATGCCTCCAAACTCTGATAATCTTTCTTTATAAGATTGGTAAATGTAAGCCATAATAACAAACTATTTGCATCCTTATCCCATGGTGGGGTCGGTTTTAATCAACATCGAGATGAGACATAAAATTATAAATCAGCCAGTTCTACAGACAGAAGGTTTCAGTATATGATTTTTTTTCAATAAAGTAAAAGATGAATTGATTCAACCAATTAGATACTTCAACAAGAGATCTTGCTGCTAGTCATCCAAGCTTTTATGATCTGTTATCAATAGGTATAGTCTTTCATTGCATGGTAGTCATTTTTTCCATCATTTTATCATAAGGATATCCCCTAAACAACATCCTGTAGTGTCTTCTGGTTCATCTGATGACATCAATAAAAGAATTTTATTTTATTTTTACCGAGCATCACAACCATGTAGTGAGTTTCAAATGGTATTTACAATGTGGTGAAGTATTTACAACTTGCGTGTAAATGGAGATGAAAAATACTCGGACCAAAATACTAATTATACCAGTAAACACAACTTTTCCAGCACTATTAATGACAGAAATGCTGAATTTCTCCCCAGTCACAATCTAAATTTTTAATATCACTAAACCGGCTTATAGTAGCAATAGTACAGGATCATAGAACAGATGGCATACTTTCGACAAAACTTGGAAACACTATCCAATCAAATCAAGCTGCAGAATTGGTTGGATTCACAATAAAAAAAGGAATTATCCCTCACAATACAAGAGTGTGGGAATGAGTATTTGAAAAAAAAATACCAGCATATCTCCTTCCTAGCAAAATCAGTATTTGAAAAGGCAACAAACTTTTTCTTTCATTCAATATCAGAGCAACAAGTGAGGGAAACATTGAAACGAATCGTCTATATTAAATTCTACCAGGCAATCAAGGGAACAGGAAAAACTAAATTCGCTTCATAGATACCTCAAACTGCTATCTCTTTCAACCTCTGTGGAACCCGTTTCCTCCGCCGCCGGCAGCCCCTCGTTCTTCCCCTTGAAACTCGACCACAATTTCCTGCAAACCGAGAGTGCGGTGACTGCAAACCAAAGCCTTCGAGCTCCAAATCCTGGTGGGGCCGTCCAGATGAACCGAAACCTACTCCGAAGGCCAAGGTAGAGTAGCCCTGTCCACTGCGGCTGCCACGAGCCACGGCAAGCAATCGCAGGAAGCCTCGGCGGCAAGCAATCGCAGGAAGCCACGAGCCTCGGCAAGCAATCGTAGGAGCCACGAGCCTCGGCAAGCAATCGCAGGAAGGGTCGGCGGAGAGGAAGAGCAAAGGGGGTAGGGTTCGCGTGAAGTGTGGCTGCGGCGTGAAGGGCGTGAGGTATAGACCGCAGCGTGAGATTTAGACCGCGGTTCAACGGGTGTGGGTAGGGTTCAGACGCGTTAAAAAAAGAAAATAACGGCGGTTAATGTAAACCGCCGCAAATCAAATTTAAACCGCCGCGGAATAAATTCTAAACTGCCGTGAATCACTAAACCGCCGCAAATCAAATTTAAACCGCCGCGGAATAAATTTTAAACTGCCGCGAATCACTAAACCGCCGCAAATCAAATATAAACCGCCGCTAATAATTTGGTTTTGCGGCGGTTACTTTAAACCGCCGGGAAAACATACAATAGCGGCGGTTTTAAAAACCGCAATAATAGTGAAGTCCCGCAAGATTGAAATAACCGCCGAAATTCAAAAATGAGGACTGTTGATGCAACAGTCGATTGATAGGGTATAATAATCAACTGTTATGGTAAATGCTGAGCTGGAAGAGTCATTCTATAGATGTAATGTTTGAAATTTGAAAGAACAATCGACTGATTGTGATAAGTAGTTAACTGTTAGACGATTTCTAGTCATGACAACAACACTATAAAGGAAGATTTTGTAGAGGATTGCGATGTTAATTTTTGGAGGTTTTAAGGGAGAGTGTTATTGCATTTCAGAACTTCAGAAGGTATTTCAAAAGCAATCAACAATGAATAAAGCAAAGCTTTTGTGTGTAAATTATTTATTTCTATTGTATTTTAGCTCTTTGTAGACAAGCACAATGAATGAAATCGAACGATCTAAGTAAATCGCTATCCATCCCTCTCTAGTGGTTTGAAATTTGGACGAACAATTGATTGATTGTGATAAGTAGTCAACTATTAGATGGTTTCTAGTCATGACAACAATACTATAAAGGAGGATTTTGTAGAGGATTTCGAATATTAATTTTTGGAGGTTTTAAGGGAGAGTGTTGTTGCATTTGAGACTTTCATAAAGTATTTCAAAAGCAATCAACAGTGAACAAAGCAAAGCTTTCATGTGTAAATTATTTATTTCTATTGTATTTTAGCTCTTTGTAGACAAGCACAATAAACGAAATTGAATGATCTAAGTAAATCGCTATCCATCCCTCTCTAACAGTTTGAAATTTGGAAGAACAATTGATTGATTGTGATAAGTAGTAGATTGTTAGATGGCTTTTAGTCATGACAATACTGTTATAAAGGAGGATTTTGTAGAGGATTTGAATGTTAATTTTTGGAGGTTTTAAGAGAGAGTGTTATTGCATTTCAGACCTTCAGAAGGTATTTCAAAAGCAATCAATAGTGAACAAAGCAAAGCTTTCGTGTGTAAATTATTTATTTATATTGTATTTTAGCTCTTTGTAGACTAGCACAATGAACGAAATTGAATGATCTAAGTAAATTGCTATTCATCCCTCTTTAGCGGTTTTCATTAGTCTCAACAAGTCATATTAGAGCAAGTTGCTCTTCATCGGACTGACCGCGCGGAGGAGTCCACCATAGAGGAAGAAGAAACAATAACGTTCTTTTGTTCTCCGATACCAATAAGTGCTATCAGAGCGAGGTCATTCTTCATCGGACCGACCTTCATAAGAGCATAGCACTAGAGGAAGGAAGAAAAATTATGATTTCAGAATTGATCCCCGAGATGAATTCAGATTTAAAATCTGAGTGCCTCTACCGTTCGGAATAAGAAATTTTGAATATTGGAAGTCACAGATGAAACATTTCATCATGATGGACATCGATTGCTAGTTCATCTTGTTGGAGGGATTTGAAATCCTAAAGGATAGCAAAGGGAGACTCCTCAAGAAAAGAAATAGATCGAGAAGCAAATTTAAAAAAATTAAAGATACATAGTAATGTAATATGAATGTTTATCAACATTTTGCCTAATGATATTTTTAGTAATATAGGTGAGTATTGGGATGCCAATGAATTATGGATGAAGCAAATAAAGCTTCATGAAGAGCCCTCACCGACACAAAAGGAGGATGAGCCCAAGGAGGGAGGCTGGTTGAATTCATGAACAAGAGAACTTGGCGGTTGAAAGGTGCTCAACATCCAAGATGAAAGATGAAGAAGCCTCTATCTCAAGGATTAAAGGGGAGATTAAGCCATTGACATCAGAACGAGAGGAACCTCGACATCCGAAGTCGATGAGGAATATAGTGTCACCTCTATAAACATAGGGAGTCCAACTCTTGAAGGTATAATAATTTCAAGTGTCAAAAATAAAGATCACATTATTTACTTTGAGTGTAAGGTAAAGGGCACTATAAGAGCAAGTGTCCAAAATTAATGAATAAAAAGACACAAGTGGCGTTTACCATGGCACCTAAACAAAAGGAGTCAGACCCTTGGTACGGAAAGGCAAAGATTACAGAGTGTGCTTCTCGTGCAATCAATGAAGACATTATTGAAATCAATGTCAAAGGGAAGACATTCAGTAAGGATAAAGGAGGAAGTTCAAACTTAGAAGAAACTTCTAAGGAAAAATCGGAAGTATCACTTCATAATGAAATTCCTTTGTTTCATGATAAGAAACATGTTAGAATTAAATATTATGATTTAAGTGCTTATTATCATGAAAATTAAAAATATAATAAATCTAAGGACAATTCTAGATCATGCCATGGTAGAACTATCTTACCTAAGGATAGAAAAGTAAAGAGTGATCTGGGTAAAAACCCTAAGAAGAGTAGAAATATGCCTAGAAAGAACAAGGTTCAAGTTAGACAAGAAAAAAAAAACAAGAATCAAGGACTTAGAAATGGAAAATTAAGTCTTGAGGTCAAGACTTAATAATTTGGAGAAGGCTCTAAGAAAGATGACAAATGTGTTTAAAGGGTCTAAGAAGAAACATTTAGGCTGAGGTAAGAACTTACCAAGGATAAGAAAGGTTTGAGATACAAACTAAAGTTTAAAGATAATGTGTTATTATATCATAGTGTTCCATATAACTATAAAACTAACCCTAGGTCTAGAGATAGAATCAAGGTTACAAGGGAGGTCATCCCTATTATGGACCTTGATGAGACTAGAATAACTAAGGCTTCTAAGAAGTTTAGAAAAGTCATTAAAAAGATATCTAGAAAAGTTATCCCTAGTGAGTACCTAATATACTCAAGGAGCTCCAATAGATACGAGGTTCCTGAAAGTGTTCACACTAAATGGGTAAAGGATGTTCGATTGGAAAGGAAGTTAACTCAATCATGGTAAACTTGACACTTTAGGCATTTTCAAAGTATAGCGACATCTTGAGAATGGAAATTTAAATTTTTATCATAGAGAATTTTAGAGTGTGCCAATAAGAATTTAGTTTTTAAGTAATTCAAAAATTGACATGGTAGGATAAAATCTAACAGTGTGTAAAGTTTAGAGTTTTGACACATTTAAGAGAGTTAGTTGTTCCGGCTCCTTGCCGACGACAGCTGAATCACCGGACAGGGGGGAGGCCGCGTCACCCGATGTTTCCACAACAGAGGAGAAAGGACCTGAAAAGGGGGGCACTGAACGCACGGATTAGCTGGGCGCCGGGGGATCCCGGCGTGGCCACTCCGACGCTCAAGTCAGACCGAGAGAAAATGCAAGTGTATCTGGAGAATTATTAGATGCCCGGAATGTCATACCTGAGGGGTTTATATAGGGCAGGAGGGAGCGATACCTTCGGATCTGTGTGCTTGTCATTGGAGGAGAGGGCGGAATTACTGGGTCACGCGTGTGACAGATTCCGTAAATCGGACGGTTTATCCAGGCGGCTTATCCTTTCTGAATGGATGTGATCGGTCAGGGCCAAGTAAGGAGACTTGGTGTACACATCGCTTCTTGTGGATAAGTCACAGGAAGAAAGAGGCACATCGATCCGTTGGTATCATCTCTGCGTCAAGAGTGGCCGATATGTGCGGTTGAGATGCGTGGATGCAAGGTATTCTCAACTGCACTGGTGAGGTGTGCTCGATCCGTCCCGAGCTTGTTACCTGCTTCGTTACTGAAGGAATCAGTAAGGGATCCCTATCCTAAGGTAGGCATATGATGCTGCGACCAGGCCATGAGGTCGGCATGTGATGTCGAGACCAAATCATGAGGTCGGCTTTTGGATGTAGTTTACTTCCCAAGTGAGAGTTGCAGGGTATTGGATACCGAGGTCTGAAG
This sequence comes from Curcuma longa, assembly GCF_044706935.1. Classification (NCBI taxonomy): domain Eukaryota; kingdom Viridiplantae; phylum Streptophyta; class Magnoliopsida; order Zingiberales; family Zingiberaceae; genus Curcuma; species Curcuma longa. Next base: position 317,613 of record NW_027435603.1, on the reverse strand, counting down.
GAGCTCGGCTGGTGTAATGATCCTAGTTCTGACCTGGCAGGTAGGTGGGCTAGGGAGTTTTGTGCATACTGGGGCTCGACGAGTGCTGATAGTGAAGATATACGATCCGTTAGTGAGGTCGGATTATGCGACCAAGCTGTGAGGCGTTTGGCTAGGTGTGCCGAGCTCAGTTAGGGACATAGGTTATGTATTGATCTTTTGATGGGGTGGTCTGCCGTTCGTTGTAAAGGGCCTGGGCTCGAGGGCTGTGGTGAGCAGAAATTGGGACCTGACAATGAGGTTGGTTCGTAGAGTATGCGTAGGACGTTAACCCCAGCTGTGGGGGCTCATATGAGGTACTGAGGTATGTGCCGACCTCGAGGCTAGGTGGGCCATGGGTAGTTCTTCTCATTGGGGCAGTTAGCAGGACTTCTCGGCCGTGATGACTGGGGAGGTGACTCCTCTACCTAGGACCTGAGTTTAACCCGCCCTCTTCTCCTCCTGGGGAATAGGGTTCTTCTTATTGGACGTCACGTCCTTACCACGTGTCCTCTGAGGGACCCCTTTATCCTACGTGTTTGCCCACGTCATTCCATCCGGATCACAAGCCTCCCGATCTAGTTTAGTCGAAGGAGACGTAGTTCGACTGACTGAACTCGAGTTTGGTTCGCTTCGCCCCGCTGTTTATTTGATCCCGATCAGTTACGACTTTTGCGTTCGTTTAATTTCCTTCGTTGATCTCAGCGCCTAGCGGCCCAGATTGGCCACCTTTCGTTTTGCCGATTGCTTCGGTTTATTTATCAACGGTCAGGATTGCTTGACCGTTCGACTTAAACCCCCGGCGTTTCGTCGTCTTCTTTACTTGCCGCTTCGAACCCTAACTCCCGCGTGTTCTCGTGCTCCGATTTCCCTCCGATCTCGTTCGCGTTCCTTTTGCTCCCACGATTTCCTCACCTTCGACCATGTCTGCTTCTCCTCGTAAGTCTACTATCTGAGCTAGTCGTGTTTCGTTTTGTTCTGTTGCCAAACCCTAGGGTCTCGTTCTTTTTCCTCTTCTTCCGCGTCGATCGACTTCTTCTCCGCTTTTTTCATTGTCCCCTTGTGTTTCTTTATCTATCCTGCTGCTTTACTCTCCTTGCACTCTTTCGTTTCATGGGAACTCTAGTCCCTTGGTATGAGGCCGAGACCTCTTTGTTGCGCTCAGATGATGCGGTGCTGCTTCGGGACCGATACGGTATCCCTAACGACCATCTGATTAGGGTCCCTACCTCCCTCCAGCGACCAAATGATCCTCCCCCGGGCTATGTCACCTTCTTCCAAGGGCAGTTGGAGGCGGGTTTGCGTTTTCCCCTTCCCCACCTCTTCCAAGACCTAGCCAATTATTTCCGCTTTTCCTTGTCCCAATTGGCTCCGAACTCCTACCGTTTGCTGTGTGGTACCTTTATCATTTTTCAAGTTTACAACATCCCTTTCGATTCCCAGATTCTCCATCAGTTTGTCCATCCTAAGAAGGGTGAGCCCGGGGTCATATATTTCTCAGCCAGGTCGGGTATCAAGTTCCTAGCTGGGTGTTCCGATTCTCAAAAGGGGTGGAAACGGAAATTCTTTTATGTTAAACCTCCGACTCCCTATGCCTGGCCTACTTCATGGGAGCCCCTTATGCCTCCTCCACCTACTTTGGGTTCTTACCAGTCTACGTTGCCCTTTGTGAGTGCCAAGGCAACATTATCTCCTCTCCTGTTTGATGCCAACAAACTGGTATCCAATGAAGCCCTTCTGTATCGAGCGGGCCTTAGTCCCACCTGTGTTCCCATGACTGCGTCTTTATGTAAGTCCCCTATTTTTATTGTAGTTCTTATTTGAGCTAATTAATTTTCTTCTCTCGTTTCTGGTTGCAGATGAAGTTCTAGTGGATGCCTCCGTAAAGAAGGCTCTGAATTGGGACCTAGCCACTACGGATAGTTGGTGGGTTTCTGAAGAGGTAAAGGGTTCTTCGGCGGCCATGCCCGGCCAAGGAGCTCCCCTTATATCAGATGAGCCAAAGGATTCAGAGGCTGGGGCTATGGAGTTAGGAAGCTCCGCAGCTGTAGAGGGGCCTGGGAGCTCGGCCCCTGTTGCTGCTGGAGATGGAGTGTCTCAGCCGATCCCTCGTGTGGACCTAGAGCAGGTCTATGCTTCTTTTGGTCTCGAGGAGGAAGTGGTGTTGGAATCTCCTTCGACGACGGGGTTGGTTAAATTCAAAAAATCATTAAATAAATTAAAATATTTTGTATTTAAAAAATAAAATTATATTTAAATTCCTTTTTTTTAGGAATATACAGTTTTTTTTATTTGAAGTTTATTTGGTCTATAACAATTATTTTTTATATTTTTTTATGTGAAACCAATTTAGAAGCTCACAGAGGCATTTTTTTCAATTTTTTTAATTTATTATTTTGCATAAACATACAAAAAAAATTAGGTCGGCACGTGACATCTATGGGTCTACCTTCAACCTTTTTAGGTTAGATTGATACATTGACATGTCACTAGGTTAACCTCCGATCTCTCGGACTAGGTTGTCAAGTCGGAATCTCTAAGTTAACCTCCTAGGTTAGGTCTATTTGAGCTCACTATTCCGAGCTCAACTCTCTAAGTAACACCCTTAATCGCCTTAAATATTAGAGAGACCTTATTAGAAATAGGAGTATATATAATCAAATCAAGCTGAGTCAAGTCGAGCTCGAGAATGACTCGGTTCATTTTTCTCTAAGCTTGAGCTTGATTGGAGTTCAATTTGAATTTTAATTTTTAAGCTCAAGTTCGATTTGTAATGAAATTAAATAGTTCGCAAATGACTCGAACTTAGTTATAAAATAACTCATTTAAAAGTTAAATAAATTTAGATCGAACTCGGCACTGTTTCTAGTTCTGACGGTTGGAATCTTCTATCGTGCACTGCACGTACAAGTTCAATAACGCATAGAGTATATATACATACACGTGAGTCTTTTAATGAATATATTCACAAGCCTCTTAACAAATACATTTGTCAGATTCTAAATAAACATGTTCGCGAATTCACAAATCAAATATTGTTAAGCTTTAGCTCGGTTCTATAATATTTTCAAGCTCGACTGATAATGTTTTCGAATTTGAAATCAAACTTGAGCATTAGCTTTAGGGCATGTTTGGTAAGGGGTAATCAGACTTGTAATGTAATCAGGATTACATTACAAGATGATTTACTGTGTTTGGTAACATTTTAGAAATGTAATGTAATGTAATTGGATTACAAAAGAGGAGTCAAGATATGTAATCTGGATTACGAAGGAAATAGTATGTAATCCGATTACATTACAGATTCTATTTTTATCGTACCAAATATACCCTTCCATTTTAATAATAAAATTAATAATTTTATAAGTATTAATAATTATAATTAATAAAATAATTAAAATAATAAAATTAATAATAATTATTATTAATAATTTAAATAAAAATTATTTATTATTATTATTAATTAATAAAATATTTATTAATTATTTTAATAATTTTTATTTTATAATTTTAATTAATTATTATTTAAACTAATTAATTATTTTAAAAATAAAAATAATTAATTAATTATTAAGAATTAATTTTAAAAATTAATAGTTAATAATAAATTATTAATTATTAAAAATTATTAATTAATTTTAATTAGTAATTAATAAATATTTTAATAATTTTTATTTTTATAATTAATAAAATTATTAAATAATTATTAATTTTATTAATAAAAATTATTACTTTTATTAATAATAATAATTAATAATTAATAATTATTAATAAAATAATTTATTTTAAAGATAATAAAAATAATCTTTATTATTACATTTATTTTTATTTTATTTTAAAAATTAGGAGGGTATTATTGGTATTTTATAATAATAAAAATTAGATTCCTTACTGAAAATAATGTATACCAAACACTGTAATGTAATCATTCTTGTAATCAAAGATTACATGCATTCCTTCAACCAAACATAGTAATGTAATCAAGATTACATTACATTACATTACAAACTTGATTACATTACAAGCGTGATTACATTACGTCGTACCAAACGTAGCCATAATGTGCATGAGTCGGGGCGCATTCTGTCGGGCGAACGACAGTGTGCAGGCCAGACTACGCCTGTACATCAGTATTCACCTCCTCAAGAAACATCCGCATCAACGGCTCTTCTCATGGACGTGTGAGAAAGGATAGTAGATATATCGATCGACGATGGTCGTCATTAAAATAGGTGTAAACTAATTTTTCAATCTATATATTATATAATGAATAATAAGAAGAAAAATTAATAAATAAATAAAGAGGATAATTGTACTGCCTCTTCTCATCAGGCATCTATCTTTCAGACAAGATTTTATCACATATCTCTAGCCCTTGACATTACCTTTAGGTTTCCCATATACACTCAATCAATGTGCCTACATATCCAAACAGTCTTAATCGTCTAATCTTAATCAGCAATATAATGGACTACACGCCATCTCGCTTTAGTGTGAGCTTAAATTTCAAAGACATGCCTCGGCACTATGATGTAATGGCAAAGTATTTTTGTAGTTAATTAAATATTTATAAATAAATTTTTAATTATGTTTTGGTGCGAATTAATTTCCTTTAAGACTGAAATGATATGACTATAGAGCAACATATTATTCGCATTTCCTACTTTACTGATGTTCCTGTTGAGATTTTTACTGATGTTCCTGTTGAGATCTGCACCAGGAAGTTTCAACCGTCTTCTTCAGCAACAGGACCTCAAGAGGCTAAGAAGGAGTTGGGAAGAAGAGCCTGCAAACACGAAGAATGTGAGAGGGAAGGCCAGGAAGGTCCTGGCGCGCGACCACTCCGATGCTTAAATCAGTGCGTGAGGGAGAGGAGGAGGAAAACTTAAAGGAAGAAGTGAGGGATCTCAGATTGCATACCTCTCTCTGATAACCAACTGACCTTTTATATGAGTTGATGATGCTAGGTCACATCAAAGATGTGACTAAAGTCCCATCGTCGTTATAAATGTGTCAGAGAATAGAGTATAGTCAACACTGAGGTCCCATCGCTGACTTGCATTTAAGGAGGATATTTCAATATCTTTTAAAGATTTGTCATGATGAGCTGCAACAGGGTCAGGAGAACATTCACAACCGTACGATAAGGGAGTGGTCTTTTCCAGGACTAAAATAAGAATAAGAAGGGTCGATAGGAGCTGATTCGGCTTGAGTACGAACCAGCGAGGAACTGAGCCGAGAGAGTAGGTCTCCCTCACGGCGTACCAATTCGGTTCAGGAGGACATTTGCCCTCGAGAGAGCCCAATCCGAGAGGACCTTCTCGAAGGTCACGAGAATAGCCCCTAGGAGGAGGGTCCGAGCCGACTGGGCACACTCGAGCAGGGTGAAGACTTCTCTTGGGAAGAGAATCCGAGCCGACTCCTCCACTTAGTCTCAAGGGTACTCCGCTCAGAGGATTTAGAGGCGTGAAACCACGCCGAGGGAGGTTCAGGACCGAGCCGAGACCTATTCGGGGTTTCCAACTTACCTATCCCGATCCGGTCCTCCTGTCGGGATTGTAAGGTAGCATCTGGAGGTTTAGCAATGTGGCTTTGGGGGCCTGGGCTCGACCCACGCCTCCGATCCTAAGGCGTCGCAGTCGCCACCTTCCGTTGGATTCGACTAACCATAATCAAGGCGTACGACCATAACAACTGATGATCAATGAAAATTTTTTATGGAACCGGATCGATCATCTCCAAAATTAATTGATTCGAATAATTAAATATTTAAATTATATAAAAAAAATTAAATTCCAAAGATATGCCCATGCAAGCTTTTGTATTTGGATCTTGCCGTTTTCAGTGTTATTCCTTGATAATAATGAATAAGTGGGGCAGTGTTTTAATATCTAACCACGTATCTAGCTGAAAATTAAGAAGCCAAGGTTGCAACTAAAACTGGGCTCCTTAGCTTTCACGAACTGTTATGTATCCTTTTGTCATCATCGATCTAGCTAGAATATGGCAATTTGGATAGATCACTTACATGAGTAGAGTCACAACGATGAATTATTAGATTATAAATCATATATGATTAACGATCCGAATATATATGTTTCTTCAAGATTTTAGTTCGCTTCCACTAATAATGTCCAATTAGGATCTAGTCAATTTTTGTTTGAGATATGATAAAAATATGCACTCTTTTATGATCTTTCACGTCATAGTTTTTGTTGTTGTATTATAATATTATTTTAAATTTTAAATCTAATATGTATTTTAGAGGATGAATAAATTATATTTTTAATTTATCTAACACCGAACCTCTAAATTATATCTAAATTATACTAGATATTTTATCACAAAAATATTTTTACTTTCAATGCTATTATAAAAAAAATGATAAATCTCAGTCAGTCTCATGGACTCAATCTCTGGGGTGACCTCAATGCTATTATAACAATTACAGTTAACTGCTATAACATATAAAATTTAATTAATGGTTGCTACAACATATAATATTTATTTATAACGTATAAAAATTAATTAATAATTGTTACAACGTGTAATACTTATATAATACTATTATAGTGTTATAATAATTATTTATTAATTTTACACATTACAACGATTATTAAGTTATTGCTACAATTGTTTTCAAGTATTTTAATCAATTAAAATTTAAATAATTTTGACTGGGCTAATAAAAAATATTTTTATATAATAGTGTTCAGAGTTTATAATTTAGAGTTTAAAATTTAATAGTTCATGATTTAGAATTTGTTTTAAAGTGATTTTAACTAATTTAAAATGTTTTTGATGAAGTTTAAATAATTTTAATTAAGTTAGTAAAAAATATTTTGATATAATAATAATTTATATATAGTAATTTTAATTAAAATAAAATAAATAATTTTTTATATTATAGTAGTTACCGACTAATTTTTATATGTGGTAATAATTACTAAAAAACTTTTACTCATGGTAATATAACTACCGAAAATTACTATATAGGTGTACATAAAATTTAAAATTATAAATTATAAATTATAAATCATCAACTTAAAATATTATTATATTAAAATATTTTATATTATTATAATCAAAACTATTTAAATTTTATCAAAATTATTTTTTTTTAAAAATTATATCAACTACTTAGTAAGTTCTACCTGTTATAATAGTTACGTATACTCATGCTAGCAGTTAGTCTAGTTATTAAAAGAGAGGTAATCCTTGTTACAATAGATCTCCGTCATAAATTTGTGACGGAAATTTGGACCGTTCGATTTTAAAATAGAAGATTAAATTCAGGTCATCGCAATCACCCATTCAATTTACGGCCTAGATTTAATCTTAACTTTAAAATCAAACGGTCCAGATTTCCATCACAAATTTATGATGGGAATTTGTTGTGTCAAGTAGCTTTTTTTATTAAAAATAATGTTACGAGAAGGAATATTTTAGGGATAAAAATATCGGAGGAGACGTTTATTTTTTAAAATCAGTATAGTTAAAGAAATATGATTATTATTTTATAATTTATTTATGGTTAAAGTTAGCATGATAATATATCCGTTGCAACTATAATTAAGAAATAATTATTTTTCAATAAAAATCATAACTAATAACTTAGCCAACCGAATGGAAGATTGATAGATAATGGGCACTCATCACAGTGGATTATTATAATATTTAATTTTATTTTAATATTTTCTTGGTTATTATTTTTTCATTTTGACTTGCAATTAAATTTAAAGCTCTGTATATTTTTTCATGAAATCGGGGCCTGCCTGCAGGCGGTCACACCTCGCGCAGGCTAGGACCCAATCGAATTGGTGCTAATGGATTGTAGATAGAGTTAATTATTCAGTTAAAATTGAATTAAATCAAGAATCGAACTCAATTTTTTTAAACTAATTGAATCGATCAACTTTTTAAATAAAAATTAAATAAATCAAATCAATTAAATATCAATTAATTTAATTTTTGATCGAATTAATTAAAATAATTAAAATTTTTAAATATTATAAAAAATTTATTAATTAATTAAAAATTTATAAGTTACTTATTTAAGAATTTATAAATTATTTTTTATTTTAATTAATTCAATTTGTTCAATTTATTCGATTTAATTGAATAAGAAATTTTAAAATTGAAATCGAAATCAATTAATCGAATTAATAGATTTTTAAAAAATAATTAAAATTTTAAAATAATAAAATTGAATTTTTAAATTCAATCTATTTATTCGATTTAACTGAATTGTTATTCACCCTAGCCGCAGGTGGCCGGGCCACCTCATAATATTGGGATCTTTACCTTCTTGAAATCTCGAGTTTTTGGTCGTGTTGGGAGAGAGTGGGAGGCGACCATGTCAAATGTGTACGTGCTCGAGCCACCGACGAAGGGGGAAGGTGGTGGGGCAGACTACAGTTGGCTCGATCGACATCGAGATGTGGCCTGAAGGAGGTTTCTAAGGATGTGTGCAACTTCGTCTAGCTCTGCCTTAGGGCTACTTCGATGGTACCATCTTCCACTGCATCATCAAGGGTTTCCTCTTCCAGAGTTTAGATATTTTATCACAAAAATATTTTTTACTTTTAACGCTATTGTAATAGCTACTGTTAACTGCTATAACGTATAAAAATTAATTGATAACTGTTACAACTTGTAACATTTATATATAATGTGTAAAAATTAATTGATAGCTGTAATGTAACACTTATATAATACTATTGTAATATCATAATAAATATTTATTAATTTACAAGTTACAATAATTATTAAGTTACTACTACAATTTTTCAAATATTTTAATCAATAAAAATGATTTCAATAAAGTTTAAATAATTTTGATTGAGTTGATAAAAAATATTTTGATATAATAGTATTTAGAGTTTATAATTTAGAGTTTAAAATTTAATAGTTTATGATTTAAAATTTATCTATAATTATTTTAAAGTTTATTTAATTAATTTAAAGTGATTTAGATGAAGTTTAAATAATTTTAATTAAATTGATAAAAAATATTTTGATATAATAATAATTTATATATAATAATTTTAATTAAAATAAAAATATTTTGACAAAATTTTCATCTTATAGCTTTTACACGTGATAGTAATTATTGAATAATTTTTACTCATGATAATAACTACCGAGAATTACTATATAATTGTACATAAATTTTAAAATTTAAAAATTTGAATCATAAATTATAAATTCAAAATATTATTTTATTAATATAATCAAAATTATTTAAATTTTATTAAAATCATTTTAAAAATAATTATATCAACTTACTTAGTAAGATCTATCTTTTATAATAGTTACTTACAATAGCAGTTAAGTCTAGTTACTATAATAATATAGAAAATAAAAAATAATGTTATAGTTAGAGAAGGAATATTTTGGGGACAGGGATAAAATAAAAATATTTTAGAGAAGGAATATTTAAAATAAAAAATAATTTCATTTTGACTTGAAATTAAATTTAAAGCTATATTTTCATGAAATCGGGACCTTGCACAGGTCAGGACCCGATCAAATTGGTGCTAAAGATAGTAAATAGAGCTAAGTATTCGATTATTTGAATCAAATTAATTAAAATCAAATCAAATTAAATTTTTTTGAAATAATCGAATCGATTAAATTTTTAAATAAAAATTAAACAAATTAAATAGATTAAATATCGATTAATTTGATTTTTATCGAATTAATTGAAATAATTAAAAATTTTAAATATGATAAAATATTTATTAATTAATTAAAAAATTATAAATTTATTTTAAAATTATTTGTTTATTTTAATTAATTTATTTTTTTTAATTTATTCAATTTATTTGAATAACAAATTTTAAAATTAAAATCGAATCGAATTATTAGATTTAAAAAATAATTAAAATTTTAAAATAATTAAATTTAAAATTTAAAAATTTAATCAATATATTTGATTTAACTGAATCGCACCCAAGCCTCGTGTAGCCGGGCAACCCGATATAATATTGGGAACTTATTTTTTTTTAAGAAGAAAAGGATCTTTACCTCCTCCTCTCGAAATCTCGCGTCGGGAGAGAGTGTCAGATCGCCGACCATGTCGAATGTGTACGTACTCGAGCCGCCGACGAAGGGGAAGGTGGTGGTGCAGACTACAGTTGGGCCGATCGACATCGAGCTGTGGCCGAAGGAGGTTCCCAAGGCCGTCCGCAACTTCGTCCAACTCTGCCTCGAGGGTTACTTCGACGGTACCATCTTCCACCGCATCATCAAGGGTTTCCTCGTCCAGGGCGGTGATCCTACCGGCAGCGGCACCGGTACGCGCTTATTCTTCTTCTCCGCTCCTGTCTTCTGCTAGCCACTAGATTAGGGTTCCTGCTCAAGTCTAAATTTTTGAATCTCGATTGTTTACGCGTATATGAGTATAAAAAAAAGAAGACCCTTGAATCATCTTCAAGTATGTTTATTCCTTGGAATCACCACCCGTCGCAGGTCACATACCCTACTTCTGTTTCCTGCCACCACCGCGAGGTTAATTTTTAATACTTCATTTACATTTTAAAGTCAAATGGTCTGGATCAGAATCAGATACATGATTTTTTTCTCCATCGGTGCGCCATCACTTGTTTTTAGCCGATCTAAGGCTTTCCCCTTTTATGCTACATGCGATACTTGAGCAAGCAACGGTTCTATACCTGGATTTATCTTACCTCGAAGAATCTAATTATAAGTTTGTTTCTGTTGTTAAACATCGCTCTCAATTAGAGGCACCAATTTGCCAACTTGGTAAAGACTTTGAAAGTTGTTGGCAAGATCTTGGGTCTTTAATCGAACTGTGTCTTTATGTTCGTATATACATGTATTAAAATAACTGTTGAGCTCAACCATCTGATAATACCTAAGGTTGCCATTTGTAGGTTGACCTGCTTCCTTTCTGATTGGCAGGTGGGGAAAGTATTTACGGTGGAGTGTTTGCTGATGAGTTCCATTCTAGACTTCGATTTAATCACAGGGGCTTGGTTGCATGTGCAAATGCTGGCTCTCCTCATTCGAATGGAAGCCAATTCTTTATGACATTAGATCATTGCGACTGGCTAGATCGGAAACACACAATTTTTGGAAAGGTAATGTTGTAGCAATTTCTTGAAGTTTTTTACTTTGTGTAACTTAATACATAGGAAGGAACTCATATATGATATTGACAGGTTACAGGAGATTCCATATTTAACCTTCTAAGGTTGGGTGAGTTTGAAACTGACAAAGATGATCGTCCAGTTTACCCCTTTCCAAAGATTCTTTCTGTTGAGGTAATTTCCAATTTTCCTGTAAATTCAGTTCAGCTGAATATCTTGATTTACTAAATCTCCCATAGTAAGTAGTATATTTCTCTCATGAAGAAAAAAGGCTGTTTCAGCTTAAAGATTTTCTGAGACATTTTTTTCCCCTTTTGTGAGAGCTTACTCCCACTGTAAATGTTAAAAAAATGAGTCCTGATAGCTAGCAGCATAGGCTTTTCTTTTTTGTTTCAGTGTAGATGCTGTTGGTCCACGTATGGGTATTGTACTTTTGTTAAGGAATGCATAGATTTAATCTTAACTTATTTCTTTCACAAAGAATAACTTTTTGTTGCATTATGCTTTCTCTAATTTCATATAATGAGGAAATGAACAATTTATTCCTTTTTTTCTTCCTTAAGGTGCTATGGAATCCATTTGACGACATTGTTCCAAGGCAACTAAAGGAGAAACCTCAAACTCATGCTAAGGTTGCAGCTGAAGACCAGGAGCAAAAAAAGAAAGCAGTCAAGTATGTAGTTTCATGCTTCAATTTTTTTGCCTCGTGTGTACTACGGTCTTGATATAGCCATTGACGTTGCAGTTATCACACTAATGATGTTGGTAGGATTTACTGCGTTTGTATTGTGCAGGAAGCTTAACATGCTATCTTTTGGTGATGAAGTTGAAGAAGATGAATTGGAAGCTGCAAACATAAAGGATAAGATCAAGAGTATCCATGATGTGTTAGATGATCCTCGTTTCCTTAAAGAAGAAGCAACACCTGAATCATTGGTGAGTGACAACTGAGTGAAGGCTTGAATTGACACTGCGTTTGTTCATGACTTTGGTTGTAACTACTAGTTATTTAATTGTTATGCTTATTGCTATTGGTTTGTTGTTTCAGCCTGTTGGTTGTCTTGCTTGCTTAATTTCAACCTCACACTAGGTATTTCTGTTTGATAATGTTGTTTTGATCAAATTGCAGGAAAAAGAAAAACAGTATTTATTATTCTTTTCGTTATAAGACTTTCATTTGGGATTTATCACTGCTTAAAAGAAGGAAATAAAATGTTGACATCCATCCTCATCTCTATCTGAACAAAGTTCTCCACATCTTCAACCTGAAAATTCATACTGTTAAATATTTTTCTTGTCTTATATATCTTCCATTTCACCTTTTCAATATGCTATATAACCTGACAACTTTATTGTGCCTCCAAGTTTACATTTGCTTCTTTTGCACTGGTATTATTGAATATCAAAGTATTGATGTTTCTGGTGGATGCATGCAGTCTAAAGCTGAAATGGAAAAGAAAAATGAAGCTCGTTTAGCTGTCAGAGATGCTCTAGTTTCTAACAAGGGTAACAACATTAGAGAAACTCAGACAGATGATTTCAGTGCCGATGATCATAGTGATGACGACAACGAATCCAACTTTGATGCAAGAATGCGAATGCAAATATTGAGAAAACGCAAGGAGATGGGTGATGTTACCAATCATGACAAGATGCCTGTTGGTATTGTGTTATTTACTAGATGCTTTTTTTATTTCTGATAATTTTTCTCCCACTTATTTAAATCCTTTTCGACTGTTGACTAAAGAATGAAACTTTGTCTATTATTGAGACGTGCTATATGATGAGAAGTTGTCATTTAGTAAATTCACGTAAACTATGTTATGAAAAAGTCTCCCTTGAGGTATCAGTGTGTGAATATACACCAGGAAAATTATAATTATTGAAACTTTGCATAGAAATTATATACCAAACAATGTGTTAATGGTGGAACGATTATGTGATGAACAGAGGAAGAATAAAGCAGATTCATATTTCAGCATTAGGTTTTTCAATTTGTTGTCATGCTTAAAGTTGACTTCGCATGGATAGCTGTTGTGTGCTTAAGTGATTTGCCACATTGTTCCATCTTATTTTATTATATCTGTCTATGCTGAACTTAATATTTGTTAGGCATACAACTGATAGATTTTCCATTCTATCACAGATAAACCTAGGAAGAAACACCGGGAGGCATCACCTTCAAGGTATTGGTTCTTGTCCAACATAGTATATTGATTTCCTCTTTCCTCGACATCTTGACATTGTTGCCTAGCACCTACATATTCTATGTGAAAATGAAACCTATATGCTGATTTGAGCTTGTTAGTCAAGAACTTGAAAATTTTGCATTAGAGTCTATGATTAACATCAGATGAGTTGAGGCACAATCTTCATATACACTACATTTATAAAGAAAATTTAAAATTTAGCAACTATTTATGCTGTATAAGATTAGTTAAACCCACTACTAGAGCCATATTTCTGGAGCTAAGTTTCCATCTATCTTCTTGTATATTAATAGGTCAGTTGCTGAAGTTAAAAATTCCAAGGTTGAGAAATTATCAATGAAGAAAAAAGGCATTGGATCAGAAGCCAGAACTGAGCTTATGGACAAGGCAGATGCAGACTTGGAGTTACTGAATCATGCTGAACAAGAGAGACAATTGCTGAAGCAGAAGAGGCGACGAAATCAGGGACGTGAAGGAGATGTACGTATTTGTAGTTTCATGCATGAAACCTTTTGTGATGCTATTTATTTGCTGTTATGGATTGTTAAAAGGCAATTTCTATATGATGTTGTCTTTCCTGCAATTTATGAAGTGCTTTCATGCTTGGTTTTAATATAATAGTTATTAATTCCACTTATTGCCGCTTATCATTCTAGTGGTTTGTAATTTCTTGATGTTAAGAAACCTTGAATAGAAGGTCAAGTATCAGTTAATGTTGGCCTTGATTTATTATTTTAACTTGGTTTATTTTAGATTCTGCTGAGTTGGGATATCTAAATATGCTTGCATACTACATAACTATCTACCTTGGCACTATCATTTATGGAGAACTAATATAAAGTAATATCAAATTTGATTATTGTGTTTTGGGTTTTGTTGATACCAGACTCTAGCCAAGCTGGATAGATTCAAAAAGTCTATATCTACCAAGCTTTCTGTGCCGAGTAACAATGGTAAGGAGGCTACTGAGGAAGATGATTCTGGATGGATGACAACACAGCTAAAGTTCCTTTCTGAGTCCTCTGATAAGGTATTGTTTTTCATTTCACTTCTACAGTTCTACCTGCAACCGTCCTGAATCTGATAGCCAGTTTGCCTTTCTTCACAGGATGGCATGACTAGAAAAGATGATCCAAATGAATATGTTGTTCATGATCCTCTTCTGGAGAAGGGCAAAGAGAAATTCAATAGAATGCAGGCGAAGCTCAAGCGACGGGAGCGGGAGTGGGCTGGCAAATCTCTCACCTAATTATTTACATGATCAAGTCTAACATAATGGCACCTGACTTTTCAGATTTCAATCATCCTTCATGTTGAGTAGGTATTGTTATTAACTTGTTTGGTGTTACTCCAGTTAACTTGTAATTTCTGTGCTCATATATTTAACCAATTACTTTTTGCGCTACACTTTTCCCTTCAATAATATTTGATAAATGCAAAACATTCATGTCCAAATAGTAAAATACCAAAATTTTTGAATGTACAACTTGGCATATATTGCTCTTATTGGGAACTATTCATATCTTTTTGCATCATAACAAACTCCAATTTAGCTCTTTGTCAAAGCTTTTAATAATCCTCGGACTAAAATTTTAGTATATTTACAAAAATGCTAAGTTGAGTTAATATTTCATTTGGCTGTTAACCTTGAATATTTGTAGATCTATTTCTCTTAACAGATGAACCTTATGCGTGCCTGTTTTTGTATGTTTTTCTGCTGTTCTTTCATGTGTACAACTGATTAATTATTGACCACTTCATGTGTTCTTCGAATTTGTTTAAACCTCAGTACCCCACTTTTCCAAGTCTGACCTATGTTCTTTCCTCGGCTGCCATTGTATTCCTTGTCTCCCATTTGAGTTTGTTCATAAAAGTAATTCTTCAAGCACTTGTTAGTGCTCAATCAAACATTTTTTAAGATAGTGTTTGGGTTTGCTTTGGAAATTTATGTAAAGATGAGTGGATGTTTTGATGTTTGATATGTAAATGATATACTATTTTTATCTATGTAATGTCTTTTAAAAAGAAACAGATGCCTGTCCACATTGATATAGTATTCTTATCTCAAACCTAATGAATAATTTGTTCCCGACTTGAAACAAATGCTTTCTTTTCCTTCATGGTCCAGAAGTTCACATTAACCAAAATTCTTTCATAAGGAATATAGATTCACATTTCCCGAATGGTGCTAATTTCTGTTAAATATGCATTATATGAGATGCTTAAAATGGCTGGATATTACTTTGCTGAACCATGCATTGTCAACCATTGCTAATCCATTTTTCAACTTCTGCTTTATCATTCTTGCAGCTCTGAAGATGATTTGCAGCGTCGAGCCTTATCGAAGCTCTGAAGTCTCACCCAAAATGTACACTAGGCTTTTGCTTTTCAACAAATGCAGGAGTTGTAGATACTGTGTGGTTGTCTCCCAGATATCACCAACTTGCCAAAACTGGCCGTTGATTGTTGCCCAGTAAATCTTTATGTTTTCTAAATACTGTAAATAGCTTTTATTAAAATCCAGTAGAGATTTGTTGGTGTGTTCAACTATATGCCAATCTACTGCTCGATTTTTGGTGACAGAGGAATGGATCTGTGCGCGACTTCGTTTCCTCTGTTGATTTTGTAAAACAGTATGATCCTAATCTTAGATTTTGAAGATCTCGGAATATGAAGCAGCATGATTTTAATCTTTTGTTTCTGTATAAGAGAAGGATTAATCTATAAAGATTCATATTGCGTACAAATCCGTGTTTAGCAAGACGTAGTACGGATGAGGAGCAATTGATGCACTCTTATTAAGCTGAAATTTGCCTGTTAACTTCGTTCAAACTAACCATTGTTAACAAACTCTCTCTTTCAAAATTAATTTGTATTTTTAGCTTTAATTCCAAGTGTCTTAATGTCGAACCTTGTTTGAAGTGGTTTTATAGTCTTCCTCTCTCTCTCTCTTTTTTTTAAATCAATTCAATTTTTTTTGGGGATTTTTAGTGTAAAAGAGAGTATTTTGAAAACCAGAAGCTTATTAAGGATAATTAATGAAAAAGACAAAAAAAGGCTATTGCTCAAGGATTAAAAAAATAAAACTAATTTATTTGTTTTATTATTGTCAAACTGTTGTCCCTTCCCCTTCGCAACTAGCGAAGCCGGCGATGCCCACCGGTTCGCCACTCTACCGCCGTCTTGGTTGCCGCCTACGATCGCCTTCGTCCCTCCGCCTAGCTAGCAGCGCCCGCAACCGTGGAATTTTCTTCCTCCGCTGCTTCTGCTCGAGCAATCCGGTTCCTCGCATGAATTATCTTAAGTACGAGAGAAACCCTACCAAATACTGGGAGGACTTCTATAAGCGGCACCATGACAAGGTTTGCCTCTCTCCAGCCTCTGTTCTCTTGTCCAATCTTCTCTGTCATTAGTCATTGTAGTGTTCCAACAATTTTGTCGTGTTACCAGTTCTTTAAAGATCGGCACTACCTGGAGAAAGATTGGGGACGGTTTTTCTGCGTATGTGCATCTAATGCATTCAGTTATTTATATGTTTCAATAAAACTGAAATTGTGGCTTAACACCTATCTTTTCACAGTCGTCTAGTGATAGCGAACACAAATCTGTAGAACCGAAGATGGTCCTAGAGGTAAATCCATTGTCGGGAGACATTTGTAGCATTCTGGTCGCATTTATTACAATTTGGAGATTTACTGAATCTTCATCCTGGAATCCTTCTTTTGATTAATCATGTGTACCGTATTTAAGAGGAAAAAGAAGTGATTTTTGTATGGATTAGTATGTTATTACTGCCGTTTTGTGTTACATTTGGATGTGAGGAAAATTATGTGATTTATCTCAACAGGAAATGATATTTTTAGCTCTTCTGTGCTCCAGCGTGGGAATGATACTGATATACTAGGAAAATAATCTCATCCCGCATAGAAAATAAGTTCATTTCAGTCTTTTTGTTGTTTTACTTTTCTTTTATTTCCTATATCTTATTGTTCAGCAGTTTAAGTTACTTATCTCCAACCCCTAATTGTGTGTCTTTGTTTGTAGGATTTTAGTACAGTTTTTCTCTTTATTTTACATAAAAAATATGACAACTGACTCGATATTTTTCTACTTCTAATTGGCTTCAGTGGTTTCTGATAGGTTGGTTGTGGAGTTGGAAACACTCTTTTACCACTTCTAGCTTCATTTCCAAATGTTTTTGTACATGCCTGTGATTTTTCACCTCATGCTGTTGCACTAGTAAAGGTATAACAATCTGTGTTAATAACTAAATTTTGCTAACCTAGAAATCATGTCATCCTTGTGGTTGTAACCATATACTTGCTAAAATGTGCCAATTCTTAAAATCAACAGGAAAATGGAGCTTTTGCATCTGATCGACTAAACACTTTTGTTTGCGATGTGACGAAGGATGAACTGTCTAAGACAATTCTTCCATCATCAGTAGATATTGTTACCATGGTAATCCATTGTCTAAAATTAGTTCTTTAAGTTTTAGGTATGGGAAGCTTATTATCGCAATTTCACTATTTCTTCTTTTTGTTTATATTGCAATATCAGGAACCAGTGTTATGTGCATGTGAAAATTGGTATTATTCATGAAGAACTTTGACTGCCTTTGCTAACATTCATCTGTTTCTTCAAGTGTCTTTCCGTGCTCTTCTGAAGTCTGAACTTAATTACCAAATTGTCTACTTTATAATCCAGATGATTTATTCCTTTGTTGATTCCATTGGTGACTACTTGATATCTTGGCAGATCTTTATGCTGTCTGCTGTTTCTCCCATGAATATGCCGGCAGTATTACAAAATGTCAGAACCATCATCAAGGTGAGTATACATCATAATGGTCATATGGCTTGCTTTCTTCACTTTTCTTGTCAATATGCCTTCTACCATCTTCCAGCCAAATGGCTATGTGCTTTTTCGGGACTACGCCTTTGGAGATTTTGCACAGGTTAGTCCCTAAATCAGCTTTTCTAAATGTGTTACTAATTCATTTAGTTTTAAAATTATATCCTTATCTATGAGTTCTGATGAGATATCACTGGGCATCCCACCTCTACCTCTTAAAAAGTATCAATAATTTTTGGAAGATACTACTTTGTTACTTCATTGTATTTGACAAACAGATCTATTCGAAGAAGGAAACACCTTTTTGGGAGTTAATTTACTTTCCTTTTCTACCACGTGGCTACTTACATATTTAGTGTAACCTATGCGGCTTCAAACCTATACAAGAGTATGCTTTCCCAGATGATCACTAAATTAATGCAAAATATGACAACCACTGACATTATGTCAAGAATGATGTGAATATAGTGGGGTTCAGACACATGATTTGGGCTATCCCACAATGTTCACCTTCTCCAACCCCTCTAACAAGAGAAAAATAAATTTCCCCATACTCTTGAGGAAGTGAGAGTTAGTGATTTCTCCCTTGGGGTTTCAAATCTTTATAACACACTATATGCCCCTATAACGCCTCAATTTTTGTAGCCATGGCAGTAATCAATTGCCAAAAATTGGTGAAGTGTTAATTCACGGCCCAGATTATCCTGCAACAGTCACCCTCTCTGATCATAGAATAAATTAAGGGGAAGGATCCTCTAGGTAAGAGAGTATTGAGTTTTGTAATACTCATTTTGCATTTTTTTCACATACTTGATCACTGGACTCCTTGGGTACTCCATCTTCGAATGCCTTGAGAGCACAAGTATTCATTCTTTGGCACGCTAGCTAGGCCAACTACAATGTGGTGTTCCAATCCAATGGCCCTAACCTGGCATCATCATCCTATGTGACCTGCAGGCCAATTTGCTATTTTCAGTTTCTTCAAGTAGTTAATTTATCTGCTTTGCTACTTTTAAATATTTCTAATTTTGATTCTAGGAGGAGCATTTTACAGCTCTTACTGACATGATAATGTTCAGGTCAAACTTGCAAATAAAGGCCAGATGATTAGTGAGAATTTCTTTGTCAGAGGTGATGGCACTGTATGGGTTTTACTTCCATCTCATTCAATGGATTTGAGTATTTGTATTCATTTTTCAATCATAAATTTTCACAAAGATATGATGTCATGTTTTCAGTGTGCTTTTTACTTCTCTGAGGACAAACTTTCAGACTTGTTTGAAAGAAATGGTTTCAGAACTCTAGACATGAATGTGTACTGCAAGGAGATTGTAAACCGCTCTCAAAATGTTGTCATGGATCGGTATGGTAAAATATGTCCACTCACTTCTAAGGCTTTCCAAATTTGATTGCAAATTGAAAATTTCAGAACAACAATATGCAGTCTATGTACCTTGACATAACTGCCATACTTTCTTCCCGTTATGCTACCAAAGGTTGAGTGAATAATCTATTAACCCGTCATTTTTGTTCATTGTCAATTGGGCAGGTGGATTTGTGGAAGTCTAATTTTATTGAAATTAGTAATTGGGTTCATTAACTGGATAGGCAAACATGTCAAGTAATGGGTTATTTGAAAAGCACTCATGGACTCTGACAGGAATTTTTTGGTACAAAAGGGGAAATTAAGCAAGTGCATATTGAGATGAGGAAATGAATTGGATTTCTTCTCGTATATGCAAAGCTAAACCTTTGTGCTTGAATCTGTTCAGTGATAATTCCAGATTAGTTTGAGCATAAAAATATTTATGTGATTCCTTGTCTTTGTTGATATAGTTCTATTTTCACCAATACTGCAATTGCCCAGTTATTTCTCTCTCTCAAACAAGTTCATTGCTTTAAGTTTCATTACACAAGTTAAAGAGGATCCCTTTAGGCCTCAAATTGAAGTTGTCCTTTTAGTCTGTCTGCTATTATTGTGGTTTCATTGCTTGAATGCAGGAGATGGGTGAGGGCTACATTTTGCTGTGTTGAACAACCTGATTAACAACATGGTGCCACTCAACAACCATCTTCTGGTTTGGCCAAATCTTCCAGGTATGATGATGACCTCGAGCAGTTTCCGAGGCGATACTGACCAAGTGTAATAAGCTTTTGCCATTTCATTCAGAAAAGAGAGAAAAAAAAAACACTCTCGTTTATCACCATTTTTTATACTGATAGAGCCAGTATTCTGCTGTACAGAGTGAACTGGGCTATGGGTTCGAGACAATTTTGTAGAGCTTTATTCACCAATTCAAAGTTTGGAGCTTTCTTAATTTTTGTGATATATTCCATTTCATTCTGTTAACGTTGCCTTCGGTGGTTATGCTGATACAAATAGCAGGTCAGATCAGATAGCTTTGTTTGTTTAGCAATCATCAAATCCATCATGTTCATTTGAGGATCTGAGTACTTAAAAATGCTAAGTTCTACAATTTCAGATTATCTTTGTCGCCGAGCAAGTTGCTAATTTATGTATCTTTTAGTAACCTGTAATTTTTTTTTAAAATCAAAAGTGAGTCTACATTGTGTTTGAGAGAGAAAAAAAGTCCCTAAACGACGGAAATAAAGGAGAGAAAATTAACTTTGGTCATTAAACATTTGTGATTCCACGTGTACCATAATCTTTAGCATTAAATCTTAATAGTATATTTTGTAGGACGATTTATGCCTTTCATTTTGTTCTAAGTGTTCTTCCACAGATAAGAGAAGCACTCGATCGTACGGTGGCAAAAGGTTATTCTCTCACCTCAATGAGCCAACGGCTCGAACCGGCTCGGCTAAATCGAGTTTCTCGCTCTTCTCCGCCGCTGCTTCCCTATCGTCGCCTTCGACACGGAGTTCTCCGGGTTCCTCCGCTTCACCCCTCGCCATGCCTCCGAGCAGGAGAGGTTCTCCGACCTAAGTGCAACGTCGATAATCTACATAGTCCAGTTCGGCGTTGCCCACTGATCAATGCCTCGCGTTGCTTGGCAGATTAATTTCTCCGATTTCGACCCTGACGTGGATCCTTGTTCACCGGAGTCCATGCGCCTGTTGAAGAAGAGCGGCATCGACCTACTCAGCTCGCTGCGCCACTCTTCTCCGAGAGAAGTTGTTCGGCCACCATGACGGTCTGTTTGTGACATTCCACGGCTCCTCCTACGATGTGGGATACGTGATGAAGATGTTGAACAGCGGAAAGCCGCTGCCGGAGACACCGAGTGAGTTTGTAACGGCGGCGTGCAGCATTTTTCCGAGGAAAACTTTATTATATCAAGTATATGGCGCGGTTCTGCCGTAGCTGGCGGAGAGCTCGGCCTGGCGAAGCTTGCGTGTCTACTAAACGTGGAGGCCAGTGGAGTGGCTCACCTGGCGGGATTCGACAGCTTAGTCTTCGGATTGAGCTTCCACAAGATGCGCGAGACGTGGGCGATGGGGAGGAGCCGGACTCCATGATCCTTTACGGTCTTCTGCAAAATACTTGCCGATGAATTAAGAATTCTTCCATTTTCAATCCACTTCGGCTCCTGTCGACTTCGCCGAGGAGGTTCATGATACTACCGCCGCTGATGCGTCCACCTTGTGTTTTCCCGTATCGATACCTCGGCAGCGGTGGGTGGTCATGGTGGAATTCCTCTTCCGCCGTCGGCGACACCGTAGGTTGTTATGGTGCTTCTCACTATTTTTTTTTAGGCAAAAATAAAAAAGGCACCTTTATATCTTTTTAGTCTAAATATATACTCTATTTCAATCCAAGTACATTAGATTGGCAGTAGCTTTCACTGATGAATGATGTTGCAAAGTCCACTGTTGAATTATTACAAAATCCTATTGTTCTAAAACCACCACAATTTACATGCCCAATTTATTGTACCTTCCATAAGATCCTTGTGGAGTGGACAAAAATGTTTTCTTTTCATCTTTCCTTAACGTTAATTTTGTCGAAATAGCAAGTTCTTAGGTGACCAACTATTGCAGCTAAGAGGACAAAGAATGATGTGCAGCTAGAACTACTACAGAACCTCAGCAATCTCCCAGCTCTGCCTCGGAGCAACTTGTTTGTGCAAAGGAGTGTACAGCTGCAACTCAAAGCAAATAAGAAATTTCAGGTTCCTTTACTGGAACGTACAAGACAATAAGGTTGAGTTTACAGACAGCCGACCTCCATTTTTGCAAGCAACTCATTTGCATTTGTAGCAGAAATAACAATGTGCCTGCAGGCCGGCTTAATAAAACCTTCATGCACACCTTTGTCGAATAGTTCGAGTAAGGAATTATAGTAGCCATCGACATTTAATAAACCAATCTGTGCAAGAAAAGAAAAGGCTTAAATTATAGTCAGATTAGCAGAAAAATTGTAGGATTTTAGTGCGAAAGACGCGCTCACTGGTTTATCATGTATTCCGAGTTGTGACCATGTTATCATCTCCATGACCTCTTCCATTGTTCCATATCCTCCTGCAAAAGAAGCGGGCAAAGGTTTGATCATCACTAGGGAACAGGAAAGCTTTGCATGAACAATATTATTAACATTTACCAGGAAGTGCTATGAATGCATCAGCTTGTTCAGCCATTACAGCTTTCCTCTCATGCATATCAGAAACGACCTTTACTTCACCCACAGTTTCTCCAGAAATCTAAATGAAAAAAGCAGAAAAGAAAATATCATAAATTTTCATTTCTTTCATGAGATGCAAGTAGGTGTCAATTTAGCATAACTTTCCTTGCCACAAATACCACGAGTTGCCAGAAAATTGATGATAAAAACTTATACTGAAGCATTTCTCAGTATATATAACTGATTAGCAATCTAAGTAGAAGTACACACAGAGGCACATATACTCAAACCAGAAGAACTACATGGCTTAAGAGGATACAACTACTGCTGAGAAGCCTTTTGATTAAGCTTATGATCCAAAATACATGGAAAACTTTCTTCAAAAACTTATTAGAAGAAACATTTTCTACTCGTACAGACATCGACATGTTGAAATCTGAAAGCATCTCTTAAAGGGGTAGAGTGGTGTCTATATATATATATATAGTCGCCACCATTCAAATAAAGAGACTCCGGCCGCTCCTAACTCTTACTCCCTTGTTACTTGCCATGATCGATTCTGAAAGAAAGCACTCTCAATCACATCACTACTATGGAACTTCTTGGCTAGTCTCCCCTGCAGCATCGAGTGAATCTGAAGAGGTATGGATAGTGAACGTTCTTGTATCTCGTTTTTAAGATGATAGAGCAAAGAAGGCGAAGCTAATTCAAAGGAAGATTCCTTAGTTGTGTCTACCCAAACAAACAAAATAGCCAAGCAGGGAGTTGGAAAATGTAAAATTATACACCTACTGAGACGAAAGCCAAAGGTGAGGATTGAACTGAAATTTAAAATCTAAGATTAACATCTTGATAAAGTGAAACAACAAAGCTAGCTTGGAAAAAAAAGGTACCCCCACATCCTCATTTAGCAAACAAACAACACAGCATAAAATGAAACATAGAGCATTAAAAACAAACGACAAAGCTTGGAAAAAGAATATAGTCCATACCTCAATGGGAACAAGAGCTTTAGGAATTACCCTGCATGTCTCAAACAATAACATGAGCAGAGAACTTGTATGAAATGTATATAAAAGAGAAGAAAGCAACATGAAACATGAAGTTTATTACCCAAGAACATGGCATCCTCCATCATAAACTGCCTGCGATATCATACCCATTAATCCCACACTCCCACCACCATAAATTAAACTGATTCGTCTATTCACCTGCAACACACACAAAAGAATAAAACGAGGAAAATAATTTATCATTTTGGTTTGAGATCACTTCAAGAAGAATTCAACAAGTATGGAAGCAATTCGACTCGTAAAATTTGAATCCTTTTCGCAAAAGGAAATCATGAATCCTCAAAATTTTGATATTTGACGTCGCTGCATAAAAATCGAAACTTTGAGGGAGAGGAAGGATCGAGGAGGGCGTACCATTTCGCGGCCCAGATCGAAAGCTGCATCGCTGAAGACAGTCCGGTTGCCGGAGTTACTTCCGCAGAAGACGCAAATCCGCTTGAACTTGCTCCGAGTCTCGTCGCCCATCTCTCTCGTCTCCGATCTCACGAAGCCGGACACAGAGAGGTGGAAAAGAGAGAAAGAGACGGAGGGAGAGAAGAAGCAAACCCCAAATCGGCCTTTACCTTCTTTCTTTGAACGAACAACTACCCAGTCCCAGGAATCCTATCGTCCGTTGCTTGCGCCATCCACGGCTCGTTTCCATTTTGTTTACTATCTCTTGCTGCCCTCGCTATCAAATGCAGGTAAAGACGACAAAGCCGTGAAACGGAACACCACCGAGAAGGCAAAAAGCTCTCCTTTTTGCAAACTCTAATTTGTACCTTTTTCCTCGATCGCCCACTCACTGTGGTGGAAAGAACCCTGATCCCGTTCCTCTTAAAGCCCTAAAAAAAACCTCCCATGCGCCGCCGCCGCCGCCGTGGGATGTTCGCGATGGACAGTGCTCAGAGTCAGATCAGCGCGCACCACACGTTCGATCAAACAACTCATTCAAAGTACTAGTTGTTGGCCTATTTCATAGTATATACTGTTCTTTAGATTAAAAAAATAATAATAATAAAATCTATCATCTTAACGGCCTCGTCAAAAAAAAAACCGCAGTTGATCACAAAGCAGGTGTTATCCGACTTCGTCAAAATTTAAACTCTTATCCTCTTCTACAACTTGCTCTATCATAATCAACTTAGTTATGCCCCGGAAGTTCATAGGATATACTTAATTCATGTGTCATCATAGTTGATTGACAATTGTAATATTTTCTTCTGATAAATATTTTTATTTCATTTAATTTTCAAATTGCATCTACAATCAAGTGAGCTTAGGCCTCGTGATTCTATTGAGTCAATTGAGTTGACTATATAATTCAATTAAATTTAACTTAACGGAGACTAAGGCAATTTGATTTTGAGTTTTAATAATGCAATTTAGTTTAGGTTTTTAAGCGTGCAATTTAATTTAGATTTTCAATGATACCCTTGTAAATCAAGTTTGCTATTTATTTTTAAATTTGCTGTTATTTTTGTGAAAATAAATCCTTCAAGTGGTTTAGTGAATATATCAATTTTATGTTCATTCACAAGTTCCCTTTAAAAAATAGATTACAAACTCTTATAAAATGAAAGTTCATTGGAGTTCAATTTAAGTAAGAGTAACCACCCACAAGCTGATAGGCCAACCTCGACCCCTTCCAGCGCAACGAGGTCATGCGCAATATGTTGGAATACAATCAAAGTTCTACATTAATATGACACATTGCTCAATATTGGATGTGGGTCAAAGTCCAAAAATAAAATCATGAGGACATTGACTCAAATAGATAAAATGAAAGTTATTGAAGAGTTCATTCAAGTAATAATTTGGTCAAGGTAAAACGACCAGCACAAGTTCCTCAACGCTCACAGCTGCCTCTTCGGCGTCAGCAACATCATCAAGATCATCGCCAACCTCGACCCCTTCCAGCGCAACGAGGCCATGCGCACCATCATCTTCCAGTCCGACATGCGCGCCCCAGGACCCCGTCGGCGGCTGCCACCAGCTCATCCAGGACCTCGAGAGCCAGATCAAGCACCTCCTCGCCGAGCTGCAACTCGTCCACCGCCAGCTCTCCATCTGCAGCGCCGCCGCCGCCGCCCAGACTTCCGATCTCGACGTCGTCGGCCCCGGCTCGTTGCTCCCAGTAGCCGCCGCCCAAGACGTCGTCCTCGACCCCGATGCGGCCGTCAACATCTACGAAGCCAATCTCTACTCTGCTTCCATTAACAACAACCTGAGCCAACAGCAACACGAGCAGCAACAATTCTACAACAATAACTACTTCTGCTTCGACAATGTCGACGTCGATAATCACAATAACGGCAATTGCGTCGGCGTCCACAGTAACGCCTGTGATCATAATCTGCTGAGCACTCTCCAAACACCAGCAGCTGCATCACCAATATAATGCGTGGTCGGAGATGAAGAAGAAGTGAAGCCATGCATTGGTGGACATATTCGAGGTCAGAACGTCGATTTCGGCGGACGACAATAGAGATTCATCTGGGAACAATGTTGCTTCCACTTCCAGTGATCAGATCAATGGATCTGATCTCCATGGACTCAGGCACCTACACAATCTAATTCATTCCTTTAGTTTTTGTCATTTATCGCCTTTAACAAAAATTGTTTGTTTTTTGAGATTGATATGAAGAATAGCTAGCTTACAGAGAATAGTTCCATGGATGCAATAGCTTCTTGCAAGAGCTGGTTTTTGTTTTCATTATATTTTATTTTTAAAATTTTAACCTAAACATCTGTCATCTAATTGCTTATTTGTGATCAATGGTACTGACTGAAAACATCTATTTCGTGCCCACTTATCAAGCTTGGAGCTAAAAGAGGAGGTGTTAAATCAAGTGGCACAGGAGCATGATCTGAAGGGTGCTGCATCTTTGTTTACACTAACGAACTATAGTTCTTCAGTTCTATGGTCAGTTCTCTTTCGTCTCGAGTTTTTCAAAACAAAGAAGACAAGCTGCTCGAAGGTGCCATATTGCAAGTCTTTGCAAGTTATTCAATTACAAGATTGAATCTTGAGCTCGATTTCCTTCATCACATATGGCAATTCAGTCCAACATATCAAAAATGAGAAGGATTATTTGGTGGTGTTCTTTTTGTTCTAATTGAGAGACAATCAACTAAGAAAATTCCAATCGATTAGAATGAAAAAAATTTATATAATTGACCGAAATATAATCCGAGAAAGGAGTAAGAATATTATTGTTTAGAAAATTCTCGGTAAGTTCGTATATTGGTAACAAAAGTGAAATATGAGTGGCGCCCAGAATCACTGAAAATGAAAAGGAAAATTGAGAGACAATGAACATCTAAGACCAATTCACGTATATTTCATCGAGTGCCGAGGAGAAACAAGGTGCCCGTGCTTTATTTGATACTTTGCTCATGAAAATTTGACGGAATATTTAAACTTCTACCGTTTTTTCATTTCTTCCCAAGAAAAAGAGACCCCAGAGCTTGAGATCGAACAAATAACGCTATAAAGGTTAACAGAAAAATTCCATGCAGAACTTGATTCCCCACAACATTTTTTATGCTGTTTCTTTGCACAGTAGTACTTATCTGAATGCAGCCACAAAACGGTGATTCTTTTAAATGGTTGGATCGTGATGCAGTAACCAAAATTTCATGTGTAAGCCCAAAATAAGTCAGAAAGCAACACAAGGTCGGATTGACCATCACTTTGCTGGTAGGTTTCTTGGCATGGGTACATCGCCTGCAGTCATATACTCTTTATTCTGAAAGGCAAGGAATGGGGGAGTTGCTACTTTGGTTTGGGTGCTTCACTTTCTTGTTTGGCTCCTGAGATAGCTGCTGTTGCGGCAGCGGATACAGCAGCTGCGGCGGCACCTACTTTTACACCACCAGCAGCCTTCATGATGGTACCAACTTTTGCAAAACAGCAATTCCACCTGCTAGGAGTGCTCTCAAAGCAACTGTTGGTTTCAGTTCCATACCTACGATGAGTTGTCATAAAAAATTGAAACTAACAGGAAAGAAAAAGAAAAAGAAATGTACAAGTTGGTTTCTGATAGTTGAAACAATTCTGTAGGACAAAGTTACAGCTATCGGATATAACTTCTTTTCACCTGCTGCTGTTTATCAAATATCTATTAACACAGAAAATGTTTCGCAAAGAATACAAGTAACATGGCTTAGCCAAACAAAACGGAAGGAAGTATCAATATGTTCACAACATTTTGCCCCAGCCCAATGCTAGGGTATTGAAATTCTGGATCACCAAGTGACAATGCTATAAGTGTGAGATTTCAACAATAAGCGGTATATACCGACTATTTGAGGACAGGTATATTATGTCTAAATTTTTGTCTGGCATGTTGATATATAGTAGCATTAAGCAGAATATCCAGATCCTGCTTTTGTCATGGAAAAGTTTTGGCCACCACGCTTATTATATTTGAACAGATAGATCCTCTCATGTGAGATTGTCTACGTGATAATTATTTATGTACTTATTTTTACATTGGAAATCTAGCAAACACTTGTAGCTCTGCTGTTATCACCAACTAAAAGTATCTTCAGAGACATGGCCACATTTTGTTGCTTTCTTATGTTTTACAAAAAAATAAAAATAAAATAGATTCTAATCTGCAACTAGGCCTAAAAATCATCGAGAAAAAAATTGGTAGAATATCTACTGAGAAAAACAAAAGTTAGTGAGCAGAAGAAAATTTCCAGATGTCAATCAAGGAGAACCAGGTTTTCACAAACCAAAAAGAGAACCAAGCAGGGAACTACCAAAAAAAGGCAATATTGAATAAGAGCAGCAGAGTGGAGTATAAGATTAAGGGGAGGTTTACTTTGATCAAAAACCAAGATGGGTAAGGAGAAAGGCAGGAAAAGTAACAGAATATTGCACATGGATCTTGGACCATTACATACAATATCGTGTTATTTTCCCTCCTCTTCTCCTTCCCCCTCCCAGCTTTCCATCCAAGTGAACCCGCCCTAAGATTTTCTAATTTTTTAAAATATCTTGAGTCTCATAAATTTATACATGCTATTTATAGCAAGCTTTCTGAGATTATATCAAAAGTGCTTACCAAGTGACAACAGCTTAAAAAATGCTTCAATGTCCAGCATTGCACATCACCAAAAGTCAGGTGGCAATGGTTAATACTAAAATATGATTTAGTAATAATTATTTAAGTTATTTCTAATAATTAAATATGATTTTAAAAAAACAATGACTTCATAAGCATATGCATACCACAAATGAATTGTGCTACCTATAATACTAAAACTCTTCATCTATATTCATACTTGTGTCTGGACCTCACACTCTACCACTAACCCCCTGAGTCAACACAAAACACTTCCTTTATATTGATGTGTACTAACACCTAATCCTTCAGTTCTTACATCCTAAGTCCACGACAATTTGATTAAATCAGTTAACCACACAAAAAACTATTCTATGAATTACCTAGGTTAGTTAATATATGCATTCTTATCTGTTATATAATTTCTGTGATAGAGAATGCTTAAATTTCTTAGGATAATTGAATTAATATGTTTATAATAAATGGATTTTTTTATATTAATCACTTTATTTGATATATTATATGGTAGCAAGAAGCTGAAGGTAGGAAGTGAAAGAGTGATTGTAGGCTTTTGGGATAAGTTCCTCCAAGGCATTTGACTCCTCAGGATAGGAGAGGTGATGAAAAAAAATGCTAACATGAAGCACTGAGGGGCTGACCTAGGAATTTTAGTAGTGGTTAAGACAAGAAGCAATGAAGAAGTTGAAGAAATCCAAACCTCCCTCTTTATGCTGATGCTTGAAGGACAAGCAGTAGCAGATGGTTCGGGGAACATTATGGTTTCCGGGTTCAAACCAATGTTCATAGCTCCTTAAGAATAAGAGAGGAGTGAAGAAGTGTTTCTTCACATAAAAATGGAAATCTCCAACAACTAGTTTAGTTTATGAAGCAGCTGATACATGGGAAGTCTCTAATAAGATTTGATCTACCTAATCAAGTGCAGAGATATTTTCAAAGTCTCCATATATCCTCTGATTAAATACCCAATGGCAACCATAACTATTAATTTTAATAGCTTAAAGGGATGTAAACTTTCATATTTGACACATGATCACATACATTATGTCAATATAATTAATTCCACCTTTTTAAATATATACCACATGCATCATGCAGCAGTCCAACTACACAAAGTACTTTTCTTGATTTCTTGATAATAGTTGTGCACTATAAGTGCCCATCTTGAGCCAATACCAATCAAGACCGACTAGGTATTCCACTTGGAGTCTCAATAACCTCCAGCATTCACTATATAGCAAGTAAGCTCCCGATATAAAAAGCTGGAATACATGAATTGCTGGAAATATCATAAAAAGATACATGTTAAACTAAATAATACCAGACGTTACCAGAAGGTTCAGAACCAAGAAATAACATCTTCCTTCTAGGGTACTCCGTTCTGTATCAATCAGAATAAGGTTTAACTTGGAAACTAACAGAAATTTCAACGCGTTAAGACATAACAGGCCTCCATATCACCGAACAATCTCAGATTTTCCCCCTTTTATTTTGATTCCACTAAGTACACCGGTTCTCGAGATCATTAGTTCCAAATCTCAAAAAGAAATATGTAAAACCCTAGCCCCGGAGCCCAAATCGAAGAGAAACGATAGGAAAAAAAGGAATACAGTACCCAAGATCCGGTGAAACAAGCCTTAACCATACCTAGTGGAAGAAACACGCGATCGATTCAGTAGCCGTCGACGACCGAGACGAAGAAGGTGACCGGCAATGCGAGGAAATGAGAAATCTGGTGGATTTATTTATTTACTAATTACTACGGCATTTCAGCTTCCTTTCTCGCCCACGGTTCGTGTATACACACGTGTGGGTAAGGAATATTAATATTATTTAAAATTTATTTTGTCATAAAGAAATATATTTTGTATTTACTTATTCATATGATAAGCTCCTTATTGATATAAAAATTAGTCCTGTGAAAACATATTTCTCAATATTGTTTGTTGAAGCTCTTTTGCCGTTCCCATCAAAAATATTTTTTTTAAGGTAGTAGATGCAGAAAATTCTCGTCAATATGCTATTTTTAAAAAAATCAATTTATATTATATTTATTATATATAATCTTATTCTATATTATAAAAAATATTTTTAAAATTAAGAAGACGCTACGCCGCTGCGTCATTACTCGTAGCCGTAATAACTATTTTATAATACTTTAAATAGATTAAATTAATTTATTTTAACACATTGTAATAATTACACTATAATCGTTACGATACAACATTGAAATAAAAATATTTTCAAAATGAGATACCTAATTTGGGCAAGGTAAAGACCACACTCCACCCACTTCCTTCTGGTTGAAAACAAGCTCAATTAGCATTCAAACAACCTCTACTGAATTTGATCTAAAATCGAAAGCAAATCAATTTAGTTGACAAAAAACGAGTAAAAGTGAGTGCAAGGGTGAACAAGTTAAAATCGAGCATTTTCAATGAAGAAACAACTAATCATTTATTTACAAATTGTATATTTACTAAAGCAGGATAGTCTCTACTGTAGAGCCTGATCAGGCAAGGACTAGGAACAGATGGATGTCCAAGTAAAAATTCCTCTATCAACACTGCAACACAGGCAAACTATGGACTATATGGATCCAAAGAAACAATTTTACCTTTAGAGATCAAGGTTGGCAAAATCCAAAAATTCAAACATGGCTGAACATGTGCACCAGCCGAACTAGCAGATTGAAGGGTAGAAGACTTGAGCAACCAATTCATTACACGAGGACGATAGGCAGAGGGGCAACTCTTTGATATAGCCTCGTACTTAAAATTTTTGTGGTTTCATGTATCCCTGTAATGCTGAGTTAAGACACGGCTAAAAGCCCCAAATAGTGCACACTAGCCAATCTTATCTGCTTTGGATTAGAAGGTAAGCCGCCTTCTTTTTCTCTACTATCCAATTATATGCATATGATCAGAGTAGAAGGATCTCCTACCTCATCCTTTAGTTTTCAACAAAAGAAAAGGAAAAGAAAAACCAAACTCACTTTTAAAAGTAGATCGGATCAGGCTTTCGCAGCGATAATTTTACATCATACATGTGTTCTTTCTTAATTGAAGAGTGATTAAAGATGAAAGTAGCACTCACCATCCAGTGGCACAATCGATACATCTTGAGACCCTGGAATTGGAAGAAATCTACCAAATGACTTAGTATGGTCTAAATCTACGCCCACGTCCACTCTCATTGTTCTTAACTCCACTTGAGCTGCCACCATATTTTCCCCCATGCTGCTGCCTAGACACAGGCGCTCCAGGCTGTTGCCTGAGAGATATTTGAAGAATGCATTTGGGATTTAACAATCTTATTGACTAAACAAAATAAAAATAATAATAAAAAAAAACAAAATTCTTTGTTTAGCAATGCAGTGGGCAAATAAATCACAGGCCAAGCCATTTCAGAAGAACATTTATCTGCTAAAAGAATCATTTGCTCACTTACAATACATATCCAAGTCGTCCATCAGGTAAGAGCATTGGCACCATTGCCATGCCAGCAGGACCCTGTCCCCTTCCATACGCCATAGACTGCAATATAGTTGAAAAGAGATGTGCATAATCCAATTAACAGAAATATGATCAAAAGACAAGGCACATGATGTGGTAAAACAATGAGTCTTTCCACATTTTCCTTCGAAATAGAAGTATGTTGTACTCTGTACCTGCCCAAACCCTGAAGGTAGAGAACCATAAGCACCTCCCAGCACACCATACCCCATCTGAGATGGATAATTTGACAACAAAGCAGCTTGTTGAGCACTTGATCCTGCTTCAACTTTTTTATCTGCTGGAGGCTTTGCTAATGAACAGTCAAGAACATCACCTATTGCCGATACAAGAAATGTTATCATGATCGGATAGGAAGATATAGATTAGATGAACAAAAAAAGACTTATCGTTCTAATTCAAAGTCAGAAAAACTATAGCTTCAAATGTGCAGAATATAAAGAAAATGGCATAAAGAATCACCATCAATTTCATATTTCTCTGTGCTCTTGAGTGCCTTCATTGCCATGGAGCGCTCTTTAAAATGCACAAAGCCAAACCTCTTCTCATGTCCAGCTTTTGCTGGAGGCAGAACGACCTTTGTTATTTCACCATGCTGTTCGAATAACTTTTTCAACTGCTCTTCTGTCACGTCTTTGGGTAAATTTTTCACATAAATAGACTTTACCTGAAAATGTTACGTGCAAAAAACAAAGAATGTAACAGAGAAAACAAATGGGGGAAAAAATCTAAGCAGAAACAATTATAACCTGTGAACTAGAAGGTGAATCCCCACTCCTAGGATCAGCCCAGCTTACTGTTGGAACATTTGAATCTAATTTGAAATTTGCCAATGACATCTTTTTTCTGGAATACTCGGCACATGCATGGTTATAATACTCAATGAATGCATAACCTCGGTTACGGGAAGAGTTTTGTGGATCCTGAGAAAGTGAAGAAAGAAATGAAAAACTAAGTGTATTGATCCAAAAAAGCAGAAGATGACAAAATGTAATACAAAACATTGAAATTTAAAGATTTAACACTATGCAATACGTGGGAATCTCAAACAGTAGCATAAATTATATAGAAATAAAGTTCTTATGCATAAACCTTGATCAAATCCACTTTATTAACTCCAGGACCAATTGTGGTCACAACTCTTTTCAGATCATCCTCCATCCAGTTTCGAGGAATATTACCAATGAACAACCGATGCTTAGCTTGAGACATTGAACATTTTGCCTTTTTTCCCTGAAATAGGTTACAACAAATCGAGTAAAATTTGTCAAAATTACTGTGAGAATCAGATTGGCAAACAAATTTCTTGTATGGATTTTAAACTGTCTTTGTTCCTTTTGAACAGATTCAACAAGCAAAGGAAACAACACACATTATGTTATGGATGGCACAAAAGATTTTTCTTTTTTTTTTACACTAGAAAATATTTTCAGCAAATTTCAAAACTTTCTGCAAGCTCCAGCTAACAAAAAATCTGTTATATGATTTGAAAATTTACAGAAAAGTATGACAAATTAAAAAAAAAAAAGGTGAAGAAAATAACAGTATGAAATTGTAACGAGGACAAGGACCAAATCATGACATGAGCTATTTATACTGAATCCAGCAGTAATCAACATGAGCATGACAACAACAGATGATATATCCTTTTTGCAAACTTCTTATTCAGTGGGATAGAAGTAATAATATAAAAATGACATTTACCTTAAAATCAGTGTTATTTAGTTCTTCAATAGCTTTAGTAGCCAACTCTTTTGTTTTATAAGTAACAAAAGCATAGCCTTTATTCTCCGATGAATCCTTGCCTTTCATCATCCTAACCTGCCATTTGTCAGATATTATACAAAAGGGAATTGTAGAAACAACAGAATGGGACAGGAAAGGGAAAAAAACAACTTACCTCAGTCACCTCTCCAACAGACTCACAAAAGCTTCTCAATTCAACTTCTGAAGCATCATAAGGTATAGATCCAACATAAATTTCTGATCCATGCGGAGGAAGTGCAAGGAGCTCTGCTTGCTCCTTGCTTTGATGGTTTTCAGTGCTGCTGTATTTATCACCAGTGTTGCTTCCATTGACAGGTACAGTTTCTTCTTCCTCCTCTTCCAGCTCCTCGACCTCCTCTATGACTTCCTCTTCCTCTTCTACCTCTTCTTCTACTTCTTCATACTCGATCTCATATTCCATCTCATTGGGGTCATCAGGGACAAGTTCTTCAGGCTCAACTGCCTTTGCTGCCTCAGTTGAATTAGCAGCTGCAGTAGTTGATCTTGTCCTTGGCATCTTAGATATCTAGAAGAAGCTTGCAAGGTAACTGTGGATGAAAGACAGAAGCCAAATGCATTTGCATGGGGAATCAAAGAGAGAATGTAGAAAGGAAAACAGAAAGGCCAACAGGGGAGGCAGACTGAGAATCTCAATTCAGTAGGAGCCATGGCACTCAAGGAAATTCAAAGTCAAAGTACATACACGTGGATGATTATAATATCAGTAGATAGAAAGAGAAAGTGTCTCAAATGATAGCCAAGAAGGTAATGTTCAGAAGGTACAACATAAACAAATGTGCAAATAAGATATATAGCAGAAGTTCAATATAACCTTTCTGGTCATGTCATAATTCTTTTTCCCAATTCATAGGATTTAGAAGAGTGGAGAAAGGGAGCAAAAAAGTAGCAAATAATCATGCAAGACTAGTTAGAGAATAGGTGCTGCAACCATGTTTCCTCATAGCTTATAAGCACAACACCTGATATGAATCCAACAATAGTACTTTAACTTGGTTTATATTGCAGGATTACTAAAGAGAAACTTAGAGCAAGTGATAAAAATCAGACGCATTAACTTCTATAAAGTTTTTAAACCTTCAAATTGCATCAAAGTAATCCATGAATATAAATTAAAGCTTAAAATCATTGCAAACAAAAAATGTCCACAGAGCATTAAACAAGACAAGAGGACCAAGGGCAGAAGAATGATTGTCAGATGTTGTTACTATACAGAACTTGACACGCTTACCGCAACCATTAGTTCATCAACCCAGTGAGTCAATTTTCTCATTGAATCAAGTTATTATGACTAGTATCATAGTGAATTTAGTGCAAAAGGTGAGTATCCCATGGAGATCATATATAAAATAGAACTATGAGATTAACAAAGCTCATTGTACTGAGACACCAATGGTTTAGGCCTCTCATACTAACATACAAGTAGAAACGAACCTAGGTTATCAGTTGGACTTTGAGACTTCATCATGGGAAGAGTAAGTTAACTGATTGAATTTGATGGCCTTACAAGTTGCTACTACTGAAGTAAACTTAAGCACTCCTTATTATGAGATCCAAGCATACACTTACAAGAAGTGTGTCTCAGTGATAGAAAGGTACGCGAGCAAACACTAAAATCAACTGCTTTCTCCACCCAACCCTGGAATAGCAAACCTGACATTAGCTGCTCCCTTGATCTCAACCTTGCCTAAAGCGTCCATGGCCCATAAAACTCGATATTTTCAATCCCAAAGCATCGAAAATAACGAAAATGGCTGCCAACACAGAGCAACTACATATGCTAACAAAAATCTCAAGAAAACATAAAGATCAATATTTTCCCTGCCCAAATCTAAAACAGAAACCCTAAAAACATAAGATCCAAGATCTTTCTTCGCAACAAGCACGACGAAAAGAACCACGATCCACAAGAGCATACGACTCCGCAAAGACAGATTGTTTATGTGTTGGAAGCCAAAAACATCAAAGCTACCAGGAAATGAGGTCACCAAAGGGGGAAAACCCGACATGGTTGGAGCAAGAGAAGCCGAGACAACATGAACAAAGATTCGAAAGGCCACATGAATGAAACCAATAGCTCACCAGAGAAGCAATCAGTCGCGGGGATCCGCCGAATCAGAGGAAACAAGTCGCTGTGGGAGATTGGAAACTCTCGCGGAAAGGAAAATTAAAGGGGGAACTTTTTCTCCTCTATAAAACTACAATTTGCGAAATATCGTCATTTATGCGGACGTCACATATCGGACGAGCATGCGGTCGCAGTCTCCTTGTCCTTTTGCGCCAAAAGCCAAAAAGGTCCCTTGTTTTTTATTATTTTTTAAACACCCCACCAAAATACCCTCATCGATCACCGGCCAAAACCTTGTCAACAACCGCTGAAGTCAATCGAACTCCATTAAAGTGACCTTCAATTAAATTCAATAAATAAAATTCAACTAAGAAATTTTCATGATAATCAGTTCTTCTACAAAACCTTCCCTCTCATATTACACAAACTTACACAATTCTGAACAGAGCATATACGCTAATCTGCAAGCCTTCGTCTTCTTCTTCTATTAATGGGTATATTACAGGGAAGAATGCTGAGAATAACTGGAGGTAAATATTTGCTGGCCAGGAGAGAGCAGTGCCTTCGGATCGTACCTCATTTTTCTATCCACGAACAGACTCCATTTTGCTCCGAAATGCTTCATCCAATCCGATGTGCTTGTGTAATGAGGCAAGTACTGCTTGTAGTTTATGCCGGCCTCGTCGCAGAAATCTAATATCTCCTTGTTTTGCTGCTCCAGGTTCTTCTGATCATCATCACCGGAGCCCGATCGTAAAATCCCGATCGAGTAGAACACTTGTTCATCAGGAATCACAGCTGAAGTCCTCTGGTTCCACTTGCCTCTGTTTGTGGCATAAATTAGCATCGGGCCGACAGAGTTGTTGTTGCTGCTGTGCTGAAGGATCCTCTTGAAAACCCCTTGATCAAAGTCTGCAATCCTCGACCTGGGCACCAAAACGTTGAGCCATGGATGGGGGACATCCCACAAACCCCTTGACTGGAGCTTCACCTCTCCTTCTCTCACTCTGTTAAGGAAGCTCACGTAGGCGACATCAGTCTTGAACTGGAATCCTGGTTCGAACCTCAAGTCTCCAAGCAACAGCTTCATCTCCTAGAGAAGTACAAATAAATCCTGAGCGTGGTCAATGGATAAACAAAATGAGAATAGCAGTTGAATTACCTCGTCAATGGAGTTTGCTGTTGCGTGGTCATAATATATATATTTGGCCACTTCTAAGCAGTAAACTGCACCATGCTCATCCGATAGCTCTTTGATCCTCTTAATGTCTTCTTCCAGATAAAAGGAAGATCACCAGTTGTTTGTAAGACTATTTGCCATTATAACTGAGCCTTCCACATAATTAAACCCTTCGACTGCAGATATTAATCTCTCCTGATCATGGCTGAAGGCTTTGAAATCTGTGTAAATGAGTCGAACCCACCTCACCTGCACAAAACTCATATTTGTATAAATTAATGATTAAATAGTGATGATCTCAGAGAGTAATCATTTGTTCTTAATACCATTTGTGGAGCAGGCTCGAGGGCAATGCGAGCTCTAGTGATGATGCCGAACTGGCCAAGACCTCCGAGAACTGCCAAGAACAGGTCTGCTTCCTTCTGTTCCGAGCACGTCACTATCTCTCCCTTTCCGGTGACGACGTCGAGCTCATGCACGTTGGAGATCTGCGGGCCGTGGAGGAAGGACTGGCCGCTAATGCCGGCGTTAGACAGCGTGCCGCCGACGGTGAGGTACAAGTAGTCGGTCCACGACCGCGGCGCCAGCCCATGCTTCAGCGTCTCCCGGAGCACGTCCGCCCACAGCTGCTCTCCTCCCGCGTCCACGTAGCACTCGCCCTGATCCCCGCCCGGACACGTCACCTTTATCCGGTCCCTTCCCTTCCTCAGGGCCGCCATCTCCACCACCACGCCGCCGCGCGCGAGGGCCTGGCCGCGGACGGAGTGGCCGCGGCCGCGCGCGGCGATGTGGAACGGCCGGGCCGCGGCGTGCGAGAACTTAACCAACTCGGCGACGTCGCGCTCCGACGCGGGGTGCATGACTGCTGCCGGCGCCGCCCGGGCGAGCATGCCGAAGTCACCCGACGCCCGGTCGAGCTCCGCTGGGTCAAAGCTAATTACGGAACTGTCTGCGAAGCGGAGGGAATGGAGCCGCTCCTGGAGCGACGGAACCGGCTTGTGGTGGCCGACGATCGAGAGCAGGCTCCCGACCAAGAACACGACCACCACAGGCACAGAGGAGGAGGAGGAGGAAACAGAGCACAGCACTGCCATGTCGCAGCTGCCTGAAGACGACGACTACTGCAGAGACGATGAGGAGGATCGGATATTTAAAGGGAGAGATCTCCAAGAATCTCCGCGACTGGAATAAACAAACCATGGCAGCCGACCAGGGATTTGATTGGAGTAGGAAGAAATTAGGAAGCAGTGAAGGCGAAGCGATCGATTTAATCGTATTAATAAACAATAACGAAGACGATCGGAGTAGTGAGTGGATATTCCGGCCGGGAGAATCAAGGTAGAAAACATATATAGCAGCGAAACTAGATCGAGCGGATCAATTTGGAAGATCGAGTGAATCAATTTGTTGCAAAATTGATGAGTTTGGTGGACTGATGAAGAACTGCAATCTAGGATCGTTAAGTTTGGTGTATCTAGATAAATAATTTGGGCTGGATCATTATTATAAGCTGGAGATCACGAGTCACGTACCCTTGTGTTGTTTTTCTAGACTGAGCTCAATTTTAAACAGATTGACCAAATGAGCATACAGAAATTATTCAAACTGGAATTATATTATTTTCTCAGGCATTTCTCCGAATTGATTAATTATTTTACAACTTCATTATTCATATCCGAAACAAACGGGTGGTGCATGGCACGTTGGTGTTGTCGATGCCACTTAGTTCATGCAATAATACGATTACGCATATTGCATTTACGAGTTCTGTTTTTCCTGCGTGCCACCGGTTTTGACTTGGGGAGATAAATTGTCAACCAAGGTGGCATTCATGTTTTTAATTGGGGGAATGCAGTTGAATTGAACTCATCGTGTTGACAATTTTAATTTTTGAAGAAAAATAATGGTGGACTTGTGGTGGCCGGTCAAATATAAAATAGGATTTGTAATAATTTAATTTGCCACCCATGGGTTTGTCAAAGGCTCCAGCTTGGTGTTGATCATCACGTTGAGTGGACGTTGCTCCATGTGGACAAAATCCTCAAGGATTTGGACATGTGCCGGTGCCGCCAAGTCAAACCCTAGTAAATTTAGATTCACAGTATCTTTCAGGGCAAAGTATCTTGTCGGCACAGCCGCCCCCATGAGCAAACCCCAATTTTCAAAAAATAATAATAATAAAATTCTTAACTTATAAATTTTTCATATTTTGATGTATCAGTAAAGGCTGTTGTTGCCCTATTGCTTATACAGCTCAGATTATGAGGCTTTTTTACATCTTTTTTTATGTAAAGAATTATCTATATATGAACTCACCATTTTATGGTTTTGATTTTTTTTAAATTAAGTCTTCTATTTATATATATATTTATATATAAGGTCTACTATATATTTTGTTTCTTAAACAAGAGGACTACTTAGAAGATCAAAATTGAAATTCTACATTGTGAGAATTAACAATTTACCCATTAAATTTTGGTTGACCATCGTCATATTGCAATAGACTATTTTTCTCTTTTTATTTTTTTTCATAACTCAAAACCTAGACTTTAGTTGACTAAACTAGCACAATTACATATATCATTAATCATTTTAGTTGACTTTAGTTGCAAATTGTATATTCGAGATCATTGTTTTCTATGGCATTGAAAATTTTAACCTTAGAGACAATTGACTTGGAATGAGAATTATTATAAAAAATTGCTTGTTATATTAATAAATATTATTTATTATTAATCTTGCTATGTGACACATTCCTAGTTCGAAACTTTGCTCTACTTCGGGGCTTTTTGTGCATGTTGGGATTGATGACATCATTAGAAAGAGATGAATAATGATTCGCTTTAATCGTGTTCATCATTCGTTGCTCGTCTACAGAAAATTAAAAATGCAATAGAAATAAAAAAATAAATACAAACAATACACAAGCATAATAAATTTTTTGTTTACGTGATTCAGAAACTTCATATTCCTATTCCACGATATAGCATCCTAACGGTATCATCAATATACTTTCTTTTCTTCTTTTTGGACACCTTCTAAAAGTGGAGAAATCTCTTACCATCCTATTTTTATAAGTAATAGAAATAAAAAAAAATAAAGATACAATAACAAATAATAACAAAACAAATGAAATAACTTTACATTGATA
Organism: Curcuma longa; assembly: GCF_044706935.1. Classification (NCBI taxonomy): domain Eukaryota; kingdom Viridiplantae; phylum Streptophyta; class Magnoliopsida; order Zingiberales; family Zingiberaceae; genus Curcuma; species Curcuma longa. The sequence goes on along the minus strand of NW_027435603.1, from coordinate 276,988 downwards.
AATATTTGCTTTGATCTCTTTTAGTTGATTTGGATTACCTCTTGAAGACATGAAATACAACGTCACTTCTCAAAATCTCTAAGAAACAACTTAGAAATTCTTCACGAAACCTTCCTTTATAAGCTTCATTGCGGTGGGAAACCACTCAACAATTAATTGCTTATCATCATTAGTTGATTGTTATTTCAAAAGAATGTTACACCTATAGAATGACTCTTCTAGCTTAGTATTGATCATAATAATGACTACTATACCCTATCAATCGACTATTGAATCAACAATCGAATGCTATAGTTGAGTTTCAGACATTTTATTTGCTCCAACAATATCATTAATAGTCGATTGATAGTCTCCATCAATCCACAATGTTAACGTCTGTCAACCAATGTTATCCGTGCGTAAGATATTTTCAAGCCCTGAGTAATGGTGCTGCGGCATAGCACCTTTTCAACTTTTTAAGTATCTAAGAATCTAGTTTATTTTAATTTGGATGAATTAACAGTTGAATTTTTTAATTGACAGTTGATCTAAAAATGTTGGACTAATAGGTCATCCGCTGCGAGTGTTTCTCGATGAAAATTTTCATGAGATTGGATCAATCATTCTCAAAATTAATCAGCATAAATTATATACTTAGTGCCAACTAAGAAAAAAATAATGAGCTAAAAAATATATACAAAGGATGCTCCTCCTTTATCTATTTGGAGTGGTTTAATCAAACCAATATTGGAGGTGACTTTTTTTTTTGTAATCCAATTAATCAGGTGTTACGATTTGATTAATTTAGATGGTGATGGATCTGACTTTATAAAAGTTTTCTCATCAATGATTATGATAAATCAGAAAGTGCAAGTAATAGTCCACATAATGACGGTCCAAAACGGTCCCAATAGTTTAACATTACGAGCCAGTGTGATCAGCTAAATAATCACTCAATGGGCCTTGTGGTGAAGCTGGAACCCAGCAAGTGATGATTGAACTAGCTACGGAATCATCTTGTATTTTTCAATTTGTTCTTCTTTTTAATTTTTCTATCAAATAAATTTAAAATATAATTTATACATACTCACATCTATCATGTTAATTTATACGTCCCATCGAAACTCAAATTCTAATTTTCTTATTTATCCATTGAGTACTATATCACTGTATCGTATCCCTCGATATAATTTTTTTCTCAAAATTAAGCATCTATGTATGCTCCAGCTGAGGATCTAACTATATCAGGCTTTTTTTTTTGTTATCTTTTTGAATTTACCGCCTCTTCCAAACTCTAGCTGAAATTGAATCATGTCTATACTTTTTTTTTCTTTAATTTTTTTACTTTTACATGGGCATTGATTGATTATATATTATAATTTAGTGTTCAAAATGTTTTAATTTATATTTTTATTTCAACTACGTTACAAATTAACGCTTATACATTTTGCAATTCATATTTTTCAATTACTGTTAAATGATAAAATTAACCTTCAAATATCACGGAAAATGTTTTAAGTTTAAATTAATAATAAAAAGGTATTTCAAACAATTAAAGTTAAATGAGACGTCTATTTAATTTTAATTAAAAATAGGATATTTGATTTTAATCGAAAAGTGAAATGTGAACTTGATTTTTATTCATTTTATTTTATATTATAGCAGTTAACTGTTACAATAGTGACAAAATAGAGATATTTTTAAATAAAAAAATATACTAGGGTTGTTTATTTAAAAAAAAACTTTTGACTAAAACTATAATACGGGCGCCCTTCTCATTTTTGCTCAGTCAATTTTGCTAAAGTTTTCCACAAGTTGCAGCAGTCCCAGGAATCATATGTTTCACATGAAGGATTCTGGCAGCTTTATCACGCTGCGTCTGGCAGCGGTTCAGCTAAGCCAGACGAAGGCGGAGTGGAATCGATAATAAAAGTGATAAGCCGTATTTACAGTGAAACAAAGCTATATTCCAACTCTGATTAAAGTTTTTTTTTTTTTTTACTTTATCAGCATCTAGTAGTTATAAAAGTAAGGCGAGTGGGGAAATAACTCACTGTACGTCTAAAACCAAAGTACACATATTCACTCCCTCGAGAATTGATACATGAAGTGTGATTTTACCTCCCTTTAAAATCACTTGAGACAATACCGAAGGAAGGATAGATGAGGGTATCAACTTTTACCCAGATAACAAAAGTGTTATCATGCGAAAGAAGAGGCTACACGCCAAGCTTGCTTTTCTACGTTCCTTTGTCCTTTGCCCACAAGGAGCGCAGCAACTTGACTCCTGGAGACACCGAAAAGTCATAGAACGCGATGCGTCCGGGTAGTTTTCATATTCTGCAGAATACGACACGTTTTGCATGAGCTAACCCCATCGCAACTTGCAAGAGGAGGTTGCAGGTTGGAACGCCATGCGTATTTGGACCACAATTTGAAAAATAAATAATTTTGGACTGTAAAGAAGTTCTTTTCCCCTCTCCTCCTCAAAGTTAGTGGCTCTCTGGTTCTTGTTTTGACGTTCAAAAACAATTTGGTCACAGAGTTGACAGAGGGGGAACAAATTGGTCACAACGCATGTGTTCTACAGTTGTTGCAATAAATCTATATAACTTGGTCAAACAACCAGTCAGAATTCATAGAAGAGCTCTTTTTACGAGCAGGCCTCTGTCTGTGATTAATGTATTGAAATGCCAGACCGAAGTCAAAACAGGCCAGTGCCATATGGTGTTTTGAAACTATTTTTCCATAAAAAAGTAGACCAAGTGCAGATAACTGAAGCTAATAGCAGAAGGGATCGAGCAATCAAAGGTGTCCGAGTTAGAAAAGCTGAATATGATAGCAAAGAATATATGGAACAAAAATTAATTCACTGAGTACACTGCATTGCCCACTAAAGGAACTCTAGGCAATGGTGAGTGGCCTTACAACTAAGCTATAGGCTATGGAACATTAAATGGTGGTATAACTGTCAACATAAACTAATTCACTTAACAAAGCAAACTAAAATATGTAGCCACCTTGTCAGGCATTGATTCAAGACTCGAGAATGTTAAGTGGCGTTCAACTCATGAGTTAGAGCAGCCATTAGCTTCTCGCTCGTAAGCTGCTCGGTCCCTAGTGGCCTAACCACAAACGTGTGCAGGACAGTGCCATTAGAAGCGGAAACCTTCGAGTCCACCACATTAATCTGTGAGTCCTTGAGCGCTTGAATGACCCTGGAGACCGGATGCCTGTCCATAGGGCAACTCACTTGAACAATTACTTCATCCTGTGCTTCTTGAACATTGATCTCAGGCAAATGGACCTGATGTTTGTAATCCATGAATGATGGATCACCCCACATCTCCCTCTCCGCCTCCATCTCCTTGAGCTTCTTCTGGAGTTCAGTGATGTAGGATATGGCATCACCGAGCAGAGAGGCCTTATCCATCTTGGAGATATTGGGCACCACTGCTCTCAGTGCGTAGAACCTCTGGTTAAGTTTCTCCCTCCTCTGGCGCTCGGCTTCTACGTGGTTGAGGGGCTCTTCCCTGCCATTTGCCGGCTTACGACCCCTCTTTCTTGGTCGGCGCTCTTCCATTGTCACCGGGGGATTGTCTTCTTTGGATGGAATCTCAACGTCTGAGATCTCCGAGTCAGCCGCAGCCGCACCCGTACGAGCCATCAAGATACCAGTGGAAGGAGTATTTGCCAGCGCCCCCGAAATGAAATTAATTTGCCCAGATGCCAGCAGAGGGCGTGAATGCGATTCCTGGTGCTGCTGTTGCACTGGTGGCTGCTGCTTTTGCTGCTGGAGCTGGTTCATCACAGGATCATTACCAATGACTCCATTAGCTTGTCGAACATATGGTGAGACATTGCGGAAGTGCTGCTGAAGAGAGTTTGTGGCATGGTTTTGATTCCACTGAGGCATCGCAACACCATTGACGAGTGGGTTATCGCTATGCTTTGTGATTATATCCATTTGGATCTGTTCCTTCTTCACGATGGAAGCCCTCTCATTAGCATTAGGGCCGTCAGTGCTCAAATCCTTCCCAAAAATAAGCTTCGGAAACTCGTCGACGTGATCTCTGGCACTATAACGCAAGGCAGAAACCGGAAAAATATTTTTGTCTGTCTTCTCCCCAGCCACGGCAGCCACCTTTATGTGGCCCTGACCGAATATGGATCTGATCATCTGAAGCATCTCGAAGCTTTCCGGCAAGCCATTCACCGAGCACAACTCAAGCACGCCGGCATCGCATGGCACGAGCACGATCGTTCGGAAACCCGCAGACCTTGCGAGATATGCCCGCACGCAGTAATTGGAGCACGCCGGCGACATTAGCTCCGCCTCGGATATCCACATGGGTTTCCCAGAAGCGAAAGCCCTTCCAGGAGCGCCCTCCCCTCTGGGAAACGAGAAGTACATGGATACCAGGAAGTACATCTCTGCATCAGTGATGCGGTCAAGCCGAAGCGCGTAGTTCTCTTCGTCCAACCCACCGGAGAGCACGTGCAGCCTCTCTAGCAGCCGCTTCCGCATCTTCTGGCGCACGCCGTCGAGGGGATGACTCGAAAAGCCGCCGCTCTCCTCCTCGCCATCCCCGAGCTCTTGGCAGTAGCCGTCGCCCCAGTCGAGCACGAGCTCCCCAGCCACCGACCGCGAGATCTGCCAGAAGATGGCGCAAGCCCATGCGGAGCCGGGGCCTTCCACGAGGTCCTGGAGCTTGTTCTGCAGGTCGACGTTGCCGCCGCCGCCGCCGACAGCGGTTAGGTGACCGTCGGGGAAGGCAGCGTGCCGAGCGTTGAGGTAGTCAAAGGCCTGGGGGCCGAGAACCGCCACCGCCATCTTTCTGTCATCATCGGCCCAAAAAACGCCCATCGCCACCGCCGGAGTTGAAACTTCGACGGATTCACAGATCCCAATGCTCCGTCTCGACCATTTACCACATGGATTAAGAATTGAAACCAAATCGGAGGGGAAGGATAGCTACGGATCAGATCAACAATTTAGGGTTTCGAGAAGGCTGAGAGAAGCGTAAGGGGAAGCCAAAGCCTAGGCCTGTGGCGCTGTAAAGGCGAGCGGCAAGGATAGACGAACAAAACGAAGGGAAAAGAGAGAGAAGGGGGACGGGAAGCAACGCAGCTAAACGGGACAGATGGCGCAACTGGAGGGCGCGGGTCTCGTGATATAAACAATCCCATCCCTTGAATATAAACGTGGGAAGACCAGGAGCCGGCTCGAGCCGAAATCAGCCCGAGCCGTCCCGTGCCATCTGATCCATTCGTCGAAAGCGGCCGCATACATGAGGCGCATGTTATGCGCCCGTGCCGTGTGTTCCTACCGTGAAGTCGTGCGGCCGCATCCTCCTCCCACATCTAAAATGATTATTGGGATTAAGGAGAGAAAAAATACACATCAGAGAAAAAAACATTATTTTTGTCCACAACATTTTAACCAATGAAAATCCAGATAATTAATTTTTGCTTAGTTTGGTTCGCAGAAATTGTTTATTTCCATTTCTTAAAAAAGTAAATTTTAAAATTTAAACAAATTAATATAGAAGTTTAAATAACAGATGTACTTTTTTTGAATTTGACCCTTTCAAAATCAATTTTGGGATATAATTTAAAATTATATATATAATAGTAATAAATCGAACAAATGCAAATAAGTTATTCGAATATAACTTCTTACATGCAAATTATGATGTTTTCAAATAAATAAATAAATTTATATTATCATAATAATCAATTATAAAAATTTTAAATAATCAAATTTAATAATCAATCAAATAAATTTAAAAATATTTATAAAAATCTAATTAGCTTAAATAATTATTTTAATAATTTATTTCATTTTAAACTAGCTCGATGATTATTATAATTGAGTTTACACCTATGTGGTAGATTATTATAAAAGAAGAGGAGTCAAATCTTTAAGGGAACGGAGAGAATAAAATTTTTTTCATCGAAAAGACTTTCAATCATCCATTTTTTTTCTTTTTAAATCGTTGTGGGATAAATATTGAGAGACACTTGAGATAAAGTCATTTTTTGCCATAAGTATTGCCTCACAAACAGGTAGTTGCAACCACCTAACGGTCCTTCCTCAATTGCACTAATCGATCACCTCTCCGTCAAATCACCCTTCTCCCCTCCTCTTTATAAAAACTCATCTAGCTACTCGTTAGATCTAAGCTCAAAATTTCACTTTCCGCTCTTCTCTAAGGGCAAGAGTGACATTTGGCATCGTGATGTACATATAAACTAACCTAATTAAACTTACATGATCAAAATTAATTTTAAAAGTGTAAGATAAATTAATTATATTGGATAGCCAATGACCATAGCTCCTTTATAAATTGTAGTATACAAATTGTGGTCCATGTTAGAAATAATTATTTATTTTTTATTAATGGCCTACCTGTATGATTTATTTCTCTATTAAATGATTCATATTTCTTGACTTTATTGTGATTAAATTTTAAATCTAAATAAATGGGCGATGAATTTCTATAAATTTAAGGGTATTTTTGAGAGAATATTTCTGATAAAATATTAATAAAAAAGGGTCCCTTATCCCTTTATCAACTACCATCACCTCCATATGGCCTACTCACTTTAGAAAAATGGGATTTTCTCCTATTAAAATTTATCAATTAATAGAAATTATTATTCCCATTTAATAAAGCTCTCTTTAATTGGAACATGGATTTCGTGAAAGAGCTCAAAGTTATACCAATTGACGGTGAGAATTTTTGTTTGTTTTAATAAAAAAAAAAACATGTGAAATGGATGATAGAAATTAATTACACGCGTTTTTCATTCTTTTTCGTAAATTAAATTATCGTGGCGGAGAAGACTCTCGAAGTCTCTCTTTCTTTTCATAGATTAAATTATTGTCGCGGGAGGAGACTTCTAGAGTCCTCTCCCGCAGGCACGTGATTTCGCCCCGCGACATTGCTGCCGCTACCAGTCCTCGCAAGGCTCACGTGACATAGCGTCCGCAGTCTGTTTATCGTCACCCGAATTCACACCTGCCCGTGACATAGATTAAGACATCGGGTGGGCCCAACAGGAGAGAGGTAGTAGGTGGCGGTAGGAAAAGCATGCACTCGGCTTCCACGAATCACGAGAAGCGGCTCGGAGTTTTTTTTTCCGGTTCACTATTTGTTTCACGTGAAACCCCTGCGCTCTGCGCCGTTCCCGCCGAACTGAGCTAAGCCGAGGATTGAGCCGAGCCGAGCCGATACGGAAACCGTTAGTAAGATATTATTTGTCATTAAGGGTTCGTCCTACGTGTAAAAAGTAACTTAAGATACATCGTTCTTTGATATTCAATATTTTATTTTAGAAATATTTTTACTTCCATATTATAATAACACTCATAGAGAATAACTACTATAATATTAAAAAAAAATTTATTCTAACTTATCAAAATTACTACATATAAGATATTTATTATATCAAAAATATTCTAACTTAATCAAAATTACTTAAATACTATAACAGTAGCTATAAGTCATAATTGTTATAATAGAATTTAAATGATTTAATTAAGTTGAATAAAAAATCACATCCTTTGATAATTCCAAGGAGCCGTTTTAATTTTTGGCCATGTAAATCACGGAAAATTAGAAAATAGATTCAAAAAGTGGAGAAAGATGATGCATGGCCCTTGGCACGGCTTCCTCGTGATGAATGATGATGCGACGTAGTGTTGGCGTGAGGAAGTTGTGGAGGAATGGGGAACATAATCGACACCAATCACATAGAGAAAAAGAAAAAGTCCATGCAAAAAGGAATTGCGAATTGCGATCGATGTGTTCGGTGTTGCCGTGTCAATAATGGCACTTATTATGGATCCTTCTTTTTCCTTCTTTTACTTCAGACAAAGGTTTTCTAAGGACAAACGTTTGTGTCAAGTATACTGCAATCGAGGAACACAACTACTTTTCTGTTCTTTTCCAATCATCCACATAATTCTTCCTCTTTTTCACGAAAAGGAGCACAAGGGGGAAGATAGACTTTTAATGTTTGTTCAAAATTAATTTGCTAGGCTTACTTGGAGCCAAAGAAAAATGCTGTTAGGCTATTTCATAATGGATTCAGTTATTCGATTTAATGTGTTTATTAATTAGTTTTTTTTTTTTAATGCTGTTCCTGTCGGGAACTCCACAAACACAAACACAAGTACTGCAGATAATATATAGGTAGCTATTTATAACATTTTTGTTGATTAATTATATAAACAAGGAGACTAGCCGAAGTGATTAACCTGATCTTTCCCAATCAGTAATCTCCTAGTCTCTTAAAATAAAATTCCCATGAAAATATTCAATCAAATCCAGTTCAACCTTCACAACAAGAGATTTAAATTCTCCAGCACCTCCTCCTAGCAAATTACATTTACTCAGGATGTCTTAAATGGATAGTCCATGCATCCAAGATATTACAAACACTGTATAGAAGCACCAAAAACGAATGTTTACTGCTTATGCTCAACTCGTTTTTCTGTCTCAAATAGCGCAGTGTACAGAACCTTGATTTACTCAACATTGCATATATTAATTTATAAATATATATTTTGGTTTTAGTCTTCTCTTTCATAGCCAAGATACTCTAATCAAGCATCCTGCTCGGCGAAGATATCAAGGAGCTTCAGTGCCTGCATAGATGGAATCAAGGTCATTGATGCAATTCATAGTACCAAGTATTCCATTAGATAAATTGCAAAACAAAGTTTCAAGCAAAAAAGTGATACTAAAAGTTTGAAAATAAAAGGAACAAACCTCCTCCACATTGAGCTCCAGTCGGAATTTGGGACCATCATAGTGGTGAAGTATGGGTCTAAAGGCATCCTCTTCCAGTGGCTCATAGAGCTTTCTTGTTACCACTCTCACCTAAGGGATAGTATACATGTTTTCAGTATCACATCCTGGAAACCAATTATACTGAATGGCAATATAGAATTTGTTGGTTTCCAGTAATTGCTTAACGTGCCTGCCTTTGCTATTTGACTAATGAATAGCAATGGCATGATGCTTAACATGCCTGCGAGTTGTTTATTTGACTAATATGATTAAACAAGTTAAGGACCGCCGACCACGATCTTGACAGATCAGAAGATGGTAGGATTAGTTGTAAAGCATGAATAGTTTCATAGATTAGGTAATCAATTCATTCAATGAGAGGAGAACAGGCAAACCATCACATAATTTGTTAAATTTTGTTTGGCCAATAACTTGTTCCAAAATTTTGAATTGCTTGGAAGACAGAGTCATATATTTATATTCACAGTAGTCTCCCTCCATGTACAAGTCTTATGGCAAATTGAACTTGTCTAGATTCCACAAATCCAAATAACAAGTGAACTGCCTTAGATATTACTGGCATATGATTTAAAAATAGAATCTTTTTCACTATTACCATGTTTCATTGCAAATGAATCAGTCAGGGCCAGATAGATCATTAAGAACATAATATTTTCAGCTACATCAGTTTTAAGTTAGCAAATCCGTCAGTTATATGACCAAAAAAATAGTCTTAGATCATGAGTGGCTCAACTTACACGAGTGGGGCTGAAGTAATAATAAAAACTTGGTTATCCTATCCGTGATTGACATTATTTGTAAATCAGAATGCATAATGATTAGTCAAAAGATTGCTTTACATGCTTTGCTGCTTAAATACATAAGATCAGGTAAAGAAAGAAACTTTAGCGATTGAAGCATACCTGAGCAGGGAAACGAGATTCTCCAGGGCATTTCTTGTCTTCCCATGCGGTGGGATCGATGTTGGTTCCTCCAAAGCTAGCTGACTGCGCATCAAAACATAAAGAATTCTTTCATGAGAAATTAATTCCTCGAAGTTGAGATGAAATAAACAAGAGAACTAAAAATTCCATTAGGTATGTACTAAGCACCTCAAAGATCCCATGAAGCTGATGGGTGGAGTAATTGTACAGGAAAAGGGGTAATCCTGGCGTGATTGCTCGCACTGAATCCCTGAATCTTGATGGAAGACCTATCAAACATCACAGGCATTGTTAGCCAAAATTAGATAACAGAACTCTTCGAAAGAAAAAAAAAGGGGACAACTTTAGAGCTCTAGATCAACAACAAACAGTAAATGATATGTAAGTATCATGTATAATCTTCTCAGTTATCTCAGGGGGAACTATATGACCCTAACAATATAATTAGGTGAAGACTAATTAGGATTAAAAAGGATAAAAATAGAAGAATGAAGGGCGTACCAAACAGCTGCCTCTGGAGGTTTTCCTCCATGGTGTCGTTATTACAAACGAAGATGTAACCACCGATCGCCTCGTTCCTCGGAAGAGCTTCCGATGGCGGCAGCGTCTTAAACCTCTTGTCAACCGCCGCCTCCTTATTGTTGTTGTTGCTACTGCTATTGTTGTCGCTAGAGTTCTTTTTCTTCTTACCGTTGCTTCCATCATTGCTGTTAGTGATACACTTCTTCCCATTCCCACCCACCGTCTTACTAGCAGGTTTGTTGACTGCCATATTCTCAAAATAATTCTTAATAACCCCACCACTCCCACCATCGTTGTAATTTCCGCTGCCGGAATAACTCAACCTCTTGTTGCCTCCAGCATCGGCGCTCTTGCCGTTGTCGGCGCTGTTGTACCGATTAACGCCGTAGTTGCTGGTGCCAAAGGCGAGCTTCTGGGAGCCTCCAGACGCCGATTTCCACCCGCCGTTGAGATCAGAACCGTAATTGGAGTTGAGAGGTTGCTGCTTGAAGAAGGGTTCGCTCCAGATGCTGTCTCCGATGGAGAGATTGGCGAGGGCGGAGGAATGCAGCCGAAGCTGGTCGCTGAACTGCAAAAATGATGCCTGTTCACGGAAATTCCTCTGAGCCTCCATGATTCCTCCTTCTGGTGCTATCTAAATCGATCGCTAGGAAGAAAAAAAGGGGGAGAAATCTCAGATCGGATGGAAATGAAGGAGATCGGCGGTGGATTGGATTAAATAACAAGGGAATGGGTGGGAAGCATGTGGGGGGTCGAAGGGGAAAACGCGGGGGGATGATAAGAACGGACGGTCAGATGAAGGCCAAGGAGGGAATCATTGTGGATGGACAGTGGATTCGAGAGTGCAGTGATATTTGATGGGGGCAGTCAAGTAGAATGGCTTTAAGGGCGTGTCTTTCCCCAGGAATAACTATTTGAATTTATTTCGAAGATAATAATGTTTAAGATCGTATGGATCCGGTATAAAATTAAATATTGATATTTTAAAATCTAAAATGTAAATATATTACATTGAAAATTTAAAAAATTTATAATGCTAAATCATCCATTAAATTTTATCTATATTTTTTAATTTACTATAGCTAATTAAAATTTTTTATGGATACTCCATAATTAATTTCATCAATCATCTTTAAAATTAATTAAATAATAAAAATTAAATATTTAAATTTAAAAAATAAATTAAAGTAGGGACCTGAATATATGAATTATTAAGAAAAAAATAAATTAATATGAATATATGAATTATTAAGAAAAAAATAAATAATAAAGCAGGGCTTGTTTAGCCGTCTGGTGTCAGGAGAAATCTTTGACTATTTGAGACACGTGGCACGTTAGGTTCGATTGATGAATTGTTGTTAGATGGGCCGACGTGGGGTTATTTGGGTTTTCGTGCAGATGAGCCGGCCTAAATAAATAAATCAGAAAACTAAAGGAGTGTTTTTTTAATATATTTTTATTATCGTCTCTATTTTAAAAAATATTAAAATTATATCTCATACTGAATCCCTCAAATTATGCTTTTTATTTGATGATCCAATACTGTTGTAGTAATTTTGACTAACACTCCTACTAGTCTAATAGCAATTTTGATCAAAATTGTTATAATATATGGCTGTTGATGTGACCTCCTCTTTAAGGACCTTGACTCTTTGAGTATATCTTTAAAAGTTTGTTTGATAATCTTTTTTTTTTTTATAGCCAGAGGAAAAGCCATAACAAGTAAAATAGGCGACTAATGCTCAGCACACATCCCTTAATTAAAATAATAATAATAGTTTTTTAAAATTAGTTGAAACATTAGAACTAAATACTTAAAATATGATATTAAACGATAGTTATAAAGGATAGTCAATAGCATGAATTAAAATTTAAAAAAATGTTTTTCATTAAAAAAAATAATGTGATGAACAATAATTTGAAATAGAGGCAGGCATAGATAAAATAATCATTTTAGCCCAGGCATAAATCCAACCTGTTACTAAAATATTTGATATCCTTAAAAAAATATTTACATTTAAAAAAATATCCTGTTCTTTTATCCCCTCGGTGAGTGTGCCGTCTGCGGCTGCAGTCCGCAGAAGCAGAGCGGAGCACGCATCTCAGATTTAAAAAATATCTATTTATTAATGGATATTATTATTGATTTTATAATCATAAATTTAAATCACGGAAATAATCTTTGGATCTGAAGCTGAAGCTGTGGGATGATTGAATCGTTATTGCACTATATATCCCTAAATATAATTATTGATTTTTTGTATGTGTAAGACGAAAAAAATTCTTTTAAAAATATTTTCAACTGACCCGATTAGATCCAATCATAGTTTTTTTTTGGCAAATTTCCTTATTTAAGCAAAATATTTCAAGTGGAGGTCTGATTTTAGTTCAGTAGTAATTGTTAAATACAGTATCAATATTTTGAATGATTAATTTATGATCAGTGCTCACAAGCAGAATAGGTGGTACCTATTATGGGATCGGCTGGGACTATACTGCAATAGTGAAAAGGTGGTCTAAACTATTTAGACTGTTTAAATATTATTTTAAAAATATTATTTTTTAAATAAATAAGTTGAATAAACGAATCCTTAGCGTATATTATATCTGATGAATTTAAAAAATTTATGACCGTTAGATCGTTAACTATTAGAATGCATTTATATTTTTAGATTTCTGAATTATAAAATAATTAAGGGGACTAAAAGGGAATTAAACACACGATTTAAACAACCACTGACACAGATTTGGCCCCGGATGACCAATGCCCATCTTCCCAAATCGTGAACCCTGGTCATTCTCCAATCCCTTTGCTTCATGCTTGTCCGATCGAAGAAGACGACGACGACGAAAGCTGAGGAGAACGGAGGTCGAGATCTAAAGAGTACGATGAAGTCATCGGGTCCATTCCACGCCGTCCGCGTGAGTCCCCTCGCGCCGCTCAACCGCGTCCACATCCTCCTCTACTCCCTCGCCCTCTTCGCCGCCCTCCGCCACCGCTTCCGCTTTCTCGCAACCTCCCTCCCCTCCTTCCTCCTCCTCGCCGCCGACCTCCTGCTTGCCTTCATGTGGGTCACCTACCAGGCCCTCCGGTGGCGCCCCGTCCGACGCCGCGAGTTCCCCGACCGCCTCCTCCACGCGGTTGCCCCCGACGACCTCCCCGCCATCGACGTCTTCATCTGCACCGCCGACGCGCTGCGGGAGCCGCCAGCGAGCGTCGCCTCCACCGCGCTCTCCGCGATGGCATTCGACTACCCGCCGGAGAAGATCTCCGTCTACGTGTCCGACGACGGCGGATCCGCGGTCACGCTTCTGGCGTTCGCGGAGGCGGCGAGGTTCGCCAGGTATTGGCTTCCTTTCTGCAGGGAGAACGGCATCGTCACCAGATCGCCGGAGGATTACTTCAGATCCGTCGAGGGTGCGGGACCAGAGACCGCCAAGGTATGTTCCGAGATCTATCGTTGCGTCATAATGCATGTTTCTTTATGTTTTTTTTTTTGTGTATGAATTTTTGCTTATTTTAAGGCAGCAATGCAGGAATATCCACACAGAAATAATTATTTAAGTGAAATATTTATTTAATTTTTCTAGTAACAAATGTATAAATTTTTTCGATTTTAGGAAAAAATATATGAAATCAGTAAAGTTGTGTGTTAGTTTCTAAGAATAAAGAAATAATAAGAAGGAACCAGATTCTTGGTCTCCAATTTTCACCTTTTCTATTAATATTTCTTCAACTAGATGTCAAGCAACATGGGCGCCGACAATGGAAAAGGGTACAACCCTTCCCAATTTCTTTTTCTTTTTCCATCTTTTGGAATTATTTTGACTCTTTCAGTTCCATTTCCCAATTTCTTTTTCTTTTTCCATCTTTTGGAGTTATTTTGACTCTTTCAGTTCCATTTCCCAATTTCTTTTTCTTTTTCCATCTTTTGGAATTATTTTGACTATTTCAGTTCCATTTCCCAATTTCTTTTTCTTTTTCCATCTTTTGGAATTATTTTGACTCTTTCAGTTCCATCAATTGCTTTCTGCATAATTGTGTCATGTGCGTCTACCTGAGTCAGAGGGAAGAAGCAAAGTAGAAAAATGAAATGTCGCAGTTAGGTAGAATGGAATAAGAAAAGCACGTGAGGAATGAAAACATTGTAGGGCTCTTCACTTTCAATTTCATTGAAAAGCGGATGAAAGAAAGAAAATTTAATGAAAAAACTTGCTTAATCATGAATATCTCGAGGATGACAAAATCAAAAATTAATTTTGTCATTTTCTGTTAATATTTTTGAGACAATAAAGAAAACTCTTCTTCACTCCCTTTCTTTGTCACCGCTCTTTCTTTTCTCTGCTGTTCTTTTCTTCCTCATCCCCTTCCTCCACTCACCTAGACACGCTATCTGAGGCAATAACTGGCCTGAAAAAGAGATAACTGCACTTGCTTGCTTGCATAAACTACTAAATTGAGACATGGAATAAAAGAAGCAATAAACCAGATAAGTAGTTGGTTACTTGATGCAGTTTAGTTTGATCTGATTCCCTGATTTTACTGCGCAATTAATTATTGTGATTATTATTTGATTAAAAACTTCAATAAGAAACTGCCACAATGAATGCATGATGGGAAATTCGATAGCAAAAAGGGGCATTGAGTTTTTAAAGTAGTTATGTTTATGTTTAAGGATGTTTTTTTCTCAGCTGGAGAAGATGTTTCAAGCAATGAAAGAGAAAGTAGAAAAGGCTTTGCAGAGAGGTGATAAATGCAATGATATAACCCAGGGAGAAGAAGAAGAAATTTTGAAGAGATGGAAAGGGTTTACCCGCAATGACCACCCTTCAATAATACAGGTCTCTTCCTAATACAGACTTTATTTTTAAAAGAAAAGTATTATCCACTCTTTGTATCATCATGACTAGCAAAATAAGCTCGTTGACTGATGGAAGTGGTGAATCTCTGTAACTGTTTCCGTGGGTTAATTTTAATTCATTTTTTATAACAAACGTTCAAACTTCAGAAAGCTATAGTACACTGGCCAAACTGTTAACAAAATCAATGTCTTAGAAAATCTGTAAAATCAATTTAATATTAGTTAAATTTGAATGCATTTTTTTTAATGAATCTTGTAAACTAGTTTTTCCCCCTCTTAGGTTTTACTCGAAAGCAGAAAGGATTCAGATGTCACAGGGAAGCCATTGCCGAGTCTCATCTATGTATCTAGAGAGAAACGACCTACTTCTCATCATCACTTCAAAGCAGGGGCTCTCAACGCTCTGGTAAAGAAAAAACAAGCAAAATTAGGTTCTAAACTCATCGCATCATCTTAGTCGTGCAACCATAATTTATTATGATTTTTTCTTTTTTTTTTATTTGCATTCTGCATTGAAGACAAGGGTATCGAGCACCATGAGCAATGCCCCACTTATCCTTACCTTGGACTGTGACACATACTCAAATGACCCTCGGTCTCCTCTCCATGCGCTCTGCTACTTTCTGGACCCTGCCATGTCTTCCAATCTTGCATTTGTTCAATTCCCACAAATTTTCCAAGGACTTAACAAGAATGACATCTACGCAACTGAGGTAAAGCGACTATACACCATCAATCCGAGAGGAAAAGATGGACTTGGAGGTCCAAATTACGTTGGTACTGGTTGCTACTTTTCACGACACTCCTTGCAAAGAAACGCATTCCCACCATCCCTTCCTCGGCAACCTATTGATTCAATTTCTTCAGAATTTGTATTAAGAAAAGCTCATGAAGTGACAAGTTGCAATTATGAACTTGGCACGAAATGGGGCACTGAGGTAACTTCAGTTCATATGTTTGTATTTCCAGTATTGCATTTGCTATTCTGTTTTTGCTGTTGGTTGTTGATAAATTGACTCCCTCGGCATCTCTTGACTTGCAGATTGGCTTCCGCTATGGGTCACTATCGGAGGACTTCCATACAGGCTTACACCTGCACTGTCAAGGATGGAAGTCGGTGTTTTGCTACCCTGAGAAGCCAGCTTTTCTCGGTGACGTACCGCTGAATCTAAATGATGTTCTAAGCCAACGCAAGAGATGGTCTGTGGGGCTCTTCGAGGTGGCCTTCTCAAGGTATTGCCCCCTAACATTTGGCACCATGAAAGCTTCATTTCTAGAAGGCTTAAGCTACGCACATGAGGCCTTTTGGGGCAGTTGGTCCATTCCTATAACAATATACTGTCTTCTTCCACAGTTAGCCCTCATATATGGTACACCGCTGTTCCCAAAGGTACATATGGCTTCTATCTCTCCTTTAGCTTCATCGAGTTAACATAATGCTTGACCTTCTATGATGGTAATACTTTAAACTTGTGTTATTTCAGGTCTCTGACCCTCTGTTCTACTTGTATGCCTACCTCTTCCTTGCTGCTTACGTCCAAGACCTTCTCGAGTTTTTAGCTGCTGAAGGAACCATTCAGAGTTGGTGGAATGACCAAAGAATGTGGATGTTCATAGGCCTCACATCGTATCTCTTTGGAACGATTCAATTTGTGCTTAAAAAAGTAGGCATATCTTCTCAAGGCTTCAATGTGACTAGTAAAGTAGTAGAAGATGAGCAGAGACAGCGATACCGAAAAGGTGTATTTGATTTCGGAGCACAATCGCCGTTCTTTGTGTCACTCGGGACAGTGGCCATGGTAAACTTAAGCTCCATTATGGTGGGACTTGGGAGAGCTGCGAGCTTGCAAGGGAGCTTGGACGAGTTGTTTGCGCAGCTGTTCTTGTCGGCATGTGTAGTGGCCAACTGCTGGCCAATCTATGCGGCCATGTTTCTTAGAAGCGATGGAGGTAAAATGCCGAGGATGATCACTGTGTTCTCGTTGATAGCAGCGTGTTTCCTCCATGGAATTGGGTACCTCGTGTTCAGCGTTTGATCTTCTGCTACTTGATTGGTGAAGAATCAAAATGTAGTATTTGATACTGATACCCAGCGTCATCCTAAACTAATTAAAGGGATGCTTTTTTGCACTAGAACTAGAACTGCCGTGGAAGATGGAAGCTTAATTTTTCATGTAAGGAAATTGGGCATATCTAGATGGTGAATGTTTTTCTATCTGTAGACCCCAAGTTACAAATATAATTCAGTTTTGGGCAAAAATTTCTAATTTTTCATTTCAAAAATACCTTGTTTATCAACTAGTCAAACATTATTATAATAACTTTGATTAAAATTACTTGCATATTAATTATTTCAAACTGCTTCAATATTAATAAAATTATTTTATTTCAAAAGTTGGATCAAAATTGCTATAATGTTACTTTAATATTGATCAAAATTATTTTAACATAGGTCAAAATTACCTTCACACTATAAGAATTACTAAAACATAAGTCAAAATTATATTGCTCTTTTGTAATTAAAACTATTCTAGTACCGGTTAAAATTATTTAATCTAACTAACATTGGCCAAAAATATTCTAACATTAGTTAATGTTGTTCTAACACTGATCAAAATTACTTCAATATTATTATAATACTTTGAATAAAACTATGTAATCAAAATTACTTCAGCGTATTAAAATTGCCCAAATACCATTAAAATCATTCCAATTTAGTCAAAACTACTCTAACTTAATTATCATTATTCTAGCACTTTTATAATATTTTTTTTATCAAAACTCTTTAATATTAATTAAAATTGCTTACATTACAATAGTTTTAATCAAAATTTTTATAAAATATTATCACATCAGTTAGATAAAAATGATAATTTAGGAAATAAAATAAAATACTCAAATATTTTTTATATATATAAAAATAAGGAGTGCAATAGTTTCAGTTTTTTGGTTGTTTGTTTAGTTTTAACTTGTTTATTTATGACACTACTCTTAATATGGATAGAATCAACTAATTGTTATTTATGACACTATATTGTTATCCTTAATCTATTTGAACATTCAACTTAATTTTGTTAACACCTATTAATCTTTTAATCAATACTTCTAGTCTACCTAACTCACTTAACCTTCCAAACAGTGTAATTAAACTCACAATCAAGACTTTGCTACAAGCTACTCAACGGATTTGCTATAAGATCTTGGTAAATAACATACAACATTTAGACAAATTCTTAACAACTCGAAAATATTTTTTTCCAAGTTCCACAGCAAGTAATCAAGCATGAATTTGTGAAGGGATAAAGGTCAAATAAAAGAAGGATTTACTCGTTGAAAAGAGGTGTGCTGAAGAAGAATTTAAATGTGAGGCATGAGAAGGATGTAGCTAGGTCAAATAAATGCTCTTGCCTATGAAAAATTTTTATGAAGTCAAATCCATCATTTTTAAAACTAATCAATTTCAAAAATTGAATACGTGGATTAAAAAAAAAAAAAAAGAATGCACTCTTAAAGGAAGTTTAGATGCATTCTATCACAACAAGCATTAGCAATTAAAGGAGCTTGCACTACTAAGGGTTAGCTCTATATAGATGCACTACTAAGGGTTTAAGTATTAAAAAGAGATAGTCTAACCATTTTAACCAAACACTATTGAATGTTTATTTTATAAAATTAATTTTTACTAATTATATTAAGGATTTTTTTTTCTATAAATTGGACTAGCCAAACAATTTTTTAAAATTTTTATAAGAATAAATTGGAAAAGAAAAAGGGTATCATTTAATAAATTTAAAAATTAGGATCGCCTTTTAATCTTTATCCTGATTGGGTGGGTTAAATCCAGCTCATATTAAATTAAGTGTCTAATTGGGTAATTGAGTTAATTAAGTAGTTTTGAATTCAAAAGGGAGAATAATTCCCTAAATGAACTGATGATGATGATGACGATGATAACCAAACGCTTTCTATTTGATCTCCCTGACCCAAAAATCCACCCACCTCCTCTCATCTCTCGACCCCTATAAATACACCCTCGCTCCTAGAGAGAGAGAGAGAAGAAAGAGAGAGAGCGCGAGCTGTGCTCAAGTTCATCGCCGTCATCCGTTTCGTTGCGTCCTGCTCGCGAAGAAGCGATCGCTCTTCCTCTGCGATTCTTCACCGGTCCCTTCAACGGAGTCTTTCCCACCTCTCCGTGCCCCCAGTAGCCACTTCGCCTTCCTTCTCCGCGCCGTAGAAGCTCCTCGTCCGTTGCTTACACAAACCCTCGCCCCCTCTTCTCGTGTGGGCTTTCGCTTCCGAGGCTCGGATCGGCGCCGCTGTGTCTCTTCCCTGAGTTTTGGCCGGGTTTGGGTGGTGAACTCCTCGGCTGAACTGTCCATGGAGAGATTCTGGCTGAATCTAAACCCTTTTCGGTTCAAGCTGCTGCGTCGGGATCGATTCCCCTGATAAAGGTGATGCCTGTGAGGTTTTATTGTTTGCTTGGCTCTCTTTTTGTTGGATTTAGGTGCTCTCTTATTTGGGAAAGGGCTTCCGAACCTTACTGCCCGTGTCTCAGGGAGTTGTCCTCCTCACCCCGATCCCGCCCACGCGAAGTTATCGTTGCCTCAAGCTCTTAGTGCTTATGTTAGCTTTGTGGTTTTGGAGCCCGATCCCACTTCGACTGGGATTATGTTTCTGGGAAGTTGAGATTTTCTAAAACTCTTTTGTCATCGAGTTGTGTAATGGCAAAGATTAGTGTACTTCCTGTGCTTAGGTTTTCTTTTTAGTTTGGAGTGCTACTTTGATTCGGAGCCATGACCATGTCTGAAAGTGGCCCTGCTTTTGTAAAATGGAGCGAGAAGTTCATCTCTCAGGAGCGAGGGCATCGCGTTGTTCATTACTACCTTGAGGATTCTTCGGGAGATTCCTACCTTGCGGTCGTTGGCACTGAACGCAGTCTGAGGCACATGCTTTATGTTATCGCAGACGAATTTTGTCAGATGTATGAGGCTGATAAATTGCAGTTATCTTCCCTCAAATGGAGATCGAGAAGAGAGGTCGTAGATTGGCTTGCTTCATTCCTTCCAGCAGAAGTCTGCTGCCCTCATAATTCAAGTATTAATCTCACTTTGTACTTAATAACTGTTTGTCTTACGCTGATGTGTGTACTGATTTCCCCCCTAAGCTTAGATGCCCTTCTGCATGACTTTTCTCATTGATTCTGTATTTCTAGATCTACCATTTCTAGATCTACCTAGTTTGCATCAGTGCCATGCACGAGTGTATGTGATTGAAACCTTGTATTTGGTCCGTAACTGTTTTTTTTCTTCTTTTTATACTTGTCTCTAATTGAGCCAAATTTTCTCATGCCATAGCTATAAATATAAGTCATCAGTCTAAAGATTTATGCTGATTCAAGACATGCTTGCAATTAATTATAATTAAAGTGGGTTAGAAATGTTTATGATGTGTGTGATATTGTCATTGAAGAACTTAAGGGTTCATTTTAAGCTTATTTTCTTATGTTGCAAATAACCTGTGAACTCTGTCTCATAATCATCTTTTGATTTGAGAATCCTGTCTTACGTTTCTTTCTTCCACTAGAATTGGTATATCTTCTCAATATAATTGGCAGGGTGGAAATTGATTTTGTGTCTGCTTTGGTTCTGATACTGCTGAAGGGTGTGTGCCCTGGACTTGTGAGATACACAGATGATAGTTTAGAAATTTTACTATTTTTGAAATACTAGAAATGAACCGCTGCATATTTACTTCTATACATCCTGCTAGCTTTAACAATTGCAAACAAACAATTTATGCAAACTTGTTTCTTTAGGAGCTTTGTTATTTTGGATCCTCATAGATGTCTAAAATAAATGCTTCTGTGATCTGTTCTTTAAACTTAACTTTACACACTGTAATGGAAATAGCTGAATATCTGATTTTTCTTTATTCGTGAGATTTTATATTCCATGGTTTTGCTTAGTTGATATTCTCAGAGATTTCAGCAATATCGTTGCGATTTATTCCGTCAAGGACTTATCAAATAAACACCTCATGTCACAGAGTTGCCAAAATATCCATTAAAGCATGTTTTCAGATCAGGAATGGAAGTTAATAGATGCAATGATACTGGACGCCGCTTACTTAATATGGTGATAATTCTTCTTAGTGTTTTTCTCACATGTTCTTGTTGTTTAATTTTTTTGTAGAATATTCTTAATGTTCTCTCAGGGAAAAAACTATCAATCTGAAATTTCCTGGTCTGGTGCTTCTTGGACTTGTGGAAAGCAGCTCCAGCATTACCGAGCTTTTTCTCGCAATGGAACTACAATAGTAGTAAGTTTGAACATCTCTTGTTTTTCTGATACAGTATCATGATTTGGTGTTCAATGATTAACCATTTCTTTTGTAGGCCCATTCTTTTGTCCTTGTAATGTCTGAAGAGGAGACTAGATATCTTGCTTATTTAGAAGATATGTATGAGGATAAAAAAGGGGAGAAGAAGGTTAAAGTACGATGGTTTCATCAAAATCAGGAATTTGCTTGCACGATACCAGCACCTGCCCCTCATCCCTGTGAAGTCTTCATAACACCTTTTTCTCAGGTCATCAGTGCAGAATGTGTTGATGGCATAGCTACTGTATTGACTCCTGAACACTATGAAAAATGCGTGGAGTCAATTTCTTCGTCAGCAGGACTTCGACTCTGTTTTCGCCAGTACAGCAAAAATAAATTCAAGCCTTTTGATTTAAGAACTTTGCGTGGTTATTTTAATCAAGATGTTCTTTCATGCTTTGGTATTTGTAATGAGACTGGAAAAGGAGATGAAGAAATAGGCTATGGTTCATTGAAGGAGCAATGTGGTCCCCGGAGAACTAGATTTGTTAAGGTGCGGAATAAGCTTTTTGAAGAACATTTAAGTACTAAACTCTCAGGACTTTCAGATCATGTAGCAACCTGCAGATATACTCATCAGGATGCAGGGTATGATTTGCTTGTTCAAAGGCCTTTCCCAATGAACTTTGTTGGGTCTCCTGATTGGGTTACCCCACCTTTTAAGGTGGGAGAGAAGATAGAGCTTCTTTGCCAAGATAGTGGTATCAGGGGTTGTTGGTTCAGGTGTACTGTTTTGGAATTATCACATAAGAAGTTAAAAGTCCGATATGAAGATGTGCTAAATGTTGATGGATATGGGAATTTGGAGGTAGGAGTTGTTTTTCTTTTAAAGTTTTGAAGCGAATCATGGACTATTTGCTAGCATGAAAAATGATCTTTCTAGAGATGTTGCTTCTTCGATGTAATTAAAACATTCTTCTTTAGGTATCTTCAGTTGCATTTAGTTCATCCATACAATTATGATGTCTAATATCACCACTAGAATGTAACTGGTTGTGTATTTAGCTTTATGTATTTAATCAGCCTTAAGTTATCTTTTTTGTACTAAAATTGCCTCCAAGGCTCCAAGAAAAAAAAAGTCATATAATTGTTTTATTTGGATGAATAATTTTTATGCAAAATGATTTTTTTTTAATGTTGATTCCCTGATTTTCTGCATCTACTATTCAGTAAAGGAGATTTGTTTTCACAAACTTGCTGATGTATGCTTATTATTATGGTATAGGAATGGGTACCTGCCTTCAGGACCGCAGCTCCTGATAGATTGGGCATGAGATATTCTGGTCGTCTCACTGTTCGGCCATGTCCTAATTCTATTGATTTGCTGGATAATGTCACTCTCCAGAAAGGAATGGCTGTTGATGTAAGCTGGAGTGATGGTTGGTGGGAAGCAGTAGTTATTGAGCTGGGCGACAGCATTGATGATGATGTGCAACTATATTTGCCTGGTACATTCCTAAACTGCTTGGAGTTACCATTGCCTACTTATTTTGTTGTCTAAGGTTCTATTCAATTGAGTATTGGCAATCAATACCGTACTGTTTTTATGGAACTGGTTCCCTAACAAGAGAATTCTCTGTTTTGCACCAACTTGATCATAGGTATTCCTCAGTCCATTGACATTTTGTCTAAAGTGTCAATAGACTAAAGATGCCCTTCTATTTTGCCCAGACAAAGCTATTTAGAGGGATGATAACTCTGTAATCAGGAGGAAATAACTTTAAACATAATTGTAATTTGTATTTAACCTAGTACTATTAGTCAATATGGGTAGTTTGCTACAGAGAAGTCATGGTAGCTTTAAATATCTTAAACACTTTGATTAAGAGAGTTGAGAATCTAGAATCACCTTATGGTGTATCATTAACTACACAATAGGCTGCAGCCAAGTAATTTAAAAAATGCTCTCTAAGCTTGTAATGGGCATGCTCCTTGTATTCATCTCAAATAGATTGCAGCTGCCATTATACCTGGAATTTATGTCTTTTTATCCTTCTACCCTTCAAAAAGTTCACTCAAACTAGCTATGGATCTTGGATCAAATTAAACAACTGGATATTGACCTTGAGATTTGTAGGAAACATGGACACATTATTGTCTTGATGCAAGGAATTCTCAGGCCCACTTGTAGTGACATGGAGTATTGTTGATCACACAGTAAGCAGTAGGCCACTAATAGTTTTTTTCCCTAAAAAAAGACCTTTAAACTTGAGAAAATGAGTGCTCGTAATCATCATATCAAGACAGAATATACGCATTGATTTTGCCCTTAACTTTTGGTGTTCATGCTTACAATTACATCCAGTTTATGTTCCTACTGGATATACAGTACTTAATAGAGAATTCCAAACTTGCTTCCTGAAATGATACTGCAACAGCGTTATAATTTCTGTTATTTTGACTGTTGGGTATAGGAGCATCTCTGCTGCCTAATTTGGGCCCATTAGCACTAAATGTTTCCTAGGTTTTTTCTTGGAAATGTTTTTATACTAGCACGATTGAGATTATGTTGACATACAAAGATGACGTTGAGACTTCTTATGAGTGGCATGGGTGGGCCTATACCAGATGGGGCAGGCCCGATGAATTGGCCTGATCAGGCCATGCAGGACAGTCAGTTCAGGTGGATCAAGTGTGCCAGGTGGATTGTATGAGCCCCGCGAGCAGGGCTGGCTGGTTAGACTGAGCTGGCTCATTGGGCTGGATTGATCGGCCAGGGAAATTGAATTGGCCGGCTCATTATGGTTGTGGTAGTTTGTTGAGCTGATTAAATTATTTGATGGGATATTTTATCATTGTAAAAACTAATCATTGTCTATTACGTAAAACATTCTTGCAAACTAAACATAGGAATTCAAATAAAACACCTAATTCCATCCCAATAACCTAATCCTATTTCATTCCTTGTCAATTTCATTATTTAGGAATGAGTTATTCCATTCTGTGAACAAAACTGGCCATTAGTGTTTGCAACTATTGGCATCAGTTTCCTTCTGTTGTATTTAGTAATCAATCAGATTTTCTTAGCAACCCTCCTGATCTTGCAGGTGAAGACATATTCTTAATATGCGAACTAAAAAGACTTAGAATATCTAAAGATTGGATGGGGAACAGATGGGTTGATATCACCACCAAACCCGATGTCTTATCCACAATATCTTCAGTTAGCCAAAAGACAAACCTTATTTCATGTCCTCTCATCATCAAGAGGGTAGAATCTCGTGGCTCTGCAATGTCTGATCAAGAATTCATCACTAGTCAGGCAAATTCAGTCGAACAAGATAAACAAGTTGAAGGCAGCCTGGTCGCTAATACTCTATGCAAATAAGACAATGAAGCAAGTCATGCCAAGGAAGTGGTTGAAAGGTGAATTGTAAAGGCAAAGGAAGCAGTGTTGGACCAGTATTAGTGCTTGGCTTATGTGGTTTTTGGCTGTGTATATATACAAGGATTAGTGCTTTAGTAGTACATAGACACATGATTCGCTGATCTAGCTTTGACCTACTGAAGTAGTTGCCATGTAATCTCCAGCATTTAGGTTAAACCATAATATCCGGAAGGCATGATAGTAATGTTTGTTATGTCACAACCCTTCATGGTGTCCCAATATTACTGGTACCATGCATCATACGGAATGGATGTCATTAGCATGTTTCTCTGTTAAATTCTGATAGTTGTCTCCTTAGTTTTGATTGTTTTTCCTCACCAAGTGAATTTGCAGTTACTCGATAGGTAGCATTTAAGTTCATTTGTACGTTTTCTACAAGTTGTTTTTCATTTTCATTCAACTATCACTGTCTTCCAATCATGAATGCCGCATTTTGTTTCTTAGTGCAAAATTGATGTGTATAATGATCAAGTTAGTTTGTCCATTTTCAAAATTTGCATATTTTTCAACTATCACTGTCTTCCAATCATGAATGTCGCAATGCACTCTTTGTTTCTTAGTGCAAAATTGATGACCCATTGTTGTATGCCTTCGCCCTTGCCGTGCATCCTTATCGATCGTTCAATTCCTCACAAGTGCTGCTGCCTCCTCTATTGTCTTCTTTCCCACTACATCCACCGCCCAAGCAAGGACCTCCCCATCCTATCCCTTTGGCTCGATCGATGTCACAGAAAACCTCGACCATGTCGCTTAGATAAATTGAATATATCGCCAGTGCCATTTTGACGTCGACCACTTCTTCTAGTGCGTGAATTGCCCCCACTAGCTCCATTGCATAAGAATTTTCAGGAGATTGAGGACAAAAACATCAACCACTTTGCCCATTTGATAAAGAATGAGGTCATCTCAATGATCGAGCTTGCTCGTATCAAACGACCATTTGATAAATATTGAAAGCTAGCACCCTTTTGGTGATGAGGTATGTGGGCGAGGATGCAAATTCAGTGGTGTTTTATCGCAGCATCTGGGAGTGAGTAATTTAATTTAGTCATGTAGGTCCTCGCGCTGCAGTGCAGGGCAATCGACATGCGATTCGGGCGGGCGCTGCACAAAACCTGCGTCGCGTTTCGACCAAACCCGGAAGAAGATTAGCGCTCGACCAACGAAACCAACCAACCAACCAACGAATGGCTTCCATGCGCAAGAAGAGATAAGGCGAACCGCGAACGGCGGATATTGCTGCCCTGCTTCCACCGCTGCTGCCTTCCTAATCCTATCCCCATGGCGACTGCTAGGCTGCTTCTCCCGCTCGCTTTCACCTCCTTGCCTCGTCACCTGACTCCTACCCTCCGGCGGCCCGTCATCTGCAAGGCCAAGGACGCCGACAGCGGCAGCGGCAGCGGCGAGGGCATCGAGATCGCGGCGGGGGTCGGGGGCCTTCTTTCCTGCCCGGTGATTGGAATTTCCCTCTACACGCTTAAGACGACGGGGTGCGGGCTTCCGCCGGGACCCGGCGGCTCGTTTGGGGCGGCGGAGGGGGTGAGCTACCTGGTGGTGGCCGGAATCGTCGGGTGGTCGCTCTACACCAAGGCGAAGACCGGATCGGGGCTGCCGGCGGGGCCCTACGGCCTGCTCGGCGCGGCGGAAGGGTTCTCTTTCCTCGCCCTGCTCGCCGTCGTGGTCGTCTTTGGCTTGCAGTTCTTGGAGCGGGGGTACATTCCTGGGCCTCTTCCCGGCGAACAATGCTTCGGCTGAACTGAAACCACTCTCCTTTATCTCTTTTCTTTTCTAAACTTGGGTCGATGGATGCTTCGATTTGTTTATATTTGATCATTTTGTAAACCATCGATAGATCGTCTTGTATCATTGACTAGCTAGCTACCTTCCATACAAAGTGAAAATACTCGACTAGAAATAATAAAATCTCAATTCATTTAATCTGAACACTAGTTGATCAGAACTCTTAACAAGGCGTTAATACTTTTAAGAGTCCACGGATAAAGCTTCACGAATGAGGTTGTGAGTGAGACCCTTTGCAAGTCCCATGACACTGTCCGTAGCTCCTATCTGCGACCAACAACGCAATGCATGTGCACAAGTAAATAACGTTGCGGAAGTTTAACAAAATTGATGAGATTTCAGTGACTTCCATTGTTACTAACCACTGATTCAACAAATGGCGAGATATATGGGTGTTCCAGCAGCAGGCCACCAGCAACGTTGAATACAACACCCTCATCAATCTGCACCAAGAACAAATAAAATTTCATATTTAGGATTCCTAACGCAAGCAGGTTTGAAGGGTAAATAGTGCAGGAAAATACATAAAACAAATTATGTTACAGGAGTTGGCAGGGAAGAAGAAATACCAAGTTCTCGATGATCTCGTCTGGTATGTCATGAAAATAGACCTAGATGTGTTTAAAGAGGTTGTTAGACAGCTATTTTTTAAACGTCAACAACATTGACATGAAAAAATTTGTGCCCTTCTGCCACACAGATTTCTGCTTTTAAAACACTGCCATGTAAATAAGTTTGCAAGAACCTCAGCCTTATCTAAACCTCCAAATCTCCTGCCAGTCTTTAGATTGGTAACAAGAACTGAACCAACTGTTGATACGTGGCCTCCAGAATAGCCTGCAGAAGAAAAGGCATGACTCTACTTGCCTTGGAGAAAAGAGAGAGATATTTTTGATAAATTTTGAACAAGAAAGTTGAATGGAAGTCATGTAGATTTAACCTTTGAGGAACTGCCGAGCTTCTTCCTTGCTGCTAGGCTTTTCTCTAATTATCCCTTTATCGACCACCACCTCCAAATCAATACCGACATAGCACTCAAAACAATTCAATTTATTATGCATGAAGCTCAATGGGTGAAACATTGTTACCATTTAAACAAAAAGATAGCTGAAATACATGCAACGATAGATCTTGTGTTTGCTTAATCTAGGTCTATGGAACAATGAATATCAAACAAGATAACTCTTTGGTCTAACATTCTTATGGTGAGTGTTAGATGAAAACATAACAATATTCAGTCACTACTCACTACTCACTACTACAAAAAGTGTATTTATAATTATCAAAGTTTAATAATATATCATTAAAAGTTTTTGGTTATAAAAATTTTATAACTAGATTCATCGGACTAACTCCCATAGTTAAAAGTAGTAATCATACCAATAAATTGATCCCTCATAAAATGTCCTCTTATTGACAATCTTTTCACAATTAAGTGACAATATATTTTATAATATTGCCACAAAGTTATATAATAGTGATAAAAAATTTGTGATAATTTTTTATCATATATAATTATTATCCGCAACTTTGTACCATAAATTCTTTTAGCGACAACTATTTCGCATTAGTTGAGGATAAAACATAAGCATTAGTTATTTGGTTTCCATAGGCCATAATAATTATTATGTCCCTAACAGCATTTCATCTTAAAGGACATGGTTTCAAGCGTTGCACCAAGCTGTCAAGTAATAAATAGCATTTTCACGTCCTATAAATAAAACATGTACTAGATCAAGGACATGACAGTATGACACTAGATCCATGTAAGTGCAAGCACATTGGCATGGCTTTCTTTCTTGTGGATGTAGTAGACAAGATCTTGGATGTACAATTAGGTAGTCATAGTTCACCAAGTAAGAAAAAGAAATAACTTGCACAATAACAACAACAATAATCAAGCTTTTTTCCCACTAAGTGAGCTAGACTATATGGATCTTCTTACACTGAGCCCCTACTATAAAAAAGAAATAACTAGCACAAAATAGAAAAGACTTGATAAAAGGCAAGCGTAAGGCAAGCTTATCAAAATATCATCATAAACATAGACGAGGGTTATTGAGTAATCTAATGTTAGTGAAACCAATACACACACACACACATAATATCAAAATTTAAAAAAAAAGTATATGCAATGGAAAACGCATCAAATCTCTAACTGAGCTGTAACAATTTGTCCAATAGTAAGCCAAATGGACTGAGTTCAGGACAAATTCTAGTTGAAGCCGTCACAACCATTGGTCCAGTCCAATTCTAAAAAAATAGAAGAAAATTTTATGGAGCACGAGTACATAATAGGATAAACAGAAGCTGAGATGAACATAATTAGTAGAAGGGCTACTTTTTTCCCCTTTACAGTGCTAATCTATAATTATAGCATGCCAGCATGAAAAATAAGAAAACACTGCCCCAACTATTTTAGCACAAAACATATGGAGGAAATCATAAGTATATGAAATGCCACGTAAGCAAAGTTATGACATACTATATCAGAAGTAATCAAGAGAGTTGGTTCCTCAATCTTCTCTATAAGACCTTCAGCATTCATCCTTGATATGATAGCATCTGCCTGACACAATATTATCAGTACAAGTAAAAACCAAATAAAAGATGAGACTGTAAGGAATAGCCAAAATTTTTCCAAATATGGTAGGAAGTACAGTTGTTTAATAGAACAATGATTATCAAAGCCATTGACTTTAGGCAGAAATCCAAAGTGAATTTCCTCTGATTCATTAGAAGAAGCCTACCAAGTTACAGATTACCAAAGCCTCTACGTTTCAACATACACCTCCCACTGGAACCACACTATCCTAAAGGACATTTCAACTAGAAAAATTTGTTAACTCAATCTGTCCCAGAACTGCCATGTAACAGATATAGGCCAACTCAACAACCTAGAGAAGGTTAAAAAATCTAACCCTAACTCAAACCAAATTTGCAATGTTATGGGCTACCATGGTAGGGATCATCTAACATAAATATACATGTTCAAAGTATGGTCCATATAACTTGTGCACCACTCTAAACATGAAGACACGTACTCCCCAACCATGGGAAGTGATGACAACATTGGAACCACATACAAACTCCTAGAAGCTGAAAGAAGTCAAGGAAAAGTAACAAGTTTCATATAGTGCACCTCATCTTGCACACACCCACAACAGATGGAATCATACTTCTACAAAGTGTGGAGATAGAACAAATAAGATTGTTATAGATAATTAGAGTTGCATGAGCATAATTTCCACACAAGCCCTTTCTAAAATCCAACTCACAATAATCTACTTTCCTTCTTCTACCTTTCTTTCCTCTTCAACTTGCATTTCCTTTAAAAAATTTATTTTTATTTTTGCTACTCAAAGTTAAAAGGGTCTAATAGCACTCTCATAATGACAACAAAGAGGGACATGACTATATCCTTCGGGCATAAGAGAATCAGATTCAACTCACAC
The DNA here is from genome assembly GCF_044706935.1 of Curcuma longa. Lineage (NCBI taxonomy): Eukaryota > Viridiplantae > Streptophyta > Magnoliopsida > Zingiberales > Zingiberaceae > Curcuma > Curcuma longa. The sequence continues at coordinate 246,859 of NW_027435603.1, read as the reverse complement.
TGAGGTTAGAAATTTGCATTAGGACTAAGAGCTTCGGAATGCCTCCACTTTACTTTATATTTTTTCCTCAATTTTATTTTGCATAATTAGCACAAACAAAATTTGCATCAGATATCTTATAGAATTAATATTTAGTTCTAAAATTGTAATCAAGCCTTCTGTAAGATCTTAGGTTACTTAAAGAAGCGCAAGGAAACACATTGGAATCTAATTTGAAGAATCTTAAGATGGTAAAATGTGTCATCATAACTTATGCCCATGTTATGAGTTATGAGATAGGGTAATTAGCTTATATGAATTAACTACTATTAAATATCTTTAAGCATTTGGTCATTGATTGAACCTGGCAAATTAATAGGTTTTTTTTAATCCATGTGGATTATGACAAATGAGAGCATATATCCTTGGCATGATGGGTTGTTGGAATGCGTTGCTTGTGTATGGAAAATTCACCATTGAGCCTTACATGTCACCGATTAAGGATACTCTAGGCTGTTGAATTCGTCTTTAAGTCTTGATATGAAGGTCAAGCTTTAAATGAGGCAGTTTGTACTACCCTAGTTTAGTCACATATGATGAGTTTTGGACTAATGATGAGGGATAAGTTTAGATGAGTAAGTTACTATTAACATAGGCTTAACATTTTGGATTAGCGGTTGGACTTGGCAAGTTATTACATCAACCTTTTCTGTATCAGAAGCACATCAATACTATTATGGAGTTAAATATGTACATAAAAGATAGGACTAACCATGCTACATAGGAAAAATAACAATATTTTAACACAAAATGGGTACCACACAAATAAATCAAACACGTATAAACACAAGAGCACCCTAATCTTAATGTGCTAGTGAAAGTAAAGTTAAAAATCAACGTCCAAATTACTTTCACCAAAAAAATACTTGGACTAAATTATCAAGCATAAATGCAAGTGAAGCCCCGGAATTTCCCATATTTAGGCTACATACCTTAGCTTCAGCAAGAACCATAACTAATTCATCTGGATTTTCCCTACGAATACTCTTCTCGTCAATGTCTGCGGTCTAGAAATAAACCAAGTTAATATCTCTATCCATTGAAAAGAGGAATGCAGATCATTGTTATACCATGACATCGAATAGGAACCCCATCTGTTCTAGGATGTGACGACGAGCCACCGACATTGATCCCAATATCAACTGCCACAATAGTTCGTCTCAGCCAATAACAAATTAACGAAGTGACAAAATGGGTCAAAAAGGAAAAAAAACAAATGGCACCTTTTATCCAATCGCAGTAGAAGAGATTAGAAATCCCACAATAAAAGAAGGAATCACAAGTTTTGATGTGATTAGAACTATGGTGACCCGATAAAGTCGTAAATTCATACAGACGAGGAATTAGATTGGAGCATACCTTAAACGGAGGAAGAGTAGGAGGATTTGCAGTCATCTTGTTTGTAGATCCCAGTAGCGAGAGAAGGGAAGGGATGAGGAGGGACGCGATAGGGGAGAGCAGCCAGCCGTGGAGGTTCCAGCGTCAGGCAGTAGGGTCTGCCGGTTGGGATAAAAAACGATAGAGGTGGTCGGTTTCCAATTTTGGCGACGCCGAAGATTCCCTTCTTCTTGAATCCAGACCGTCGATCCTGCGGAAAACATCTACTTGGAATCATCCTATCACGTTTGGTTCAAGAATTCAGGGACATTCAAAAATCAAAAATCAAAAATCAAAATAAAATAATTTAATTTAGTCAAAATTAAAATACTATTTAAAACTTAATTAAAATTAAAATTACTTGTTAATCAAAATATTTTTAAGTTAATTAAAATCAGCAACTATATTTATAAACATTAAAATGTGAAATATATTGTAGCAATTATGATAAATAGAATATTCTTGTATCAAAATATTTTTTATTAATTCAGTTAAAATTACTCTAACTTTATTAAAATAGCTTTAATATTATTATAGACCATAACTGTTACAATAGTATTAAATCATTTTAATCAAGTAATTTTATCAAGTTAGCAAAAAATATTTTAATATAATAATATTCTATCTATTATAATTTGATTAGTTAGAGCAATTTTGTTTTATATTGTAATAGGCACAATCATAAATCTACAATAATATTAGAATAAAAATATTTTTAAAATAAAAATATATTGGAGTATTATTTCGACATTTTTAAAAAAATATATTTTTGTTTTTACATTTTTGCTCGAATTTAAATTTCATTCAGGAAAGAATTAGTTTTAATTTTATTTTTTAAAATGAATTAAAAATACTAAAATTTGTCATCCTAGGAATTAGAGAGGTTAACGGGCCTAGCGTGGCATGGGCCTGACAGGCCCATAAGTTTCCGTCCAGGTTTGGCTTAGTCCAGTTGCTTTTAGTTGGCACAAACAGCGTCTAATTCTCAGTCCAGATTGAGCCCATTAAACCCCCAAAAGTATAACATTCCAAATGTACGTAATGATAAAATTTTCAGTTTTAAAAACCATTTTAAATTAAATTTGATTCGGAATGGCCTGAGCATGACGCAAATCAGGCCACGCCCAGGTGCCACGGTGGCACCTAAGCATCAAATACCATTTTGTGGTTCAGGCCGTGCTTTCGTTTCGCCTGCTGGAATGAACAGAGGCCATCCATTTGGCACCTCAACCATTGGTTCTATGTAATCGAATCTACCTCTTAATTTCAGAAAGAGAGAGAGAAAGCGTGCACGCAGAGAGCAATCACTTTAGAGAAAATTAGATGCACGTATCTGCTATATGTCGCACGCTCATTATAACGATCGCAAGCAATTGATAAGTCTTTCAACTTCTTCAACAAAAGATAGAATCTGTCATCTCAGCAATCTCACACAGTCGATTCCACGACTATCTATAAAGAGGTAAATCGAGAAACTGTAATTAATCACGATGGAGGATGATATTATCTCGACTTTATTAAAATTCGATTATTGTCCACTTCAATAAATTTATTTCATTGTAATCAACTTAAGCCCCAAAAACAATTGATAAACCTTCCAGCAAACTATGATCAGATGCTACGTGCACCGCAGATGGGGCAGCTTTATAATTCATTTTCTAGCGCATAGCGCATTTCTCATTTCACTTTATTTTCTCCAAATTGAGGCATGAAGTGAACCGCATTGAATGGAAAACTGCCTGTTGGAAATATTGCCGACATATAGAAAATTTTACTGAATTTAAATTTCAACCGAAATCAAATTCAGTCTTATATGTTAAGCTGATTTGAATTGATAATCTCAAACTGTCAAATAGATTAAGTTGTCCAAACTCTATCGGGATGTCGTTGACAAAATATCGAGGGATGTTGAGTGGTCCCAGTGCCACTCTATTAGAGAGACGACCTGAGTGCTTTCCGAGTATGAGTGCGAAGCCGAATATTGAGTCAGGACATTGAGTGCTCTCGAATGAGATGCCAAGATCTCCCTCCGAATGTTATCAAGTTCGAGTTGGGAAACCAAATTGCTCGATTGCCAAGTTTGAATGGGTCATTGATGTCGAGTTGCTAAGTGCTGAGTCGACCAAGCTGGAAAAAGAAAAGGTGAGACCTGCATTTGATACAGTTTCCTTAAAACATATTCGTCACGATACTTTGAGGTTATGTTAAATGTCTATTTTTTAAAATATAATGTCAGAACCATAATCTCAATTTAGCATAGGTTATTTGTGATGAATTGAGCAAGTATTCGAACATTGTCATAGGAAGATCTATCGAGTGAAGTGCACGATAGAGAGAAAGAAACGAGGGGGAACAAAGTGGAAGGTGCTCTTGTGTCTGCTTATATGGTCTCTTTTACTTTTTTTCATAAGTGGTCGTAACCTTCTTATATAGGATCTTAGACTTTTAGCAGAATTAAATGGCTGATCGATTAAATGCCATGCATTTATCACCGACTCGAACTCTAGCCTCTGAACCAATCAGTTACGCATTTGAGCATATAACAAAAGGAAATCAAGTGTCAATTTGAATTCTGACCGATCTGATATTCAATGCACACAGATCATGCTCGCATATACAAATCACTCTGATTCAATATAATTGTAACCCTAAATATTTGCAATCCGCATGGGAAAAAGAGTCTCTCCCTCACAACTTAAATAATTACGATACATTATCAATCAATCATAAAGTCATAAAATCTCAATGTAAAATTAAATTTTCATCCACAATGAAATCTCATTCATTTCCATCTCTTTTCCATTCCTATGTTTTTCCCAACGCTGCCTTCTGGCTTTGTTTGCTTAGCTTGTTCGCTTTTTCCTTTCTCATTTCTACAGGATTGGAGTTACGTACGTGTTCGTGGTCTGTCACTCTCCTCCTTTTTATTTTTTTTTACCATTGCCTTGTCAGCTTATCTTTCCCATGCACTGGATGTCTGGATTCATCTTCCTTTGGCATTTGTTAACGCACATGATGTGATGCTAGTTAAACGCTTTCCTACTGTGGACAACCAGATGTAGACTCCTCCGTGCTCTCCACTGTTGACGAAGCTAAATGTGTTTGACTTCGACAACAAGCCTCGCACCATAGATATGGTCGTGGATTAATGGTCCAAGCTTATCCATGGACAGAGAGTTTGCACAAACAGCGATGCTCTTGCGTTTCACCAAAAAATTAGGGAGTTCCTTTTGCGTTTCACCAAAAAATTAGAGAGCTCCTCTTGCGTTTCCACATCTGCTTCTGGAGGAGACGGGTCTCCCCTCGCTATTTCTTGCGTTTCTCCTTTAGTTTTCTACCTCTCTGGCAAAACATTCCACCAGGCAAGTATATGGACTCATCATCTTTCAATGAAAGCGGCACTTGGTCAACGTACGTACCCGTCGTGCCTTGAGCATGCATTAATTAAGCCTTTATTTTGATAGTCTCCAAGCCTTCCACTGATGCCTCTAGCTCTTGCATGCTTTGCTTTATCAGTGGAGGAGGAATGATTCAAGTGTTGACCATACAGTGACTTCTTGAACCAAACGTGGCTTCGTTCCCTTTTGCATGAATTTTCCTCTGACTAATATATACGACATCGCGCTCGTAAGTCTGAATTATTATTAAATTGTCCTCTATATCATCATTTATATTTAAATAAATTTTATCTTATTTTAAAAATATAATTGAAATCTGCTAACCAAGTAGTCCTATTTTATCTTGTTTTATCTTGTTTTTGGTCTTTTTTGTTGCTATAACTAAGTCTCATTTCTAAACTATATATATTTAATTAAAATACTAAAACTATAATTGAAATCTAGATCGAATAACACAGTAATAATAGGCACTAGGTTTATGATCCAAATGTTTAATTTAATTTTAAATGTACAATCAAAGATTTTAGACATGAAATTTTATTTTTATCCATGCATTGTAGTCATTGATTGATTCATTTTACCTTTAGATTGGAATCAAAATGCATGTGCAAATCTATCTTTATTATTTAATAAAATCAATGAATTTTTAATACAATTCTAACAATATAAAAGTCAACAAAAGCAAAGCAAGAGATTTTGGATAATTAACAATCTATTAATCGATGGTTAGTAGTATATATTATATTAACCATCGAAATATTAACTAAAGTTTGTTAAGTAACTAGCTATATCATTGAAATTCAATATCTAATTTTATGTAATCAATCAACTGAAGATGTGATACAATCATTGAAGGCTTCCAAAACAACCTTTTAAGGTGAACCAAAGATATATAAGCCCGTCAACAGCTTTTATGTACTAATAACTTATCATACACATTCATTATTATTGCACTCTATTAAGGTCAATTTCTAAAGGAATCTAAGAATTTAGACAATGATTAAAAGGCTTTGGCTCTTTAAGCTCTTGATAATGTATCATCTTCTCTTGCATTTTTATCTCATTTAGGAAGAGGTAAAAATCATTATTTGTGATTGAAGTCAATATTAGGGTTAAGTTTGTTAAGAATCCAAATTTAACGTTTAAGGAGTTGAAGTATGATAGAATCCAACAAAGGAACCACATATCACTATAAACCCGTAAGTTAAAGTTGTTGAACCCAAGGCAAGGTATCACAACTCGATCATGATGTTCAATACTCTAGTGTAGAATATACATGTGATGAAGTTGAGATATCACATCATCTTCTTCCAACTCCTTAAATTGTGAAGCATCACTCCTGGAGTATGTTGAGTTAGTTACTACGAGACAGATTTACTACAGTGGACAAGGGTTAACTGTGATTTCCTGATTTATCTTTTCACGTATGATTGTGGAGCCATTGAGATGATGAATTTCACCTTTTATTATAGTGAAACATCAATATCTTCCACTAGTGAAGCCACCACACTCATTAAAAGAGAAACTTGATTACAATAAATTTATTTAATTTTTAATTATTAAAAAATTAGCTACAATAATCTTTCATTTTTTTTCGACCAGTAAAAAAAATCAATTTCCAAAAAAACTACTAAATCTAAAGTACTAAAAAGTGACGGCAGCATCTACTCTCCAATTTGTGAACAGCAGGGGAATTATTAAAGTAAGCATTCAACGCAAAAAGTCGTAACTTTTGACGTCGCTGTCTATGATCTTCCTCGCATTAGTTTTGGTTGTAGCTTTCAGTCAGTGAATTAAGGTAAAAATAAAAACAGAGGAACGAGTGGGATTAGGTTCACAAGCAAAGTCCTGATTATAAAACAAAAAGGGAAAATAAATGAATAGATGAATTAATCAGTTCAATCGACACAGAGAATGAGAGGAGCTGTTTCTGCATCACTGGTTACCATCTTCACCTCTTCATGAATCATGGACAAGACGTGTTGTAGAGCTGTGGGCCTCTTCTCTGTTTCCTTTGTGGTATCGATTATGTCATCAGAAGCAGGAACAGTAATTGGAATGGTTGAAGATGAATTAGAAGTAGGGCAATTGGTCAATTCTCTGGCTCTCTCTGCCTCCGCCATCCAATCCGTTCTGGTCAGTGCCAAGGCCATGAGAACCGCGCACGAGGACTGCGCCGCGAGGAGTCCCAGCCACAGGCCCAGCAAACCCATCTTGCCGACGAAGCCAAGCAGCACGGCGACGGGCATCCCTACCAGGTAGAAGGAACTGAGGTTGATGTTAGCGCCAGTGGCGGGCCGCGCGCTCCCCCGGAGCACGCCGCAGCCCACCGTCTGTGGGCAGTTCCCGAGCTCGCAGAGCCCGGTGATGGGCAGCGCGAGCGCAGTGAGCTTCAGTGTCTCCGCGTCGCGGGTGAACAGCCGTCCCCACTGATGCCGCATCGACGCCGTGAACGCGGTCGCCGCGAGGCCGAGCACGATAGCGCAGGCGAGACCCGCTGTGGCCGCAGCGCGGGCCTTGGAGGGGAGGTTGGCGCCGAGCACGTTGCCGACGCGCGTGGAGACGCCGAAGCTGAGCGCTGAGGGGAAGACGTAGACGAGGGAGGTGGTCTGGATTAGGATGCCCATGGAGGCGACGGCGGCACGGGGGTGCGCGAGGAGACCGCTGAAGATGATCATGAGCTCGTACCACCACCACTCGAGGCAGACGGACACGCACGAGGGCGCTGCGAGTCGGAGCAGCGCCGGCCACCCGCGGAGGCAGTCGGTGGAGGGTCCGCCGGGCCAGGTGTCGCGGCACGCTCCGGAGCAGAGCAGGAAGAGCAACAGACAGGTGAGGAGGTTAAGGTCGGTCCAGATCATGGCAGCGGCCACGCCGGCGATGCCCAGACGGAGGTGCACTGCCAGAAGGTAAGTTAGCGGGCCATGGAGCGCGGCGCAGAAGAAGGAGCAGTAGGTGACAGGGAGGGTGATGTTCTGCGCACGGAGGAAGACGCGGAGCGGATGAAGGAAGGAGAGGAAGAGGAGGTCGGGCGCGGCGGCGGTGATGAAGATGTGCGCGGCTGAGGCGATTTTCTCGTCCTGACCGCAGCGGAGCAAGATGGAGCGGGCGTTGAGCCACAGGAGGGAGATGGGAAGGGAGGCTGAAAGAAGCAGCAGCGTGGCGCGCTGCAGGGTGAGGCCGAGAAGTCTGAGGTGGTTGCCGCCGAAGGCCTGTGCGCAGATGGGGTCCATGCCCATCGCCAGCCCGGACAACACGGAGTAGCCGGTGATGTTGGCGAACCCAATCGCCAACGAACCGGCGGCCAGCTCCAAATCGCCGAGGTACCCAAGGAAGAGCATCGAAATCATGGCGCGCGAGTAAAGCATGAGCCCCGTCACGGCGGCCGGCACCGATATCTTCCCGATGGCGCGCATCTCATCCGCTAACTAATCAACCAATTCAAACAACAGATTGGAGCAGAATTAGATCGACCATAGTCAGAATGCGTGCATGTAAAATACATAACTATGCATTAATAAAGTGCATATGATTAACCTCAGAGAGAGTCGGATGGCGATGGAGGTCATCAGGAATAGTGCTGTTCAAAAGATGAGATTTGGCGAGTGAAGGAAAGGGGGGAGAAGAGGAGGACGGAGTGGTATTGCACATCTCCTTCTGACCGCGATAAGCTCTGCTCTGGCGCTCTGCCAACAATGGAAGGCGATAATGGAGGTGGGCGAAGTCGTATCCAGTGAGCGTTTTGTTTCTTCTTCAAATTGGGAATGCGAGGGAGCAAGGCACTTAAATAGGAGGAGCAGTGAGGGACACGCGTCCATTGTTTAGACGGTCAATTGCACGACCAATCTTTGGAAAACCGGACCGACTCGATCCAGTCACCTTCCTTTTCCGGTCGAATCAGAGTGCATATTCGATACACAGGCAGGGAATATTGCCTGATGGTCACTCGTCCTCATCCAAAGAGAAACTAATCCTGATCCTGATGATGTCATGAATGAACCGAAATCAACGTCAGTGACTAAATCGTTGATGTTCAAAGCTTTTCCTTCTCTCCAGCTGCTTTGTTTGAACATTTGACGACCGACTTCACCTGATCGTGTAAGATATGTATTGGTCATGGCTATGGTGGTTGTGTGCCATCACGGTCAGCCTTCTTTGTTTTACCACACGCTTCAGAGGCAAACCCTCTTACTCCAAGTTCCAACTGCAGATTTCGTGAGTAGCACTTTGGGATGAGTTCAGAAGAGTGGTCGACTTCTAAGCCTACTCACGTACACCAAGTTATCTTTCCTTTTAAAACAGACATGGAGGGTGCTATATTTTAAAGCTGGAGCGGATTGAGAGGACAGAAGCTGGATGGGAAGCAGTAATGGACTAATGGCGAATGGTGTGCAGTGGCAAGGGGATGCTTGGCATGCATACAGACACAACTCTTATCCTAACTAACTATTTGTCATGCAGTGCAAGGTTTGAATTAACGATGTGTCTTGCGTCGTCCAATACATGTGTAAGTCGATGATAGTGGAGATTTTAGTGGTAGTATTTCGTTTGTACCATCTTGCATTATGTAGTTTTCTTTTAAAAGTTTGGTAAAGTTGCACATATTTCCTTATGCACACATACGCCACTGAAAGTTTGGTCACCTTGAGCTTGAACAAGCTTCCTCTTGGCCTTGACCAAACGCTCATAATCATTCGGCTATATATCCTCAGGTGGTGCAAGCTTAATCAATAAATTAAGAGATTATATTTAATCCATTTTGATCCTACCACAACATGACTTATACACACACATGTGAGATCCTTGTAGATTTTGTTTCTTAATAATGTTGTTATTAGTTATTGATGGATCTCACAGTTGTTTATTTGATCTTTTCACGAGTTAATTTAATTGTTTGGTGATTACCTGATTGATTGACTCTGTGATTACACTAATCACGGGACTATTTTGTTTTAGTGCCAATTTAATATTGGGCCTGAGTTTTTATTTTATTTTATGATAATCATTTAAAATATTTATTTAAAATGAAAGCCGCAAGAAAAATAATTCTTGCAATAATTTCATTGTATAAATTCAAAATTTCATTTTGCGTTTTTAAATTTGAGACTTACAGGCTGGAAGCAGCTGAGACGGTTCGTCGGGTCAAGACCGAACCGGCTCGAAGGGTCAAGACAACCGGTTTAGGTGTTAAGGGTTTAAGTTTATGTATTTAATGACGAAAGAAGTGCGGGAACTGATGCCCCTCATCCACTGTTCCGGCGAGTTCAGGCCGAATTGTCTTTCCAGATAAGGTAAGGGCGTTCTGCTCCTCTTCATTGCCTGCTGCTTGATCTTTTCCTCACTTCTTATGCTTCGCCTTTTCCGGATCCTGGTCAGATCTGATCCGGCAACGTGAAGGGTAGGTTCTCTTATTTCCATTCTTCTGATTCTCTTTCTCTCTTTCTATTTGTTTCCAGATTGTTAGATGCTGGTTTTGGTTCGGGTGGAGACTTTTAGTGCTTAGATTGGGATTGCAACTTGGTTTATTGTTCTACATTTTCTGTATCTGAGGGTGCTGCAGTTGAATATAGATTGAGGTGGGTCTTCTCTTCTCATCTTTTTCCCTCAATGCTGGTTCAGTTCAAATGTGTCTGTTCCGATCTCATGGCGGTGTGGTTGGCTAAGAGATGTGGTAGAAGCGACATCAGATTATAGGGCTCTGTTTTGGTGCGATCCCTGCGGCAGGATTAGGATAGTTCCTCCTTTTTCTACTTCTGCCTCGATATTGTGTTTTTGATGCCGAATAGGGCTTTCGAGGTTGGGTCCGAGGTGCTTTGAGTGATGGGGAGGATTCGAGAAGGGATGGCGGTTTGTGCGTGAAATCAATTGGGTCAAGTAACATTGTGCTCAAGTCAAGTTTGGGTTAATTAATTTGAATAAAACGAATGGTTTGTTTTCCACGGGAAATTTTAGTATTACATTTTATTTTCTACATATTTTCCCTTTTTCTGATATACTATTTTTTTTCTAATTTCTTTCAGATGCTTAAGTAAAAAGTTTCCTTTGGAATGGTTGACGTTGAGCACTTCCTGGATGCTGCAGAGAAGTTTGGAATATATTTTCCTGGTAATGATTTTCTGATGCTTTATTGTTTATTACCTCATGGGTCCTCTTTTACCTTACAGTTACTCAATGGTGATCAAAATTCAGATTCTATATACTAAAACGGCCACATATTTTTAGGATTTCTTGCTAAATTCGTTCTATGTACCAAAGTCTACTATTCCAGTGACCTCTTGGCTTCAATATGTTTTTTATTTCAATATAGAGCGATGGGTAATCTCATTAGTTAACATTATCTCTGTCAGAAGTTGGTTATGGTGTTTTTGTGAAGAAAAAAAAATTAATATCAAACAATGAGTTACTATACTCTTGAGTGGTTTGTTTTATAGCACTTTCTACCATCATTCAGTTGAATTTACCAATTGGAAAGACATGTTACGAGGGTACAATACTCAAATCTGAACAAGTATTTGAGTTAATTATGCTTTCATTTGATCTATGCATTGCACCTGATTCTGTTTCATAATCATATGAAATGGTATGATCCTTCAATACATAACCTACAGAAAAGTACCGAAGACTTCAGTTTACTTTTCAAGTCAATGAGAGTCTGTTTTCCAATTTGTCTCTAATAGTAGACGCTTTGACTTTGATTATTTCCTCCATGAATTGTGGTATTTTTCTCCAGTTGGTTCAACATACATTATAAACTTGATCAGGACTTGCAATTTAATTTGATCGGTTCATACTTCATCACCAAATTGCCAATAAAAGCACACAATAATATTAACTTCAAATCCAGTTTCACTATTTGTTGCATCATGTATGAATTAAATGCTGTCAATTTACCTACGGTTACTGTTATTCTACTTTTTCGCTTATATATTTCATATTGATTTGCTTGACTTCTAACATGAATTATAAGTCAATTCTTTTAGCAAATTTTACCCTTTTTTAGTTTTCAAGACTGCTTGGTAGTAACCTAAGCTTGAAGGAGTAAGGAAGTCATGGCTAGTAAATGGTCACTCATTTGCCTTCCCAGGTTGGAATTGTATGATTTGGTACATGATATTTTGGTGTCTGCACGTTTGCACGCCAAATCTTATCATGATATTTGGCACAAATTAGGTTTTTTATTTTATTTTTAATATGACTCTCTGAATATTGATGGCTCAGCTATACCTATCCTCAATTACATGAGTCAAAATAATAGTTTTCTACAGATTAATCATTGAATAGTATATCATCCATTGAATATATTTGTGTGATATTTGATTAAAGAACAAGCATCATTTTTATTATATTTCTATATATATATATATTTTCTTATCAATGCATTGAATTGGGAAGATCAAATCAAGAGGTCGAGTTGTGTCACTTTAAAACAATATCGTGTTATTGACTTCTGTTTAACCAAAAATTTTTGTACATTGCCCGCTCTCAAATGTTGATCACGTTCGAAAAATGGTTAGGAGGTGATCCACGTGAGTTTGTACATTTAAATAAATATTTTGTCCTGGCTCTTAAGCCTACTACTTCTAAAGCCATATCCAAATCTTATTGGCCAATTGAGACTCTGAACCATCACATCATTTTGACAATTGGCCAAATTGTCAAGAAATCCTCCGATATTGCTGTCATTCTAATTGACTTAATCCTTTGAATGAGTTGGAATTAGAAAGAATGTGTCGAATATTCTTGCTTCCTTATTTATATTTATTTTCCTATTTTAATTGTTCCTTTTTTAAGGAGATTTGATAAGTTATCTTTCCTTATTTTCTAGATGAGGTGTCATATATAACTAACACTGTATATATAACTAAGACTGTATAATATAATTTTTGTGAGTTAATACAATTTTCATTTCCAACAGAGTGGAAGATATTTTCTTCAACATATAAAAGTCTATTTTATTTTTCATGCCAAAGTCTAACCATTCTTTTTTTACGTTGCCTATATTAAGTTATATGTACATCTCCATTGGAAAATTTTAGGTACACGAATTGGCTCATAAACATTCTAGTAGGTTTCTGAAAATCGTCCACTGACCATTGAATTTAAGTACTTAAGTAAAACTTCATTAGGTTCATTTTTGATATTTCGTTAGTAGGTTCAATGCATATGGTACCTAAACTATGATACATAAATCTTGAATACTTGAAAATTCTAATAAATTTGTACTTTGGTTGGTCATTTTAATGCAATCACCATGATCACCTGCGATAAAATCAACATATCATTAAAGGCAAAATTACAATCGTTAAAGTTAATAAGAGATGTTCTTGTATATTTATATTTAAATACTATCTTCATCTGTGAATAAGCACATTGAAGATGAGGGGATTGACTTGACCAGCGCAACATATAAATAGAAAATACAAATATTAACAATTCAAGTATATACATGGATGTCAAGTTGAAGGCAATGATCAGTCATTTGTCCAACACTCTTAGAAAAGAGATTATATTTGATGGTTGTGAAAAAAAGCCCGGGCCACAAAGCCAAGTTACTTGACCCATGGTAACGATGATCATTGTGCATCAGATCTATACCCATATATCCAAATCATCTCGCTTAACAAGCCAAGAATAGGAGAACCACTAAGCTAGGAAGGATCTTCATCACAACTGATTTATACCAATTAGGCAAGAGGAAAAATTTTCTTGTTGGAATTTCAAACAACATTAGGTAACATTAGCAACTTAGGACTTTTTAAAATTCAGATGATAAACATGCAATAGCTATAAGGACTGAATTAAGATAAAGATGTACAAAATTCAGGGGCCAAATTGAGATTTTGAAACTTGAGAGGCCAAACAGATTATGGACTGTTTTTAATGAATATGTCTTGTGGTCCAAAGCAATTCTTTCTATGCAACAGACTCGTTTGTGATAACCGAAGTCAATAAACTGTGATTAAAGATTTTTGTTGGATGTGATGATGGTGTCTAGAGATCCATTCAATTTATCAACCAAGGTTCTCCAATTTAAGTGGCACCTAACTTTCTCTTTTAAAAAGAACAGATATGTGTTCAATTGGAGGATTTCCACTGCTCAGTGGTGTTTTTCATGGGCATAATTTGTAGTTTATTGTCATTAATAAATAGCAAGGGTTTGTTTTAACTTTCAATTTCAGTGTGTAGTAACTGTGCTGCGCCATGAGGTATGGGATTTTCTCTCCATTCCAAATAGCCCTAAGCTTTAGTACTTGTGTGAAAATATTTTCCATAGTTATGAAATTTGGAGATGATAAATATAGCCATTTTGGGATCTTTTGGGAATATCATATAGTGGTTATCTAGTTGATGAAGTTTTGGTTAGGTTGTTTTAAAGTAGGAAATATAAAACCATTATTTTCGCCACTTATCAATTTTTATAGATGGTTTTGAGAGCCTCTAGTAGAAAGAGTAGTGATGTAGGAAATCTCAGATCTGCAAGGAGAAGAGAGAAACAGGAAATGTGCCTTGCAGGGTTGCACTATGAGGATCAAGTCAAATACAAATATGAGACAAGGCATAAGTGGAAAAAGTTTAGGGGGAATTGCATACCTAACTCAATTGAATGTGGGGCTATTTATAGTCAATGGGAAGAACCTAGGCGACCGGCCAATTTGATAAGTAGGCCTGTGTCTTGTTCTTGTTGAGGTCCAAAATTATCCATTTTTTGAACTCAAATCTCCGGCCATAATATCAGAGCATTCTTCAAACCAAAGATATTATTGGTTTGAGGAAAAAAAGTTATTGTGTTATTCTTCTTATATAGGGTTCCAATGGCTTAGGTATTTCAAGAACAGTATTATTCTAGACCTGAGATTTTCTGTTTATTATTGTTCAGAAACATAGTCCTAAAATATTTCTTTGATTTTATACATATATAATCAATTCTACTGATTGTCTGATGTAGTAGGTATGCTAGATGAGAAACAAGAAGTCTTTTTTTCTTCTTTTTCTGTATATATTAATCTATGCATTTTTATTTCCAGAGTAACAATTGTGATGAGGTGTAATGCTTGTTGGAGAGAATTGGAAGGTCGAGCGGTATCGACCACTTGTGGTCATCTCTTCTGTATCCGCTTCTAATTTCAAACACGCAATCAACTTTAGTGATTGAAATACAGTCTCCAACATAAATGTGCAACATCATTTTCCTTAACTTATGAATAAGGCAATGAAGACGCAAACAAGTTAGTAAGCAATGATGCTGCCTGTCCAATTTGTGATCAAGTACTCTCCAAAAGGTGTGACACTTTATTCAACACTGGTTCCTTTTATTTTATTTTATTTTTACTTTTAACTAGTAAGTATGAGTTTAATGTTTTTTGAACTATTTTGCTTTAGAGGAAGGAACACATTTTGTGTTTATGAGAGACATCTTCACTCTTTTTTCTCTGTGTGCTTGTTCTTGGTCTTTTTCTTGCTATTATGATTAACCATCTGTTTTGTCACCAGTCTTATGAGGCCGGTCGATATAAATCCTAGTGATGAATGGATCAATGTAAGATATGCTTGATTAATTGCTTGAACGTGCAATGTCTGTCTTTGCTCCAGTTTACACTGGGTTTTTCTTCTTTTGCAGATGTCAATGGCTGGAGTTTCTCCACAAATACGTATCCCATAGCCTTTCACTGATAATGCCATTGATTGACTCTCAAAACACCCCACTAGTGTGGAATATATAGATTTCTCATTTTCATGAAGTCATTAAAAGTTGCACTAGTTCTAACACTTGTAAATTACTCATTTTCATAATGCTTTTGCATGTTCATGCAAGATCAATGCTGTGGGTGCTCTGCTCTGTCTGATGGTTGTCTTAATGGAGCCTGGCAAATGGGTGAAAATGATGTCTTTAACTTCTTTGTCAAAACAGAACTATTTCATCTTTCTTCCTTGACTTCAAAATAATCAGTCATGAAGAGTGCATACAGGAGTGTAATGTTTTACATTGGACAAAAGGAACTTGAAATGAACTTTAAGATGAACAAGATAGTTGCACAGTGCCGGCAGAAATGTGAGGTTATGCAAGAAAAGTTTACTGAAAAACTGGAACAAGTACACACTGCATATCAAAAAATAGCTAAAAGGTGCCAAATGATGGAACAAGAGATAGAGAACTTATCAAAGGATAAGAAGGAATTGCAAGAAAAATATGCTGAAAAATCCAGGTTGATTCCAAAAGTTTTTTTGCTCATTTAAATAGTCATATTCTATGATTTACCTTCAGTGTTACACTTGGTTGAGGATGGCTCAAGTTCTAACATACTTATTCCAAAATCAGGCAGAAGAGAAAACTTGATGAGATGTATGATCAACTAAGAACTGAGTATGATTCTATGAAACGTTCATCAATACAACCAGCCAACAAATTTTTTGCTAGAACTGAGCCAGAGTTGTTCTCAGGTACGGCTAATATGATGGATTTTGGTTAATTCTTCTTTAAATTTGTTTTTATTGCTTTTTTTTTCTTCCCAAAACTTTACTATTAGGTTTGAACTCAGACTAGTTTGTTATAACATCAAGCAGCGAGCAAATGAAACTTTTTAGTTTAGACTAGTTTATTATAACATCAAGCGGAGAGCTAATGAAACTTTTTAAGCTCTCTCGAAAAGTACCAGATGATTTATTTGTCGCAGATCGACTGGTTTTTACTCCTGAAACTCCAGGAAGGAGAGAGGAGATGTGGCCATCGACAAAGAACACTAATTTGGAAGCCTTTGAACTTTCCGGTGGCTCACCAGCAAAAACAACAGCTGGTCCTGTTGAGTCTGGAACAAGAAGGCAACTACGTCCTCCATTTGGATCTGGTATAAGCAACCCCGCAGCAACTCTGCGCAACCTCATAATTTCACCGATGAAGAGGCCCCAACTTTCCCGTAATCATGCTCGCTTATTCACATGAAGCCTGTACACCCCTGGCATGTCTTGAGATGGCATTTTCCCCTAACATGGCCTTTTATCAGGCACTTTCTGTTGATATTTTTTTTTAAAAAAAAAGATATAGTGATCTAGAAGGATGAGCAACGTGAATACTTGATCTTCTTTATAGACATCTGAAAACTTTATGCCATTGATTAACCAGATATTCAACGTCCTAGCGTGGTTAGAACACTAGTCTCCATTGTTCAGACAACTTGGAGCCCTCACTTCTCTTTATATGTATTGTTCGACTCTAGTTTGATCTCAGTGTTTAAACAGGGGAAGTTAATATTTCGATTACGAAAAGAGACATTAGATGTTTACCTGGCTTATTAAAATAGGAATTTGAGAGGATGCCAAAAGCCTTGGTACTCTTAACACTGAATATTGATTGCTGAACAGAAACCACAAGTTGACTTATGCTATAGGTTAACTTAATTTTTTTTAAAAAATCTAAAAATCACAAGTTGAGAGTTAGTCTTTCTAAACTAGGTCTATGATTGGTACCAAATTTAGCCTCATTTGTGATTGCATATTCGATCATGATTCGAGTTAAGTTGTTTATTGTGAATTCATTCACAAGTGTGATATTTCAAATTAATTTAAAATTTAAAAATTAATTTGGAACTAAAATTGAAATATTTTAAATCAATAAATAATAATAATTTTTGTATAAAGTAAATTCATAATTATTTTTCAAATTTAATTTTAAGATATAAAATTAAGTTTTTAAATTTATTTTAAAAATTAATTTCTCTTAAGATTTTCTAAAGAAAATCTAATTTAGTTTATGAAATAAATTCGAATTTTCTAATCCCTAAATTTTAAATTTTGAATGATAATTTTTAATTATTTGATCTAAGTTAATTTAAATTGATCAATTCAGCTAAAATTTGGTTTTAAAAGTTCATTTTATTTTATCCCTTTTGATGCAATCCTGATAAATTCGGTTGGATCATCACCCGCTACTATATTCGTGCACGGATCTTCTTTGATCTCAACTTTTGACAACTCTTGATGATCACAGTTATTGTACGCTGCGGCACAACCACCCCTGATAAGGCATTTTACACCGAAGGTGATACCTGACTTACAATCTAACCATGTCAAGTGTACGACTCCATTATCGTACAATGTAGCTCCGCCTGACTAGCCGAGTTGCGGTTCCCAACTCATGTTGTCCATGAAGGACACACCTACCAAGTTGTAATTGGTTATGATAAATCAATCCGCGAGAATCAAAATGCCCTTGCCGAGTTCCCGTGGCCTCACTTTTGTGATTCTGCAATGTTTAAATAAATAACGACGCCTTAACAAAAACACAGATTTTTTTTTTCTTTTTTCTTTTCCTTTAGAACACACGCACACACATGGGCATGAGATCCGATCAAACTCTTACAATGTACATATTCCTGAAATGATTTCTCTCCTTTAGCTCCAATAATTACTTGAAAATCATTCTCATTTCTTTGGATTCTCTCACAGATGGAAGGTTTAAACAAAGGTGGACCAGTTAATCATGTCCTTGTTGGCTGTAAAGTATGGTCTGACTTCATTCTTTAACACCAAAACTAGATACGCTAAGATGCTTAGATCAGTAACATGTGATCTGAGATGGATCATTTGGTACATTCCTATCACATTATGTCTGTGCATCTGGACAATTAGAGCATTATTGAGCCTTAATTTATATGACAAATAACTCAAGAGGGACGTCCAATTTAGAACATTTGGAAAGAAACCAAGAAATAAAATGGAGAGTACATAGTACGCATGCATGTATCATTTTGAACAGCCCAGTTGCTGTATTATTGGACATAATATATATAGGTGTTTCATGTGCCCTTGAGATGCATCCAAGATCATTTATTTTGCATCTGGCTGAAAAAAATAATGATTCAGATCCGAGATTAATGCAGGGATTACCTGCATTAATTATATTGGCTAAGGTAGCAAGTTGTGGTTTTAAAAATGTACTTCATATTTTGCTTCATCATGTTAGGCAATTGGGTCTGGTAGAAGTTCCTTAGATGATTTAGTGATATAAAATATTACAAAAATAAAGGTAGAAGTAGAACCCCAGTGAAATTTGCTGTTTAATTTAGCTGCAAATTAAAGTATTTGGAGGTTCTTCGAGTCACTTTGTGCTCTCCAACAATCTTGGAGAAAATTCTGAGAGCAATTATTCAGCTATAAATTGGCATATATATCAATAATTTCTTCTCCAGTAATCAAGCTATGAACTACATTGAGTTGCTGACACGACAGGCAATGCATGGCATGTGTCTAGCACAAAAGCAAAAATAAAATAAAATTGACTACTGTGTACATTAGCTGTTGTAGAGCAACTTCCAAGTCACCATATTGCATTTTCTTAATAAATAAACTATTGGGCCAAATGGAGATGGAGAAAGAGAGCAGTCTCCTAGCTATATATATATATATATATATATATATATATATATATATATATATATATATATATCAACAACACATTAAAGTGTAGGTCTATCTAAAATTACAAAAGAAGATTATTGTTTTAACAAAGTCAAGTGCTTAGCTTCTGCTTCAAGGTTGCCTCTTCTTTCTTGCTTTCTTTGATTTGAAGTAGCTGAAAAGACCTGCGATTCTTTCTCTTTTATGATTGATTTGCTGTCTGTATTTGGCTCTTGCAGAGGAAGAACCAATTTCTCATCATGGAAGCATTGGAGTCTCCATGCTATTCAGACATGGTAAGGACTATGCAGTTTGGTACATGGCAATTCTGATTCCTTTAGTTCCATCAGGAAGCCGAATGAGTGAAAAATTGCTTCTTTTTGGTGGAATTGGCAGGGAATGGATCACAGCTTCCTCGAACAGTGGGAGTTGACCTCGTTGGCTCACGAGTTCAATGCAGAAGAGCATTTAGGAGTCGCACTTCGACACGACTTGGAACGATGCCCCTCTTCAGAAAGCTACAGCTCCTATGCGTCAGTCAGACCCAAGAAGATAGCCAAAACCAACAGCTGGAGTTCTTCCACCACCACCGAGCTCAACTCTGTTCTGCTGCCGGATGCATCAGCATCAGGCCCAAAGATCCTATCTTTCGGCAACCCGGTCTGTGCCTTCCGCGGCAGTCTTGTTTCCGAGCCCAAAGAAGAGATGGATGTGCCGGTTGCCAAGGGACCAAAGAGAGGAAGAACAACTTCTCATAACCAGGAGCACATCATGGCTGAGAGGAAGAGAAGGGAGAAGCTCAGCCAGCGGTTCATCGCCCTATCCGCCATTGTTCCAGGCCTAAAGAAGGTATGTACAACGACAATTTGGTCTTGGGTTTGCACAAAATCATGCATCTTCGCTAATATCTCTCAAACTTGTTTGATGCAAAAGAAGGACAAGGCATCTGTTCTTGGGGATGGCATCAAGTACCTGAAGCAGCTCCAGGAGAAGGTGCAGTCCCTGGAAGAGCAAATTGCGAAAAGGAATGTCGAGTCCGCAGTGCTTGTGAGGAAGTCTCAGCTGTCTAGTGATGATGATAGCTCATCCTGTGACGAGAATTGCAATGAGGGTCATGACGAGTCCCTTCCAGAGATTGAAGCCAAGGTTTGTGATAAGTCCATTTTGATCAAGATTCACTGCGAGAACAAGAAAGGAGCGTTGGTGAGAGTGATATCGGAGATCGAGAAGCTCCGCCTCTCGGTGATGAACACGAATGTGATGACCTTCACTGGAGCTTCTCTTGACATCACTGTAATGACTCAGGCAAGATCCTCAACTGCTGCTCCTTTCGCTTTTTCATATTTGGTTTTATCTGCAAATAACAGAAAATTCTTTTTGCGGATTTCCGCAGATGGAAGAGGAATTCTGCATCACAGCCAAAGATTTGGTGAAGAAGTTGAACTCAGCTTTCAGGCAATTCATGTGAGGAAGTGAATGAATGGTTGTTTTCTTTTTAACTAGGCATCTATCTGACGACAAGGATTGGTAAACCCACCATTTTCACTGGTTTTTGCTGCATGTTTTTGTCTTCGGATTACAACTTCCTCTTCTCTCTTAATCTTTTTTTGCATGGTTAAATTAAAGCTACTGATCATGTTTTTCAGAAGAGAAGAATGGAATATTTATTTGTCTTCTTTTAATAGTATGTTTGAGGACGTCAATGGGGAAATTGAGTTTTCTTAACCTTTCTTATCTTCCCCTTCTTAAAACCTCTCTCTGGTTCAAATTGAATGTTTGAAGTCTGAAGCTTGACTTGGAGAGACAAATGGTGGCCTTATATTTGGGCAATAACAATCTTAATTTGTTTCAGAAGACTGTAATAATGATCTTTCTTAATTTAGTGCCAAATGAATAATTCTCAATTGTATCATTTTTTGGCAACTACAAGCATCTCGTGGACACTTGAAGTTTGACAAGAAGTTTCAGAAATCAGTTTCTTTGTACGTTGCTAATTTCCTTTTTTTTTATTAAAATTACGATTAGCATTCCTTGTTGTTACTCCATGTAATTTTTTATTTCAAAAAATTGAATTAATTAAATGACATAGAAGTTCTTAAAGCTATTTAAAAGTTTATTTATTTAATAGTCTATATATTAAACCAAATTATAGATCATGTTACAAATAATAGTTTCATTAGTTTGTAATGCATAGAGGTGACAATAGATTACCATTGATCTAGATATGATGTAATGGTTTGTGGTGCATATAGAGCAAATGATTGATTTCGTGTGTGATATTTAGTTTGGCTCGTTAGCCTAGGAATTTTAACAATTATATTTAAAGAAATTTAAAATAATAAAAAATAGGAATTAAATATCATTCAAAAATATATAAAAATTTAAAAATAGAGCAAATGGACACACACACACACACAAAACAATTCTTCAAGTAGTAAGTAGTGTATGCACTCGTTCGAATAGACACATAATTTGGAAAACAATTCTTCACGTAGTGCGCTCGCGCACGCACACACACACTCTCTTTGGATTGGTAATTTCCGAGTATAGTTGACAAACTTCATTGATGTGCATCTTCGAGGAGTAGTTGTAAGATCAATAAAAAAATTACACTTTCTTTCTTGAAGATAGTATTATCCCTCCTAAATATTTATAGTTATCGATAATTATCTTTCAAAATATAATGACTTTTATCTTGAAACAAGACATTCTAAATTATAAGATATAACAAACTTTTAATACCTTAAATAAGATAATAGAGAGAAGAGCTAAAGAGGAGAGAACCGCACTTGAAATTGAGTATAAAAAATCTATTAGTTTAAAATTCAAATATTGGGAGGGAAAAAGCCCTCACATAGGCGTTGTTGGGTTGAAATTGGGCCCCAATAGAATAGGTAAATTGAAAGCCCAATTTCATGTGTTGAATTAGATGTTATCCAACCTAATTTTATTTGCACAATACATAATTTTCTCTTCTTTTAAATTTATAGTGAACATGATTGAATTATCACTGTTCTATTCGTATATTAAATTCTATAACCTGATTCCTTAATAATATATTTGTTCTCTATGTAAGGTTTTCGTAACTAGATCTGTATATTTTTTTGACTTTAAATAGTCGATAAAAATTACTCACTATAAAATTAACTATTTAATGATATTATGTTTGCAGGGAGATGCAAGTGAGTATTCGAAACTTTATTGATAGATTTAACTAATTAAGTTAGGAATCAATAATGGGAATATAATGATATGATAGTGGAGATAATTAATAACAAATATCCCTCCTAAAATGCCCTAAGATTTATTTCTATTTTCTTAAAAAAACATTTTTATTTGTAGCAAATGATTTAGATGATAAATCTTAAGGATAAAATAATTTAATCTTAAGTAGAAAATTTTGATAATGAAACCAAAAAAAATAGAGATATCTTAACTCTTATAAAATTTTTTAAAAAATTATTAAATATTAAAGATATTTTAAAAACTACCCCATCAGTAATTGCAGTTTTAATTTATAGGTCTTGGACGGAACGGTTGAATCATGGTTCACATAATCGAACCTTATCTTTTTGCGTCATCTTCAAAGCTTTCATTTAACTCTTGAAGACTTTTCATGGCTCAAACGTTGCAGGATTGCTGTTTCCAGCTTTGTTGGGCACGATGATCTTCGACCTGTCAATCTGATCTAAGTCGATACTAAAAATATTGAATTAGGGTTGACGATTTTTGAATTGGATTTGGTTGGATTGAGTTCGGTTTGAATCCGAATTGACCTAAGTTTACCTGATTTTAAGATTTAAGGGGGTTTTGGATTAAATTAAATTTTATTTTAAAAATTAAGATGTTTTTGTATATTAATAAGAGAAGGTTAGTATGACATGATGAAATATTAAGATAAAAATGAAAAATTATTAGAAAAAGAATAAAAAAATTAATCGGATTGATTGGATTATCCAGGTTCGGATTTAAGATTTTCAAGTTAAGTTCGAGTTCGAGTCAAGTTTGGATTAAGATTTTTTATAATATCCTTCTTTCAATCCGATTTGGACCCATCTAACTCAATCCGATTTGAACTCATCTGATCCACCTAAATTGACACTCCTACTTCCTAATAAGACCTCCTTGTATCTCCTTCAAGCCTTTCACATGGAAGTATTTTCAAAGATGTTATCATATTCTAATATTATCGATTAGCACTTCGAACCTTTTTTATAATTAAGTTCATAGTTTTTTTAGTATATTCATCATCTATAATTGAGCTGCATATTGATGCATAGTTATATATTCAATTTCAGTGGCCGATAGAGCTACACAGTATTATTTTCCATTGCTCCAACTAATTTAGCACTGACCTAAAAATTGATAGTTTCCACTTATACTTTTTTTAAAATCTAATTTACATCATGTATAATCTGAATCAGTAGATCCAATTAAGTTGAAGTTATCATGAGAAGAATGATCAATGACCAACACCATAAACATTGAAACAGGATGATACAATTGTAAGGCCAATGAAATCTTGGTCAAAGCCTCTGGGATAAGGTTCAATTGGTTACTGTGGGGTAGATATTACTACAATGAACAAGAGTCGAATTTCGATGAAGTCGAGAAAAATATGCTCTTCCACGGTAGCCAATTAAAATTTCTCAATTTACTTTCTTATAGATGATTGTGAGACCGACTGTGTGGGATCGTTAGGTGGCGGATTCTAATTACTCTATTGCTACAATGAAACCTTGATCAAGCAACATCAAGATTCTACCGACATCTACAAGAAAATTAGGAAGCACCTTATTGAGAAGAGCTCAAGCTTCAGTGTTAGAAGAATAGAAGAAAAAGGAATAAAGAAACCGTTGTATTTACTAATTATACACTTACTGTGGTGGTATATATAACCGCGCGCAACTATTGCACTAGACAGTGCTGAACACATGCTTCATTAATAAGAGCATCTTTCATTATTGGGCAATGACTCGTCAAGTCTACCTAGAAGCCTTAATTTGCTCATGCTCATGGGAAGTTTGACACCTGAGAGTGCCGACGAGATGCATCATTCATTCATTTTTCCCAACAACATCTTTCATTTATTGGACAATGACTCATCAGGACTACCTAACGGACATGTTTCTCTCATCTTTCTGATTAAGGACAATAATCACCATGATCATTGTGGTGAGTAAAGCTCACCACATGGCTTGCCCACAAAAATCCCCACATTTCAAATTTGCATAGCAAACCATGAATGGCTCGCACCATTTATCTTGAAACTAAATAACCTCGAACTAGACACTAGAATGTACTGGCTTAATTAGTTACAATAACTGAACATCATTGAACCTTGAGGTTTTATCACAGACAATGCACATAAAATGCCCCTCCTCATAGGCATAGCTCCAGGACCAAGAAGGAATGCTTTGTCCCATTACCCCTGCTTATGGGACAAAGGTTAATTATCTAAATGTTTTCAGATACACCTATTGACAAAAAGATTAGAATTTACTAATTCCTTCTTTTCATCTGTTTACTGAAATATATATACATATGTATAACTTCACAGAACAGAAAACGATGCATCCTTAGCTAGCCAGTGCCTATCCCTTTCACTTGCTGCTCCCTTCTGGAAGAATTATGAGATAGCCTTAGAACATGTAGTGTTCCTCCTTACACTGTTTAAGCATTTGCTGCCCCATGTGAGATAAGAAGCAAATTAATAATGAGGGTGACCACAACTGTGTCATGATATCGTGGTCCCTTCCTATATACACTGTTGAAGTCTTTCTAATAGTGAGATAGCAGCCAGAATAATAATGAAAGAATAGCAATAATGAGCTTGTAAAGCCATTTCTTAAACTACACAACTTTGACCCGTCTGTCTTGTCTCACGGCCTGCACAGAGGGTGAATGTTTCTATGAGGATGTCATACTGTAAATCGTAGGGACAAAGTTGGTTAATGTCTGCATCAAACGCATCGCTCACTTTATACATTGCAATAGAATCCACATGGGACTCAATATCGTTATAAAAGGGTGGTGCGAGCACTTGCTTCCATCCCATGTGAGAGGAGCAGACAAGTTTAGCAGTTGTAAATTGTAGTCTGATCGATCGAGAAAGGCGAGAAGGATGGTGTACAAGGTAGAAGAGCAAAGCAAGTTTAGGAGTCAGAAATCGATTAAAAAGGGAGAGGCACAGCAGCAGGAGACGATAATGAGGCTACAGAAGGACTGCAAGTTCAAGAAGCGTGGCTTCTCTGAGGAGCAAGTTGCCATCTCCTCTGCAATGCTTCTCATTGCTTGTATCGCCTGCTCTTCGCCATCTTAACTCGTAATTACTTCTTGTACAATTTAAAGCTCTTAATCTTCAACAACTCTGTTATGCATTAGGAAGGTGTAGATCAATGCCAAAAACATCAGGGAAAAAAAACAAAAGAAATATGGACTGTTATGGCGGAAATGTTAACAGAACTACCGGTCGCCAACAATTCCAAACACCATGGAGCTCGACACTAAATCCTACCCTGCCATTCACAAGTATGACCGTAATTATTGAGATATCGGATCACTTATCTTAATTATCTATGCCAAAACTAGTTAAGCTTAAAGACACGTACGTCAAACGAATGTTCACGGAACCCACGTAGTAGGTGTAGTGATGCTTTCCATATCACACTTGTTAATTATGCAAGAAAATGCTCTTGATCAAATGAAAAAATAAATATATATATATATAGATTTTCAATTTGAACCTTTGCCGGTAGATGCTACCTTCCCACTGAAAATGAAAACGTTTGCTGCTCTTGCTAGTTTAATTTACACGATTCAATCTATATGAACACACTAGAATCCTAGCTACCATTTTGATTAAGCATTAATCTTGATTGCTTGAAAATCGTAAACCTGAAACTGGAGGCACGAGGAATTAGGGAAGAGTCGGGTTTTGTCCGATTGACATAACAATTAATTTTCTTTGTTTTTTTTTTCACAGGAAGATTTTTGTTGGGCTAAAGTAAAAAGGTGTCTTTGATTTAAATGATTACAAGGCGCTCCATTTTATTTTTCTTTAAAGGATCTTATTTGTTACGGTCGTAAGGATACGGGCCCGGATCCGACTGAGAGACACGGCCGAGTCGAGTCAATCATCCGGCGGCAGTCGGCTGGAACATTGGGGCCCGGATCCAGGTGCCGGGATAACCGCCCGAGAGGTCTACATCCAAGCCCTACAGCCCGGGGCGTCCGCCGAGTCTACGAATAACCCCACCGAGCTGACTCCCAAATAACCCGAGTGGGCAGCATACCCGACTCGTCCCGAGAAGTCGGAGCTCGCCAGTATATGTCACAGATAGGCTTACCAAGCCGACTCCCTGATAGTCCGATTGAGCAGCGTACCCGATTCGACCCAGGGAGTCGGGGCCGAATCGTACGCTCTGTCTCTGACCACTCCCTCTCCTGTCCTACTGACCACTCCAGCTGACAAGCACGCCGTCAGGCATGGCCACGCGCCGTCTCGGCGTACGACACTGTCCACAGTGTACCTCCTCATTAAAGACGGCACTCCTCCCAGGTACGGAGAGTACCTTCAAGGTAAAGTCCACCTTGCCTCGTCCGTGGTACGGACCGACTCCCCCTTATATAAGGCGAGCCCCTGCGGAGGGGCCAGGTATGTGCTCACTGTTCCTTACTGTTGCCACTCTCGTTTTCTCTTCAGCTGCCTCTGACTTAAGCATCGGAGTGGTCTCGCCGGTCCCGCCGGCCGTCCATCTCACGGTGTCTGTGGTTGCAGATTTCAGGCGATCGTCAGGCAGCTTCCAGCGTCCCCGCCGCACCGTACCATTGAGGAAGTGTCGTGTGCGCCCAGAAGAGGTTCTTAAAGGATCTTTCTGTTGGTTTGGCATCCAAAACACATTCTATTGCCCCTCACTGCTCGTCGATACACACGCGTATCTTAACCTGCAGCGTCCTTTCGTTTGCCTTGGACGAGCCTCTAACGTCGAGCATCTGAACCAGCTAGCGGCTACTCCTTCGCACGAACGAGCTAGCATCGAGCAGCTGCTCGAACCAATATCCATCGTGCACCCGAACCGGCAGTCGTGGTCACAGCTGCTGCATGCGGCGTGCTAAGGAGTTATGACCATTGAGCAGAAAATTAGATTTCGATCGAAACGATTAAATTTAAAATTTTAATTTAATTATTTTAAAATTTTATTTAAAAAAATTAATGATATTAATTAATTTAATTCGATTTCAATTAATTTAAAATAAAAAATTAATCAAATAAATCAAATAATTTAAAATAAAAAATTAGTTAATAAATTCTTAAGTAAGTTAACTAATTCAAATATTTTTATATTATTTTAAAATTTTAATTAATTTAATTTTTGATCGAATTAATTAATATTTTATCAATTCTGAATCTGAAAATTCTTAAATAATCAATATATTTTCCATATTATTTAAAATTTTTAATTAATTTAATTTTTGATTAAATTAATTAATATTTTATCATTCAATTTATTTAAATTTTATTTAAAAAATTCATTCGATTTGATTTATTTTGAAAATTGCAATTTATTTAATTTTGATTAATTGATTTAATTTTAATCGAATACGCAACGTTCGTGTGCTGCTGCTCAAGGTTTCGGCCACTGCACGTGAGGTTGGGTGCGGTTGCAACTAGATCCTTTATGCGCTCTTTCCTAATGAAGTGTTAGTGGAGGGAATGGCAAGAAAAAAAAAAGGACAGATCTAAAAGAAAGAAAAAAAAAGGAAAGCAAGTGAGACAGCGCAAAAGATAATCTATTCTTTTTCCTAGTTTAGTGAAACGTATTTGCCATATAATATGTGGCAAAAGGTCGTGATTAGTTGACCCATGACTCCACATGATTAATCTCACAATCATTTATGAGGCTGCAGTTGACCACTACGGAAGAGGATAATATTTTAACTTCGTTGAAATTTGACTCTTACCCATTACAGTAAATCTGTCTTGCAATAACCAACTCACACGACTAGATCCACAATCATTTATAGAGAGTTAAATCAGAAAATTAAAATTGATTCCCATATAAAAGGGTAATTCTCCGCTTCACTTAGAATCCACTCTTGTTTAATGTAGCAAACTTATCACATGGTTACCAATTATTCAGTCATGCCCAGGAGCAACGTATTTTTCGTATAAGAACTTTGCACGTGTTAACCATTTTGTACATCACATAAGTTTATTTACGATTATTTGGTTCAACTTTAAAAAATTTATTTAGTTTGGTTTTAATTAATTTAGGTTGGTTCAATGACTTTAGTCATGCATATAATTTAACCATTTTCCCTTAAAATTGAGTTGATCTAAAAATTAAAATATATTATAGATAATATTCTTTGTTTTCATTCAAGGAAAAATAATATTTCAACTAAATAAATCTTTCTTATTTAATTTCTTCATTATCATACATTTGATAAATGACTTATTCTTTTAAATTAAAGCTCTTTGCTATTTTATATTGGTAACTTACTGTTCACTTATGTTTATTTAGTATCATGTTCTTTACCAACCTAGTATTTAGTATTGCATTTATACTATGTATCAATGAATGGTCAAATTACATTCCAATGATTATAACATATATTATTATTCTTTAATTTATCTCTTACCATATACCAATAGTACTAAATGTCTTTTTTACTGATCATCGCCTGCCATTATCCCACATGAATTTACAGTATGAAGGTACATAAGTTTTTCATTAAAAACAATGCTATGCTATTGATTTGTACAACTCGTCGTGCTTCTTCAAATATTGAATTTCATGAACTTTAAATATGTTAAAAATAATTTAGAATAATATTTTAGTTTCTTTGTCTTTTTAATATTGGAAGACATCAGCATTTACCTGAATCCAGTGCAAACCAGAGCTTTTTCATGAGAAAGTCGTAAAAACACACAGAAAAGTATACAAAGTTTGGAATCGCTAGAACTAAATAAACCAAGCAGACTATATCATGTCTGAATTTTACACTGAGAGCAGATCATGTCTGAAATTGTTTCCTCTTTGATGTCTTCAAAAAGTGTAGCTTCTAGCTCCACTCCAATTTCTCCAACCTGAGACCGGAATCCACTCCACTCCATATCGCCGGAGCATGAAAGCTCTGAGATCACCAAATGCCTTGTGCTGTTTAATGGAGGAATCTTTGCATGTAGCACTTTTCTCTCTGAAGCAGACCACTTATAAATCTGCCTCTTTGATCCAACGAGCTGATAAAATGCAGGAGCGTACGCTACCTCAAGAAAATCATTAAAGATACGCAGGACTTTTCTTGGCAAGCTGAGACTCATGCCTGACTTCTCCTCCTCTGCATCATCTGCAACGAGAAATTGCAGCATTAAGAGTCTCACGCAGAAAATAAAAGTTTAAAGAACTTACAGTGAACTATATTGTAATTCCAGGATGAACTGGAACAGGCATTGTGTTTGGGGACATTGTTGAGACGAGGAGCCCTGTGAAACCAACTCAAGGCGTTCCTCCAAGACTTGAAGCCATGGCTGGTCAGCAACTTTAGCCTTTTGCATGCCTTCCCAGGCCAGCAAAGTGAGCAAGACCTGGATGCAAGAAACCTCCTAGAGTAGCCTCTTTCCACAAGGTAAACATCCAATACAAAAGGCTCCTGTTGCTGTTCCAGCAGCTCAGAAAGAGACCTTCCATGGGCTTTCATCTCCAGCTTGCAAAGGGGAGAAAGAAAGAAAAATGGAGGGAACAAGAAAATCAAAAAGAAGTGGAAGTCTCTGCCAAGTCAAGAGAATGCGATTAATAGGGCAAGGATGCAGTATGGGGAGGCAGGAGAATCTGTAGTCAGTTTGGTACTTTTTTTGCTTTCTTGGTGTGGGACTTCTCATGCTTTTTGGCTTTTTCCAGCAACCACCAAGATACATCATATCATACATTGTTCAGGTGAATCAATTCCCAGCGTATATACATGCACTCATCATCATCTCATCAGTGAAAAAGTTTTAGTGTGGGAGGATTACCGAAATAATTAAAGGCCAAACTGCTTCTTTTTCACATTTGTGCTTGTGCCAATTGCCAATATGGTAGAGTCGAGAGACATTTTCGAGTGGACGACTAATAGTACACTGACAGCCAGTTCACATGCCACTATTCATGCTTTTGCTCAGTTGGCATTTGACCAACAGTATAAGACTTAGCTTGGTGGAAGGGAAGGGAAGGGAAGGGCATGTGTTGCCCATCACTGTGGATTGGAGAGTAAATGAGGCTGAACCACAAGTGATGGCTACTAGTTTGGATCAGAACCAAGGTGAATGGTGCCCTTTATTGTTTTCTTATCACATTTATTATATACCGTTTTTAAGCGATTTATTATATATCTTCATTTAATTTATAACTAAGTGTTATTATTCAAGATCTGTGCACAGCATATGTATCTCCATTCCATGTCTGATTAAGTAGAGTTGTCATTGATAAAAATCTATAATATAAAACTGAAAACTCTCTATTTTTCGAATTCATACTAGCGATTGAATTACTGGTCCCTGATTCTCTGGTTCCTTTCAATATTAAACTATATATATATATATTCAATCAAATCAGATTGAAAACACGCTGCCAACTTTTAATTCAATAAAATATGGTGTACTACCTAGAAATGCTAAGACATGTCTTATAGTACAAATTAATTAAAGGAGCGATCCGTATTCATTGTGTTTAACTGAATGTAAGCAGCCTGAAATGATACAATAAAAACTACTACAATCCGTATTCATTGGTTGAAGCAAAAAACAAGTGAAAATTAAGTAATTAGAAACTAAACACGAGAGCCAAGTTTTTTCTTTTAATTATTTTATTCTCTTTGGACAAAGTTTTCTCTTGTCCTTTTTGGTAGATTCTTTCCTTCTTTTTTCTTTCTATTATCGTGATAAATAGAAACTATATTATATTAAGACCTAGACTGTTTCTCAGCATTACAAATAGCCTTGGCATTCTCCAACAACCACATTAACTAGGAGTGGAATATAATTAGCATGAGAGTTCATGAAAATAGTAAGGTTTGATGGTGGAATACTATTATTATTCTAATATAATATAACAATAATAAAAATTAAGATAAATAGAAAATATCTGAGATGAATCTAAAAGACTGGCACCAAATCTGGCAAGAGACCTCCCCTTCGATTGAAAATGTTGGAAGTATCTTAAGATTCTCTCTGGCATAAATGATGATTATCAAATATCGAATATTTTTTAGATTCTCAAGCCAAATTGAACGGTACATGCACTTGGCTCGAGATGATTTACACAGCCTTCAAGATGATGAAATATCTACAACATATTTATGAACTTTAGATTACTAGAGAGCATCTCAATGAGTAGGCAGTGTGGTGATCTCTAGTAATTCTTGTAGCTTGGATCGCAAAGGAGCTAGGAAGCACAATGGATTGATAAGAAAATATAAAGACGAGCAATGTTGAAATGGAGGGGGAGGTCTTGATCATCATACAACTTCACAAGTGAAACACTAGAAGATCAAGCTTGCTCAGATTGTTTGTGGTTAATGCTCATATTGGTTTTTAGCATTAAGTCAAGCCACATGGGTAGGACAAATATCTAGTATAGTTAATATTGGTAGAATTGTCTATGATCAGTGGTCCTTGCATCTTTACTATGGCCTATGGGAGAACAGTGCCATTGTGGGAAAAAAGGACCTACCCTTTTTAAAATTGCCTTGTCACCCTTGAGGCTATTCCTTTTCTCCCTCTAAAAGAAACTCCACTCTCCTCTTACTCAACTAAATCAAAATTCAAGTTGTGATCGTCTCTTGAGTTATTTTTTCCTTCACTCAAAAGTTTGCTAGGACTCAATTAAGGGTACTTTTATTTTGAATCAAAGATAATTGTATCTTAGAAAATAATTATCAATAAATTATAAGTACTTTAATTAAACAATATTATCTTATATATAGAGAAAGGGTTCAACACTTACCTTGACCCTCTCACGTATCCAAGAGGGTGTGTCAAGAACTTAAAGAGGTATCTCGATGACAAACAATAAAATCATCAATGACAATCATCCGAAATGGATGAGTCAATTCACTTGAAAGTATGTGTGTCTATCCAAAAGGTACTTGGAATTTTCAAAGGGGTGTGACTATCCAAAAGAGTGTCTAGACTACTTGAATGAATGTGTTTATCTGAAGTAAATATTCCTGCATGTCAACATAAAATGAATTTGAAACACCAATTTTTGAGAGAATTGTTATTCTCTCGTGGTCATGCTTCAATATTCTTTTTCACAAACATCTGTGCTAAATTGTTATCTCATGAATGATTCACATTGAAAAATACGCATTCTTATTTCAATCTATTAAGATTCATTTCCAGAAAGAGGGCAATAAGAGAGACACAATATCACTAAATGACCTCTTTTGCATCCATCAGTTTCACCAATCTTCGTCGTATCAAACATTGCATGCATCACCATGCCACTTGCCTGTGTTAGCAGACATGCTAATAGTTGTACAGTAATGGCATGTGCAGTTGTTTTACCTATGCAAGCACCTATAAGCATAGGTACTCGCTCTTTGGCAACATAGTCTGATGTGCATAAACAATGCACGTTGATAGCCTGTGAGCTACACATCTCCCATGATTGAGCGTTGCAGTCCACGACTTAACAATTTCATATCTCTCGCGAGCAACTGCAACAGAGGCGTCCACAAGCAAGCAACAACATGATGCGATTGCTAGCAGCAACAATGTTTCAATGTCCTCAAGCTATAATAAGACGAAGAAGGGAGGGGCACTGCTTATAACCAGATAAATTTAAATTTGTTACTGTCTCAGAATCAAAATTACTTCATGGTTAAAACCATCTTCCCACAATTTCCTTCCCTTCTCTTTCCCACGAAATGATCAAACTTCCTGTTTTATCATCATGGTTTCCCCACAGGTAACCATTTCTGACGTGGTTTCCAAATTCATCGGGCACCCTTCAAGTTTGGGACAGTCAATGGATCATTGAAAGCCCATCTCACCTCCTAACTAGCACAGATGAATGGCCAATCTCAGTACAACCAGAGGAATGCTCTTCGCCAGTGACCAGTCTACCGTTCCCTCAATCTCCAGTCTTGTCCACTTTTCTTCTTCAAGCAGCACACACATGGGAAAAGGTCTTCTCAGTCCCCACAGCAATGGCTGCTTGAATGCAAAGAAAGAAAAGGCAGGGCTTGCTGTACTGTATGTCATGTCATGATCAGGCCCTGTCAACAGATACTTTGCAAGGAATTTGGCATATTGCTATGATAAGAGGTAAATGGTTATCATTTCCTCAGGAAAGAACTCGCATAATTTTGTGCTCTGGGTAACTGCAGTTAGATCACTCCTTTCAAAGGATTCTTTATGCCTCTGCTGTATTTGGCTACTCCAAAATGAAATTCTCACGTTTTGGCTAATCAATGGACTTGTACAGATATGGCAATATTTGGATGACTTTCATCATATTAGATTCTAGGTTTGTGTATCTACTTGTTGCATTAAAAACAAACTATGGTCATATTAACCACTGGATTAGACAAGCTAACTTGACAAACAGATAGGTAATGCTAATGACATGTGCAGAGCACACATGCGTTTGAACACGCAGATCTAAGACAGGATATTGTCATAAACTTGAGAGGGTAAACCATCAATCTCTATTTAAGACTAAGAGATGAAGAAAATGAAGTGGAGCCTGACAGTTTCATTTGATGAAAGAAATTAGTAGAGTATCAAAATCACCAACTTATAAAAAATTACAGCAAGAAGTTTCACAAGCTCATCTAAGCCCACATCAAAATTAATCTGGGGAGTACTATACCCTTGTTTGACAAAGCATGCTACCATTAATTACCTCACCAGCTTATTGAGGGTGACAATGTTGATATATTATCCAGCAGAAAATCGAAATCAGTAACATTTTCAATTCACAACCAATTACCCTCTATTAGATGCTTCTTTATCAAGAATGAGACTCCCAAGCATACAAATTATACAGAAAAAACAAGAGCTCAAACATATAGCAGCTTAGCAATGACAGCATTTCAAATGCAGCTTGGATTACCAAGAAATTAACACTGCAGGAAGCAATCAGTTTGTGTCATTGGATAGTTCTTGTTAGCTTGCACTTTGAACTGAACACGGTTGGAGAGTAATTGCGACTACAAAGCTTCAATAGCTCAGCAGCCCGCTGCTTCATCTCTGGATTGCAACCACTCTGGAGTAGTAGTAGTTTTGCACCCAACCCAGCCTCAACGGCCAGGGAAGCACACTCATCGAAAGCAAGTTTGCAGACCGCCCACAATATAGACAACGCATGATGAGTACAAACATCAGAGGCATTCATCAAGAGCCTCACTGCAGTGCGGATGGCCTGAGGACAATCCTTCAGAGCTAACAACCCTTCAGGTGTAGTTGAAAGATCATCCAAGATTTGCAATGCGGGTTCTATAAACTTCAGCTCCCATTTCGGGTTGGACAACAGCTCAACAAGCTGGGGAACTGCTCCTACGCTCACCATTAAGCTGCGTACTTGCGCATGAGATCCAATGTCTTTGAGCAAGGTAAGCCCTGCTGCAACTCCATTTGGATGTCGCTTGTCCTTCACCAATCGCAATAATGCAACCAAAAGGCTCAAACTTGACACCACCTCGGACCGGAAACATCTCTCTGCCATCAGCATTTCGATCAACCTAATGCAGTTGATCTTAGTATCGATTGTCCCTTCGTTTAGCAGGTCCACAACGAGTGAGATCTTTGCCGGCTGCATCAAATTAGATTTTGTATCTGAATCTAATGTGAGATTGACGAGAATAGCGATCACCTCGGAGCCAACAGCATGGGAAGTGAAGGGCCCGAGGAGAGAAGAGAGATGAGTAACTCCGGCAATGTCCACCACTGATTTGTTGACAGGTGCATGAGCTATTACGATGTTGTGCAGCTCTTTGAGGGCTTGAACTCTGACCTGTCCCTTGGCCTTCTTCAGGGTTTGGATGAGCTCTGCTGCGCGCCCCTGCACGTCTTCGGATCGCTTCTTCATTTGGAGGTACCGCTGCGAGAACCAGGCGCTGATCAGCTGGTGGAGCGTCCGATTCGGAGTGACGGCGTCGTCCCAAAGCTCCTGCATCGTCGTGGGGCAGGTGAGGTGCCCCATGGAGAACCACTTGAGGATATTGGCGCGCTCGTAGGTCTGACCGGTGATGAGGGTGACGGGATCCACCATAGGCTCGAGGGAGATCGGGCAGATGAACACTGAAGGCACATCCTCCGCCTCTGAATCGAGTTCTTCAAACATCTTTCTGAGGTCAAGCTTCTCGTCGGCAACCACCAAGCTACCATCTTTCCCAGTCGGAAGGCCTCCACCCCCGCCTCCGCCACCCAGGATCCCGCCTTTGACGGCAGTCTCCGGATCTATGATCTGCCCGCCACCCTCCAGTCTCCAGGAAGCGTGTTGCTGGTACTGTGGCATCGCTGCGAACCGCAAGAACCCAATTTTGCATCCCAAGGTTCGACCTTTTTGCGAGAATCTAAGTGGAACAAGGGAGAAGAGGAAACTAGCGCTATCTTGCGGACGAGATGGGAGCGGAGTTGAAATCGCCCTTTTCCTCAGTTTTATGTAAACTCACGAGCAGCTGTCCTTGGGTAGCGCTGGTCAAAAGCAAGCAACCTGTCATCATAACCAGCATCATGAACTCATAATCGACCACCGCCCCTGCTCTCTCCCAAAGGCTCCCTTTCTCACTTCCTCGCGGCCTCTCCCAGCCACTGGCTTCACCAGAGCTTAGTAAAAGGCGAAATCATGGGCGAACTAAAGCCCAAATCAGGAGGTGAAAAGCGGAGAGCCAAAAAAAAAAAAAGTGTGAGCCGTAGAGGGAAATCTAGCCTAAACAACGCAAGAAACGAGAAAGCGAACAAATTGGTAACTTTCGAGGTTCAAAATCAACAGATCGCACATGAAATCTGTGAGAGAGGGAGAAGAAGGAGAAGAGGGGCCTCACCGGCTCTCAGACGGACCGAAGAACGAGCGAGCGAGCGATCTGACGCAACCTCGCGAGGCAGCAGGAGGCAGATAAAAGGCACTAGCAGCGATGCGATTAAACTATTAAATACAATAAAAAGAAAACTCCATGAAAAAAGGGAGGATTTTGAAAAGACAAGTCACCATCTCACTACTCTCACACTCACTGTCTTTCGGTCTTCTGCCTTCTCCTTTTCCTTTTCCCTGAGGAAAAAAAAAAAAAAAGAGTGACCGGGAATAGGAGAAGAAGAGGCTGACCGGAAGTAACCGGTGCCAAGGAGTCTCGGACCGAGCACCGCACGTGCAGTCGTTGCCTGTCGCCTGACCGTCGCCGTGTTGCTCTTCGGATGACGCCTTCGGATAGGGTACAGAAAACTCCCATCCCTAAACTTTAAAATGCCAATTTTACCCTTTCGCAACAGAGAAAATTCGTATTCGCTCGTTGCATTTTCATTATATCGAATTTTTGGAAATCCAGGGAGTTGCATCGACATGATTTGATTTTTTATATTTTAAGTTAACCAAAAATAAAAAAGATACTATTAGATGGCGATATGTAGATACCAATTCCTCTCAATTATTTTAATTTTAGGTAATTGTTAATGGCTGCTTTATGTTTTGATATCTACGTTAACGAGAATAGTATACATAGTACAACGTGACGAAGGCAATTGATTGAATGCCGTTGCTGACCGCAAGTTGAATCAACAAGCTATATTTAACGCATATTTAATCTCTTATTAATTTTTTAATAAAAAGTAATCTGATTCTAAAAGCCAAATTGGTACATCAACTCTAGTTTGGCCATTAGAGATTTTGATATAAAAGTGATCCTCTTTGTTCAAATTCAGTCCGAAGGGAGACACAGATTAAATTAAGTATAGTGTTAATGGTGCAGGAAGTAATTAAATTAAACAAGAGGAGCCTGTTTTCATGTTGGCAGTTGTTGGACTCTGCGACTGTTGCAGCTCTGAATCTGTTGACCGGATTCTTGAGACTCGGGGTTTGACTGCGTGGTAAGGCGGGTCCCTGTGCGGGCATGGCCAAGTGAGAGGTCGACACATGGCCGTGGGAACCGTGCGGGGCAGGGATTTCAAAGCCTTGGCGGGACAAAATTAAACATCGCTGTGGCATGGAGTGAAATACGAAAAAGAAGGCTTCCCATATTTTGTACTGCTGATGAGCAAAATAAAATAATTTTGTATTAGGAGTCTCGCGGTTACAAAGTTGATTTATAATAAATTATAATATCTTTCACGTATGGACTTGTGCAAGGAGTACAAATCTAAAACTCAGACGGTACTAAACTCAAATGATTCATGTACAAACACCATATAAACACAATGAATAGTTGACTGAGATAAATTTACTTAAACAAATTAATCAATATTTAATTGTTATACTAATCCTCTTTTTGCTACCTATTCAAATGTGTAACAAATGTATTAACGTATGGATCTGAAATTGTCAACAATTAATGAAGAATCTGTAACCGTTTAAGTGAAACGACTGATCATCAATGGTCAACACTTGATATTTATAAAGATAGTAAAGGATCTTTACTTGTTATTTACTATAATTAAGGGTTTAAGTTCTTATATGACTTTTGACAGAGAATAATGGAAAAAATAAATGCATAAGTAAAAGAAATCCTCCTATGTTCATCCTCTCACTTTATTTTCTGTTGTACACTCTATTTGACAGTTCTACCTAGGATAATATTTGGGTACATACTCAATTTACTACGAAAATCAATATTTAGTTGCGTACATGATTGTGTTATTATATCTTGAAAAATAGATATTTAATGTGACCTCAAAGCATCGTCAGAGGAAACGAAACTATTTTAAAAAAAATTGTATTGAATACAGACTTCAATTTCTTTCTTTCCTACTCCGACTTGACAGTCAAACGATTTGGTCTCCCTATTCGGCACTCTGGCAAGGCAATCTATTCAAACTTGACAATTAGGCAATTTGACATCCTGACTCAACACTCCACAAGAATACTTAGCATCTCGACTTGACATTTGGCAACACTTGGGAGCACTTGGCATCCCTACTTGGCACTTGTCAACCTTCTCGGGATAGCACTTTGCTTCCCATTTGAGCTCAGGAAGTATTCTAGTCAAATCTCGCAGCACTTGACATTCAATCACTCACATCCTACAAGAGCCTGAACAACTGAATAGTTTGACCTAACCAATTCAGTCTAATAATTTGAGATTATTAAATCTGAATTTGAATTTTAATAATTTTTAATTAAGTAGATTTTCTATAACTCTGACGAATATTTCCAATATGAACATTATCCAATATAAATATCCAAATCGAATTGTTATCCTCCAAATTGTTCAGATCTGACTTGGACGAAACTCCTACGAGGTTTTTTTTTCTCTATTAATAAAATCACCCTTTTATCATCTCTCTTATTGATTTCCGAACTAACAGATAGAAAGATAGACGATTTGAATTGAATTAATGGCGAAGCGTCTGTCTGGCACTCCCGCTGCTTATTATTTCAATGGGCTGTAGCTGTAGTGTAGTGTTGACTTAAGGCGTGAGGCGGATTCTGTTCGCTTGTCTGAGCGAAGTAGTGAACTCAGTCTACTGTCTTGTGCTGGCTATGTCTGCAGGATTCTCTGTTCACAGCATGGAGTTGGTCATGGTTCATTTACTATGAAACAGCAAAAGGAGGGTGGAATATTCTAGTTAGAAAATTAAGATCTAGCCTAAGGGATTGATTCTGACACTCTTTGTCTTGCCAATTATTCTCCTGTAGTGTTCTGTCTTCAACTGAACCAACTTCTGTTCTCTGTTGTTAAGCGGTTCCTTGTGTGGTTTCAGTTGGATGTTCTTTAGTGATTGTTTGTTGGGTCTTGAGGAGGCCTACTGGGCCTAATCAACTAAACTATACAGATACATGAATTGGACAAGTCACAACTGATGGTGTCTTCACCAGTGAATATTTTGGAGCTCATGAGATATCCTTGGATGCATTTAAATTGTTAATTATTCAATTCTTATTGCACTTTTCTCTTATTTATATTAACATCTTATAGATGCAGACTTACATCAGATTATACGTTGTTTTTGTGTGTGTGCTTTACTACTCTAGCAACAGAGGTAATCAATGATTTCGGTATGTGAGCTTACGGTTGAGGTTTTGCTACATTCCAAAAATATTAAATGTATAAGTATTTTATATAGTTTAAGATGGTATACTGAAACAAACCACCCAATCTAGTGAAGAACACTCATGATCCCAACAACTGAATGATTCACAAGCATCAAGTTCCAGAATTGACATCGCAAGTCATTCTACTGGACAAATATTCCCTTCCACAAGCTGAGTATCTTTAATTCGCTTGGTATTTCAGAGATCAATTAGCAGCCTTATCCATTAAGGCTACACTACACTTGATTCTACCTCACGTATCGAAAGAAAGCACAGTGTATCTTTATTCCCTGAAAGATGGACCTTTTTGCCGCCTCCTATCCCACAGTGAATCATTTATTAATGCCCTCTCCTCTAGTTAAGCATTATAATGTTCTTGTGACTGCTGCATGACTCAGCCACATTGATGCTTCTTCCTCAAATGTTCCAAGCACTTCTAAGATATACACTGTTTTTTTCCAATTAAACAGCATTGAGTGCGTCTTGCATAATCTTCTACTCACTTGGATGTCTAATGAGAGTCTGGTCACTTTCAACTTTGCTGCTTCGATTCTTGATGTTATATCCTGTTTTTTTTAAGAGAAGAAAAGTTACTGGAACTAACTTATTAGGTTCTTTCAATCTCATTTGAGAGAGAAGTAGGCCATAAAACTCCCTTGTTTATATTAACAAAGGCCAACGAGCAGCTAAGAAAGAGGCAAATAAAACTCGGTAATCGAAAGAAGAAGGGAAGTCCAACAAACAAAGAACTCTATCAGTGAGCAGTTAACACATGTTTTGTTTTCTCTACTCCAAAGTTGCTTAGTTGATTTTTCTTTGAATCTTTTCACCAAGTAGTAGTTGTTTTTGGTATCTAGATTCATGGTGTTTTGCTTTTCTCAGTATGGGATTCTTCACCAAGTGTTCTGCACAGTTGTAAGATTTAAGATATGCTGCAAAATCGTTGTTGACTATGATGCAGTATCAGAATCTTGTTGCCTTCAATGTTAAGCCACATTTATACTCTCGGCATCAGGTGTAAATTTCATTATGATAACTAAATACAATTTATGTGTTATCTTATTTTGCATTAATTGCCAGACCAAAATGAATAAATTCAAAAAAAGGTTTTGTTTTTTTATTTACACATGGACGATGGATAGCCTCCAAAATATCTTTCATAAAAAAGCAATGAATGGTGAACTTGCTTTATCTTCCCTCTCGCTTTTACTTTCCCAAAGCAAAGTAAAAAGATAATAATAATAAAACAAAAAGGATCCAATCAGATTGGTTTCTGATTCATCTATTCAACTGTGGATTTCCAATTTTTTTGCATTCCGAGAGTAAGTATAGAGCAATAAGTCAACACATTTGCAATATATTTTCACCATTAGTGAAGCTTTTCGAGCTTATGCAAACAAATACTTTTCCTTGATATGCATCGTGAGTGAATCTATCAAAGTGAAGTTGACCTGAGTGTCAATTGCTTGTTGCATCACCTGCTTGATGGAAAGCTCTCAAAGCATCAGCAAACACTCAGCAATTTGGCTCATAGCAAATCATGCAAAAAGAAAGACAGCAAGAAGTATAAAAAGAATCGACCTACATTAGTTAACTTTTTTAATCTGTGTTACCCTAAACAAGTTTTTTTTTAAAATAAAAAATAAAAATTATACTTATTATCAAGATTTGGTTAAGATATTGCCAAGTGGTCAATTATGTTGTTTATGGGAACACAACAGCAGTACTGATTGATAGATAAGTTGCATTCCAAGGAAACCAAACTCTCTTGGTCCATTCAAAATCCAATTCGTGGATTCCGTCACCTAACTCACTCATGGAAACCAACTCAAGATTAAGATTAATCCAATTTCCAATTCAACTCACGGATCCATCTTCTTTGCAGATCATCCAGCAGCTAGCTGATGTATTAGTCGTGTTAACTTTTTGTTGGTACAACAGTCATTGCTTCCCCTTCAATCTCTACGAGAGATAAGAAAATGTTATCCATACACAACAAACTCTTCTTTGCAATGATTAAGGTGGATTCCAACTTAATTCCAAATAATGGATTTATTTAATCTCTATTCGATAACAAGTGCTTTACTCCCATCAAACTCTAGTAAAACTCGAAATGATCCTTGGAAGGGGTTGCTTTGGTCTGGTCAGGACATGTTCACTCGCATATATATTCAATCGCTAAGCAAGTTCTCCAATCTTCTTAAGAATGATACTTGAGTCATAAAGGCTAATATACATAACTACCTCAATTCCAATACTTTCAAATGAACAATTATCTCAACAAACTCATAGACACCATATCGATCATCTTTGCCTCAAACAAATTGTTCTCTCCCATGCACAACCGATCGAATTGGAATCCCTACATGGTGGGTGGTTATTCAGGGTTCGCCATCACCTCCCTTTGTTCACTGGAATCTTGAAACTTCCAAAAAAATGAAAGCAATTGCTTGGTGATGAT
Source organism: Curcuma longa (assembly GCF_044706935.1). Classification (NCBI taxonomy): domain Eukaryota; kingdom Viridiplantae; phylum Streptophyta; class Magnoliopsida; order Zingiberales; family Zingiberaceae; genus Curcuma; species Curcuma longa. The sequence continues at coordinate 204,962 of NW_027435603.1, read as the reverse complement.
GAGAAGTTTCCAAGACCATTGGATGGATGATGGCAGATGGCTGGCTCACTGTGCCCCTAGCTAATTAACACGAAAGCAATTGGGAATCTTGTTCTCTGCCAAAACAAATAAACTAACAGAAATAATGGAAGTGGGATCTGTTGTTAAGTAATCGAATTGAGCATATATCCTTAGCTTGTTGTCATCCAATTCATGTTCACTTTTTTGCATGAGTTAAGGACTTGGGGGATTGGAAGCTCAAATTAGTTTGTTTGCCTTTAGCATTGAAATGACACGATGCTGTAGTTTTGGTTTTGGGGTATTTGGTCGTGTGAAGGAATTGAATGGGATTGTTTGTTCTAGTCACTTGGTGCGCCGTGCAGACAAACTATTCTGTTGCACATATTTCCACAATACACAAGCTCCATGTGTCGTGGTGGTTTGTTTCAACACACATAGGCCACCCGATATTCAATGGATCACGAAACACACTTTTGATCCATGAAACCTGATAAAGTTGTAATCAATCCACTGATGTACTAGGTCAGTCGACTGATGTGTTGAGAATTTTAAATAGTAGATTTAAGAATTGATTGAAGCACTTAGCCAATCTCGATTAGTCGACTACTATATAGGATCAATCAATTGTTTTGCTTGAAATCATGCACAAAAAATTTTTGAGTTGGGGCACTCGACTGCTTCGACAGCCGACTACCATTAAGGTCCAATTGACTATTGTGCACGAGTCAAGAACAATATATTTTCTGATCGATTGAAACAGTTGGTTGATTTGTATCAGTTGATTGTTATTTTTCGAGGTTGAACACAGAATATTTTTGAATCGATTGAGACACTCAATTGTTAGACAGTTGGTTGCTATTGAGGTCCAGTCAACTATTCGCACATAAATCGCGAATGAAAGTTTTCTAGTTGATTGAAGCACTCGTCTAATTCACAGCGACTGACTTACTATTAAGGCTCAATTGATTGTTTGAATTATCACTCGACTACTATTAAGTATTAGTCGATTGCTTATGTTCAATTTAGTTTTCTAGATTTTTTATGTATTTATTTGTACATATGTTACTAAATTGAAATAATATTATTACTAAAGGGAGACCAGGTAAATTTAGTACTTTTATGTAGATAGATGTATATCTATGTTAAAAATAATTAGTCTAAAGAAAAAATTATTTTTAGGCACAATATATATTCAACCTATAGTTTCATAATGGATGGAAGAGCTATGTCGTAGAAAAACATCAAATAAACTGTTATAATTACTTCAACTATAGAGGTAGAATATATAGCGTGCTATAGGGTATCTAATTAAGGGATATGATTGTAAAACTTTATCACAGAGTTGCAGATTATTGATGACATTGATAGGCCATTAAAGATCAACTGTAATAATAAAACCGCTGAATTATATTTAAAAAACAATTGTAGTTTATCTAAGTCTAAATACATCGATATCAAATACTTAACGATTAAAGAAAGAGTTAAGAGTGGTTAGGTGATGAAAGAGTATATTAGCACAGATTCTATATTGACGAATTCACTTACTAAGGGCTTGCCGTCCAAAGTGTTTCATCAGCATGTGATGAATATGATGATTCTTCTTTTAGATGAAGTACACATTTAGTAGAAGTCTGTATTCAGTATTTAATACTCTATATTGATGGTCACATGTATACTTTGACTTGTATACGTTCGAAAGGTTAACCTATTCGGGAATCTCCGGATCTATGCTTATTTTCAACTCCCCGAAGTATTTTGTTGCTTGCTACGCCCTTCCTCGTCTCTGGGTGCCTAGGTATCCTGAAATGAAGATATCCTGATTTACTATTATGGTTTGCATATGATGTTTATAAATGTGATGTATGATCAACAATTGAGTTATAAGAAAACAAATCATGATTTACTATTGCAGTTTAAAATAAGATATTAGTAAACATGATTTAGGCCCTTTTGGATCATATGAAGGACCAATTGAGAATTGATATGAAGAGATCATATTTCACGCAATTCTCATGCTATACATCCACATCATCATTAATGAAGTTGATATATATATGATTATTGTTTGAGCTTATTACAAGTGAGATAACTATGATCTCTTTAGTCTTATATCAATATAATTATTAAATTATATTATTCTAAAAGGGTATCTAACTCATAAAATTCAACTTAGGTATATATTAACAAGGTGTGATATGCGGAATCACATTCAAGTGAAAAATATTAGATTTTATTTCTCCATTGATGTGCTTATATGTTAATTTGTAACGCCCGAATTTGTCATTGCAGAAAATTTTATTAAAGTCATATAATTGTTGTATTAATTGCAAGTTTATGATATTCGATGTGAATCTCATAAACATAGAACATATCAATCCGTTATTAATAATGAGTTGATAATGTATTCGTGCTTGATGTATATAAGGGATGTGATCCTTCGTAGGGTGAGATGAAATGTAGAATAATTTGACCATTGAATTTCCATCATAGACCTTTTCTCTAATTTCTTTAAAATTGACAAAAGCAAAACTAATTAAGTACATCTATAACTATCAACGAATAGTTTCTAAACATGTTATTCATGTTTATGTTTATATATATGGTTTCCCTAAATTTCAACATTGTCAAATCCAACCTACTGTCAAGTCGTCAAATTCATGATGGTATTAAGGGTGAAGATCATGTGTTAAAAAGTGATCTGAATATGTTGAAATGTATTGCTAACACGTTAGAAATGATTTTTTTTTTACAAAAAAAATTGAACACTTTTCATTTTCTCTTTTAAAAATAGAGATTATTTTAGTCAAATTTACAGAGTTGACTTACTATTCAAGATAAATAGCATGTAGTTCAGAAAGGGAGATCATCTATGTCCATTAAAACTCTATATTCTGAATAATATTTAAGCAAACAATAACAAACTAATTTCTTTTCAAAGGGAGGGAAAATATGTATAAAAAATTTGAATTATTTAAAAGTAAATTATGATCGACAATATATATTATGATATTTTCAATGAGTCATGCAAGTTAGATAGTTGTATTGGATTGAATTGATTGAGGTTGTCAAGTTGGTCGGTTGAATTGATTGAGGTTGTCAAGTTGGTCGGTCGAGTCAAATGGTTAAGATAAAATAAGCCAAATAAATTATTTATGTAAAAATATTTTTTAATATAAAATTAGCCCTTGTGTATATTGTGTTTAACATTTCTATAAAAAAAGGTAATATTTCATTTCATTATATTATTAATTCAACATATTGGATAACTTTTTCATAACATTATATAAATTTTTAGATTTTTTTAAAAAAGCCTCTAAAATTGATTATCAACCAAGCAAAGCTTTAATGTTCTATTTGTGTTCCAGTGAGATCCTTCTTATTTGTTTTAATTTTTCTTACACTCTTTATTTAATTTTTCTTTACTTTTAAATAGGGTATTTTAGAAAAGAGAATCTTAGTAGTGCATTAACTTGTTAAGTCAATAATTAATTTTAAAGGTTTTTTTTAAAAAATAATTATTCTAAATTATAATAAAATGTTAATATATTAGCTATTTAATTAAAATCGAGATAATTGCCTAATATTAGAATTATCCCATAATTTTGAATTTGATGACAAGATAACAGGTCGAACTTTTATTTAAATAAAATCAAATTCTTTTTTTTTTTTTGTCTCTCTCACCGGCCGCCGTGGCTATAAATTAAATGGTTCGTCTCTGGAATCTCAACCGGGTGCCGAAGCCCGAGAAGAGAAGCAGAGCTCCACAAAGTCAGAAGGTTAACCATGGCGTTCCGCATAGCCCTCGCCCGCCGCCTCCTTAACCTTTCCAAGATTGTCTCCTCCTTCTCCTCTTCCCTCGCCCCGCCTCCCACCTCCTCCTCGGCCGCTGCCGTTCCCAAATTAGGCCTTCTCCACCAATCCCATGCGCGGCTCCCCTTCGCCGTCACCGGCGATTTACCCTACCGTGTCGGCGATCGGATCCGTTTTGAGTATCTATCCCTGCCGGATGAGGAACAGATGGTGACGGTGTCGCAGGCGAGGAAGGTGCTGAGGGCGGCCCAGATGGAGGCGGTCCGGGAGAAGCTGAAGGGGCTCGGCCGGAGTTGTATCTCCTACGCGGAGTTCGGCCAGATCTGCGGAAACGTCCCCGGCATCGAGACCTCGACGGGTCTCACGAAGGCACTGGATGAGTCCGGCGCTGTCGTCGTCTTCGGCGATGTTGTCTTCCTCCGCCCCGAAATGGTAAGATTCGACGAGATTTCGCCCAAATCAGCATCCATTTCAACTCCAAATAATTCCACCAGAAACTGAACGATTCGAACTTAGAAAACAAGCCCCGATTCCGAACCCAGCATTCTAAATTCATGGAGTTGATTCCGGCACAAAAGAAACAAGAGTACAAAAATCAAACCTTTCCACTTCCAAAACTGCATTTGCGAACAATTTCTTCCTCAACGTAACTAAAGAATCGCTCAGTAAAGAACTTTATCAGTTACTCCAAAATAACTATAATAATCAACTATAATTTTGATCTTCTTCTGGGCAGGTAGCGAAGGCAATCGAGAGGATGATTCCGTCTCCAGCTCAAGATGAGAGCCAGACGGAGGAGCTGAGGGCGATGGAGGCGAAGAAAGCGTGGATCGAGAAGGCGGCGGCGGCGTCGGTGCGGAGGGAGATGTGGACGGGGTTGGGGTTCATCGCGCTGCAGACGGCGGGCTTCTTGCGCCTAACCTTTTGGGAGCTGTCGTGGGACGTGATGGAGCCGATCTGCTTCTACGTGACCTCGGCCTACTTCATGCTGGGCTACGCCTTCTTCCTCCGCACTTCTCGGGACCCCTCCTTCGAGGGCTTCTTCCAGGCCCGGTTCGATACCAAGCAAGCCGGCCTCTTGAAGGCCCATGGGTTCGACGTCGAGCGGTTCCACCAGCTCAGGAAAAGCCGAGTTCCGGCGATGCCTGATGCTGATTCTCACCGGCCTTTCTCTCATTGCTGCCATTAGAGAACCACCTCTTTCGCGGAGGCTGTAAATTAAGTTTTTCGTTTCTTTTATTGCAGTAATGAATAACAACTGAAGATGAGATCATATTTAGAGAAAGTTATTCGTGATCGTGAAAGTGATACGGAGGGCTCTGTAGTTTCTCTATTTACCTTTTTATAAATGGTTTTGGGGCCGATCGTGTGGGGCCGTTAAGATGACAGATTCTATCTTTTTGCAGAAGGAGGGCTCTTGTGATAAGCGAGAGGGCTCTTGTGATAAGCGAGAGCCTTTCTCACATGTGATGGCAGATTGAAGGAGGGCTCTTGTGATGAGCGAGAGCTTCTCTCACATGTGACTCGGCCACGTGCTAGAACGGCCGAAGTATTCTTCAAGCCCTAAAATAAAATAAAACTTTATTTTACATGGATACTTTAACTAATTGTTTAGAAATACCCTGGACCTGGACTTTCATTATTATTGTTTTAAGTTTTATTGCGCTTTCATAACTACTGTTAACGTACTGTTTATAATTCATATTGTTGTTCACTGTTTTGTAAGTGTTATTGATTTACCACTTCCATTGTTAGCAAAAATCACATATATAAATAATTAAGAGTGAATCAATAATATATAATAATGAAAGTATAGAGGTTTGAGGTTAGAGCATTTCAATACAATAATAATAGTGGAATTCCAAAAAAGTAGTTAAAGTATAAGGGTAAGATGGTATTTTATGACTAAAATCATAACAAGTATATACATTTTTATGATTGGAGGATTTCAGAGCTAATGAAATGACTTGGAGTGGAGTGCATTTGGAGATTGAGAGAGATCCAGAAGCATTAGAAAAGAAAGGTGTTTTTTAATATTCGAAGAAAGATAGAAATGTTTTATTATCTAGTAATCATATAACTAAGATTATATATAATAACTTGAATTAAACACACTCTTATGTTAGAAGGTTTATATCAAGAATGAATTGTAGTGGATCATAAATTATAAAACCCTTACTGAGTTTATGATCGAATCACAGTACGCTCATACGTGTGGAATTCTATTCCATGCATATCGCCCATTAGACAGATGATTACTGCATTAATGAATAACTTTATTCACGTTAAAGACAAAGGAAAGACATACGAGAGTGAAAGAAATGGATATCTTTGGTTCTCAGTGGATGGATGATCTGCTGACTCTCAAATGGTACAGATGAGGACGAGGCTTGGGCGAGGTTAGATTTGCTTTCGTCGTAGGCAAGGTGACACATTCCTTATCGTACCCCCAGAATTTGCACAACAACCGCACAAAATGGATCCACTAGCTTCTCAAGTCTCGAAACACAACACTAGCTAGCTAAGGAATCAGTTCCAGAATCGATGCTGATACATTATTTTACCAGGATCACGCATTACCATCCTTGCATGAAAGAACACGAAACAATTGTCAGAGATTGGCGTGAAAACTAGTGACATCAATTTGATGATGATGATGATAATAATAGCAAATCATGCATTTCGATGGTCCTTTTGGTTCCTGGAACTTATTCTCTGCAGCTAACTTGGATCATGAGAAGGTAGTTCTACTTGCTCTCGGCCATCAATTATGTTGAAATGATTTTATCCGAATAAATTCTTGGAGTGGTTGTGAGAATTCGAACAAGGAAACTTCGTACCACAAGATGAAGGCCACAAATAAAGTGTAGCAGATCATAAAGGTGTATCTAAAGAGCAGGGAATTCAAGGATTTCATTTTTTCCTAGTGGCAGAAGTAGAATGAGCACATTAATGTAGAAGTCAAATCTGTACTTGTCTTTATTTTGGACTGATGTTGAATCAATAACATCAACAACGTTGATTATCACGCTTGTCTCACACACTTGAGGCCTTTGGTTTGAATGCGAGCTCAGACAATTTTGTTTACATTCGATTTAAGTTAGTATTTCAGTTCAATTAGTTATATTTTGTTTTAAACAAGAAATCTCTTAGTGGTGGATTTTGAAAGGAGCAGGATTTCAATACTTTCCACGTTCTTGGATTAGACGATGTGTAGCCGATGATCTTGCAGGACATGTTTCCCAATTAATACAATTAATCAAACGCTCGCTTTGATATAGCTCAAATGTGAGTTCTGGCGAAGGATGACAAACAAATTCTAGTTCGATTTAATAGAACTCTGAAAATAGTTTATTTCACCATTTTTTTTTCCTTTGAACCCAAATTACACATTCAAGAACAGGAAAATGGTTATTTCGGACCAAGTTATGAATTCAAAAAGTAAAGTCCACTATTATATTTATGGCAGAGGTTTGTGTTTGTCAAAATATAAAACCCACATAATATAAAATCTTATGTGTAAGACTGATATTTGTAAAATTTTAACTCATTTAACTCCAAAGAGAAGGATTTTTTTATTATCTCAAACGATCAGTTCACTCGACTCAGTAGAACTCACTTTGTGTACCGTCATATCCTTTAGAATGCTTATATTATATCCTTAAATTATTAGTAAACATTGAGATGAAATTAAGTGGGAATTAATCAGTCATTTTATTTCATTACTGATGTTATCCGCGGTGTTTCCCCAAGCATCTGGCCTCGCTTTCCAATTAACCAGTCTCATATTCCAAGCATAGTGATTCGCCATTCTCCTTCCTCGATCACTGTGCTCAGCGTTCGTCCAGCAACAATTTCATTGGGCTTCATCGGAAGGCTAGCTACTTGGGCTTGCGTGTCCAAGCACTTAGCATTCATCCAGCAATGATCCCATTCGGGTTTGGGAAGCTCGCTTGGGACCCATGCTCCCAAGCACTCAGTGTTAATCTAGCAACATCGTACTCGGACGCGGGGAGGTTGCTCGGGTCTATGTGCCCGAGCACTCAGTGTTTGTTCAACAACAACCTGATTTAGGTTTGGGAAGATCATTTGGGACCCCGTTCCCTAGCACTCGTGTTCATTTGACATTCGGGCTCAGGAAGGCCGCTCAAGACTAGAGTTCTCAAGCACTTGATTTTCGTCCAACGACGATCCATTTGAACTTGGAAGACCTACTTGAAACTAGCTAATTTGGCACTTGGCTTTATCATTTGGCATCCTAACAAAATAATTAGTGCATGCAACGAACATAGGTCATCTTACATGGAGATTCTCCAAGACACATTTCAACATATGTCGCCCTTTAATGCCCTAATCACCTCTTATATGGGCAGCTGATGGACACGTAGAGATTCTCTCAATGGTTGTCACTCCTTGGTGCCCTAACTGCCCTAGGATGCATAGCTAGTGGACGCATATCATCATACATGGAGATTTTCTCGACGGTTGTCACTCCTTGGTGTCCTAACCGTTACTCAGGTGGATGGCTGATGGATACATGGCACCCTACTGGAGATTCCGCCAAAACTATGTCAAGGTGCAATCCAACAACTGTCCCCATTGTGCCCTAATTGCCTCACAGAGAGATAGTTGATAGGCCCGTGACATGACATCCTATGTGAAGATTCCCTTCCATCGAGTATATAATGATCGGGCGAGGTAAGTGAATGTATAATTTTTTTTTCACACGGACACGGAGACAACTCTTCTCCACACCGCTATCAGATCTTGGCTCACTAGGAGTCTATTGTAGTTTCGGCTCAGAATGCGTTAGGAGAGGAGTCTAAGCGGACAGGAAGGACACCATCAATTGCTATACCATATGACTAATTGAAAAGTCATGAATGAGATTACTGTGAATAAATTTATTTTAAAAGAATTAAACAATTCAATTGAGAGAGCGAAAAAACTGAAGTGCCCATCCATAACTTCAGAGCTGATTCCATGTCTCCAAGTTTATAGTCACCATCGACATTGTCCTTTAAGTAATGCTGTCAACAAGGACATCACTAGTTCTTCATCTTTTGAAAGATCTTATCTTCAGTTATTATCCTTGGATTAAAAATTAAAAAATATAATGTAAACCACCAACCATATGTTGAAGCCCTAGCTAGCTAGGATTTCATGCCAAATTTCAGGCATGTTAGCGACTCCATGATTTTAACAATGCATCCAATGGTGAGCTGCAACTAATATTTTGGGTGCAGAACAAGATACAAATGGGTGACACAACATCATACCTTTATTCAGTTTGTTATTCGAGTCAAGTTGGAGAGCTTGTCATTCTCAACAAGGACTTGGCCCTCGTACACTAATTGAAGATACAAATAAAATAGAAGCATAGATCGTGGACTACTATATTATTTCCGGTATATAGTGGAAGAATAAAGCCAGATACGTTTTGCTAGTGCTGGTACTGTACAAGTAGGCGCTTCATCTAAAAACATACTCCAGTCCGGATCCCCTTGAAAATTATGCTACTTGCAATGATTCTTGACGTTTAATCGCAAAAACCTTCTCCAATGCTTGCTCCACAACCTGCATTATAAGCGACATGAAAATAAGAAACTACCGAAAAATAAATATACAATGGTGTAAGATTCAGAAGCAGGAATTCTCCATGTAACTAACTTGTCAACGGTTGACTCATAAATTAGATCCAATATTAATTACCTTATCAGGAGTAGAAGCACCTGAAGTGACACCAATTGTAATTGGTCCAGAAGGTAGCCAATTCTCTTTCTCAAGAAGCTCTCCATGCTGCTTGTAAAAACAGATAAGATGATAATTACGACTATGAAATTTCATAATGAAAAGTCACATGATCTGATTAAAATAGATTTATTCTTAAGTAACTTACATTTAACTTATAGGTGATCTTGTTTCCCGGGCCAATTCTTTGTTCATTGTCAATCCAATAAGAAGGGATACCCTTGAGCTCAGCAATCTCTTGGAGATGTGAAGTATTACTAGAGTTCCATCCACCAACGACTAAGATGAGATCAAGTTTCTCTTCCACCAGTTTGAACATAGCATCCTGCCTTTCCTGAAAGAGTGCAAGAGAAGGGTAAGGGGGAAATGACATCAGTCATCCAATAGAATACAAAGAATTATATAAAAAAATTAAAAAACAGAAGATATTATTGATTTTTACAACTTTGATTTGCCACAAAACTGAAAAAATAAATATGAAAGTTAGATATTCCAAACTCTATTTTACAATTATAATCCTTTCCCTATAAAATAAAAATCCACCAATATCAATCCCAAATCAGATGAAGAATGTTGAGGGTTTCATTAGGGCCTAGACAGCCAAAATAAAAAATTGTTTCCTTTTTTTTTTTTTTTGTGAGACTAGGTTGACAAGTGATATAACTTTCTATAGGATTTACTGTAGGAAGAAGACCTCAAATAGTTGGGAAAAATACAGCTTGATGATGATGACTACGAAGACAATTCCTTGCATACACAAAATGTGGTTTCTGAAAAGCTCAAGAGTGATGCAGGTGAAGAAATGGGGAAGTCAAAAAAAGAATAATTTACTATGCAACAGAACTTTTTTTCAACCTTAATAATTGATAATAAATCTGAATAAATAAAAAACTTGTAACAGAATATGTCACCAAGAACTAATTAGTATGGCTAAATTGTAACCAACCATGATAGCTCAACACCTTAAAAGAACAATCTAAAAAGGACGTAAAACATGGATCCATTTCCGAGTAAAAATTAACTACAGAGCTCTAGTCATTCAATTTCATTGAACTAGTCCACAAATAGGAGTTCCACAGAAAAAAAAAAAAGAATGGTTTTCTAGCTATTATATTCACAAGGCATGAAAGTCACATGCCGATCTGAACAATTGTTTATACTTGATGGCAAGCAATTAACTCTACCCACCCAGATTATTGCAAAAAACTTATATAAATTCTTCAGTTACCTGGGAAGAAGTTAACCAATGATATTCAGGATAATTTGAAGAAAAAAAATTGATTCATGGTAAAATTTTGATAGGTAAGAGTGAAGTGAAATGGATTTAAACTAGACATCAAGGAGAGAAAACATACTGATGGCTTAACTGTTTGTATTGAAGTTTTCAATTACAATAATAACAGAGGAAAAGGCATGCGAAATGCAAATAGTAAAAAAGAAAGGAAACTATCAGTAAATTCACCTGGGTGGCATCACAAATGGTGTTGAAGCTGACAAAGTGATCATTGATGTTCTCAACCCCATATCTTTGCATCATGGTCTTCTCAGCCAATTTACCTGAAATCTAGTGTTATATTTGGTTGTAAACCATAGATGGAAAGACACAGGAAGTATCAGGGTGGGACAATAAACTTACCTATTTCCTCTGTTTCGCCCTTGAGCATTGTGGTTTGATTTGCAATGCCTACTTTAGCTAAGTCGACATCCGGATCAAACCCAACAGAAACGGCATATTTGAATTTCTGTAGCATATGAATGCACAGTTAATACCTTTCTTCTGTGCAGATAATATGAAATAAAAGAGTCAATATACCTCAAGAAATGCTTCTTTTGTGGAGCTAGACCCATCCAATTGCCCACCAAGAATGTAGTCGCACACGTATATTGCCTATTTTTTGCAATTGTTATATCCAATGTTTGGTTTCAGAATCTAATTCATAACCAAATGGTATTGGGTCAACGATCTAGTACCTCAGTCATGTTCTTCACAATGATATATCTTCCAGCAAATGATGCTGTGGCGACAGTCTCCTCGTGTGAATATTTGCCATGTATGATTGAAGTATAATCACCCTTCTTATGTTTCTCAACAGTGTTCCAGACCTTTGACGACAGCAAGACATTAATTATGATGAAGCTATTCAAGGAGAAATACACTACAAGTTCCTCTGATGTAAAAATAAAAAATACCTTTGAAACCCATGGACAAGTAGTATCAACTATCTGAACCTGCTTTTCGCTCAAGGTAAACATCTCATCAACCGAGGCTCCAAATGCTGGCAAAATTACAACATCACCCTTGTCAACAACATCAAATTGTTTCATCCCCTCCTCAACGGGAATGTTTTTCACGTCCATCTCTTCCAATCTCTGCAGCATTAAAACAATACAATCAATCTCAATAAAATTGAATATTTCATACTAGTAGGAACAAATGGTAATCGCCAAATATTGTTATGTAGCAAAATAGCCCTTCTCTGCCAAAATTATATTGCACGAATAACATCCTGAAATGAATCAAATTTCTATTAACAATTAGATTTAAATTAGGTCATGATGAAAATTATACTGGGATGCTAAAACCAACCTAGTTTATTTCAGTATACAAGTATAGCTAGATGCTTCAAATTAGAGAACCTTCTACAAGAATCCATAAACCGATTTCATAGTTTATTATTTATATTTCTTGCATGAACAAGAAAATTACGAAGTTAAACGAACAGAAAGTTTAACAATAAAACATTATATTTTTAAACAGGACACAATTAGTAGCTAGGATCCATCCCAAACCTTGTTGACCGTCGGGTTGTGGATGATTTCGTTGGTAATCCAGATGTTCTCTTCAGGAAATTGTTTCCTCGCCTCGTAAGCGATCTGAACCGCTCTCTCAACTCCCCAGCAGAACCCATAGGCCTCCGCGAGTTTCACAGTCACGTCGCCCCAAGTGTACACGTAGTTGTTATCCTTCAGCGTCTTAATAATATCACCTGCAATCCCACAACCCCAACCAAGTTTAAGAAAACCCCCAATTCTCACAGCGGCAAAAACGACCAAACTCCTTCCACTTACTCGTGTACTCCTGATTCATGAGTTCGAGGGTCTCCTTCTTGTGCCCGAACCCGCGGCGGTTGTAGTTGTCGCTGCGAGTAAGATTATGGCGGAACGCCTTCTTGTCGAAGTCCGGTTCGAGCGCGGCGCCACCGCTGCAACGGACGGTGAGCGTTGGCTTCGCTAAGGGGGCAGATCGGACGCGGGAGTGGGCGAGGCTGGGGGCGAAGCGCGCGAGCTGCATCGAGATCGCCATCGCGGACGGAGAAGACGACGAGAGGAAGCCGGTGTGGTGCCTCGGGTGCCAGCAAGTGGAATCCCCCGGCGGTCGCTCTATTTATCCACTCGCCTCCAGCCTCCAAATTTTCTCTGCATTTTCCTTTTTTTAAAAATAAAAATAAAAAACCTTTTCTCTGGCTACCGGTTTTCTATCGGATCCGTTTCGTCGTATAGTTGATGCCCGTGGTCCATGAGAGAGAGAGAACGGGCTGTCGGATCTTAGCGCGATCCAAGTTTCCTCCCCGTTTGAAATAAGGAGAAGGGCAGCGGGCAATGAACGCCGTTGACTAGAGATAGAGCGCATTACAATTTTTTAAATGCACGAAAATTTTATTTTTGTATTTTATTTGGGTAGCGTCTGTGGATGATTGTTGACTCCACGATTGACCCGGCGTCTAAAATTAAGCACGGGGTAATTAATTTTATTCGATCTAATTTTTAAAACATTAATCACGAGTTTGTCTTGTAACGGAAATGCCAATTGAATTTGTCACCAGGAAAACGATATGTAACAACGCTGTGCTCATGGAACACGTTTATTCAGCAGGATTCCGCAAAGAAAAATGAGCAGGGGTTGATTTGTCAAATTATATTTACGATAATAATGTATAAATTAAGTCTTTTTTGTTTGCTTTTCTCTTTTCCTCTATTCTTGGAGGCTAACTTTTTGTGAAAAACGTGGACTTTTTTTCTATTATTTTTACTAAAATTATATACATGGAAACAATTTTACGTTCTTCTCGTTCTTCTCACTTTCCACGTTTGTTTATGTATATTCCAGATTTCTCCCAGAGTTCTTCAACAATGTTATTTTTGTTGTTGTTGTTGTTGTTCAGGAATCCTTCAACTTTGCTTGGTCGCATTCGTCTTCCAATATTTGTTGAAGCATATGCAAATGTGAAGCAATTAGCTTCCAAATCTCTGTCTTCTACGGCGGTATACCTTCTGCCATTGATATATCAGTGAAGATTTCTTATGAAGGTAAGTTATGCTACATTATTGTTATCTTTAGCTCATGGAGTAATTTCATTGTCTATGCAACATAAATTACTAGAATGAACATGGTAATTAGATTCAGCAACCTTTTCTCTACCTCTTTCTTTTATTTTCAGATTAAGAACCTTTGAATACATGTACTGACATCTTTCTTTCCTCCCCTATGCTAACATCTCATCCATGTACAGCGCAGCCAAGCCACTCAGTTGCTGCTTGAACAAAACAATTATATTCATTGAACTTTGTATCCAATTGCCTTATCAGCTAAACTGCTTCAGTTGATTGAATTGTTATCTAGTCGATTAAATCTATCTAGTCAATGATCTCTTTTTCAATTGGCATAAATTTATGCAAAGTTTCAGAATTCTGTACCATATATCTGATACTCCATGTTTATGAATTCACTTCGCTTTGGGACACCCTAAAATACATCTCACGCCAGGCCATCAAGCCTCCAGACACAGCTTTAAAATTTGCTTTAAGTCATGTGATTGTTCTTGCCTTTCAAGTCCCACATAAGGCCTCCGAGCCATCAAATAATCCATAATCTCACTATCACATCCACAACTATATATTCAACTCTCTTCACCCTAGTTAGAATGTCCTTCGAACTCCAACAATCATTTTAGGGCTCCGAGTCATTAAGCACAAATCAACTCATAAAAATCGCCAAGTTATATGCATTATTCTAAATTCTTATACACTTAGTGGAAATATTCATAACATGGGTTAAATTTAATTGAAATCATTTACCAAAGACATATAACAACCTAATCCAATCCAATCAGTTGGAAGCATCATTTCTCCAATAATTCTTATATAGATTAGTGAAGCAGATCGATCGAAGAATTTACCAACCACGTCCGTCCATGGATAATGATAGAACTTCAATAGTTAAGCCAAAGGGTTCATCCTCAATTGAGTACGGGTGTGAAGCAAGGGAGGAAGTCCCACCACTAGTTGAACTTGCACTGAAAAGGTTAGCATCATTCTTTTTTAAATGGAGATCAAAAGTGGAGGTCAAATAGCCATTTCAACCCCATCCGTTTGGTCATTTGACTTCTCGACCCTATTAACTTGGCTACTCTTACTTTGGAGGACTCAGATTTCACTTTGGTCATCCGACTCCTCCCTCAACTCAGTCCACATGTTCCTAGATGACTCAGACTCCTCAACTCCATCAGCTCGGTCACTCCGACTCCAGAAGACTCAGACTTCCAGAGGACTCAGACTCCATCAGGACTCAGACTACTCTAGGATTCAGACTCCATCACTCGGTCATTACGACTCCAAAGGACTCAAATTCCTTAACTTTATCAGTTCAACCACCTCAACTCCAGAAGACTCAGACTCTTCAATGTCCATTAGCTTCGCCACTCTACAGGTGTCTATTGATGGTTACTGAGTATATTCTTGAACATGACACCACGGGTGAATAGAGGAACAATTATATAGGTGTCAGACTTATCTCCAGATGCTCTTCTGCGTACACTTAGCATTCAACGAGTGAAGAAGCAAATAACGATTATCAGATTTAATCTCCCATTATTACTGATGTGAAAATGCTTTCTTAACAACTATATAAACTCTAGAGAAGGTTGATACAATAAGGGGGATATGGTATGAACATATTCATCTCCTTCTTCTTCCATAAGCTCTATTATTTTTATCTTCTCTCAATCTTTGTACTAATTTGAACGTCAGAGTAACCACGTTGAACCCCTCTCAGTGTGCCCATTCTAATTTTCATCTAAGCCTCACAAGCAATCTTGTATCCTCAACAGTTGTTTTTTGTTGATTCATCGTCATCGATCTCAAATAGATATATATTGTAACTGATTAGTGTCAATTCGGATTGAGTTGGACTCGAGTTAGACTCAAGTCAACTCAGATTGTGTGAGACTCGAGTTGGACTCAAGTCACACAAGTCAAATTCGAATTCATCAAAGATTATCATGCATGAGATGCATGATCATAAAGCTGCATGATCTTCCTTAAAAGAAGAGACAGATTATCATACATGAGATGCATGATCTTCATTAAAGGAAGAGAAAGATCTTCATGCATGAGATGCATGAGAATTAATAAAATATTAATTCTTCATATCACTAAAAGACAAAATCCTTCATATCCCATAGTGGGATATAAAAGAGGTGAGAGACTCTTGATGAAGGGTTGTTGGATGCTCTTGCTCTCCCTCTTCTTCTTCTCTTCCACCTTTGGCCGAACCTCCTCTTGTGGCTAGCACCACAGTTTGATTCTTCTCTATCTCAGTGTTCGTGTGGATACCGTGGAGGTGCGAACACACTGATCGTGCTGAGATCCATGAACCTTTGAAGGCAAGAGTTGCTGTCGGAATTGCGAAGGGCTCGCATCAAAGGTAACCTCGATTCTAGTAGGTAGAATCATCAAACGAGTATGTTTTTCGCATGGATCTTCTGGAGGGATCCTGTTTTCCGCTACGTTATATGCGGTTTAATCGATTTTTCGCGCATATAGATCCCATCTAGGATGACTAACCTAATTAACTAGATCAATGAGTAATCAATCCATTAACCCAATTATAGGTCCAGGCTAGATCCGAATTGGACCTAGTGGTTGGGTCTACTCTCTTCGACGAGCAAGAGAGAAGAAAAAGGTGACTCATGTTAAATGTTTAAATGTCAAAGTACGATAAGTAGCCTTGTGGTGATGTTTATATTAACAAAATAAACAAGCGAGGAAACTACAGACTTGCCAATCATTCATGTATAATTAGCAGCCCAAGTACAATGAAATATTATCCAAAATATGCATCTAAGCAAAGGGGTATCAAATTGCTGCTCTTAGGCACGCCATGTATGATTAAACTAACTTACACTTCACATGTGTGCCGGGTTAAATATCGTCTATTGTGTAATTTATTTTGGGACATAATTGAGTTGTTACGATAAAACAAAATTACTGAAATGAATAAGAGTCGAATATCAACGAAGCCGAGACAATATCCTTCTTAGTTATGATCAACTGTAGCTTCCAGATTTACATCTTTATAGATGATCATAAGATCGATTTAGTGAGATTGACCTAGATGGTGAATTATATTTTTTTTACTCAAATGTGTATTGTGTAACTTGTAATGCTGGAGAAATGATTTGTATAAATTAGCAATACCTAGTGGAGCAGAACGACAAAAGCAATAGCATCAATCACAAACTAAAATTAGGACGATTGAAAATCTTTGCCTTGAAAATTCAATCTTTCCTGATAATTTTTATAAAAAAACACGCGATTTATATATATTACGCCACACACATTGACCAGGAAAAACTCTTTTCTTTTGTCTCCACTTTGTGATATTAACCACGCAAAATATGAACCTGACTAATTAGTTAAAACTCCTGGTCTACCCAATTTACAGTGTTGACCAAGTGGGCTCTGCTACCTCAAATCAAGAAATCAACGCGCCACGACATCCTTGATGGGCATCGTCTCCTCCGAGCTCGCCGCCCACGCCCTGTCGAAAGCGTCGCTGCACGACTGCGCCAGCACCGTCAGCCCGAACACAATCTCACTGATCCTTGGCCTCTCCGTCGGATCCTCCCGCGTGCACGCCCTCGCCATGGCCGCCACCGTCACCGCGCCATCCTCTGGATACAGCCCCTTCAACTTCGGATCCATCCACCTCCTCAGTCTCTCCCCCTTCTCCTCCACCCCCAACACCGCCCTCATCTCCCTCGACATCGTGCCCCCCGCGTCCCTTTCCTCCACTCCGCCCCTCCTCCCTGACAGCAGTTCCATCAGCAGCACCCCGAAGTCGAACACGTCCGCCGACGGCCGCAGCCCCACCGTCGCCGGCTTCGCCTTGGAGAAGTTAGATAACTTGGCCTTGTAGTGCGCGTCCAGCAGCACATTGCTGGATTTGATGCCACCGTGGACGATGCTCGGCCTCGTGTGTTCGTGTAAGTACTGGAGGCCGCTCGCCACGTCCAGCGCGATGTTGAGCCTCTGCCTCCACGACAGGCAGCTGACGGAATCCGAGGAGGAGGCATTCGCGAAGAGCCACTTGTCCAACGATCCGTTTTCGACGAACTCATACACCAAGAAGCAGACCCCATCTTCGTGAATGGCGAATCCGGCCATCTTGATTAGATTCGCGTGGTTGACCAGTTGGAAAATGTTTAACTCCTCTGCCACGTCGATGCCTTTCGCTCTCTTGATCGCGTAGACTTCGCCGTCGAGAGTGGCTTGGTAAACGGAGCCCTCGATCCAGTAAGCTGAGCTGAGATTCATGGTGGCTTCCATGATGGATTTGACGTCGAACATGGCCGGCTTCTCGATGAACTGGGAGACGCCAGCCAATACCTTGTTTCCCTTTGCTCTGGGGCTCAAAGCTTGGTTCTTGCTGGGAGCTAACTTCCTAGGCGACAGAAGTTCTCTGACACCTTCCAAGTTTGACGTGGTGTGTGCCACGATTTTATTTGGAGAAACCTTGCAGCAAGCGAGCACGAGTAAGGCACAAATCACCACCGCCGAAGCAGCACTGATCATGCTTGATAAAATGATGCCTTTCTTATTAGATTTCCCGCGGCGACCCCCTTCGGAGCTGGTGGTGGTGTTGTAGAATAGCACCGCGAGGCGCGGCTTTTCTGCCACCGGAATGAGAATTGGCTTATAGATGGCGGCGCTGAAATCTCTGTAGTTGTTGGCAGCTCTTATCTCCTCTACTGAAGAGTTCAGCTCCTTGCTCAGCTTCGGAAGGTCGTCCCCCGCGGCCCACGTATAAGTCATGAGATAATTGATGCCTCGCTCCGCCATGGCCTCATCGTGGCACTTGCAGAAGAGCGGCACCAGCACGGCCTGCCCCGGCATGAGCTCGGTCGGCTTTACCCCTGGGTTCAAGGCCTGCACGGTCAGGTAATCCGTGAGGTTTTCGAACTGTTGGGTGGAGACCACGTAGAAGTTGTCACCGGATGCGATCCAGTACGTGACGTTCGCAAAAGACCGGTTACCGGTGCATCCGCAGTTGATTGGGATGGCGATGAGCTGGGCGGGGAGGAGCGTGATGGACTCGGACGGCAGACCGTTGGCTTCCTGTATGATCTGGCTGCTGGTGCCGAAGAGGTCGGAGATGCGGGTGAGATCGGTGTAGCCAGGCTGCGTCCGGTACAGCACGAAGGTGGCGCAGGGATGTGCCGGCGAGGTATCCGACGAACAAGAAAAGAGCGTAGTGTTGGCCTGCGCGGCGGCCTGGTGGGTGAAAACGTCAGGAATTAGGATCAAAAGCAGAGCGGGGAGAAACAGGGGAGAGAGCTCCATTGAAGCAGAGACCGATGCTTTGTTTTCTGAGAAGAGATTAATGAGCTGAAGAGATCAATCGAGTAGTTGTTGAAAAGGTATAAGCTCTATTCCATTTTGTTAATACGGCACTTTCAAATGGTTTTTATTTTATTTTAATTTTTTGTCCTGATGCTTGTTTATGATATTACTATAGCTTGTTTGATGCTCTTCCATCGCTGACTTGGTAAATTTGCAGTACAGTTAAAGGCAAAATAGTGGGATTAGGATTGCTAGAACAGATTAGAATAATTTAAGTGTGGGAGAGGCAGCTTTGTTCATTGTTTCAGTTTCTTTCACCCCTTCGTAAGGGCAATAGGTCCACAATTATTGAATAAGCAGTTGGCGGAAGTTGAATTTTGTTTTAAAGAAAATGGTTGTCACTCATCACTTTGATTCATCTAACACGGCTTAATAATATATTGGGCGATCATTGACGTTGTGCTTGTCCGTGAAGGCAAAATGACGGAGAAAATTATTGTTGTCTATGCGCTAATTAACACTGGGAACAGCTAATGCTCCAAATTGCTAGATCGAGACAGAAAAGCCACCAAATTACGGCAATGCGCGAGAGAAGGATTTGGGAAACCATTCAAATATATTATTATATTATATTATATTATATTTGTTTAATAAAATAAGCATCATTAAGTTACAATCTTGATGCCAAATGGACCGAGCCTTTGGTTCTTTAATCCTTCTCCCCGAGAAAAAAGAAGTCAGAAGAAATCTTGAACCATTCATCAAACAGTGAGTATAAGGTTCGTTTTGGTGTTTGGATGTTGGTAGGTGTTTGTTTAGGTTTGTGAAGCTCTGTTCCTTGTTTAAGGCTGAAGGTTGTGCTGAGATCGAGTTTTCATAGTTTAATAAGCACAGATATTGTGAGATTAGTTTGGTAATTCTTAGTTAGTTAATCCGCTAGTGAAAGAAACACATGTTGTTAAGTATTATAAGTGATGAAAGTACTGTTCCGGCCAAAAACCGACGACAGTCAATCTACTAGTCAACAATGTGCCACCTCAACCGACGTGGGTCCGATGAAGAAGAGGACCTGCAAGATCACTGAAGAACGAACGGATTAGCTGGCGCCGGGAAGTCCCGGCAGGCCACTCCGACGCTCAAGTTAGGTTTCCGACAGGGGAAAAACAGTAGTGAAGAAGAAGAAGACAATAGTGAGTATGCTAGAGATTCGATGATTTTTTCATACCTACGAGAGGACTGATATACCTGTGAAGAGAACCTCCCATCTGCCAACGAAGCAGGCTTTGGGGGTATCCGGGGGGACAGCATCTGATGCTGTCTGACACCTGCGCCAGAGGGATGGCATCTGAGGGACAAGGGCGACCTGTCTGTAACCGTCTTCCAGCGTGGCGATGTACCCGGCTTCTGTCGTTTAGCCAAAAAAGGAGGAAGATGACTGCCACGGAGGGAAGGATCATGAGGATATGAGCGCAACCTTTTCCCTGCATACCAGTTTACATGTTCTTTTGACTGTAGCGTTAACCGGACTTGAGCTAGAATTACTTATCGGAGTGGGAAGGCATCTGGGACCGATAGTGATCGGGTTTACCCGGGACCAAGTAGGGTGTGTGTTGCCCAAGTGAACCAGACACCGTGGGTGAACGGCCGGGCTACTTGACAAGCTGTGCTACAATGAGCCGATAAACACAGTTTAGGTTGATTGCGGGGGTACTTCTCGGGAACTGCATTCGGAAGGTAAATTAGGCTCGGGACTGATTATGCTTAGTATTAGTCAGGCAAGCCATATGCCTCGAAGGGATGGCCGGGCAAATAAGCAGTATGGATACAGTGAACAGGTTACCCAAGGCGTATCCCGGGAAGCGAGTCTATGAGGCAAGAGATGCTCGGGCACGGTAATGTTCAATGCGGCCGAGCAGTCCCGGTGATAGGGAGTGATGGCCGAGACATAATATGAGGATCTGGGAGTGTGTTTCCCGGAAGATGATCCGGCAGTGTAATTGACATCCGGGAGAAGGTATAGACGATAACAGCCGGGTGAACCGTGCATCGTATAGGGATGGCCGAGCAAGGGAACTCCAGCTGAGCCGGGTGAACAGGCTGAGCTTCCGGGTTATGATCTATCAGACCCCTCAGATTCTCTTAACTGAGAGTACCGACAACGAGACTATGGGCCCTAGAGCTTGCCATGTCAGCCAGTCTGTTGACATTTGGGGCCGCACATGACTGGGTAAGACCACCTTGACCGTGGGCCCCGAGGCCGGCCAGGCTGGGCAATCTATTGACCGATCGCACTACGTCAGGCCTGGTAAGACTTACCATATCAAGTACTAATAGTAAACGATTTGAGACAGCCGTTAAGTATTTTTTTTTCCCCATTTACGAGTGATCTATATAGAAGTATGAGAATTTTCCAGTGTATCATGTGACTTGGTCAAGTCCAAAACACGCTAGTTGTGCTCGATCAAAAATAAAGACTAGGCTAATATACCAAGACGATCAATTTGATCAAACTATTAGTACCAATCAAACAAATTTGAACTGGATAGGTATGTTTTTATTAGGTTCACAAAGATAAATATGTTAAACAATAATTTATATATATTGATTGAAAGAAAAACTATATAAACCTAACAGGTTAAAATCATTTCGTCATTTTCTTTCTACCTTATGAATTCATTTCATTTATAATTTAATTCCTATGCTATGCCACTCTATCCTTTCACATCCAACGAATCTAACGCCATAGATCTGTGTCTCTTTGCTCAATGAATCCAACTTGCCTTGTCAAATCCCTAGGCCCCTTCGCATGCAGCTCACGTGAATTTTGGTTCTCCAGGCCTAAAGTTCAGAAGAGATTCCCAACGCCACATGTCCTTTGGCCCCGTCGTCCCTGCACCTGCATCTCTGTAATTTTAATCTCTCACCTCTGCTCATGCAATTCCTCAACATCACCCAACCACAAAGAGACACCACCGTCTCATTCTCTCTTCCGTCTTCTTCGGACCAGTCCCAGCATGAAAAGAATCATGAAGGAACTTAATTAATCAGAAAGAACTGCAGAGGAGAAGAGAAAGGAGAGAGCAGGATGAGATACGAGAAGCTTAGTGAGCATGGAGCAGAGGCAGACGCAGAGTCCATGAAGCAACTGGTGCCAGATAATGGGAGCTTTGTTTCATCTTCAACGTGGTGGCATGAGGGCTGCAGTGGACGCAGGTACAAGCACTACCACCGGATTTGCAGTGCGCCCACCAAGGAGAAGAAGAGGAAGCAGAGGAGGAGCAGGAAGACGAAGATGACGAGCAAAAGCTCTTCCTGCTTTGGATTCAGAACGATGCTGGATTGCCTGCTCTCTTGTGTGGTGAAGGTTGATGTCATTGAACATTAGGATGCAGATGCTATGGCATCAGGTCTTGAGCTTTGTTTTTGCCATGGAGGGGAAGTATGCGATTGAATTTGATGAAAATGTAGTAACTGTATGATCTATTAAGCAATATATCTAGTCTATTACCTGCATTTCCCCCGAATTTTTCAAATTTTTCCCTAATTTTCTTGAGGATTATTTGACTTTGTTAGAGAAGAGAAAATTTCAGAAATTCTCCCTTCACCTCTAATTCCCATATTGTCCTTTCATTAATGGCTTTATATAAATGCGCACGGCCTAGCAATATCTAATTCTTATCGTATTAATTTTAAATAAGAAAATTTTCATAATTTTTAAACTTTAAATAATATTTATGAGAATAATTTTTAAATTAAAAAAAAAATCGGATTTATAATAAAGCAATGAATCGATTGGAGAGACCGTCCAATTAATAAATAAAAAGTGGGACCGCGAAATAAGCCTATGCGGATCAGCATCTGCGGTAAGGGCTGCATTATACCGCATCGCTTCTCTTTCTCTCCCGCCGCTGGAACGGTATTCATTCCCAAATCCCAATTCATCGAACACACGGAGAGCGTAGCGTAGGAGGATAATGGAGATGATCTCCTTGTGCTCGCAGCTCGATTCCCCTCGAACACGGACTTCTGTGGATACGTCGGTCGCCATATCCAGCCGGTTCCTTCGTTTTCCGAGAACGATGAGCCTTTGCGATGGAGGTCCACTTTGCCCCCATATCGGTTTCCGCCCTCGGCGTCCAGGTAATTTTTGACTATCCTTTATCGCTAGATTCCCTTCGTTTCTTTGGCTTGTCTTCCTTGCGTGAAGGGTCGTAGCTCCTGCACAATCAATCACTTTCGTATTCGGTTAAGCTTTGATTGCTTTCCGGTGTCGCGGCGTGCCCGATTTCAGGGTGTTAGTTAATCTATAGGCAGATGAGTCGGCATTGGCGTAGAACATGCGTTAAAATAATCTCTTTTTAGTATCGAGGCAGTACCACATGGAATGCATTTCATGTGGAGATGAGTACAAGTAGAAGTACGTGAAGGAGATCAGAGGATCAGACATTAAGGCTCAGAGTCGGTCCTTTGAGTTTTAGTCGGAAATAGTCTTGCAAAAGGGAATGTTGCAGGGAATCTGCCCAGTGGCGTCATGCTGCAAAATCCGAGAAGTGGAACAAACTTGGATGCTTTACCCCAGTTAGACTTACATTTTCCTTCCGTGGTGCAGGTGAGTGTCTTACCTAGGTGGAATTGAATTCTATTACCCCGATGGGATGAGTGCCCTTACCGTGGTGGAGGTGAATTCTCTTATTATCCCTGCATGTTCTTAGCTCAGTGGAGGTTAATGGTTAATTTGATGGAGGTGATTACTCTGCAGGTAGAGAGGTAAATGCTATTATTGAGGATAAAATTGTAAATAAAATATGGCTCATTTAAATATATATACCAACCTGAAGGATGTAAATATAAAATGACAATAACAAAAAAGGGTAATCTATATCTAAGTAGAGGGGACTACCTAAGGTAACAACCGTAATAGTTTTCCTATTTTAACAATCTCAACATGGTATTAGAGTTAGAATTATATCTAGTGGTGATTTGTTCCTTTCATGTTATTCAACCATAATGCCTTCTAGTAACCGTGTGATTCTCATCTTCGAGTACCTTTGTTTGTCTTTTGATTACATTGACAACCATATCTTGGTGATTGCTACATCAGTTAGACATAAAAAATGATTTCTTGCATCATAATATAGATGAGGAAATATTCATGAAGCTACCTAGTAGGGATTATGAGGAAATGTTTGTTGCCACTTAAAAATTTGACTAGGCTCTAAACTTGCCAGACTAAATCTAAATTGACCTCGTTCGAACCCACGCGAAAGGACAAGATGTATTCATTTTGAATGTTCATTTATTATCCTTGATAAAGGACATGATGGCCATCATAATTTAGGTTATTTTCTTTTATTTTGTGTTATAAAATTGAATAATTACCTAATGCAGGTTGCAGAACTCATGGCCTGCATGGTGACAAATAAGAAACTCAGTTACTGTAAGATTGTAGAGGTGATTGCTGAAACAATTGCACCATTGCTGCCTATGGAGGAGCTTCTTGCCAAGATAAAGTCTAAACAGGTTAGTTGTTGACCGTTGACACTGAATTTTACAGTTAACAAATCAACCTATAGTTCTATACAGCATTCTTGATCTCTCACCTATTCTCTCTCTGTATATTTCTTCAAACAATTTCCAATTCCTTTGGGCATGCAGTAAAACTGATTATTTTTCTTTGCTAAATAATTTGAATGCAACAAGCCATATTCTAGCTACCAATGAAAACTTAATTATGAGTTAGCCATGCTCCATCTCTATCTTTCAGGAATCATCAGCTGAGACTTTGAAAGGGCTTGCACCTTCTTGTGCTGAACCTAAACCTACCAAGCCAATAGTGAAGGATGAACCTGCAAAGGTGCAAGAGCAAAAGATTACTTCACTTTCTCCTTATGCTATGTGAGCCACTTTTTATGGTCTCACACATTATGCTGGAAGCATAACTCGTGAATTTGGAGTGTTTTATATGAATAAGTATAATGACTTGAAGCCACCAAGGTCCCGACTCCCGTGCCAAGTACTACCGAGCCATCAGCTGCTGTTAGTCCATCCAAAATGGCTGGAGACGTTGCTAATGAAGAGCTTGAACAAATTATGTCCCCAGGAAATAGGCTTATCTCTCCTTACGCAGCATATGCAAGTTTTCCTTGTACTTGTCTGATTTTGTTCCTGTTGACTGAGCTGAATGCCTAATGTGCTATTCTGGTAGGTATGAAGATCTGAAACCACCTTCCTCTCCCTCTGCGACCCAAATCACTGCTTCTGCCAAGAAAAGTACAATAGATGTATTACTAGGGGAATTCATTACAGAAAATGGTCCAGCTACAATAAATCCAGTCCTTTCAGATGCAGCAGAACCCCATGCAGCTGCAAATAGTAACTTGACTTTGTTTTGTTGAAGTTAATGGTTTTGTATATTCAATGCTCAGTAATAAGCTTAACTTCTTTTTGCATATACAGGTACGAGGATTTAAAGCCTTCAGCTTCACCAACACCATCCTTGCTGAAATATTAGTGACAAGCCAGGTATTTTTATATGAACTAAGCTAAAACTTCTACCAGTCTGCTTGCTAGTCAATTGTAATCATGGATAGAGGTTCACTTGGTTCCCTAATCCCTGAATCTTGAAGAAACAAGCATCTAATGAGTTTTTGAAAGTTCAAACAGCTTGACATGGATGAGATTGAATTTCCCCTTCATTTGTGATTGCCCATATGCTTTCATTTATTGCTTGTCCTCTCGGATAAATTTCTTAGTACGTCGCGCTACAAACTTCATCAACCAAAAAGTCAAAAACAAAATATAGTATCCTCCACAGACTCATTTGTTTGGCACCGGCAAACCAGAATCTTGACCACAGTACAACTTGAAGTTGACTCATGGATGGAAAGATCCAAAGGGTTTGGTTGCCGGCCATAGCTAACTCTGTGATATAACCGGCTTTAATTCCACGTTATTTTATGTTGGCAGGCAAGAGAAACAAAAGAACCGGGTCAAACAAGAAGACGTGCAACAAGTTGAAACAAGTTCAAGTACGTCACTTATCTTTTAAATATATGTATATAATTACATTAAACTATCCTTTTGGTCCAACATCTCCAACAGAGACATCGACGCCTCAACCGTTTCATTTTTCTCCACATATTAAATCCATTCACTGTATCCCTTTTTCCTCGAGTTCGATTTAATTTCTCCTTCTATAAATAGTCTCGTCTCTCTGCAATAAACATGAACTTGAGGATGATAAGGAGGGGAGGCTAGGTGAGAGCTTGATGTTGGTACGGCTCAATCAAATCATCATGATTTATTCTTAGTATTATAAATTTATAGTTGGATCCGATTGAGCCGTGCCAATATCAAACTTTGCCTGGGCTATTTTGGAAAAGAGAAGTTTAATGGTATTGTGCAGGTTTGTATATGAGTCGCTCCTGGAGTATCAGTCAAAGGTATGTATTTTTGATGTCCTGAAAAAAATTCCATATCGTTGTTTTTTAAAAAAGAAAATTATATTCAAATAGGCAAGCATGGATCCTGGTAATCCATTTATACTGATGGTCAATCTGTCGGTGTTATTAAAATCAGATAATTGATCATTTATACTCTATTGACTGGCATAATATATTTGTTCAATCAGAGGACCCCAAAACTCAGGCCGATCTGATTTTAAGAACACTGCAAGCTGCAACAGATCATGATAGCTAGGTTGAAGAGTACGCACGCATGCAAGAATGGATGTTAGGAGGTACTTACTATTCGATCCGTTTAAATGGATATAGATATTAAAATTTGGATAAAATAGCAAAACTCTTATGGGTATTGATGAGTTTAGATTAAAAGGCCGACTGGTGAATAGTTGAGAAAAGTTAAGCTGTTTTAAGATTATATACATACTTGACATTCTTATTTTTATTTATTTTTCTTTATCAGGTGGTATTTGGTCAACATTAGACAGACATCTATTAGGGTGAGTACCTATTTTAAAAATATAGGGTGTATATGGGGAGGAACATATATATATCCTAGACGACTGGGTATGAGATGAGCAACACTATTAATATCTAAACAAGTATAGGTAATTAAAATTTTATAGATATCCTTCTTGTTAGCATTCTTAAGTAACACAGTTTTGGTTATGGAAGTGAATTACCAGGAAATAATATAAAGTTAAGAAAAATATAATTTTAAAGATGTTTTTAACTTAATTTACAAAATTTAATATAAAAACACTGTGTTATGGTCAAAACTATAACAAATACTGAGGTCTGTTAATTGTTGTGTCTAGCTTGGACCTTGGTGGGAAAGTTAGAGGGAGTTCCATTTGGGAAGAGAGAGTTTGACTGCGGTGAATAGAGTAAGTTCAATTCAGTTGAACTACCAAAAGTTTGTTCAAGGTAAATGAGTACAGGGTGAACTAGGGTAGCAAGGATAGAGATGAAATTAGGTGAAGACTGCGGAGTTATTTGTCTGACAATTATGGATTAGAGGTGTCGATTAATTGTGGCTCAGAGCATTGTGGTACACTAGTAAATCTCCAATGCTGCCAAAAAGCCTCTTTTATGCGACCTTGACTTTTCTTTTAGAGTCTTCTCAGTAATGATACACCATGTGGTAAGGGTGCATAGGTAGATCCAACCTCGGCTTGAATTTGTTTGTAACTGTCAGCTAAACAATTCAGGCACGTGTAGCTTTTTTTCATTGGTTAAATTCTGAGCACATGCATTAAATCTTGTTCGCAATGGTGCTACCATCTCAAAGAGCATGTGTCATCCAGGACCTTTGAAACTGATGATTAAGTTCACCCCCATCAGTTATTCCTCTTAAACCAAGTTGTACAAAGATCTTTTTCTGTTTTTGAATTTGATGCTAAATCTTCATTAATCTCCTCTCGCCATTACTTGCAATAACTTGTTTTTTTTTCCCATTATCAAATTTGAGTCGTTTCCCCTCTCTTTGCAAGACTGCTAAGGTCCTTTGCTTAGACCTTCTCGAGTTCATCTCTCCCATTCTGCCTCCAAGACTTCTCATTGCCACTTTGATAAAATGTCTAGTTTCTCTAATTCTTTTGTGTAATTATTTTTTTTAATGATACCACATGCATATCTTCATATACTTGACTACATTTTATGTACAAATAGCCTTCATTTGAACTGCATTCAATTCGACTTTGTCTTTTAAACCAACTTGAATCTTTAATTTGGTTGATTTGAATCCAATTCAATGAAATTATTATGCTGACAAGTTCATTTTTACTATCCCAATGGAATACTTCTGCCTGCATGTCTTCTGGCTTAAGTCAAAACTGAGATAATGTTCATTCTAACACTTCCAACATCCTAGTGGCTAAATTTAAGAATATGATCAAATATTACTTATTGAGCTCCTTCCTTTTGAATGTTATTCTCAAATAGAGACAATTTATATTCCTCTATCTACTTGTATAATTATCTTTCAAACCTGTCTTTAACTTTCACTTCTCTTATTCATACAGTTGGAACCATTAGCTGATTCTCCCCAAACTTTTGACACCATTCTATAGTCCTCTTATTCGAAGGTTAAATGCCCTAAGTATTAAAGTGGTTAATAATATCTAATTTGCTCAGTGTGTTACAACATCTAACCTAAAGGTATTTCAACTTCCATAAAATATAATTTTTTTCATATGTTTCATTCCTCTTGGCCAATCCCCACTCTAAAGGTCCCCTTCAACATTTGCTTAATATTTTTACTCGAGCTCATTAGGAAAGGAAAAAAAAATTGTCACAGGACATCAATTCTCTAGCTACCTTTATTCAAAACCTTATACTAAGTGTCTTGTCTATAGCACTCTAGGGTTGTATAGGCTTGCACATCTTTCTTTCCTCTCTCATCCTTCTAACACATCCTCAGTCAAATTTGAATGCTCATTTTATTGATTATTTTGGAGGCCACTCTCTTCTTGATACAACAACTCCTCTTCCCAATTTGGGGCCTAGAAACTCATATGCCAACATTGATCCCTAAAGTTGGATCTTTTGGCCAACAAGCCACCAACACCAAGGCTCTCAAATCAATTGTGTATTGAAAGTTACTTGATTCGAAGAGGTCAACATCTTCTAAGAGAGCAAGAAGTGCGCCGCCTTAATCCCCTAAAGAAACCAAGGTCAGCATTGCCATTGGAGTGACACTTGATTCACCTCTTTTCCAACCTTGGGGCAAAAGCTTCAAAAGAAACTAGAGTTGAGACTTGGTCTAAGCTAAATATAATCAGTTCCAACAGTCTATCATTGAATTTTATCGAGTTGCTCAGAGGTCTCTTATAGGTAATACGCAAAATGAGTCTTAGAAAAGATGTAAACTAGATTGGAGTTGTTTACATAGTGTCATGTTTCTCAACCTCTTAGTCAAGTTTCACATCATGAGTAAATTGAAATTAATCACTTCACATGGACAATGTTTGATTCGTCGATGAGACTAGAGTTCACATAAATTTCATCAGTGAGGTTGGATAGGATTTTGAACACATCCAAGAGAGTCCATTGTGATCTAAAACTCTAGACAGGAGAAGATTAGAAGGAAATGTACAACTTCCACTTCCACCCTTTTATAGTTGGGATCCCTTATTTTTTTATATCAGGTATTCATATCTTACAACCCAATTAATTCTGGAGTAGACAGATTGGAGGATCCCTTTGGTCTTCTAGCTTGCTTTGGGGGTGATATTATTGCAATTAGTCGCCTTCCACTTGGCTCAATATGTACTTGTGGTCTAACAATCCCCCAAGAAAACCACTAATTAGCATTAAGAGCTGGGTTGGAATTGACATGCATACTCTTTAGGTGTTCAACATTTGAACTAAAAAGGTTGGAAGGGGTAACCAAAGTTTGTAGTCTATGAATTTTTTGAATAGGATTATGCAGTTTAGCAAGTTTTGTTTTGTTTGATGGGAATTTGACCAAACTAACCAATTCTCTGCTTTAAACTTCATTGAACTCAATTCACTTATTGTCTTTTTCACTTAATCTTAAAACAAATACTTAAAAGTTTAAATCTTTTTTGACCTAAATAAATACGCCACATTGTGTCCCCTAGTATTAATGGGGTAATTAAAGCATGGCACGAGGAGTCAAACATTGTAATTGATAAAAATCAATATTAATTTACTGTTAATTTATTGCTCGCATCTCAAAAAAAGTACTATCAATTAATAAGGGCAAGGAATAATAACATTTAATGCCCTAATTGTGATATAGTTGTAAAATATTTAAGAAAATAAAAAAAAGATTAAATATTTAAAAGATATATCTTAGTTAGATAGATGTGTATAAATTACGTTCTGAATTTTAAATTCCTAGATGAATCACCTTTATTTCTTTTACATAATCACATTATAATTTTATAAAATTTACCATTCACATTTTAGGCTTTACGCAATCCATCTTTACCCTCCACAAGCAATTGGTTTAGAAACAATCGGTTTAACAATTTACTTTGGACTTAATTTTATATGCAAGTTTATTAAAGCTATAATGCTATTAATTAATGTCAGAATCAATTTGTTGAGCAAAAAAAAAGATAGATTGAAAGAAATTGAGAAGAAAAAAAAATAAAATGCGACGTGATTTGAACATTTAGAAAAGTAAAATGCAGTCCAGCTAATAAAATTGAAAACAGGAGGCCTGATTTGATAAATTAGCCATTAATTAGTAAGGCTTCTCTCCCACCACGTTCCCAGGGGGATCATAAAGACACAGCGTGAGCGTCGCCGTCGCCGTCGCTCTTCCCCTGCCGCCGCCGCACACCGCCTGCGCGCACCCGACGCTCGTCGTCCTTCGCCACACCACCTGCGTGTAGGTGCCGCAGTACTTGTGCCCCGCCGTGCACGTGTTGTTCGCGTAGTCGTAGTACTTCCCCTCCGCCACCCACGACCGCACCGCCTCCGCAGGGCCCATCGGATAGCTCGCCCACGCCTGGTTCGCCCCGTACTGGCTCGACCCCAAGTCCGCGAACTCGCACGCGCTCCGCTCCCGCTGGTCCCGCGTCACCCTGCTCGCCGTGGACGCCAGCTGCGGGCTCCACTGGAGCGGCAGCACCCGGACCGCCGCACGAGCCTGGTTGTGCGGGGTCAGGAACTGATCCGCCAGGGTGGCCGATGGCGGCGGCGGAGACGGCGCGGCAAGTGGGGCTCCCTGGAGCAGCCTCCCGCCGGTGACTTCGAGGCTAGTAGCGATGGATAGGAGACAGAGGAGGTGGTGGAAGTGGCGTGTTCTTGAATCCGCCATCGGCAACTCAATTTCTGCAACCGGAGATGGTGTTGGTGGTGTATATAAACTATAAATTATATGATTAATTACTCAAACTTTAATTGTTTACTAACATTTTAAAAGAAAGTATCCATTAATTAAGGTTGCAAATTTCCAATGGGCACACACGCAGAATCGAGATGTCAAACTGTGCATGCACTGCCCAAGTGCCACTGGACGTGTCTACACAACACGTGCGTCTCTGGCAGATAATAGCAAAGGGTATCCGAGAAGGGGGGGAGAGGGAGACAAGGGCCATGTGGCATGTGGGATTGCTGGGATCTGAGGGTGCACTGCCTCGTGCCTTGTAACATAAATTCTTTATTTATATATATGAGAAATTATATATAAGTTTTAATATAAATTGATAAACAATTTTAAAAAGTCCTTCAATGAGCTGCTTCATTACCTAAGCATTGGTGCACTGGGCTCTTCATATCAAAGCCCAAAAGTCTCTGCTCCAAGCCTCCAACAAGGCCTCTCCTCCAATGCTCCATTTGGAAGACAAGAAGTTTAATGGTGTGTTATGGAGGATTTAGACGTGAAAACCCGTCAAGACATTTCAGTGTGTGATGTGACAGTGGCCAATATAAATATAAAATCTTGGGTACGAGATTTGATAAAATGGCGAAAAGACAATCAGATTCAAGTTTCCTTTCGGTTGTTTTTAGAAGATGGTGGCGCTTTTAGTCCACAAGCCAGCGCGAAAGCAAAGCTACGGGCTCAGCTCGCGCCTGGCCGTCTGCCTCGACTCCACCACGTTGCCCTCGCGAGAGTCGCACACCTGCGTGCTAAACCGGAAGCGGAATCGGCTCCTGTCCGGCCGATGCCGTCGCTGCTCACGTTCCTCCCCCTCACCGCCTTCCTCCAGCTTCGCCAACGCCTTCTTCATGCTCGAGCACTCGCGCTCCAGCTCCTGCACTCTGTTCCGCATGCTGTCCATGTCCAGCCGGAGCACCTGGTTCTCCCGCATCGCCGCCCGCCATGCACCGCCTTCTTCGCCACTCCCCCTGTTTCCCGCCACCGCTGCTGACGGCTCTGTCGTCTCTTCCTCGGCCGCCAGCAGCGTCCCCGCAATCACCCGCCGGAGCTGCAGCTGCTCGAAGAAGAGCACCTGCACCACCGCCCGCAGTGGCAGCCGCTCATTCTGCGCCGCGTGCGTGCATGCCTCCAGCGTCAGTTTCCGGAAGTCCATAACGCCGCACAGCCTCTCCTTCTCTTCCTCGTTCATCCGCGGGTGCGTCTACCCAAGGTTTTAAAACACAAATCAACAGATAGAAGAACAACAACTACGATTACACTTGATCTCTTTACCTTGAGATAGATGTCGACGGCGCGATAAAGGCCGTCATGGTAAACTCGAGCTTCGTCCGGAAGCGCCACCGCAAGGCCGTAAAATTTGTCCACCTTAAGATTGGCGTCGGATGCTATCTCCGCCAGGTACGCATCCACCTGCTTCCCGACAGACTGAAGCGAACCGGTCGAGGATGCCGTTCCCGCCACCATTGCCGTCGCCCTTTCCACCTCTTGCCCTTCCTGTATGGAAAGTGGTGCTTGTTCGGCCTCTATGCCAGCAAGGTAGTAACCGAGGATCCGCTCGACGCAGTCCACGTCGTATAGCGTCTCGGCGAGGTAGGAATAGTTTGGGATCAGGAGATTATCCAATGTCGCCCGCTCCAGCTGCGAGGCAATTTTGCGTTCGAGAGCAGTTCGCGCGGCCTCTGAGGCTCGGAGGATGTGGGCGGTCCGGAGCAGGCCGAAGAGGAACTTCGTGGCGGTGGCGGAGGAGGCTACCACCACCGAGTTCTTCCCTGCAGGAAGGTTTGCGATCACTGTCTCCAGTAGCTCCCGTTGCTCAGTCTCCGATGCTACAGGCGCGGAGGAGTGCTTCCGTCTGGAGCGGGAAAGGCCCGGAATGGACTGCTGAGCATAGGAGATTAGAGATCCTTCGATGGCGTCGGAGTTCAGTTCGCGCGCCTTCATTGCGGCGATCACGCGCTTGTACATCGGGAGGCTTAGGATTGCGAGATCCTCCAACCAAGAACCAGCTCCGGCAGCGAACGAGGATGACCGGACGCCGTTCCTGCGGCGGAGCAGCCCGGTCTCGATCCCGTTCCAGAGGATCTGCTCGCCGCTGCCACTGCCCCCGCGGTGCCCTTCGTCGGCCGGCCACCGGAAGAGGGAGTTCGGGTCCGCGGCAGATGCACAGGCGGCGATGGCGTCGATGCATCGCTGGGTGATGGTGAGGTTGTCGGCCAGCGGCAGTAGGTCCTCGCACGACTTGAGGGTCTGGATTGACTGTCGGATGCTGGGAAGTACGGTTTGGGCGAGGAACCTCTCTGTGCGAGCGACGAGGTTATCCTCGAAGAAATCTTCGGTCATCTCGAGGTACTCCGCAGCGCAGCGAACCGGCGCCACGTTCCAGGGGCTGAGGTCGATCTTGACGCCATAGCAGAACTTGGCGGCCGTCTCGAACGCCTCGCAGTTGGCCGGGAAATCCGCGAGCGCGATGTGTCGATGAGCCGCCTCCTCCATCTCCTCTTCCTCCTTTTCTACCTCCTCGATATCTGCTCCGTCAGCATCCTCCTGCGGCTCCCCTGCTTCAACCCTTTCCTTCTGCCTTCTTCTCGGGCCACTTTTAGGGTTTTCCTCCATCTCCGTGATCAGCCGCTGAATCCTCCCACTCCTCGCCATTAAAGGAAACTGCTCGCAGGAGTTTAAAAAAAAAAATAGCAGCAAGTTTTTCTTGCAAATTTCACATCCAATTGGACGAAGAACCGAGTTGAGGATCACCTTATGGAGATGGAAACTCATTCCATCTACTTCGATCGCGATATCACTCGGCAATCCCGTGGTGAAACAAAACCTACAAAGGTCAAACCTTTCTTAATCCCAAATCACGAACCAAAACAAGAAAAAGTAAGAGAAACCGCAATGGAACACAAAATTCACCAGGCCTGGCCCTTGGAACCTCGCTCCTCCTTCGCCATCGCCGCTTCCTTCCCCCGAACGAGGCCCCTACTCCGAGAACTCATGGAATTAGATCACCCCCACCGCGAGCTATGAAATCCCTATTTCCCCCCAACCATGCGAAGCAGACCACGGCCAGCAACACGAACAGCTGTTTCGGAGACCTTCAGAGGCAAAGTGTTGCCTCCGGAAGAAGCATCTCTTTCAAGCTTTGTTTCCATTCCGCCATCGCCCTGTCCACACACAAGACAGGCTGGTTCGACAAGGGCTGATCGAAAAGGATGGATTTTAAAGCGGGAGGGAACAAAAGATAAAGGCGAGAATGAACAGCGCGCATCAAAAGCCTGCTTTGCCCTGGAACAAGCACGCTTTGGTTGGCCATTAAAGTACGGTAGGTGAACCATTCGAACTGAAACTCGATAATTAATTTGCCATAATAATCATTGTAACTTCTTTCATTTCTCCCACGCAACTCAGTCTCAGTCTCCACTTCCGACTCATCGATGCCCATCTACCTCCGCTTCACAGTGCATGCTGCCGTTAATGGAGCGGCCTCCGCCATCGCATTCAAACTCTACAACTACCATGTGTTTGCGTGAATGCGTAGATGAAGGAAGGATCGGTTCGGTTCTACCCTACCAAATGCCTTGGCCCAATTCTGGAATCTATGATCATGTTCAGTTCTTGTCAGACACTAAATGCTTCTCGTTAAAATTAGCGTGGGTGTTCTTAAATCGAGTAGTGAATTTAAATTGGGATTGATAAGAAACGGTTTTGTGTGTATAAAGTAGACGCATTACTGATGTTGCGAGAAACATGAATTTATACTTGTTCAATTGTGTGAATTCCCAGGTTAAGGCTGTTTTCTCCATGCGTGACAATGAAATCAGCATGGGCTCTGTTGTGACATAAACCATCACTACAAACAATGAAGGTGGGGACTAGAACAGAGTGTTGCAATAATGCAACTGCTCCCACTTGTTCCATTGAGTAGTAGGTTGTGCATGAGAATGGAGTGGCCAAATAACCACATAAGAGATGACCCTTCTGTGGCTCCCACTTGCCTCTGGCTCTTCTCGGTGAACTGAAGAGTGCTTCAGAGAGAATTCAAGTGTTGTGACTCGTGTTGCTTTTCACCAACTTCACCAACTCTTTAATCAATTGCTGAGAGTGGGGGAAGCTTTGGTTATTATTGTTGATGACGGCGTAGGGAGAAAGACAATTAGCCAAAAAAAAAAAAAAGGGTATCTTGCAGATGACTTCACTCTGGAAGATACAATATGATGGACAAAAGTGGTTAAATATGTGAGACAGGACAAATTCATGGGGAAGCAAATGATGCAAAAAAGGTAAAGTTGGAGGTGGACATGCCATCTAACATGATCTGATCCCATGGATTTTACCTATTTTTCTAGTTCTTGATTTGAATGGTACAACTGAAAAATAGACACCATTTTTATATATATATATAAAAAGAGAGCTGTTGTAGCTAGGAATCAAATTAATTTTCTTGAGTGTTCTTAAACTTTTGACACAATTTAATCTCTATTAAAATAAATAAGGCGTTTTACTAAACCACACTATTAAATTTCTTAAATATTCAAATAAGGATTATGTTTTTTAAAACCACACTACTTGGTTGAGTAGAACTAAGATCTTATAAAAAAATTAAGGTGTATTTTGTTTTTCAAGTAGATCTCACTAATTCTTTACGGATTAAGTATTCTTACCCAACTAATTGTCAAGTAGAACTAACTTTTATTTTGTTCAAATTTATTTAATAAGGTAACAAGGACAAGTGGAGTTGAGGTTAATTATTCAAGTTGTTGAAATAGTTGTTCAAATTTGATTTCTTTCCTTTTTTTTATTTTAGTTTGAGCTTGGTTTAAATTTGGTTTTAATTTGATTAGTTTAAATATTTCTACACTTTTAACTGTGGCTTATTTGATTTTCTTTTAAAATTTTATATTTTTAAACTTGTTTAATTATATATATCCAAAACAAAATTAAGCCACCTCAAAGGAGGTTAAAATTACCTAAATATTTTTTCTTTATGGCCCTTTTAAAAAAAATCAAATTTATAAATCCAAAATTACATCAAATCTATAAATCCAAATTTAATTTCAAATTGTGAACACTTGAAAACATATTCTATTTAATTTTACTTTATTTTTTAAGGACTAGCAAAATTTTTTTTAAAAAAATTGAAGTATGTCTAATTGCCTCTACTTATGTTCATTTTAACGATTGAGCATATAAATATATTTTGATGATCTATCTCCATTTAAACATGTGCTTCTAAGTAAGTTCTTAGGTCTTCATTTTTTTTCACCTAAACATAAGTTCATATCTTATGCTCATTTTAATTTCAAATATCTAAATACTAATCCCTAAATAAATAATTTATTAATTGTTTAAGTATCTTTTTTAACAAAAGATTAAACAATAATATTTTTACACTCTCACTTTATATTCATTATGTTTATTTATTTATTATGTAATAGATATGTTATAAATAAATTTTATATGTCAAATTAAAATTTTCATATTTTATATTGTTTTACTCTAATTCTGTGAGATAATTAACTATAGAGCTTACTCGTCTCTGCAGTATTTAAAAAAAAAATTTCAATCAATTAGAAGACTTGATTATTTAATTAAATGATGTCCATTCGATAAAGGAAGCTTTTAATTGTATTATTAGATTAAACATTTAAATTTTAAATTTTAGCCCATTGAAACATATTTTGAATAGTCATTTTACTAAATCTACAATGTGCTTATTTTATGACTTGAATAACTATTTTTTAACATCTTTTTATTCATTTAAAAATTTATTTTGTAATAATCTAAGCACGTAATAAATAATCTATATATATAGTGATTTATCTATTATTAAATAATAGATCATAAACTGTAAAAAATAATTTTCAATAGAGCAGAATAAGAGAGTTAATGGTGGGAAACTTAATCGGGATTAGGTAATGGAAGGCCTTGTTCAGTTCATGAAGATTTTATATTTTTGATTCACAATTTCTAAAAAAATAAAAATGTTAAAGAATAAAAAATAAATATTTATCATATATCCCCTCTAATAAAAATGTACCAAGAAATTAATAATAAATATTGATTTTTCATTTTTTTTAAAATTAAAAAATCTCATTTTTTAAGCATAATTTTAATCTCTCTTCAACCTGCGAGATTCTCACATTGTCGCCGTTCCCCCTCTTCCTTCGCAGACGAACCACGGCCTTTACTCCTTCCGCGAAGGGCTTCTCCAAAATCCGGCGCCATAGAACCTTGCCGACATCTCCTTCTCCAACGCCACCAGCTCCGGCAACGCCAGCTTCGTAGGGCACGCCGCATCATCCCTCAACCTCACCAACGACCTGGTAGCGTGGAAGCTGATGCCGCCGTCGTCATCGCCATCGACTGGATTGACTCTGTTATTCGTCAGAAGTCCGGGCCTATTCCTCACAAGTCCGACGCCACGGCGAGTCATGCCACCGGCTCCGCATAGGGCCCGCCGGACGAGCCCCGCGGGAAGCTTCACGGCCGCCAGATAGACGAGGTTAGCTAGGCCGCATGGGCAGCAACAGACGACGGCGGTGCACTCCGCCGCGGTTTGCCCGGTCGACTCAGCGATCCGTGCGCCCAGGTTCGGCTCATGGTTTCCCTTCAAGACCAGCGGTAGTTGCCGCTGGCATCGGTAGGACCGATAGGCAGCGAAGACTGGGGCAGCTCCTCCTCCGGCTTGGTAAGGGATGACCGCAGGAGGATAAGATGACTTCTTCGCCATCTTCCCCTCCCCCGTCGTTCAGATTTCTCCAAGCTCGATCGACTCCGGAAGTCGATAGATAATTTATATAGAAGGGGACAACGACGGCCACCAATTAAAGGCGCGATGGGGTAGAACACGCAACACCTATGAAGATGGATATCGCGCTTCGAGTCAAAACGCTTTCCGTGGACATCGGATATCGACAGATGGAGATGTTATTTGCTGAATTTTGCATCTTTCTGAGGTGCCAATTGGTAGGTAGCTAATTTTGGGTGCTCAGCTGGATGAGCAGTCTACGCCATCTAAATTCCGATCGATCGAGGTGTCGGCATGTCAAATTCAGGACCAAGCGACTTTTCAGGTTGCTTTCCTATGAACGTTGACCGAGGGACTTCAGTTGGACGCCAAACTCTTCGCATTCTTCCAAACATGTCGCGTTCCAAAATTCCGTTGCGTTTTTGAATGGTGGCGCCGGCGGCTGTGGCTGCAGGCTCCTTTGGCCAACGTTCGGGTTTGACAGTGGCAAGGGCGATACATGCCGAGAGGTAGTTGTTGGGCAATGACATCTCTACCGTGACCGGGTGAGGATCGGAGAAGCGACGATCACCGGCACAGGATAAACGGCTACGAGTCGTTGCTGCATCTGAGAGGCGACGGCGGGGTAATTCTTGGGATGTTCCGGAGAAGCATAGACCATGGCGGCGGTGTATGTCGTCGGAGCATGAAGAGGTAGAGAGCTTCAATCTAAATCTCATCATATCCTCTTCTTGCATGTCTTCCTTCTACGTTCCATTCTTTAACTTGTGTGGTTGTTGGGCAAATTGAAATTAGCAAAACACCTATCTCTGTTGTGAGCAAGAGGAGGTTAAATTCCACCATTACGGTGAACAACACTCAAAAAAGCAGACAGGAGAATGACAAAATATACACAAAATAATCACACTAAAGTAGAGTAAAATTCAAACCAGTGTCCACGCATTTAAGGTACATGAAAGAATACATTCGCTGCTAACGACTTAGTATCAAAAGCAGCTTGACAATCAAGACGAAATCCCCACGGGAATGGCCCCCCTATAGACTAAAAAAGAATACATTTGCCAATGGACAATTAACATCAATACCCTAGTCGATTTACATATCTGATCTTTGTTTTGAGAGTCTTGGTGCAGTAGGAATAGAAGTCACCCCTGTGGCTATGCTCTTCCAAGGAGATGCTTTCCATGCCTTGTGTTGATAGATTTCTCTAAGAGCATCAATAAGCCAACAATACCAACGGAGAGCCCAAAGGTGTATCTGGAAAGGTAACAGTTAACAGAGATCTCAATTTTCATCTGATTGAAACAATGAAAGATTTATATGTTTATAGCGAAATTTGCAAACATACCTTAATTGAGATGGTCTCCAGAAAAATGAGAAGAAACTCTGCATAAATTATTTTAAAAAATGCTGTTAGACTTCATATAACAACCATTCCCTTTGAGATTGCCTCAAATTTTGATGAATGAGACAAGATTGTCAATACATAATCAATAATAGATAGGGAAATTAACAGGCTTCACATTTACACTGGCAAGGTCGTGTACAATATGTGAGAGATACAAGTAGGGGGTTCCTAAGCAAAGATTAAAGTTAACTTTTTTAAGATTTGAGCACAAATGCCTTCCATGGCACATTCCCATGGACGTCCAAATAGTCAACAGATTCCAATACTGGAGACAAATGTTACTACAAGAACAGCTACAAGATGTATGTAGGAGAACATTCAATGTGAAGAAAAAGACAATCAATTTCTAGCTTGGAGCTTGTAAAATATGCATAGTCGCGACAAGCATAAAAAAACTAGTTTGATTAACAAGATCCACAATAATGCTCCCTTGTCGTTACTAATCAAGCCCAAAAACCAATTAATATGAACAAATCCAAAAAAGATGAAACACTACAATTGTAGAAACTCAATAAGAAAGCTACATCATTAAAATACCACTGTTGCATTCAGCATACACCTTTCAATGATCTAATCAAACAAAACACTAACTCATTAGGGGTTTCAAATGACTCATACTTCAAGTCAATTACTATCAAAAAATTAATACCCCAAATAATTGCACAAAAGTATTCATGAATAGTGAATAAAATTTTGGATTTCAGAGGATTCTCATAGGATCAGTAAAAAAAAAACACAAGTACTCACTTTCATATCTTCTTACTGTATTACAGGTTAATGCAAGGACAATCTGATGCAAGAAGAAATTGACACTGGAAAATGACATAGTACTATAAAGTGAATAGCCAAGATTGCTTGTATAATTGCATCGGAACTACTATGATAACTGTTTTGATTTCTGTGTAACTGTATTCTTACCTTCTCGGATACGTCAAATTTGCATCTTCTGAATTGAATTACTGAAGTCACATGACTTCTTAACTGTTTCTCATCAATCATAAACAGACAGATTTTGAACTTTTGATCAGACTAACAGTAGAACATTTATGCATAATTTTTCTCTATTATAATTAAGGTAAAAACCCTTCAGCAGTCTATTTTTCACTTGTGAAACCAATAAGTCTTTGAAGGATTATCTCCAAATTTGACATGTTCTACGCATCCAAACACCCATCGAGATTCCAAACATTTTCATGTTCAGCATGTTTCATTTTGGTGTCTGTCGAAACACTTAAATTGAGTCTACATACCAAAAAACTTGTGCATTGAAAATATATAAAAAAAGAATTGATATTTACCTTAATCATCGAAATGAAAGAAAACCTCTCGACAGTAGGTGGTTTCTTCACAATCCTTCTCTCTGTATCACCTTCCTTGAACATTTGTTGAGCAATTTCTTTCAATAACACTAGCTCAGCCTTATCTATGTTTAAGGAAAGTAAGGACTGCCTCATGGATTCTCGATCAGCCTCAAGTGCCTGGAGCCGCGTAAAAAGCTTCCTTACTTCGTCTTCGTCAACGCCGCCACTTACACCCATACTGTTCTGGAGATCCCTTGGTTTACTGATATAGTCTTCACTCACCATGCGCACTGCATCCACCGTATGCACTTGGTCATTCGTATCATCTTTTCCAACACAATCTGACGCACAGTCAACCGTGGAAGGGGCAATCCTCTCCCTTACTGTGCTCGAGGCCTGAAACTGGGTGGCTTGGTGACTGTCCCACTATAACCGTCTTGTCCATTACTTCACAAAAATCGTTGCTTGACTTCCGTTCGAGCTGGCTGATCTGGCGGTTCAGCTTCTGGAATTGCTTAGGACTCGCACATAAGGCGCGCTGATCAAATTGGGGATAATCGCGAAGAAGCAGGTCGAAATGGGGGAATGAACAGGAAGCCGTGTCGAGAGGACTCTTTTGCGGCGAGGGAGGCGCATCGCCATCGATGTCGATGCCATGGCTGTGAAGGCGCTGGCGGTATGCCTGGAGTGCACGGCTTAGGACTTCGATGGCTTGGTCTCTCTTGAATAGCAGATCCTCTAGAGCAGCGATCTCTTGCTGGTTGTGCACCATCTTCCCCTCGGCAAAACGCTTGAACTGGCGTGCTTCCATCAAACTCTCAGCCTTCTCTCGCTGCAGGCGGAGGATCATCGACATAGCCTCGGTGGCAGAGGACGCGGCAGCATTGCGCTCCTCCTCAAGCTCCATCTGTAGCTTCTGCACCGCCTGGTGGTGGTCGATTAGGGCCTGACGAAGGGCCTCCACTTCAATCTCCATCGCCACCTTGGCCACGCCTGCGCAGGCTTCGTTGCCGCCTGGGGCTTTGTCGTCCATCCCCTCCAGCTTCCGCTTCATGCTCTGGCTCCATGAAACTGAGGGAGAAGAAGCAGAGTCGCAGCAAAGGCAGGCGCAGGCACACATCCCGCTCCCTGCCTCTGCGCCGCCTTCTCCTCTTTCCCCGGGTAAGGGTGCAGATTCCTGGGATTCCATGGTTTCGGGGAGAACATGAAGAAGCAGCAGGATCCGAAATCGAGCTAGGGCTCCGAATCGAATGGAAAGGAAGAGAAATCGGCAATAAAACGCGTCGTCTCCCCTCTTTTCCAAGTCGCCTTCTACTCTCCCACCCCTCGACGGTTCTCCGTATCCTTCCCTTAATTATAATTAAAAAAAATGTTAATTCGCAATTAGTTAGATTAATAAGGAAGATACAAGTCGTCGTTCCAATGATATCCACGATCGCCCAATCGACACAGTGACGTAACCGTCGAGGTTAACGAATAACAGCATTAATGTCTTATTTACTCTGCAAGATAAATATAAAAAAAACTAAAAAAATTAATCTGAAATTCATTGACAACCACCCTATCGACACCATCGCCCTTCGCCTTGTCCGTTCCTGCAGTGCCCGGTCAATGCCGGCACTCGATGAGTAATTAATCCACTTGCGATGCTGCATTACATGGTTGACTTGTTCATCCGTATACAAAGTCAGAGGGGAGGTTTGAATAAAATACATAGCAGTTAGTTGGTTACGATCTTTGCAGACTTGTAGGTCCCAAAAGTTTGAATCTTGCCGAAATCAGGTAATACCCTCCTGTATTGTGATCAATTGCAGTTTCTCGATTTACCTCCTCACAGATAGTTTGATTGCGTTCTCCATTTAAAGGAAAATTCTTTTGTTCATCCGTTTACAAGTCAGAGGGGAGGTTTGTCATTAATAAATCACCGCTAGTTGCTTTTGCTCAACATTATTCAAGCATTATGAGCATTAATGATGTATGGGCAGTATGGACACAGACTCCGAACAAACAACCGTAGTGCAGCATCAATCCTTATCGGAAAAACTTAAATTGAGTTAAATATGAATTGGATCCGATCCGTATTTACCACTATGTTGCTTCATCAATATATTTTACTTTTCTAAGACATGGATATAGCTCAATTCGAATATCTTCATCCCATTCATCCTTCCATATAAGCACATCTTCTTCTTCCTTTTCTATCTTTGAAAATTATTTTCAAAACTTTTCATTTTAAAGCGACATTAATCTTCATCATGTTCAAAAGACAAGTTTTTCTGAAGAACTCATGTCCAGACATCTAATTTACTAAACCAATGGATTGATCTTACATAGCAACCAATTGTTTTTACTTGACCTCAAGCAATTTCATTGACTTCAACTTAAAAGAAAATTTTTATTCTCACCTAACATGTCTTCAAGTTGATCCTGTTCCATTCCTTGAGACCTTGATAAGTTTTCAGCCTTCAAGTACTCCTATTTGATCTACGTCAACTAAGTTAACATTTTTTCAAATATGTATAGATGTTCTTTGATATTTGTTGAAGTTGCCAAGAGATTTAATCTCCTAGACTTTCATCTGTCAAGGTTTCACTT
This sequence comes from Curcuma longa, assembly GCF_044706935.1. Classification (NCBI taxonomy): domain Eukaryota; kingdom Viridiplantae; phylum Streptophyta; class Magnoliopsida; order Zingiberales; family Zingiberaceae; genus Curcuma; species Curcuma longa. The sequence goes on along the minus strand of NW_027435603.1, from coordinate 161,413 downwards.
AAGATTTCTTGCAAAACACTCTGTTCTTCTTGACCTGTCCATATTTCACCTTCCAAGAGCTCACTTTCAAGATTTGGTATTGAGCATTTGGTCTTTCTTAAAATGTCAAAACTTCACTTACCAAACATTCCGAAAGTTCACCTTTTAAATATCCAATTCTCTTTAATTTACTTAGACTTTACCTGTCCAAACATTCGATCTAATTTCTTAATCTGTCAAGACTTCGTTTGCCAATAGCTCACCTCCAAATTAAATTTCATGCCTAACTTTCATTTGTGAATTTAGAGCTGTCAAACTTTTTTGCTATCAAACTTCCATTTACCAAGCTGGCAAAACTGCAATTGTAATTATGTTAAGATTCTGTACCTACACACTTAACATAACTAATTAAATAATTAAGTCAATTTTATCTAACTTAAATATTGTGTCTATGGTTTAACCAATCACATCAAAATCAATCCAACTCAAATGTGCTTGCAAAAACAATGCACTTCCTAAAAGTCTATCGTATGCATAATCTCCTCTATCAAGCATACCCAACTTTCGAATACTGCTCAATTCCAGCTTAGTCTCCTATACACCTGTCCAAATTTGAGATGTATGCTAGATTTAATAACCTAACAAGCAACAAACTATTAAGATATGACCAAAATAATGCAATCTTTTATTGTTATCACTACTGGATGATCTAAGATGAGTGTAAAAGGATTTAATCCACGTGAGTTCATCAATTAAGTTTAATTAACGCTACGTCAATTAGGCGGTATGCTTAAGCTTACATTTTTTATGACATGACAATATGAATTTATTAGCCCAGAGACTACTAAATTCCTGACTCTGCCATTAGAATAAGACATAAGACGTGCATATATCAAATCTCAACACCTAAATCCCTCTATATATATATATATCAAATTATAATTGCGGCCTGAATTATTCAGGGCGGCTTGACACTGTCATTGTTCAATTTATATCAGCCTATTTGACTCCTTCAACGCACCAACCGATCAGTTGTCTGAATTGTTTAGTTTATTGTTATCATTTATGTAGCCTACATTGTGGGTATAAACAATAAACACACTCAAATTAATCGATGTAGTCAAAGTATGAAATATGTTATAATGTAATTATTCAACTCAAAAATGAAAGATAGGAAATTAGTGGACGTCTTTTGAAATGAAAGAACTTGCAAGATAGTTGAGATTGCTCTGAGATGACTCAGTAGGCTTTCTATTTTTTGGTAATATATATTTGAGTGATCTATATATATATATATGACATTGAGGCCTTTTTACATGTGGATGGAATGAATGCTCTTTAGATATATATATAATAACAAATGTGAAATATAAAAACGAAGTGCATGTGGAATAATTGCTGAAAAATAAATCCAGAGACACACTGAAAATTTTCTCCTTCTGTAAATATTAAGTTAGAAAAGGATACATTTGTAGTTTTTTTTATTATTGGAATCATTTAAAATTATAAAAATAATAATAAAATAATACACGTTTTGTTTTTCATAGCATGATTTGAATTTATTATTTGAATTTCTAATTACCTTAAAGCAGCTTCAAATGAATAAATCACAAAAGACAAAATTAATTGTTATTTTAATGCATTAATTATTAAGGAATTTATATCATGATATGTGAAATTTTGAAACGCCTTTCAAAATTTTAAAATTATCAACAACACCCCTACTCCTAGATGCGATAATCAATAGTACCGAATCATCGAATAATGCCAGCCCTCCTTTAAGAACCAATAAACCCCTACGTGGCATCCATTTATTGGACAAACTGACCGATTCGCTGCACTGCCAGTTGCAGGAGATCTCCTTCCATTGGCGGTAGGTGTAACAGGATGTCACCAAAACCTTCTCGAAGTTCAAGTCAGCACGACAGCGAAGCGATGTGCTGCGCTCGACTCAAGCACCCTTCTTTATCCCCGTTCGAAGCGCGAAGAATACCCGATTTGATTCGGATCTCGGACTCGCCGAGGAAATCGGCGCGCGGCTGCTCCACTCCAGAGGAAAGTTAGGGTAAGAACCGATATCTGGCGGTGTACGATCTCTTGTTGATTGGGTTATCGGGGTTAATTTTAGTAGGTTTCGATTTCGCTTTAAATGCTAAAGATTCGGTTGATTTCCATTCTTGTTCGTGCATTTTCTTGCGGCCAATTAGGGTTTCAGTCTGATTTCATTATTCTGCAATGGTATTTGGTCTGCAGTGGGTGAAACTGATAACACGGCGCAGGCGAAATTGGTAGGTATTAATACTCGTATCGAGTATTGAAGTTGTTGGACCGATTTAGGGTTTCTGCAAGAGTGTGAAGAAGAGGGCATTGAAGGATTTGTGTTGTTTTTAGAGGTTAATGGGAAAGGGAGGAGGATGCTTCCCGAGCAAGAATCGGAACACTGTCTCTAGTTCTGTCAAGTCTTCCGCAATTGATCGTAATGCCCCCATTCCAGAGGAGGAGAATACTGAGGGCAGTGCTGAGGTTGTTCAACCTGCATCTTCCACAGCAACACCTATCGAGCACAAGTTAAAGATCTTCATCGTGTTCTACTCTATGTACGGCCACGTCGAGTCACTTGCCAAGAAGATGAAGGAGGGGGTGGATGGCATAGAAGGGGCAGAGGGTATTCTTTATCGTGTTGAAGAGACTCTCCCGCAGGAGGTGTTGGAAAAGATGCAAGCGCCACCGAAGGATCCAGCGATCCCCCTGATATCTGCTGCTGAGCTGACAGAGGCTGATGGCATACTATTTGGATTTCCAACAAGGTATGGGTGCATGGCAGCTCAGATGAAAGCCTTTTTTGATTCTACAGGGCAGCTATGGAGGGAGCAAAAGCTAGCCGGCAAGCCAGCTGGATTTTTCGTGAGCACAGGGAGCCAAGGTGGAGGACAAGAAACTACAATGTAAGAAAACTTTTTACCAAACCGTTCTTGTTTTCCTAGGCCTTAATTTTCTGTTTTTCTTATTTTAACTATGCTCTTTTTACTTGTCAGTCTTCCACTAGGGAAAGGTTTTTCTCCCACAATTGCATATGGCGACTTAGTACTAGCAACTGCATATTTGTGTATAATATTAATCTTTATGATTTATATAACTTGCTGATCGGATGTTTCCTTTTTAAATAACAAATTGTTATTCTTATGGCATCAAACGCTCCATACAGAAAACATGTTATATAACATTTTGGCACACTGAACCGGAAAAAATGACCAATAAATCTGGAATTATCTATCTTAAACATTGTTTGTTTCTTGTTGTCTTGATGGCATATAATTTTATATGAAATGACTTATTGGAAGTACATGTTTCTTTTTCTATTCACTACAAGACCTTGATCCTGTAACCATAATTATTTTCTTCTTTATCCCTCCTTACAAATTGTTTTAGTGAAAGCCTCATGGATTTTTCTTCTGCTTTGATCTATGTGTCTGATGACAGGATAGACCGATATATCTTGCTTTGTTCTGCCCTTGTATCCTGATTCATAACCTGGGGCTTAATGAGATGCTTTAAGTCTTAAGCCTGCAAGAAGAAATCACAGGACATAAAAATGTATAATATATCATATGTGAAGTACAGCAAGAAAATTCTGCATAAGTTCAAAGAGGTGAACCTATTTCTTTTTGTAGTTTGCCTCATGCTCATATTGGAGTCTACCCTTGATCTATCTACTATAAGCATCATCTGATTTTGTATATCCAATTTTGCACTCACTTAAAATAGAAATGGCAATGGGTCGGATTTCATATCCTCCATCTCCATGCCTATTTATTATATCTATCCTCATCCCCATCCCCATCAGGTATTTAATTTTCATCCTCATATCCATACCCATTGAAGGATCGGATACTCATCCCTATCCAATCAGAGGATTGGATATCCTCTATACTAATAATTTTCTTCATTTCATCCAATTATCATCATTCAACAAAAGCAGATTATAAAAGAAGAATATTTTCATTCAAAAATAATAAAAACTAATTTGCAATTTATATTACCTTATTTCTCACTCGATAACCAATTTTGAGTGTCAACCAGCACCACTGTGATGTGATTGGTACTGCATAAATCTTAAAATCAACACTATTGTGGTACTTTATTTTGAAAACCAACACCGCAGTGGTGTTGATTTTCAAATATCAGCACCATTATGGTGTTGGATTTCAAAGAACAACACCACATTGATGTTGGTTGACAGTGAAATGAAAGAAAAAAAATAGTTAGTGGGTTTTGAATTTTGTTTGAAATTTTGAGAAAAGAAATCTTTCTTTAATATATATATATATATATATATATATATATATATATATATATATAAAATTTAATCGGATATTTAGGTGTATGGGTAGGATTTTATCAGACCCGCCTCCATACCTGAATTTGAAAATCCATATACTTGATTATTTAATCGGGTTCAAAAAATCCCTCCATACCTTCCTCCATTCGGGTTGGGTATCAGATTCTCCATCGGGTTCGGAGGAAATTGTCATCCTTAACTTTAAAATGATTTTCTGTAGGTGCATTATAAATATTCTGTTTATCTTGATTCCTGAATGCCTGCTGGTCATTATCTTAAAGTGAATTGATTTGATTGATAACATTTATGTATATTCTAAATGATTACCCTAAGTGATCTGAACTTAATAACAGTTATCTTAGGAACTGACTAGTGATTATTTGTTAGATTTAGATTTGAACTTGGTAAGATTTTTGATGTAATTTTCTGGTGCATGTTCTTTTTTTTTTGGATTAATGCTAACAGTATTTGTTATAACTCACAAGGAAAATGTTTGTCTTGGATGTTGATTGAATTCCAGGTACAGATTGTTGAATATATATTTCTTCTTTTTATGTTTACGTAAATCGTAATTGTTGTATTGAATAGTAAACATTTTAGAAGGTTTACCTAAGGTTACATGGAATTATTTTCTATATTTATCCAGTTACATACGCTCTAATTCTTAGATGGATCAACATCCATTTTGTTATCTCAAATCTGTGAATCTTTGCGCTAGATTAAGAACCATATGCAAATATTGTACATTTTTGTTTGACCAACAGAAATAGTGCTCCAATTTACAATTTGGGAGGCATGGTTTGAATTGGTAAACGATTTACACTGTGCAGAAAATATCAAACAAAACCAGAGGATTGAATAGCTTTTCTGTATGCATTTAGAAAATTGTTTAAAGTGGATATTTCGACAGAATTAACTTCTAAAAAGTGCACAGTGCACAATAGCAGTGTCTGAGTAGCTTGTTTGTTGCATCAGTATGACCACTTTTGCAATCTAATCTTTATATAATTCTTTTATGGTAGCGCTTTAGTTAATTTTCTTTACCAAAGGGTGCAGAAACTTGGATTTTACACTATAATTTTACTTTCATTGACATTTTTGAAGTTCTTGTTTTTCAATGAGATGCTAATAATATCATATTTACTAAATTAATTTGGTGCACTTTGCTTGTGTAGTTGGACTGCCATAACTCAATTAACCCACCATGGGATGCTCTTTGTTCCCATTGGGTACACCTTTGGAGCTGGTATGTTTGCCATAGATGAAATTAGAGGTGGTTCTCCATATGGTGCTGGTGTTTATGCTGGTGATGGATCTAGGCAAGCAAGTGAAGGGGAGCTTGCTCTTGCACAGCACCAAGGCAAATACATGGCTTCTATAGTCAAGAAACTGGCGCGTGCATGATGCATTTCCCTTTTTCAAATACCTATTCACTCTATTTAATTACTGTTAATTGCCTTATCAGTTGGATGAATAAGTTTATGCTCTTTCTCCTTTTTTTTTTTTTTGGTTTTTTTAGCTCAGTCTGCTGGGCGTCATTAAAAGTGTGCAAGGCGTTTCAATCAATGTATTCTTATCATCTCTCATTTTAATTGTATTTCAAATTTGATTCAGTTTCTCTGGAAGGCAGCAATATGAGGGAAATCGTCAGTGATTATATTTAGTGGTGTGAATGTATTGTGTTTGGGTCGTCAGTGAGAAATTCACTAGCTGTTTACAAAAGCACATGGAGTTGCAGATGTCTGAAACATAGCAGGAACTAATACAGAATCTAAATAGTCCAAACTAGTACATAATTCTTACACAAATCTGAAACAACAGCACTTGACTTATCTTATATTTGGACTTTTCATTTGCCCGATGCTTTGTGCTGACACTCAAGTAGAGACCTGATATTTCTATTGATTATGTCCAAGAATTTTAGCAGCAGCTGTAGCAAACCTCATAAGTCGGTATCTATTTTCAGTTTATACAAACTGATACAACTGTAGTTTCAGTTTTGCATTCGAAACCTGATACAAATGCAGTATCCGAAGCTATATCAAGCTGAGGTTGTGCAAGCCGAAGTTATGTAATACCATGTGAAACAGAGAATACATGGTTTCATATTTCAGATCAAGCCAAACTGATACAACTACAGCTTTTAGATTTCAAAGATCATCCTCCAAAGCAGGAAAATAAACAAGGTTGCATATACTAAACGCTAACACAAGCATGTTATATGGTTTGGCACCCTACACCATAGCCCATGACTTATCGGTTAGTCACTTTCTTTCTCCTTCGCTGATAACCTTCGGAGGTAAAGAAATGCCTTACAACAAACTACATAATAACCTAAAAGGAAGGTGAAAGACCACCAGAGAATAAGGGTTAAATGAGTTGGACAATCAATATTTCATCAATCCTTGAATGTTCCCCATGATCCCCTTTATATAAAGCCTTCAAGCTCCTTTTGTTCTTTTGTCTTCGATGAGTTAGTTGACCGGATCCATCACACCATTGACTAATGTCTCGATTGTTTCGATTTGTAGTTTACCATTGGCTAACCATTATAGCCCCTATATCATCAAACTATGGCAACACAACTTTGTTAGATCAACTACTACTTTTGGCTTTCTTGTATTAGTTAACTAATCTCAAATTAGTTGACTATCCAATTAATTTAACTATAAATAGAAATAAGATTTTGTTTACTGCTGATCAACTTAAGTCAACATCTTAGCCGACTTAGCTCATCAATCAATTGGAATCACCTTTAGCTGACCAAAGCCCTAACTATGATCATCCTAATGATTGAGTTTTAGTTGAAATCTTCCAACTTCTAAGGATACATGTATCTCAACTCTCACAACTCACATAAGAGTTTACCTTCCACTATTTAACTTCATCATCAAGGTCATCTCCTACTAGGTCCTCAAATCCTCGAGTCCATAATTCACTTCACATGTCATCCTTCAATCTTTTCCTATTTTAATTGTCTTCTTCTGGATACAATATCCATCTATGATCTCTTGAATGTCTTATATCATCCTTTTATAATCTGTAGTTGACTTCAAATTTCTGAACTAACTAACTTGGTCATACCAAATCATACTTTATTAGTTGCTTTAACAACACCTTAATATTTCTCTTTGTACAGCCCCTTGGGTGCCTCATACAATATTTTCCAAACTCCATTTGACCTTCAAGCCATTAAGCTTGTTGCTTTAGTTTCACTAAATCATCATCAACACTTCACCTTATCGACTTACAAGCTCTATAAGCTGATAAGCTCCATATGTGTCTTGACAAGTTCTTGTAAAATTTAATACTCATATCAAATACAAAATGCAAGACTCGATGTAAATCCTTTATACAAACATTAAAATCCAATATCAAATTCGACCACTTAAGACACGATTGCACCAACAAGGACCGCATTGATAAACTGGTTTGAACAAAATCCCACACAAGCTTCTGTTGGTTCTTCCACCAGTAGAGAGGAGTTATAACAAATATAAATTGTTGATTTGACCAGATCAAAGGGTAGTCGCCATGTTTCTTTGAATCCACCCAGATTAATGGGGAGCACTACATTTGGAGGTGCAAGAGCTGCCAATTCTTCCTCATCTTATTTTGATCTGGTAAAAGGGGAAGGAGACACACACACACACACTAAATGAGCCCTTCTCTTTGGTCCTAACCTTTGTTAAATGTTTTCTTGCAGTCTCCTCTCTATTGATGTTCAAAATCTATCTTCCAACATAGATCACACTTGAATTATCAAAAAGCATAGATCACTCTTTCTTTGTTCATTAAGATGCCAATGATGTGCATCATCTTCTCTACCGCTTGTTGCTACTTGTGCTGCCCTACCGACTAACACAAAACTACTCTATCAACACAAAATTTTACTGTCCTATGTGCTAGATCCATCAACCAACTAGATCTACCAACATAACAAAACTCACCCGTTGTTGGATTTGCTCTAAAAATAATCCTAACCCCATCTTTTACAATTGCACCATCAAGTAATTACCATGGTCCCCTTCTCGTTGACCATTGGTTTTGCCCATGGTGATCGCCTTTTCCTCTCCTAAAAGCTCTTCCTATCTTCATTCTTTTTCCATCCCCCTTAAGTCCCTCCACCTCACCATCCTATCAATTGTCTTCTCCATTTTCACTATCACCGCACCATTGTCACTATCAACTCACAAATATCATAACGTGAGTTTAAATATCCATTTTTTTCTCAAGTCAAAGTACATTGATTTCAGTTAATGCAACTTGATGTAACAAACTCAACCAAGCAGTAATGCAAGTCTACATTGTATAATCGCTACTCTAAAACACAGCAAAATGGAAGTGCATGTTCACGACCTACAAACCAAATTAAGATACGATTAATCATATATTAAGTGGGAACCAAGCCATAGAGAGGCTCATCATTCTCAGTTATCAGCGATAAAAGGATCATTGCAAAAAGTACCACAACTGCACCTGAAAGAAACCCTAGCACTGCAGTACCATACTTCATTGTTCTTCTGCTGTTCGTAGTTAATATATTCTGTTCTTCATGGCCACATCCATGTGACACCTCACAAAGGTTGCTTTCGAGGGCATCAGAAGTAGATGAAACTGATTCAGTGCCATCTTGCACTTCTTTATTGTCCTTGATATTGTTAAACATGCCCAACTGACCCCCATTCTCCAAGCCTTTTCCACCACTCTTAGAGTTAACATTCTGAGATTGATCATCTCTGCTAACGTTTCCTATTTGTTTCCATTCGACTTCATTTGATGACGGCTTAACTAGCACAAGATTGCTTAGACCATTGGTGCACTCAGATTTGCTATCGGTAGAATCCTGAAGAGATCTAACCAGCTTTCTTGGTGTTGAGTATATGTTAATCTCATCCATTGTGAGCTGCTGCCTGGATCTCTGTAATACCATTACAATGATAAGATTATAAAGATAATGCAGGAAAGGTGCCTACATTCATTAATTTATCTTTTTTCCTTTTGAAAATAATAATCATAATAATAATAATTTGGTTATCAACTTTTTGCATATACCTGGGGATTTGGAGTGGTATCTCGTGCTAAGTTGGACTCATTAGCTTGCATAAATCCCGAGAAATCTCCTGAAACTTCATCACTTTGATCACTTGGCTTACCTTTAATGATCTGATCAAAATCGGCGACTTTGCTCTCAGTACGTGCACAAGGTTTAAAGAACAAGCCATCCTTCAATGAAACATCAACAGCACAGCCATCATGGCTCCACAGTCTCCGATTAGCACGTTTTCCGTTACGCACAATTTCACAAGGAGATTGAACGACTGAAGCAGGTGAATCAGCGAATGCATCGTTGTTGATAGAAGACTCAATGGTCTGAGACTCCGGAGAGCACAATCGAACAGGGGAGCAATTTCTAGATCTCAATGGGCTCCTGGAATTTCTCCTATGGAAGTTGGAACCTACTAGGGGACTTGTATTTATGCCATGCCTGGATCCGTTCTGTGAACCCAGTGCCTTCGCGGTCTGCAGCGCCTCAAATGCTGCTCCCCTCACAAAGGGCATCTTATCATCAGCTTGGCATTTCTCCATGACATCAATTACCCTGAATACCTCTGTGGAAATGCTTCTTGGATCAACACATTTCATCAAGAAATTGATCATTTGAATCGCTGAGAGGCGCTTCTGGGAGTTGCTTTCAGATGCACCAGTCGCCAGTATCTGCAAGCCAGATCGGACAAGTGATCTAGCAAAAGCCTCAGCGATCAAGCCATTGTGCTTTGCCAAGGCCATGGCCAACCCCATATGAGCATTGGTTTGGGTCGCCTTTTCTTCCAAAGCCCCTGCGACCTTCAAGCAGACCTCATTCACCATCTCATCTGTTGCAAACCTCCAATTTCCTGATTCGACAAGGGCTTTCAAGCAGAATGCAGCTCCAGATGCAGGACTCTCTTGCATGCCCATCAAAGCATCAGAAAGAGGCTTGCAGAGCGAGGAGATTATCCTCGTCTTCTCATTGTCCTGCATTGAGGGATCAATTCCGTAGCGGGCGATTGCAGGGACGACCTTGGAGCAGGCCTGGTGGAGGGCAAAAGATCCTCCGTTTGAGGATAGGGTGCGCATGATGGTGGACATGATGTTATCTATCTGAGGGACGATGTTTCTGCCATGGACTCTGGCAAGGACTTCATAGAGGGAGATTGTGCAATCCACAGACGTTGCACCATTGGCGTCCGAGACTTCAGAGAGGAAGTGTGGGATGGCTTTGGAGTCCAAATCTTTCGCGTAGGTTTTAAGAGCTTTCATGGCGGAACGGCGGCAATCTGCGTCCTTGTCAAGGTTGGCAAGCTCCTGCCGGAGCAATGGGCTAAGACTTCTTCCCATGAGCTGAGGATCCAAATACAGATAAACAACGAGTTCTCCCCAAAGCAATAGAGAGAAAAGAAGAATTTTTTCGTAGTTTGCATTAATTTATGGGAGAATCAAGATATGCCAACGAATCACGCACACTATAAGGAAACAAGATTTCTCAAAATCGTCAACAAAATGGAAATACAAAGGAAACAAAGGCAAGTCTTTATAACACATTTCCATCCAAAATAATAACTTCATCGCACAAGAAATATAAAATTGGAAAGCAGTTCATCCCCCGATGACAGAAATAGCTAGGAAAATGAGGAAAACCTGGAAATTTATCTGCCTTCTCAATTTTGAATTCAGAAAAAAAAAATACGAGCGTGAAAGAAACAGCTTGACAAGCTCAAAATCAGTCTTGATTGGTAGGAGAAAGGGGCGACGATGCTGACCTGAGCTCAAATGCAATGCTCCCTTCTCCAAAATCCAAGCGTCGCTGCAGAAAGAGCGACTACAGAGCCAAAGAGGGCGAGTGGTAGTGGAGGAGAGGAGAGACCCAAGTTTGGGTTTTGGATCTAGAAGTGGATGAGAGGAGCGTGAAGTATTCAAAAAACGAGGATAGAAAAAGACAGAATTTTTTAGGGTTCTGGTGACTATTTATAGTTGGAGGATCGAAATTTGAAGATTTGCCAAGTCAGTGAGCAGGTTGGATTTGAATTTCTAGACGAGTAATTTTCCCGCTCGTTTCGCTTCGCTTTAGAACTCACAATAACCTTTATGCGGACTTCCCACGATTCCTGCTCTGTTCTTCTCTTGCTTCGACAAGGTTCGACGTTTGACCGCATGTAATAAATAAATAGATCTTGTTTTTTGTTTTGTAATCTCTAATCTGTGTTTTAAAATCGATTTAAATAAATTCTTTAAAAATATCCCAACTTTTTTTATTCTGGCCTAAAACAAAAATATTTGCTCAATTTGACTAATAGTTGCCGAATGATTTATGATAATTTTAAGTGCTCCTCTAAGTTTACTTATTTAGCAAAATAGACATTAATTTAACAAAAACATGCTGAAGTTCGAGTGTACTATTCATTCAATATTTTATAAAATTTCATCGTCAGAATAAATTAAACATAACAGATGGACTATATGATATCATAATCGATGAAACTTTCACCTAACAGATGGAGTATACATCCACAAATAAATAAGTGGATTAACACACTAAGTGCATTTAACTCTAGATTGATAGTGGACAAACTAATTATACTAATTGAGTTCCTCAGATTAACACACTAAGTGGATTTGATTGGGTCAATTGAATTAAATAAGTTGCTTGAGACAAGTAGAATTAATTATATTATGGAGTCCAACCAAACTAAGTTATTTAGTTGGTCATGAAACTAGCTAGGCTAAACAAATAAACGTGTTACGTTGGTTAAGTAAGCTATATATAATTGGGCATGGCTCGACAGGAAATGAGTCTATTATTCAACGTAACCATGCACTTCCACACGATCCCTTTGGCTGACAAAGGCGCAGGGCTCACGCACATACAATCAAACACGAGATCGGCTTGAGATACGTCAATGAACTTGCGCAATGAAAGACAAAATGACCCCGACTCCGCTGCACCGCCTCTCGGCCGAGTAAATCACCGCCGAGCGATTTCCCACCGCTCCACGCGCCAACATCATCCGCGCTACCTCTGCCTTCATCTAACAAATTATTCACACGTGTCCATGCTCACACGCCTATACGTGCCCGCGCCACTCCCCACCTCATCTCCTCTCCCTCTGTTAATGCGCTCTCTATATATAAGGCTACAGCGCCAGATGCCAACCACCATCGCAAACTCTCTGAAATCAAAAGTCCTGAGAGTACATCTCTGCACAATGAGCCAGGAGCAACCACGAAGGCCCGCCCAAGGTCGGGGAGATGGGACCATTAGGTACGGGGACGTGTTCCCGGTGGCCGGCGAGCTGGCGGACCAGCCCGTTGCGCCCCGAGACGCCGCCATGATGCAGTCAGCTGAGTCCACGATTTTCGGCCATACGCTCAAGGGAGGCGCCGCTGCCACCATGCAGTCGGCCGCCGCCCGCAACGAACACCACCAGGCCATGGACCACGACCAGGTCAGCGCGCTCCCACGAGACCAGGGGGTCAACGTCACCCAAACTGACGTCCCCGGAAAGCCCAACCTACGACTCGTCACCGAGTCCGTCGCCGGTCAGGTAGGTGGTTAGAACTTGCTAGCTGTAACAAAGACTTGTTTGTGTTTCGTTGCTCTCGTTAGCATTCACTGAACAAGCGGCATGAAACAGACCGTGCGCCAGCACGTCGCCGGCGTGGGAGGCCAGGGAGGCGGAAATAATGAAGTGGGCGGCGGAGGCGGAGAGATGGATGCTGATGTCCGCGGCGGCGTGGCAACGTGGACTGACAAGGTAACAATTGGGGAGGCACTGGAGGCGAGGCTAAATGAGCCTACAACTTAAATGTGTGTACAAGGAGATGAGATGGTAACCTTGCTTGTAGAATAAGTCTGTGTTTGTATCAGGTGGGTGCGCACTCTATGTTTCTTGCCTTTTTGTCCTCTCCTGGAGGGTGTGCGTAACTGTAATATATACTAGTTAATGAAACTTGGAGCGTGTGTGTTACTGTAATATATACTAGCTAGTTAATGAAACTGTTTGTGTGGCTTATTATAGCTCCGGCTTCACATCCCTACCATTGCTGCTGTGAAATTTACATCTCGTTCCCAGTTCCACTTCCTTCTTAGTTCTTCCGAGCGCTTTATCGTCGGCGTCTTAAATCGAGTCTCCGAGTATGTTCTTTCGACTAACTCCTAGACCTACTGTAATCAAATTTTTGAAAGAGGAAGATTTGCCAAGTCAGTGAGCAGGTTAGATTTGAATTTCTAGGCGAGTAATTTTCCCGCCGTTCCGCTTCGCTTCAGAACTCACAATAACCTTTATGCGGACTTCCCACGATTCCTGCTCTGTTCTTCTCTTGCTTCGATAAAGTTCGACGTTTGACCGCATATAATAAATAAATAAGTAAATAAATAACTAGATCTTGTTTTTGTTTTGTAATCTCTAATCTGTGTTTTAAAATCGATTTAAATAAATTCTTTAAAAATATCCCAACTTTTTATTCTTGCCTAAAACAAAAAATATTTGCTCAATTTGACAAATAGTTGCCGAATGATTTATGATAATTTTAAGTGCTCCTCTAAGTTTACTTATTTAACAAAGTAGACAATTAATTTAACAAAAACATGCTGAAGTTCAAGTGTACTATTCATTCAATATTTTACAAAGAATAAATTAAACATAACAGATGGACTATATGATATCATAGTCGATGAAACTTTCACCTAACAGATGGAGTATACATCCACAAATAAAGACGGAGTCATGTATTAACTTATTTGGACTTTAGTATGAGGATTGATGATGTTGAAAAATAAAGAAAGGAAGAATATGAAAAATAAAGAAAGATAGTTTGAAGTCTGAGATCAACTCTGATCAGTTTGGATAAATCAGTCAAGCTGGTTCCGCTGTTGTCCACAAGACAACTAAAATTGTTCATTGGTGCATGAATGCAAAAAATGAATCTGAACAGTCAGTGATTTATTTCTCCAAAAATGAATCTCAAGGTAACCAAAGAAATGGGGAGGTACCAGGCATGCATGCTCATTCATGGTAGGACTCTCTGAAACATCATTGAAAGCAAACTCATATACAAGCTCAACATTGAAGAACACTTATTCATCCATGACGAGGAGGATTACTCTAGCGCAGTCAATGATAATCGTCATCCCAATTAAATGAGTTTGAGATAGCTCCAACTACAGGTGAAACGTTCATTTTGAGTGTCTTGCAATATCGGTTCTATAATGATTTGAAAAAAATAAATTATGATGATCGATCGACTTCTCCAAGTGAGAATTATTTCTCTGAAGATTCAATCATTTTTTCATATGATAATATACCACCTGAGTATCAATCCGATTATGCCCACGAGGACAAAAAAGCTCCAAATACATATACATAAGGAGGTGGAGAAATCAACCAGGGCCAGGGGGACAACCCTCAACGAAACAACAGGTACAAGTGATAAGAGAGAAAATTATAGCCAAACGATAGAGGAGTTACGAGACGGCTGTAGAGATTAGAAAGCTAAATCACGAGATTAGAAAGTCAAATCACATCAAACTTTGCTTTGATATGATGGTCAATCAGGACTTATGGGCGACAGATATTATTATATCTAAAATAAATAAATAAATATTATGAAGTGATTAAATTTTATTTATAATGTCACTCGATTCAAATTCAAATTAGAATTGAACTAAATTAGTTGATTTAGTTTGGTTTTGATAAGTTAGGATTGAACATTATTTAAATTTGATTTTGTTCACATGATTTAAAAATTTTGTGACTAAATTAGATAATTTGGATTGACTAATTATATTCTTGGTACACATTTCTTAAAATGTTTATATATTTCAAGAGTTTAGGATTAAAGTTTATTCTAAAGCGCTTTCTTTGTGTTAGTTCCCCTCCTTCCCTTTCTAGCAATTTCGTCTTGATTCTTTTTTGTTAGGTGAAAGCAATTGTAATCCTTTTTGAAAGTTGTGGCCGTCTTGATAGAAGAAACACTTTGTCTCTATATATCATAAGAGAAATGATACACTATATAAGTCTATTATTCAACCATGCACTTCCAGCACGATCCCTTTGGCTGACAGAGGCGCAGGGCTCAGGCACATACAATCAAACACGAGATCGGCTTGAGATAAGTCAATGAACTTGCGCAATGAAAGAGAAAATGACCCCGACTCCGCGGCACCGCCTCTCGGCCGAGTAAATCACCGCCGACCGATTTCCCACCGCCCCACGCGCCAACATCATCCGCGCTATCTCTGCCTTCATCTCACAAATTATTCACACGTGTCCATGCTCACACGCCCGTCCATATACGTGCCCGCGCCACTCCCCACCTCATCTCCTCTCCCTCTGTTAATGCGATCTGTATATAAGGCTACAGCGCCAGATGGTAACCACCATCGGAAACTCTCTGAAATCAGAAGTCTCGAGTACATCTCTGCACAATGAGCCAGGAGCAACCACGAAGGCCAGGACAAGGTCAGGGAGATGCGGCCATTAGGTACGGGGACGTGTTCCCGGTGGCCGGTGAGCTGGCGGACCAGCCCGTTGCGCCCCGAGACGCCGCCATGATGCAGTCACTTGAGTCCACGATTTTCGGCCAGACGCTCAAGGGAGGCGCCGCTGCCGCCATGGAGTCGGCCGCCACCCGCAACGAACAGCGCCGGGCCGTGGACCACGACCAGTTCAGCGCGCTCCCACGAGACCAGGGGGTCAACGTCACCCAAACTGACGTCCCCGGACAACCCAACCTACGACTCGTCACCGAGTTCGTCGCCGGTCAGGTAGGTGGTTGGAACTTGCTGTAACAAAGAGTTGTTTGTGTTTCGTTGCTCTCGTTAGCATTCACTGAACAAGCGGCATGAAACAGGCCGTGCGCCAGTACGTCGCCGGCGTGGGAGGCCAGGGACGCGGAAATAATGAAGTGGGCGGCGGAGGCGGAGAGATGGATGCTGATATCCGCGGCGGCGTGGCAACGTGGACTGACAAGGTAACAATTGGGGAGGCACTGGAGGCGACAGCAAGAACTGCCGGAAATAGACCGGTCGAGCCCAGCGACGCCGCCGCCATCCAGGCCGCTGAGGCGTCCGCGACAGGCATGCCTGGGGTCATTCCAGGCGGCGTCGCCGCAGCTGCCCAGGCGGCGGTTATCTCGAACGCCTGGATTGACAGAGACGAGGACAAGACTAAATTGGGCGACGTGCTTGCGGTAGTAACCACTTAATTTGAAACTCGATGCATATTACACAGAATTGTTTAATTGCTAAATAAGTAGTTGGCAGAACGCGACAGAGAGGATTGCGGCGGACAAGGAGGCGACGAGGCAAGACGCGGAGAGGGTGGTGAGGGCGGAGTTAAGGAGCAACCCTGACTTGGAGACACGCACCGGCGGAGTAGCCAACACAGTGGCGGCGGCGGCGAGGCTAAATGAGCCTACAACTTAAATGGGTGTACAAGGAGATGAGATGGTAACCTTGCTTGTAGAATAAGAGCGCACTCTGTTTGTATCAGGTGGGTGCGCACTCTGTTTGTTTCCTATATTTGTTAATGAAACCGGAGCGTGTGTTACTGTAATATATACTAGTTAATGAAACTGTTTGTGTGGCTTATTAGCTCCGGCTTCACATCCCTACCATTGCTGCTGTGAAATTTACATCTCGTTCCCGGTTCCACATCCTTCTTCCGAGCGCTTTATCGTCGGCGTCTTAAATCAAGGCTCCGAGTATGTTCTTTCGACTAACTCCTACTGTAATCAAATTTTTGGAAAGAGGAAGACTAGTTTTTGGTGGGAACAAAACCATGGCGAAAAAGATCTTTCACAGCGCTGTATTTAATCTGAGAGGTGACGAGTGAAGTTAATCTTGCCAGCTGATTGTTCAATGGTCGAGATCGATTCCACTGAACTCCCAGCTCTAGAAAGTTTTCGACCAAAAAATCATAGATAAAATACTGGAAAAGCCTCCGTTGTCATTTCGGGGACTCAAATATCAACCTTTTTAATAACGCTAAGGTCAAATACTAAACTTCCAATTTAGATTGGAAATTTTTAGGGTCTTATTTACAAATTTATAAGGGTGGAGAAGAACGATTTGATTTATATTTGTTTATTAGTTTCTTATAATTTATTTATTTTATTAAGTTCTAATAAAATTTTATAAACAATTATTTTTAAAAAATAGGAATAAATTTATAATTAAATTATATATAAATTAATAAATTGTTTATAAAAAATTTTATGAACTTTAACGAACCAACAAGTTGACTATTTAAAGTTTACTGTCGAGAGTAGAAGAAGTGAGTAACGGTTAGAGCATACCTGGCCCCTTCACAGGGGTCGCCTTATATAAGGAAGGGGAGATCCGTACCCTGGGCACAGCAAGGGGGACCTTACTGTGCGGGTACTTACTGTACGGGCGAGGAGTGGCGCCCTTACTGTCGAGGACCTACTGTTGTCAGAGGTGTACGTCCGGCGGCGCGTCGCCATACCTCGTGGCGTGCTTGTCAGTTGTGGCGGCCCTAGGACAAGGAATGGAGTGGTCAGGGGTAGGGCGTACGATTCGGGGGCCGACTCCCTGGGTCGGGTCGGGGCTGCGGCTCGAGTCGGGGATGTGGCTCGGTCGGGCCATCTGTGAGTCAGTGAGTCGAGTATGCCAGCCACTCGGCGTATCTGGGAGTCGGCCTGGTGAGATTATTCGTCTTCTCGGCGGGCCCACTGGGCTGCCGGGCTCGGGTGGAGAGCCTCTGGGTTGGTACCCGGGAACCTGGATCCGGGCCTCAGTGTTTACAGTACTTTCTTTTACAACATTATATAGAATTAGTTCTCTAGTTTATTATTTTTGTTTTTCTTGTGCATTTGTGTTTTATAATCGGAGAAGAAGATTTTATTGTTAGACATACAGCAATACGAGATGAATAATTTTGATCGTATCGATTAAATGTGTAGCAAAAATTTGAAGTCACAATGAAATAAGAATACAATCGTAACACACTTAGTTTTATTTGGTTCATCATTTTCTAAAATGATTATGTTCAAGGTCTAGTTCTAATCACTATCATCACTATCTTTTTCTCTTCTCTTTCTCAAATATCTTTTGGAAGGTAGAGAAGTTTTTTACAATTTATTTTCACACAATACAACAAAAAAATAAATATAAAAATATAAATAAAAGTGAAAATTATTTTACAATAAGAACTTTACTTTACTTGCTTCTTAATTTGTTTTATTGTCTCTTGATGTAAAAATACAGTAGCACTTTATCTCCAAATCTTTAAGAATTGACATCTTCAAATCATTTCGAAATCCTCTTTTAAAGATTGTTGCTCGTGCTGATTTCTGTCTAATAATGATTGTTGAACTTTACCAATTGCACTGCCACGTTGGATCAACCATTTAAATATGTAGAAATAACTCTTTTCAAATAGTTTGACCGCCATCAATCGATTACTAAATTAATTTTCGAGGTTTATAGTTTGTAATAAACCATGTTATTGTTGCAACCCTATCTACTATAGCAGAAAATCAGCAAGTTACTATAGTAAACCTTAAAAATACATCAAATCTCAATTTCGAAGTTTAAAGTTCTATCAATCGATCGATATACCTTATCAATAGATTGATACTCATATTTCAACGTTGTCAAAATTGAATTCTCATCTTGTCATATTTGATTGATTTTAATCTACCCGAAAATCTAACATTCAATCAATCATATTGATCTATTTAGACTTGTAGATGTAACCAAAACATATTAATCTTCTCAAAAAGAATGATGGAAGAAGCTATGGCTTGTGCCCGAATAATCTTCTAAAAAAGAAAACTTGCAGATGTAACCAAAACCTTCAAAACATATTAATCTTCTCAAATACACTTGAAGTTGGTGATACTTGGCAGTATAATATTGTTTCCTTTAATTTCACAGCATAAAGGGAACTTCAACCATCTCATATTTCATGACAAAAGAGAAAGATAGGAAAAACATTAAATGTTCTACTTGTTAATCCTCTTGGCTTTCCCCTCGCCAGCTTACAACCAGGTGAAAAATAGAAACAAAGGCAAGTTGGCCAGCAGCCCAAGCAAATTAAATAGTGCTTGCATATAATTGGAACCCTCGCACCAGAAATACCAAGACTTTCCTTTGAGAACACCACAAATACCATACTGGAGTTATATTAACTTCCATTTAAGCCCCCACCTGAGTCACCTCCCCTTCCCAATTGGCAAAATATTAAGTGGAGGCCACCTCACCACCCAACACTCGCTCATCCACAAGGTTACAGTTTGTAAAAGGTGTCAGGACAAGATTACTGTTAAGGCATACAGTGAGACGGTGCCAGGGGTACCTTGTGCATAAATAGACGCACCCTGCAAATGACAATCATCTGGATCAGTAAGAAACGATAGCAGGAGAGATCATGGAGTTCACGTGAGTAAAATTTTCTCAAAGCTTTTTCAAATTTTATATGTACCAAGGGCCTATGTGTAGGAGGTAAACGAGAATTTGAGTTTGTTTCAAACTTTCAATTCAAATTTATTTAGTTGGTTATTGATCAATTCGATAATACAACTTATTTATTTATTTTTAATTTTTTATTTATTTAATATGTTTATAAAAATTTTATTGAATATTTGATACATTTACAATCATAATAAATGTGTGCGTGCGTGTTCCATGTCTGTTTGCAACTCTATGAACAAAAATATATAACATGAAGGACCACCACCCACACGTATATAGCTCAGGCTATCATGGTGCTGGCTTTATATGTTTGCCATATATGTGTGAAATAGCCATTAATGCAATGGCATTTAATGCAACTCTTGAGCACTCCCCTAGAATAACTTGGGTTAGAGACTTGAATAACTGGTAAACCACTAATTATGGGAGATAATCCATCAAAAAAAAGAATAAAGAGTATGTAAGAGCCTAGAAACCAAATCCAGAGAAAAGAGAACTCTGATCAATCAAGTAATGCCCACTAAACCTCGAAGAGGCAAAAGATGAGCGATTGATAGGAAGGAAGAGAATAAGAATATCTCAATATATATCAATTGAGCAATAATGCATGTTGTGGGCTATAGGGAAAGGCTGTGAGCAAGCTTTATAAACCGATTTTCTATGCACGGTTCAAGGTAAGTAAACTAGCTATGTGCTTTCGTTATCATGTTATTCCAATTAAAGCACCTTTGGGGTTTGGGTGTTATGTGATAAGACATAAATCTAAAGATTCATCAAGTCATGGACCTAAATAAAAAAGAGAAAAGTAAAAACTGAATCAAAGAGATGGATGCCCCGTGCTTTATGCATGTGGATAAACCTGATTTATCCTCTTCACACTATGTTAATCATTAATCCCCTCCCCTTACTGCCCTCCATTAATGCCTTTTCCGAGGGGGAAAAATGGCGTGAAAGGGACATCAGGCCTAAAAATAATGTGAAGCCTTCTCTTGCAGCCGCACGATCTGGTAAGTTTGATCGTGCGATTGTAAGTTTGAGTGGGTTTATTTTCTCCAGCTCTCTTCACCGTCGACTCCTTCGGAAGCTTTGGCGTACATGATAAGAACAGAATAGAGACTGGATACCTCTATATGGTCCCTTTTCGTTCCTTGCTGAAAGAAAACAAAGGAGAATATCTCCTCCATGTTCTTATTAGCAACAATGTCGAATTCCACCTCCGTCTCCGAAGAAGCCAGTGTTTCCTGTGAGACCAAAGTGCTCTATGACCGCTTCAGCTTGAGCTCTTTGCTTACATCCCAACAACAAAACCAGCAATTGCCACCACCGAAGGCCAAGAAGAAGAGAAATCAACCAGGGAATCCAGGTACGACCCTTAGCAGAAATAAACTAACCTCCTTGTTCTTGTTTGTTCTTAAATTGTTCCCTTTTTTAAAGACCCAGACGCTGAAGTCGTGGCCTTGTCACCAAAAACACTGATGGCCACCAATAGGTTCGTTTGTGAGATATGTAACAAAGGTTTCCAAAGGGATCAGAACCTGCAGCTGCATAGGAGGGGGCACAACCTGCCTTGGAAGCTGAGGCAGAGAGGCAGCAAGGAAGGAATTACAAGGAAGAGGGTGTACGTGTGCCCAGACCCGTCTTGTGTGCATCACCATCCTTCTAGGGCTCTCGGAGACCTCACAGGGATCAAGAAGCACTTCTCCAGGAAACACGGAGAGAAGAAGTGGAAATGTGACAAGTGCTCTAAGAGATACGCTGTGCACTCCGATTGGAAAGCCCATGTGAAGACGTGTGGAACAAGGGAGTATAGATGCGACTGCGGCACTCTCTTCACAAGGTTTGTGATGATCTACTTACTAATTATCACGTATGAACTTTCTTTATGTTATACCGCGTTGCATCTGTTAATCATAGTTTGAACAAAATAATGCCTCTTCTTATGATTAATATTCTGAAACTAAATGCACACAGATGGTAAATTATACAATGATCACTTATTCTTTCAAACTAGTGCAAGCATTTTAATTCTAAGTCCTGATCTTTCGTAAAATCTATAGTAGCCGAGGTCCTATGCATCCATATGGTTGAAACATTATGCATGGTTTTGGCTGACAAACATGTAGGATGTTCATTGACAATCATAAATGTACTTGCTTATTTTTTTTAGTTGCACTGATAAAGTTTCTGTAAGGCTGCAAAACTATCAAACTATCGTTTTGTGAATGGTCAACTGCGCTCGCTGTTCGATGCTGATTAAACAAGGTGGAATGCGTGAGTACTCGTCTAGTATAGTGCAGTGTGTTTGTAGGAGGAGATCTTCAAAACTAGCAATATTTTCAAAAGGCCTACGGGAAATAGTTTGCATAAAATATTTCAAAGGGTACTCTACGGCTACACTTTTCTTCTCACAAGAGTAGGAATAAATAAATAAATACTAGTAGAAATAGGCTTCTTGGATGGGCCACAGATGTCCGGAGATGTGTTCCGTTCTTGCATCAGCTTCTGACTTAATAATTAAACGGAACAACAAAATGAAGGACGAGAGGGAAAAAGGTATACAAATAATGACTGTTGGGTGCTGTTCTGTTTGTTTAGAAAATAAATGAAAGGGTTTTAGCTAGTTTTGGATCTACACATAAATTAAATCATGATATACCTGTTATCGCATTTTTCATTTCCTTATGTTCGAGGGAGAAAAACTAGGATAATCAACTTAAGATGGAGAAATCAACTAACATTTTCAAGAGAAAGTTTTCTCTGAACGATACTGACAGACCACAGAAAACCACAAAGGTAATGTAATATAAAAGTCCTGTCTTAATATCCACTTTTTTGAGTTAAGAAATGATGCCACAATTTATTCAAATTGAAGAATTAATCAGGAATTTTAATGCAGCTAAAACACATTTTATTATCAAAATGCAGGCATTCAAGCATCATTAATTAGCTATGGTTTACTTTGTTGTTTCACTTCCTGGGTGTGCATGCAGGAAGGATAGCTTCATCACCCACCGGGCCTTCTGCGACGCCTTAGCTGAAGAAAGTTCACGACTCACGGCGGCCGCAGCCACCACCACATTCCCTCCACTTCACCACCCTCATCATTTCCTCGCCTCCTCTTCCTCCTCCTGGGATCCCTTTTCAGCTTCTAACCCTAACTTCATACTTAACCCCACCCCAGACTGCACTCAGTTAGGATCAGGTAACTTGGAGCTCAAGCCTGAAGTTAACTTTCCCAACTCCCTCCTCCACCACCTTCCCCCCACCGGCACCGCCTCTTCGCCTCATCTCTCTGCTACCGAGCTACTCCAGAGGGCCACAGCTATGGGTTCTATAAATATCAGAAACGCCTTAACTGGCCTGGCTTACAGTACCGGTGCAACCGGCGACATTCATGACGACCTCACGATGTGGCAAAAGGCCGGCTATCGTTGGACCAGGGACTTCCTTGGCGTAGCAACCGGAGAGGCTCCCGGAAATGAACTACTAATGGATCTGGTGACTGCTTCACCGGTGAGTGGCCAGAGCAAGCAGATCTCCATGTTGCCCCCGGTGACCGGGACATGGAACTGATCAGTCTACGTATTGCATGTCTAATTAAGTTTTCTTTACAATTTCTATCATGAATGTCGAATTGCCTTCCCCTCAATAATCACTACCAGTCTACCATCATGCATGAATGTGGGTTTAATACATTTCAATTCAGTGGCTTGATGTTAGAAAGAGGAACGTGGAACGGAGAGCAAAAGGCTCTTGAATTGTCCCGTCGGTACAAAGCATTAAAAATGGTGGCAAATGCGGAAGAGAAAAAGAGTGCAGACTAAAGAAGAAAAGTAGAAACAAAATGTCAACGCGTGAGCAAAATGCCTCGGCCAAGTGGATCCTCCGGTCTTTTTCATGCTCTTCTTTCTCGATCTGTGAGCTCTTGTATATTGGGATTGGAGAGCCACGGCATTTTGCAGAAAAAAAATTGCAATTTTATTATCGAATGATAAATTGTAATGACAACTCTAGAGCGCACCTTCCATATATATGGACCGGTCCAAGCCGATGACTAAGCCGGATCAATTCTTTCAACATTGCACAATTTTCAACTAGATCCTAAAACTCTATGGCAAAGTTCTCCCTCACGTTGGAGTTATTATTATTATTTTTTGGCAACAATTAAAATGACTCTCATTATTTTTTTTATCAAAAGGATGCTTTTAAAAATATATTAAAATAATAAATGATATATATTTCATTTCGAAAATACTCTTATTCTTCTGATGTTATTAATTGTATTAAAATTATAGCACGAAGTCCTCTTAAAATTGCTCAAATTTAATTAATATTTTAATAATTTTTTATTCATTTGGGGTGTGAGCACATGAATATACTCTTAGGACCTAAGAAGTAAATTAAAGTTTGGCGATCCTATTTCTCTGATCAATTTATTAAAACTATCAAGGAGTTTTGTACTCATAATTTTTCAGTATTCACTTTGCTGAGGTATATAAGGGCCTAGATAGAAAGCATGTGGAATACTTTAGTCGTCCCACTTTTCCATTTGGACATGACTAGAGTGATCAAGGTGTTTGCTAAAAAGCCTATAGTTTTGTTTATTTGAGTGAGATAAGGGCATGGATAAACTCTTGAAAATGATTTAGTGATTTTACATTTCCCTTCTCACTTATCTAGGTCCACAAGGTGTTGGTCTAAATATTTTTTTTCATTTTTATAATTTGACAAGAGATAATGCCTAAGAAGTAGTAGAAGAAGATTGGAAAATCTTATAATATTCACTATGAACTAGCTCAGTTGATCACTTGAAGGTTATTTTTTTCTGTCATATGAATATGGTTGCAAGAAGACCATGCTCAGAACCTTAGAAAATTCAACGTGGAGTCCTTACTGATGTTTTTCGAAATAGGGATTGAAAAGGTAGGTGTTCCAAATTCAATACTGTCTTGGTGAGTTTAATTAATCAAACAGATGTATCAGAGGTGGCATCTAGTAAATTAT
The DNA here is from genome assembly GCF_044706935.1 of Curcuma longa. NCBI lineage: Eukaryota > Viridiplantae > Streptophyta > Magnoliopsida > Zingiberales > Zingiberaceae > Curcuma > Curcuma longa. Next base: position 136,613 of record NW_027435603.1, on the reverse strand, counting down.
TCCAAAACCAAATCTCTAGTAAGTTTCTGCACCATAACTTCACTGAAAAATAAGATGAGACATCGTGAATAAGTGATGCATTTGACCTTCTTACAGAGCCATTCTCTGACAAGATATGTCTTTCTGTAATAGTAGTTTCACCCAAAATTAATCTCGTTTACATTTCCCTACAAATCATGGATGGAGTGTAGTTACCATTGGACATGAACTGGTATTCACTCTAAGATGTAACACAGGCATGTGCATTAGTGTTCCTTCAAAAATTTTAAGATACTGTAACTGATCAACGATACCCCTCTTGCAACAATCATGGTAGACAGTGACCTAATAAAGGGGAAGGTATGTAATTCTTTCCTACCACTATGTAGTTAGAATATTGACATGGCTGTACTCTTTCTTATACCATTTACCTTGCATGTCTTCTTCAGAGGAAAAAAAAAGAAGAAGGTCAATAATCAAATTCTTTTATTTGGAGGAGGACAAACTCCACTTAAGATGTTAGGTGGCCACTCAGATATTCTTACTGTACTACAGATTATTTCCTGCTTTTCATCAAATTTGTAATCTGGTTCAGGAGTTCATTAGGATGTATAAGAAAGCATGTGTTTTTCACCTTTACCTTTGTTCTTTTGTTCAGTAGGAAATGAGCAAGCTTAAAGAGACCTTCAATTGTGATAATTCAACGAAATTGCATTCCTTTTCGACCAAAAACTGCATTTCCAGCCAACCCACGTAGTTGGAGCAAAACATGACGGTTGATAATTAGAAGCACGACCGATATTAAATGAAAATAGATGGTAAATCTTATTCACCTCTCTTTGTTTATGTGAGATGATAAAGAATACAGAGTAACCTTCGGATGATAAAGAATATAATAACCAAAAGCTTTGCGAAAGAAATATGGGAAGGATCCAGTACAGTGCATGCCATTTGCCTGCCAGAAAAAGTCTGCTAGATCTGGTCACCCTTTTCCTTTCTTTAGCACTTTGCTTTTCACAACCAGACAACAAAAGCTCTCAAGTCTGAATTCTAAAGCGATTGCATGCTCCCCTTGGGCTTCCAACTCTGGAATCGCTTCGCCTTCCATGACCAACTTATCAGTTGCCTTGTTCTTCTCACTCTTTGGACTCGGATCAGCCCCATCTCTTAGCTCATTTTACGTACGTCTCTTTTCCCTCTTTTAGAAAATGCTAGTGCTAAACAGCTTGCTATATCATTGAAGTAGGCCATAATTTTTTAATTCAACTCGAGTAAACAAGGAATAGATAATGATAACTTCTCGCCGCTTGGAGTTCAACTATAATGACCATAAAATAAGTTATCACAGTAGAAATCTCACGTCGATATGTAAAGGAAGAACCCACTAACAATGAGATAAGATCCCACCTCAAGCTTAAGTTTGATTTCAGTACAAGGATTCCAAGAACCCGCATAAGTTGTTGTTCTAAGCACGAGGAAGGACATCAAGTGAATAAGAAGTAGAATGTGTCTTGAAACTTGCCACGCGAGATTGCTCAATGAAAGGACTAAGGAGTGCTGCTCACTGTTGAAGAAAAAGTCAATTACATTCATTGCACCGTTGCAGATGATAACAATATCGTTGGAAATATTCGTTTGCTACTGAAATAATTATCATAAAGATTGTTGCAAAATCTTTACTGTAGATATATTTGTGACGAAGTATTAAAACCATCATAAAATCGTCAATAGAATTTTATGGCAATAGTAAGAAACGCAGTTTAAAAATCATTTTCTATCCTCAATGGGTGTGAGAGCTTATCATGGGAATAAGAAGATTGAGTTGAATGATGGGCTTCATGGATCGAAGCGGAACTATGATCGCTCTAAACTTTTAGATGATCACATCAAGCTTGATGAAGAATCGATCCGACGATTATGTGGCCCATGTATTGATTTATATTGTTGAAATTTAGTTTTTTTAATAGATAATGAATTGATATATGATATACCTACGTAAAGATTAAGTTACCTAGAGTTCATTTTTTTAATAATCTTTTGTTAATCCGGTATCTAAGTCTTCGGTTCGATTAATTCAGAAGGTGGATGACTTTCCCCGGTTTCCCTACCAGATAAATCCATAAGTACGAGCAAGTCTTGACGTAGTGGTCCAATATCATCAATAGTTTGAGCATCGCAAGTGTACGATATACTTTGTGAATGAGAATCGAACCCGCATTATAAAGATTAACCGCTGCACTGTGCTGGGGTGCCAAGTTCATTTTTTGTAAGTCTTATGATATGTAGGCGTTGTTGGTTATTTGACTTGTGTGAATAATTGTGCAGAGTCCACCAAGTATATAGATTGACTTGACGAGGTCAAGGGTTATGAAAGTTTGATGGTCCAAAACTTGTAAGATCGCAGAAGGATGATGCATCCTGTAGGATAAGGATCATTGGAGCATGACAAATCGAGAAAGAGATCTACTAAATGCAAAAAGGCTAGCTGAGGAACCATGACTTAAAGCCTATGAAAGATACAACTTAACAATAGAAGATCACAATACTTGAATATATTCCAAACAAAATGAGTAGGTAGATAAGCAACTTAGGTGGACTCAACTTAATTGATGAAAAATTGAAGAAAAAATAATAGATTTTGTGTGCATATACCTTGGATGCATGTAACAATTGGGAGTTGTCAACCAAGTAAAATGAAGATGTCTCTCTGGTTTAATTTTCTAATTATATTCTTTTTTTCGTTATGCACTATCTTCTATAAAACACTAATATTGCAAATGAATTTTAGTATTCACCTCCCTCTATCATACCGGCATTCCAATCCAATGGTCATTTTTAGTCTTATGTAATTAAGTGAGCAATGGATCATGGTTCATAGAGCATTTGAATATTATTTTGGGCATTGATCCACACCTTTTAAAGGTTATCATTGTTGTGTTCAAGTGCCCAAATTAAATCCAAAAGCTTAGATATCAAGGCCTCTATTCAGTCTTTAAAGCTCTAGCTACCAATAATTTTCTTCTCTCACTTGTGTTTCATTTCATCTCTTAAAAAGAGATTGTGAGGTGTTATTTAAGCTCACATATCTTATCTTTAATTCAAACCTTGTTACTAAGGTTCTAAGAACTATTTCAACATGCTTTGATTAGCACATTGCAAAGGGCTCTCTAACTCATGAGGTTTTGTTCTGTTTTTGAGCTTTCTAGTTTGAAATGTTTCATCCTCACGTAGATCTCTGTAGCTTGTGAGAATTTATTCTCAATTGGTAGAGTTGTACTATATATTACTCATTTAAAGAAGTGGGTTTTGCACTTAGTGAGTATCGACATACTTGAAGATTTCCCACAGATATGCGTACGATTCATCATTCCATTGTGTCTGAAACTTAGTGAGGCCGGTGTTACATCTCTCCCCGTTCACTGCATTTTGATGCCAAGCAGATATTACCAAATTCCAAGGAAAAAGTTCGATTGATACCGTTTCCTTTTGTTCTTTTGCGTGATGTGGTCATATGTCTACATGAACTAGAAGATCACAAATGGGAGCTGTAACAATATGTACAACATATCCTAATTTGTCAATTGCCATATCGCACAACTTTCAATTGTGATGCTATTGCAACTGTTGATCATGGTGCAGCAGGGAAGTGATTTTAAACTTTATGAGAGTATCAATGTGAGTCAGATGGAGTCACTCTGCAATCGATGGCAAACTTCGAGTAGGGTGCCGATGGGCAGGTTAGATGGGTCACCTCCTGGAAGTAGGATACTCCAGGGACCAGCATGCTCAGCTAAACTCCAAAACACTGAGAATTTGAAGGTCCACCTCAGTGCAAAACACGCAGCAGATGTTTCTGCACTCCTCTTCAATGCTCATTCAGTCTTATGCTCGTCTTGAAGGCCGATACTGTCCTCGTTTCGTGATCTAGCACAATCAGCTGATGTCATCCGAACATCAATTAAAGCGCTATAGCTGCATAATAATGGCGAACTATTAAGATGGTAATTCCTGTTTTCAACATTGCAGACGAATCATTGTTTGCGGTGGCAATGAATTAAGCCTATTGTGCTCGATAGGTTATTGGGACCATCAGCCCTAGCAAGGATCCAAGTTACTAAACTTTGGAGGCAGCAACTCATCATAGCAACTAGCAAGACATGCAGCTTGGTCCTACGCTGCCATTCACTGTTGTTTTAGACTTTGCCACCTTTGATACATCAATCCAATATTCCAACGAACACAGGAATTCAAGCCTCAGCTACATGATAATGCTCAGCCCAGCAGTTAATGAATCTTATTCAATACCTACCTAATACAGCAATTCTCTCATCGTAGCGGCTTGAATGGCTTATGTCTATAAAATTTTACCTGATTTGGTCACAGACTAGCAGTTGGTTCAGTCTCACGCAGAAAAAAGGAGTAAGCTTGTGATTTTCGAAATTTGCTCAAAAATGGCTGCCAGCGTGTGAGAAAAACAAATTGAAGATTCTTGATATCAGCTCGAAAGATGGTTCAGTGAAGTTTTCCTACACATGGAAGGAAAACTGTTTGCCATCATAAACGAATACAATTTTTTTATATACCCAATTCAGTCGTTGACGCTCTGATGATCCTGTATTAAGTATTGGAGATTAGCTCATCTTCTGGCAATAGCAGTGGCTGCTTATATGTCATTAATCCTGCTAATAGATACTGCGAGTGTGTCAGCTTGATTGATTGACCTGACGCTCAGCTCCAATAATGAGCCACCTAGATTGTGGCGCGAATCTTTGTCCTCCCGCTTTAGTCCACCTGTTGATTCCCGATTGGTTGCATATAAGCCTTCAGCAAGGACACAGCTGACACTTCTTACAGCCGTCCTTCACTTGATGACGATATGTTCATCCACGTTGAGTGATGCCAATCGTTGTCACTCATATCACAAGAAATGATCGAGTGGGTTAAAGTCATGACCTTCCGTTTCTTCTGACCCTGTGTTTTCTTTGGAGACATGAAAGCATTAGCTTACCATTTATTGCTCCATGTTGAAAGAGTTTTCAAGTCTGAAAAATTAATTAATTTGAGGAACACACATTGACCCAGTACAGGCCTGTCTTCAATATTTGCATGCATTGGTGGATCAGTTGGCCACCACAAGAAATTGTAGCTGGCTGCGCTGGCCAGTTCATCTGCGATGTACATTCATTGAATTTCTAGGAATAAATTCAAATGCAGTCAAATCTGCATAGATTATACTTGTTAGGTAAGTTGGCATCAGCATAGTATTGCCAACGCATGAGCTTTCTTCTCAAGAGTTTGCTCCACCACCTTCTATTATTCCCTCTTCTGTTCTGCCAATCTCTTATCCACAAGTCCAAGAAGAGCCATGTGAGGTGGGCACAGGGCACCATTCCACAGAAAAAAGGAAAAAAAAAATCACAATAATGTTGGTTAATTGGTTTCACTTTCCCAAACATGGAGTGAGAAGGCCACCAACCACCCATTGTTTGGGTTTATCCATAAACGAATTAGGAGGAAGATAATCTATTTTTAATAAAAAAAAAAAGAGACATGATGACCCCTCGTGTTCATCACATCCTTTGTTTTTCAATACCAAGCCCTGTGAGGGCCACCTCCATTCCTGCCATGCGATTGCTTTCTTCTCTCCAAAGATTCCCTAATTAGCAAACAACGCCCCAGTTGCTGCTGAAACACATGGCCACTCTTGAAGTTGTGGATTATTTAGGTAGGTGCCAAAGCAAAGATGATGCTTGGAGACCAGAAAACGTGGGAAGATAGGATGTGCGTCCATATAGAGATGTCACGTTGACTCTCCATGTGTCGATTGATCAATCGATCGCTCCATAAAGATAAAAATGATAAGAATTATAACTTGGTCGAATGCAGCAGACAGAAGGTTTGCGAAATGTTCAGAGCAGTCATACACAAGAAACCTTCAGAATACATATATAACAGATACTTGTTGTTAGCTTTCCATGACTTGGCTTTCTGCAAACCATGTTTAATTACTAAATCACCTTATTATATTTTGCTTTCTGTATGTGTTGGTCATGATTTGTGGCTCTTCAACATGTCTCAAGAAGCTGAAGCAACAATTTGTATCCTCGTCAACTATATTATACATAAAATAGACTCCAAAAATCAGGCACACCTATGGCTATGTGAAAGTTTAGTAGTCACAATTAATGGTTAGGCTTACTCATACATGCCTAACTCTGGCATCTGTAGTAACCACTGAATCAACTTCGAGCCCCAAATACTCATGCATGGCTTCACATCCATAATCGATTCTTATTTTATGACAGCTTAGCCAACTATTCTTCATTGCTTCGTCGTACACTCTTGAAGCAAAGGAATAGAATAGGATGAAGCAGAGCATCCTCTAATATTAAAGATAGTACCGAGCAAATCTTGCTAGTTTTTTGTCAGGAAGATCATGCTCGTAGGGTCTCTGTTATGAAACTCAGTCTACAAAGGAGAACTTTCAACTGTTTTTCTTTTAAAATGCAGTGTGGGACTGACTGCAGCCCATTTTCCATCATTGGCACAAGTTTCATCCCGGTCGAAACACAAGCCCATACAGTACCATAGGATCCCTTCATCGCTTCATTAATAATAGAGACTTTATGAGATATACACAGAGAAAAGGAGGCAGTCTCCTCTCGTTATTCGTAGCCGTGCAGTAGCTGCCCCAACTTATTATACTCGCTCACTTTTATCTTCAGGTACAATGGAATGTGAGAGGGCAGTGGCTATACTAAGGTTGGGGAACGTGCCGTCTGCCCTCAGAGTTTGCGCCATCTACATTCACTTCACCAGCTCATGGGAAGCAGCGAAACGGCATCTAACCCTTTTTATTATTTTAAAGACCACCCACCCCTTCTCGGTTTCCTTCCTCTGCAGTTCAATGGATTGAACGGCTTGAGGCTAGAGATCGAGCGGACGGGCTCTTCATGATTGCCTAGAGTGGGTGTAGCTGTGGTGGTGATCAGAGCTGCACGTTGCTGCCTGCCTGAATGCATGTGGGTGGGATCAACCAAAAAATCTTTCATGTTTAAGGGGCGCATAAAGATGTGATATGACAGTAACTGGGCGAGAGAATAGGAGAGATGCTCAGGCACTGAGCAAGGGGCGATGACGACGCCCTCTCGAGTTTTTAATATAAGAGATATCGAGATATGAAAATGAGGAACGAACTGGACAATAATATAATCTTTCATTCTCTTAATATGAAATAATACACTGTCTCTGTACTCACGCGATACAAAAAAAGAGTAGGGCGGATAAATTAACTATAAACAAAGCATGGAGTTGGAATCACCGGAGAAGCAAATGTTGGATACACAGGTGGAAAAGGAAGGGCACTGGGTCACTTTGGGGGATCCTTAGAGCTAGCCTTTTGCTTTGTCTCTATCTGTGCTGGAAGGAAGGTGGGTGTGACTGCCATCTCCATGGGAGTTGAGCATAACCTAAGCAAAGAATGTTGAAATATGTTGCACAAACGCTGCACTTGTATAATTATGTAAACAAAAGCATGATCTCACTTAAAGGGAGCTGGCTCTGTCTACAGATGCACATTTTGCTCACTGATGGGGTGACTAAGTAACTAAATGAGCTAGCGAACAGTAGTTAATTATATCCCTGGCTCATTCATGCATTCCTTGTTTAAATGATGTATCGTGTTCTTGAGTCAAATGGACAGATGAAATCTAGCGAACTCGTGCTTCTTATCTAGAATCAAATCACATGATTGCAAGTCTCTTTGAATATACGTGTGTGATGTGATGTTGTATCTATCTCAATTCGGTGCTAACATTGATCTTGTTTGCTAGTTGAATGGGGCACCAATTTTACTGTATTTGAGAACAATGAATTCGCAACAGCTGTTAAATATTCGAGTTTAATATACTTCGCTTATATGATATTTTTGTTTATGCCTTTTTATTCACAAGGGAATTAAGAGAGCTTAATCTTTCTTAATGATATTAAATGATCTTGTTTACCATTTAGGATGATAGCATCTGTGATTTAAATCAAGGAGGCCAGTTTGCTATTGCAGAATTCTGGGATCAGATTGTTCTTTTTGGAATCTCTTTTTTTTTTTTTAAAAAAAAAAATCATGTTTATTCTAATCAATTTGAATACCCAATCTAATTGAGTCCTTGTGCCAGGGAACCGCATGCGCCGGACATGATTCAATTTGTCTGCCTTATATTTTGAGCTTCCCAAAATCATCGTGTTGCAATTTGATTGGTTGGGTGTTGACACATCCACAAAGTAGCCTTTAGGGTTCATGGGCAAATCAAACACAAATAAATATAAATATAAATATAAATATATATATATATATATATATATATATATATATATATATATATATATATACACGATTAATTATGGGGAGACTGATTCAGTTCTACAAAAATTTTCTATCGACCACCCGAATAAATCAGTAAGCACTCACAGTGGTCCATCTAGACGACCCATTTTTTCCGACCCACTATTCACTGGAGGGGAAATCGGCCTGTAGTACTATGCAGTTGAGTTTTGAATCGAAAATTTATAAGATTCGTCGTCGAGACTTTAACCGCTACACCATTTCTCAGGCAGTTCTATATATCTTTGTTTGAGGTGGTGTTTACCTAGTAGTTAGGAGGCCAACTCATTCTACTTGAACACATCTAATATTTATAGTAATGAATCATAAAAGTCTACATATCGTGTTAAATATTATTGATGGAATCTGTCCTCGTGCTCATGCCACTCCTCCTCCTTCCTCCTCAGAGTCGTGACTAAATCCGTCCTTCGGTCGATCGAACATCGGCATCTTGTGAACCGTGCAAAAGCACGTCCGCAAGGGTTGGCATTGTCAACATGACCCCTCCGATGATCAAGTCAACTCCAAGCTGAGAGAGGTGAAGCTCGCATGTACAAGAGAGAGAGAGAGAGAGAACGAGAGAGTGCTTCAAGAAAAAAGACAAGCTTCCGCTTGAGAGAAGAAAACCATATATTTACCTACCATCGTAGCTTCTTATATAACAGAGCACAAGGTTGGACATTAAAGGGGATAACGGTTGAATCGTACGTCAGACTTGATCAAGCCATTAGCCAAGTGTCGCCATCATTAATAATTTCAACCTTCAACTATTATCTCAGGGATTATGGTAATTATTGATGATGCAGGGTCATGACTGATCCGGTCTAAGATCAAGTGATGGAATGACTCATCAAAGTAATCACGATCGAGTACTTTCGATCGATTGGATATTGATTATGTTGATTTTCTTGACGTTTGGAGGTGGGCTTTGCTCTATAAGTTGAGAGGTCGACTCTACTCGTCAGGTCAGGAGATTGGAGAAATTACTTACTTACTTAAAAATGGAGAAAATGAAAAACAAAAATGAACAAAAAAAAAAAGAGAATAATGGAACTTACTTGCTGATGCTATAATTGGTTACTTTTAAATAGAAAATGAAAGGATGACCTTTGTACCCAAAGGATACACCTCTTTCCTCTTGATCGAGAGGACATACTTTTTTTTAGAGAACACATCTCTTGATGATTAACGCTTTAATAACTACCATGTTGAATCAGAGTTCCAAATAGAGGGGACCAAACCCCAAATAAATTTGACTTGAGGTCTTCTAACAAGGGTTGACTTGACTGGAACTCATTTTGACCACACCCAAGCTCATCTTGATTTTGACTTTCAGCTTAGTTTGACTTTTGACTTGACTATCCATGTGGTGGCGACTTTCTTAACCACAGAAAAATTTATTCATTAATTTATTGAAATTGAGAGTCAATCTTTATCTTTAGATATCTAAAAAATTAAAAAAAATCTTTGAACATGCTCTACCGCTACACCATAATCTTGGGTGTCTTTAACCTAAAATCTTTGAACATACAAGTGACATGTCAACCTACAGTGAAATCATATAGGAATGATTTACTGATTTGGGGTAAATCCATTGTCACAAGGTATCAAATATTAAATAAAATTTATATTTTATTACATGATAAATATGATAATAGGCCCAAATTTGAATTCAAAGTTATAAACTTTAAATTTTAAATTTTTATTTAACTTTTAGCTCAAATAGAGAATAACGTGAGATTATTTCTAAAAGCTCAAATTTTCCATGTTGGAAAAGATAGATCATCATCTACTCTTTTAGCCATGCCATCTTGACATACAATATATTAACTGCATAGTAACACTAAAATCTTATTTTATATAGAGATAGTACTGGCTCGAAGTGGGCCATTTGGGTAACAAGGTTTACCAAGTATTTGTCCTGAGATTAAACCGGCAGTAAATAAACGCTGATGCGGCCACCGAGAAGTAGTCACACTCCTGCTTCTTGGACGCGGTGCGACAAGGATGGTTGCCCATGCCAAGTTCAGCCGAACCGTCCCTTTTGCGCGTCACGTGCTACGGTGATGTCACGCCAGATCTTGTGAATCGCGTAAGTGTCCCCATCCATTACCATTACACTCTCCCACACCACCTAATATAATTAATTGCTTAAGCCCGCTTAATTTAATGATCGCTGGAGTCGATATTAGTACGGAGGAAGCAGTAATAAATGAGATTCAATTTACAGCTTGCCTCGAAGTGGTAAGTCTGAGTGCAAGTCTAGTTGCGTTGCGTTAAGATAGAGAGGGAGCACTGCGTGTCGTCGTCATGCGGTCAAATTAACTCGGCCTGGGCTCCGAGGGCATAAACGAGCGAACGCCCCTCGCTTTCGCTTTCGCTTTCTGGGTTCTGACACTGCATTTTACTCTGCGGACAGGCTACACAAGAATCTACGTGCCCCATTCCTGAACGGCTGAGCTCCAACCATTAAGCGAAACCACGTCACGCGGACGCATCCGTTTATTGTTCCTTGCATAGGGGCATTCTCGTCAATGTGCCGCCCATCGCCAACGCTTTAAAAAACCAACGGGAGTTGCGATGAATGAACGAGGAGCACAGGCTTCCCATGTGTGAGCGGGAGAGGAGTGAGTTGGAGTTGGGAAGCAGAGGAAGCTGTTGACGAGGAAAAGCAAGGAGGAATGTTGATGGAGATGACGCCCGGCGTCGTCAGCCATGGAGGAGTCCTCGAGGAGCAGCGCCTCGAGCGGCAGATCGGCTGCATGGCTGGGTTCCTCCATCTGTTCGATCGCGGACACATCGTCGTCGGCAGGCGTGGCTTCTCGGCCCGCCCGCTCACCACCCCTTCGGTGAGATTTGTCTCCATGGGTGGAGGTTTTTTTTTTAGTTTTTATTTGGTGTTCTAATGGGCGGATGGACGGTTGCAGATTGCCGGGTCGAGTTCGCCGTCGACGAGATCAGATTCTTCTTTGCCGTCGTTGTATAAGGAGAGCCAGCCTCCTCCTCCCTCTTCGCCGGAGATATGCCCTTCCTCCCCAGAAATCCGCGCAGAGACACCCGCCCGGCGGTCACTTCCCCTGCCGCTCCAGGTCTTTGAGACCTGCGACGGAGGGAAGACGTTGTGGAGGATCCGCGAAGGTCCAAGGCTCTCTCTCGACAGCCGCGCGGTGATTGACGCGAAGGGAAAGCTCCATCGGCGCCAGATCCAGACGGCTGCTAAGGTTAACACCGGAGCCCAATCTGACGCCTCCGAAGCAGGGGAGGAGCAGAGGCGATCTACCAGCGTCGTTGCGCGGCTAATGGGGCTAGAGGGTCTTCCGAGCCATTGCCACGAAGGGGGAGCTGAGACAGATGGGGCCAAGCTCCGGCGATCTTCCTCTGAGTCACGCGTCCGGAAGGATCCATCGTGCAACGGCTTCGTCGACGTGAGCTTGATCCGAAATGAACTTCCGGCCCCGGCGAAATCTGAACAGATCTCCACCGAGGAGTTCTTTAAGTCGGTCAGTCTGGCCAAGTTCAAGCTCAATAACACGAGGAAGGCAATGCCGCCATCGAAAAACGCACAGCTGCCGCCACTACAGCGGAAGGTCTTCGACGCCGAGGACTTCTTCCCGGATCCAAAGCGTCCTGGGACGCTCTATGGGGAGATCGAGAGGCGGCTAAGGATGCGAGGAATCCACGAACCTGCGAAGGACATGGAGACAGTAAAGCAAATTTTGGAGGCGCTTCAGCTAAGGGGACTCCTCCACTTCAACCCTTCTCACATCGTCAATGGCCGCTGCAGTTCCTACAACAACCAGCGCCGGATCCAAGAAGACGCTCCAATCGTCATCATGAAGCCTGTAACGAAACCCCTACGAGGGCCGACAAGCGAGTTGCCTACGCTTCCGCCCAAAAGCGGCGCTGCACGCCAAGTCCCGCCACTTCTCCATCGGGAGCGCTCGCCAGTCGATCGTCTCGTGAGTGTAGGAAATGGGCGGAGGAATCGAACGCCGAAGTCATCGGAGAGCCCGAGCTCGCCGGTGAACCGGCGACCACAAAATACGGTGGTCCACAAGAGTTCGCGGGCACAAAGGAGGACCTCGCCAGGCGTATCCCCAAAGTCTAGTCCAAAGAGATTGGGGCCGGATTCTGTGGCTATGCTATCGCCGAGAAGCCGGCGGCTGACGGATCCATCTTCCGAGGAGAGGGCTTATTCACAGGCGGAGGACGATAACTACACCACGTATTCCAAAAACAGCGCTATTGCGTCCTCTCAATTGGACGTCATGGTACAATTGCCTTTTCGCTCCTGGAGAAACTATTTCAATTAACTAAATATTGTTGTAAAATGCGAGGTTTGGTGCTGCAGAGAACGAAGGCAGAGGAGTACAGAGGACGAAATATCCTGGAGCGCTGCGACAGGCTCGTGCACAGCATCGCGGCCTTCACCGGGACGGAGCAATCCACGGAGTCGGACCTGCAACCAAGCCCCGTTTCCGTACTCGATTCGTTCGCATTCCTCGGCGAGGAGGGCTCGCCCTCCCCCCTAAGCAAGCGCTTCATCGACTTCAAAGGTACTCCTCCCAATACCCTATTCCTCGATCTCCTGTTGGCCCGATTTTGTGGATCATCACAGTAAAAGCCTAATCCTATCCACAGATCCTCTGACGGACGACAGGGTGGAGTCACAGTGGTCCTCGATCGAATCAACCATCGGAGGGGAGGCGGACGGCGGACTGGAGGATGTGGATCCCGATTACGCCTACGTCTGTGAGGTCGTCCGCGCATGCGACCGCTCCGCGCATGCGACCGCTACGGCGACGCGTGCGCCTCCGTGTACGCGATCCTGGAGAAGCGCCGAACTGGCGACTCGCGCATGGCCGGCCGTCTCCACCGCCGCCTCGTTTTCGACACGGTGGCCGAGATCCTCAACCGGATGCGCCGGGTGTCCCCTTGGGACGCCTTTTCGCGTGTCGTCAGCTCCCCTCTGGCACCGCGCAGGGAGGAGGTGCTACTTCGACAAGTATGGACAGATATACTTCGCTTACGCGAGCTGGCATCGGCGGCGGAGTGCGGCATGGAGGACGCCGCCGTGGGCGGCGCGGTGCGGAAGGACATCGATGGGAGGACGAGCGACGGATGGTCCCAGCCGGGCCCCGCACTGTCCGACACCGTCCTTCAGATCGAGAGGCTAATCTTCAAGGACGTCGTCGGGGAGACAATCCGCGATCTCGCCACCGCTCGCCGCCTCGTTCCCCGCCGCAAGCTTGAATTCTAAGATCCAAAATCAAAATCTCGCGGTTGGATCGAGTTTGAACGGTGCCGATGTAACAACAGTTGTAACAGTCACATTTTGTAAGCTAATTCCTTTCACAAGGCACTTGGCCAGGTTGATATGGGCCCCTGCCGTCTGCGGATGAGACCGACGGAGGGAGGCGCGAAAAATATGGAACTGTTTTTGTGGCGGCAACGCCAATTCCAGAAACTGCCTAACGTTGAGGCAGTCATATGGTGTGTTGTCTTAGGTGTCGGTTGCAACGCCCATGCCCACCCGCTTACTACAATAAGACGCGGTAGGCCCCTGCTGCGCTCAATTATCTCCATTTTTGCGTACGATGGGGGTCCATTAACACGCACTGCGCTTTTAGAATTACGTTGTTCTTCGTTCTTGGCTTGGTTGGGCAGATTTAAGTGGTTTTACCAAACTACTTATGCTATGGACAATTTCATGTGATTCTCGCTGCAGGATCAGGCAGTGAATTGCATCAGGTTGAATAAATTTGAACTGATGGATACAAGGACTCTTGGGGCTATGTGAATTAATGAGTTGAGGAGGGAAGGAGGTATTTGTTAATTCGAAATGAATAGCTGGTGCTTGGGCATTTTGAATCTGATTATGGTTGCTGAGCTTGCTTGTGTGCTATTTCGAAGGGACGAACTATGTGTATATTACTAGCAAGTAAAGAACATGGTTTTTCTTGCTGACTACATATCATTAGATCTCATGGTTTTTCAACTCGTTCATACGGAATCCATCGGAAGCTAGAACTTTGGCTAGAAAAATGATTCCATTTCAATTGTCAAAGGCTATCATAAGTCATCCTGACTGCTACTTTTTACCCTGATAGAGTGATTGCCTTGCGATAGTAGTGATAGGTTAAGCATTTGGAGTTCGAGATTCAACTACAATGAATTTACGAGGATTATTTCTAAAATAGATAACGGATGCAATGGTTAGATTTGTTATTTGTGCTTCTTCGATGTGATCAATGAAAAACTTCCATTGAATCAGATTGGTCATTTCAAGATTAGTCGACCCTAAACATGATTGCTAAATAGGATGGGTACTACTTGGGAATAATTCCTCAAGGAGGATATTTTTCTTCAGCTTTTATTGAGATTCAACCCTTATCCATTATAATAATATCTGTTTCGCAGTAACCAATTTAATTCTACCTCTATAACAAATGGTTTAGATTCTTCAACAAAAAGATGGAATTTGCCACCTCAGTAGCCCCACACGGTCGGCTTCACGATCATATATGAAGAGGTAAATCGGGAAGTTACAGTTGGCCAATACGGAAAGACATTATCTCGGTTTTGCCGAGATTCGATCATTATCCACTTCAACAAGTCTGTTCCATACTAACCAACTCAATCATACCTTAGGTCAAATGGTTCACATTCTTACATCATTATCCACTACATCACATTTATTTTTTAATATTCATTGCAGCTATATAACAATTAAGTCTTCCAACATCTTGATTTAACCAACTCGTGAGATAGAATATAGATTAGGGTTTATGACTATCTAATGTTGAAGGAAAAAAACAAGTAAAGGGAAGAGAAACGAGGAGAAGAAGATGAATGTGGAAGGAAGAGGAGATAGCAATGTGTATCTTTCGCAATAGGATAGACTGGAATCGTAGAAGATGAAACAACTGGGTAGGAGTTTGGAGAAGAATGGAGCATCACCAATAGAATAGAGCTTGTATATTTCTTCATATCAGGGATGGATAAAAAGGTGGATATTTGAGTTAATCAGACAGGATCGCAAATGAGCCCACTCTTGTGAGGACACAGATGAAATTAGCTATTCTCATAAACTCCAAAGAGTCAAACTTGCATCAAGCAAGAATTGCACCAATAAATATGATTACATGTCTCTGCAGGTGTATATTACACACATAGATTCCATATACGGATGGCGTCAGCCTAGTAACAAAGCCTAATCATCAAAATAACATAAGCACCTCGATGCATAATACTAATAGTGCAGAACAAATTCACTATTTCAATTCTATTGTTTCACTGTATATACTCCCAGAGCAATTAGCTAACATTAACGTCTGAAAGTTACTAGTGATAAATTGTGGGTGGGGAGATGTTCATTCTTGTCCATCAGCTGCACGAAGGGAACCAAGCTGCACCGGTGCTTGTGTTCCAACAACCTTTGATGATCCATAAGCGGACACATCATGTCCCTGAGTTTTTTCCTTTTCAATTTGGTCCTTTATCCAAAAATATGTAATTCTCAGGCCATCCTGTGGAAATGAAATAATTATGCATCGTTAAGCTCCAATTTGTTCATCAGAAAAACACAAGAAATAATCAGGACTGAAAGATTTATTTGCATAACATGTACCTTGAGTTTCATGGTTGGAGCCCAACCAAGCTTCTCTTTGATCAAAGAGTTGTCAGAGTTGCGACCACGGACACCCTCAGGACCCGGAATGTGATGGATTGGAAGGTTCTTATCTTCAAAGCTAAGTACTATTTCAGCCATCTCATTCATGCTCACCATTTCATCACTACCTATGTTCAAGGGTTCTCTGAAGTCTGATTTTGTCAATCTGAACAGACAAAAATAAAAGAGAATGTTAGGTGTAACTTCTAAATCAAGTATCAAAGTTGCCCAATCTAAACCTTGAATGGGAAGTTGTCAGAATATCTAGACTTTGGATTCAAGTAATAGTACATCATTAACACATAAATAGATGGCATTTGTCGTGGTAATTACCTTAAAACACCTTCAACACATTCATCAATAAAGGTGAAAGATCGAGTTTGCAGGCCATCTCCCCACATCTCAAACTTATCTGTGGAAGTCAATGCTTTGCGGCAAAAGGCAGCTGGGGCTTTCTCCCTCCCACCTGTTACAGGAAAGTTTAAAAGTTATGATACTTCTATGGAGATTTTGTTGCAAATAACACATGATGGCGTACCTTTCCAAGTTCCAAATGGACCATAAATATTATGAAATCGTCCAATCCGACACTCAATGCCAAAGTCCTTATTGTAGTGCTTGCACAACTCCTCAGTGGCAAGCTTTTCCAGCCCGTAGGCATCTTGAGGCTACAGTGATCAAAATCAACTATTAGATTGTTATCACTTATCAAAATTGTAGTAAAAGCAAGAACTGACATTCTTAGTTAACTACTAGAGACAACAGATAAGATCAAGAATCACATTTTAATGTCTTTTCGATTACAAACCTCAGCAGGCCAAGCATCAGATTCCTTTAAGCTAACATTAGTCTCCAACTGCTTAAACTCAGGGTAGATGCAAGCGCTTGAAGCATAAAAGAACCTGCATGTATTCACATTCAAGTCGTATTTGTCTTAGCAAATTAGCATACAAGAGAATTTCACAAAAGTTGAATTTCATAAAATATTAAGCATGATCAACAGACATTAACATAAAGAAGAGAGATCAATCTTGATAAAATGAACATGAAAAAGAAAAAAAATAGTCAAGGATTAGCCAAAAGTATTACCATTAACCTCAAGGACACTGACTAGCATTCAACTTCATTCTGATAAGGTGTCAAAATGATGTAATGTGTGTTTGAGCAGGCGCAGAAGATATAAGTGGACCATGTAGGTCATGCTTGGTAAACTAGCAAGCGGGAATAAAGTGTAACCACCAATCCAAAGAACCAAAATTTTGTTGTCAACTGAATATTACTCATAGATCAGGTGCTCTTTTTGAACTTTTCCTGTGATTAATTCTGTTGATTTCATTTCACAAATCATTTGTCAAATATTTTTCTTGTATCATACAATAAGATTTTGATGGGCCAAGTAGGTCATGCTTGATAAAACTAACAAGCGGGATACAGTACAACCACAAATCCTAACTACCAAAATTTTGTCGTTGACTGAATACATTACTCAAATATTTGGTGTTCTTTTTCAACTTTTCATGTCATTAATTCTGCCAATTTCAATTCATGAAACATTTGTCAAATACTTGTGGAAAGTATCGTCACTCCTGAAAAAAGTGCCATCTTATGCTGAACAAAACTGCATGTTTTATTTTTCTTGTATTACACAGTAAGATCTTTATGGATACACACACAAAGGTACAATCTCCACAAGCATGATAGTCCTAGTCCTCATTATACTATTTAAACTCAACCATCTGCAGTTCGTCATCTTGGTAGACAGCAGAACCTATGTTGAGAATTTTTGAGTGCACATGTTTTAATGCAATAAGCATAAAACCAATAATTCAAATAGGAGAATAAAGATGAAACTATAAAGTACCTTTTCACACCATTAATCCTTGCAGCTTCAATCATGTTGAAACTGATCATAGTATTATTGTACATAATAACTGAATGATTGGACTGAATGAAACCCATTCCTCCCATATCAGCAGCAAGATTAAACACATGGTCTACTCCACTTGTGACCTTCAAACAATTATCCATGACCCTCAGATCAACAAGATGGAATTCATGACAGAACATATCCTCAGTCATGTGCTCATTCTTCTTCCAATCGGAAGCAATAATATAGTGACCTTCACTCTTCAAACGCCTTGCAATATGTGATGCAATAAAGCCACCAGCTCCTGTGATGGAGATCCGCAACTTCTCAGAAGGCCAGTATGCCTCCCTCTCCAAGTTCGAATAAGTGTATTCCCCATAGTCAGTCACATTATTTCCAGTGCTACCCATCCTGCAACATATTTTAAATATACACATTTTCAGAAAAATAAAGCATAACAGTTTCATGGAAAAAATAAAATACCTGTGAGTTGCTGTAAGTATTTCACACGAATAATTAAAAGAACAAGAACAAGCGAATTCCAATATTCAAAACGGCATAAGTATTCCCATATTAAAACCAGATTGTGAACAATCAATGACAACAGGACCAGAGAAACTCTCAAAGCGGGGCATGTTACGATGTCAACCTAACAGAAACATATTAAAAAAAATAGAAGTAAGGAAAATGGAATAATCTTGTCTATGAAGGAGAGGAACAATCAACAGCGTCGAGTTCAAATAAACGAAAGCACTCAGCTTAGTGACAAGTTACAGATCAGTTCAAGGTAAATTCCAAGTGTAATCAGGATCTACACAAGAAATAAATGCCCATCAGTTTGCAAGTTGAGCATTAGAAAATTAACAACCTATACCAAACAGCAATGTCATACGAATACGAATAACAATCCATACCTAAAAAAATCCATAAATCAAAAGATTGCCAAAGAGCATCATGAACAAACTTCAACCTCCGGGGAGCAAGGAGACTTACCTCAGCGGAAGGGAGGAAGAACTGAAGAAGAAGTCCGAGGGAGACGAACCAGAGAAAAGAGATGAGATCTCGGTGAGACTACTCGAGGTCCACGCCTCCTAATTTAAAGGAGAGCGGAAGCTTGAGGCTCCTCTGGCTTTCGGGTCCTGATATAAATTAAAGCGCATCTCCTTCGTTTAATGTTTTCCAGCTAATAAAATCGACATGTCAAATGGACTCACAAATAAAACTCTACACTGATTGGTCCCTTCTGTGAGACCCACATTGTCTATCCAATAGGATGCGATAGAGTGTACGAACTTGTGTTCAACACCGAATGGTAGTCGTTGGAATAGTTCGACGTCGGTGAAATGGGAAATGCTGCAATCGAATGATCCAACGGTAGATAAAATGTGGACGCGTTCAGATAGACAGAAATCCTACTGTGGGTGATAATTTAGGTAATTTTGTATATATATATATAGCCGCATCAAATAAGGTTTATTTTTAAAAATATGTCCATTTTGGGTGGGGGTCCCAATCCGATCAAATTCTAAAAATGTCATAAGAATATCTTTAGAATATTCTAGACAGATACTACATGCTCAATGATTCCAACTATGGTCGTTATTAAAATTACTGGATTATATATGGTATTTCCCTTTGGTCTAAATAATCATCAGTTGCCCGATGAAAGTTGTATTGGGCTAAGGAAAAGGCTGGCTTGAGTCTTCCAGCTCTCAAAGAGTTTGAACTCTGTATTATTTATGAAGATTCTGTGGAACTTACACAGTACAAAAGATTTATATAATTTACCTCAAACGATAATCCATCTGGGATACCCGTAGAAGGGGAGTACTCACTAATGCTGAAATAAATCATCAACTTTAGAGATCTATGTTGGACGGCTGGGTACAAAATGTGATTTTTAGCGTCAAGCAAATTTATGTATTGCTTTGGCTTAGATAATTTAGAAAATGAGGTACCTTCTAAATACTACTCCTTCTTGCTTTCACACTTTGATTTTAATAAAGATAGTCCGCATTCCATGGTTACAATCGCGGAACATCTGTGAGAAGATAAATAAGTTGATTACGATAGAACAGACTTGTTGAAGTGACCCTTATCTACTTCAGCAAGTCCCAATCCAATTCAATTATGTCCCGAAACCAAATATATCATATCATGGCTAGGAAGATGGAGTACACAAAATGGATGCACAAAAAAAATTCATAGGGAGTTGATGGAATCAGTGAGGATAAACTTTGCTTGCATGGTATATTTGATTTGGAGGATTCGAAAGCTCGCTGCTTTTGAAGGTCATCATATTGGAGTAGGTTGTTTATAAGATTAAGACAATGATTTTTAGAATCTTATTTGCATTATACTCAAATATCCAAACATTATATGAATATTAGATACAAAATCTTAATATAACTTAATGGTCAACTTGTATTATGATGTGTTAGGATAGATGGAGTAAAGGAGGAATATTGATCTAGTCTCGTGTTATGCACATAATGAAGGATTTATCATTTTAAATATTTAATTTAATACATTTATATTTATCTATAAAAATAAATCGATTTAACTCAAACATAAAAAAAACTATATATAAACCTTTTTTATATTAAAAAACTCATATGCTATATTTTTAAATAATCGACATAAGACTTTATACAAAATTTTCTATAAATCTCAAATTCAATTTTAAGTGATATGAGTTTAAAATTTAATTTTTGTGTCAAATTAGTCTTTATTGACGTCACATTCTTATTTATTCAACGTATATGCCTCGCCGGCATGGATGTTGATTTTTTTCCGTAGCCTTCCGGGATACGTTGGCGAAGAAACTGTCAGAAATGGGCATCATGAAATGACCACCACACCCTCTCCACCCTCCCTTCCGTAGCCGCAAAACCCTAGAGCAGATGGACGCCCGCTCCGCCCGCGTCCGCTCCCAATTGGCATCACTGTTTCACTTGGCCTCCGCCTCCAAGTTCGCTGGTGGCGCTTGAGCCGCCGCTCCGGCTCCTGCCCCCTTTGCCCTATCTGACACCGGTGGGCTCACCTCCAACGATGACCTTGATAGTGTCATCGCGAGGGAGGAGGAAGATGATTCCGAGGAGGAGACCGACAAGGAGGAAGAGGAGGAACAAGAAGACAATGACTCAATGCGTGTCTTCACAGCCGCCCGCCTTGAGAATGCTCCTGCCCTTCCGGACTCGGAAGCACTAGAAGCACCAAGCCTCCCAAAACTGAGAACCCGACCGTCAAGGTTGAACCTGCAGGGGCTGGGCTGGGCTGGCATCGTTGGGCAGTAAAGATGACCGTGGGACGGTCGGCCAACCGCCAATTGGCTCATCGAAACATCTCGACAGTGAATTCCATCCCTGGGATCATTGTCAAGGAGGTGGTGAAGAGTATATTTACTGAGAACATACAGTCCAGCGGGGCTTATATTGCTAGGGAAGTAGGGAGGAAGGACTGAAAAGGGAGGTTAGTCTGGTTATCCTCTGCTTATGCGAAATTTTGTGTTACTTTTCTGCTGAGGCATTGTTGTTTCCTTTTCACAGTTACCAGCATAATTGTGACATCAGTTATTTTGACATTCTACTTAAATAATTATGCACTTACTGAATGACGATTCTTGTGATCAATCAAGTGCATGGCGCATCTAATGTGGGTGGATATGGTGTTTAGAATTTCACCTTGTTTAACGCTTTGTGGTTGAAAACCACTGATATGATGGAAAATTAGTTAACTTTGATTTATTAGCATTTACTCAAAACTAGATTTTTTAAAGCTATTAGTTCTTTGAATGTTCACTCATCTATTAGTTCTTTGAAAAATGTTCACTCATCCTGAACCTATGAAACATGTATTTATGTATGATTAATTGGCACGCCTAAGTGTCTAGCATGTGGGTGTCAGGTGTTGACTCAAAAGTGTTGGTGTTTGACATTAAGTACACTATTTAACCCAGTAATTCTTTGAATGATCACTCATTCTTAACCTATGTTACTTGTATTTGTGTATGATCAACTGGCAGGTGTGGTTCTAAGTGTTTGACTCTGACATATGGGTGTCAGGTGTTGGCTCAAAATCACTGGTTGACATAAGTTTGGAGAGGCTGTATGAAGATTCAAGTTTTAGTCTTGAACTGAGATCTGATTGCTTTATGCTAATCAGCTGGATCTTACACTGAACCTTTTTCTTTAAAATTGGCCTAATGCTGTATGGGGGCAAATCGTTACCATGTTCCATATTAAGTATGGGTGTCAGGTGTTGACTCAAAATCACTGGTTGACGTAAGTATGGAGAGGCTGTATGAAGATTCAAGTTTTAGTCTTGAACTGAGACCTGATTGCTTTATGCTAATCAGCCAGATCTTACACGGAACCTTTTCTTTGAATTGGCCTAATGCTGTATAGAGACAAATTGTTACCATGTTCCATATTAAGTATGATGATATAATCTATTGTTCAAATGGTAATGACCGTGTGCATGGTGAATTGATTTTTGTTATAATTCTCTGTTTGCAATTACTGAAATCTCATGTATTTTCTATTTATTTTTTATTGCTATTCTGTTTTTTCTACTGTTTTTTGTTTTTTTCCTATCAGAGTTCATCAAAGGTTAAAATAAGGAAGCAAAGTGCCTTTAGGTTCAAATTGCAACATGGCTTTTGTTGGAAACTGATCTGTGCAATCTATAGAAACCTTTTGTTTGCTTATAAACAACTAAAAAAAATAGTGTTCTTGGTTTTAATTTTACTCTGATTCTTTTGTAATTCCAACTCAACTTTAATTCATTTTTTATTGAAAAATGTTCTGCTGGTTGTTAGCTGATTTATGAGTCAGTGACAATGTTTCTTTGGCTATAGGTAAATCAAGCATGGCTTGAAATTTTAAACTTTGCTTTAACCCAATAATTGCAACTTCAGAATAAATGATGAGTTTGACTATCTCAATTGTGTTTCCCCTTAGAACATAAGTGATTATTATGCTTATAAAAATGTCATTTTCAGTCAGTTGATTGCATAATTGAAACTTTCATTGTTGGTTTGTCAATGTTTTTTCCACAATAAATTTTGATGACCTTTCTCTTTTACAATTTGGTAAAAACTATGCTCTACCTCATTATCAACTATACTTGATGCTGTTTCTTCTTTTTGATAATTCTGAACACAGCAGCAGAGGTCAGTCTACTTATTTCTTAGTCATAGCATCTAATTCTGGAAGATCAGTCTTGGTAATTATTCTTTTAAGTGATGTGTTTATTCTCTAACGGATTTGCCTTCTTGTCAAATCAAGCTCTCCATTCAATAGTGGGTAACATTGTAAGCTAGGTAAAATCTGAGCCTGGCCTGACCATAATTCTTGCAGTAACCTGACTTGTGCCTGAAGCCTTGAGCTTTACTGAAGACCACCAGTGTCCAAGTTTTAGTTTCTAGCCAAGAATTGAAAGGGAACATTCAACGTATTGTCTAACAATGGGCATTGCCTTTTTGGACTAAAGTATGCCTAGAAGTAAGAGGAGTTTGTAGAGGATATTTTTGGCCTTGACTATCTCAAGGCCCAAGCTTACATTCTCCAAATTTCAAGCAAGAGCTCATAGAGCATGCACTTAATTGTGGCTTGCCCTAGTGTTGATGTAACCATATGGGTCACAGAGGAAGCTATGCTACATCAATTATTGTCCGAGAGTTCATATCTTTCAATGGTAGATTGCCTAAGCTATTGATAAATTATGCTTTTGTGTATTTTTTTATTGAGTCAGTTTGGCTTTTAGATAGCATAAGAAATTGCTATATTACGGGTACTAAAAATATGGTCTTAAGTCAGACCTTGATTAAAATTGTGTATTTGCTAATTATTAGTTTGAACAAGTAGGGCGGACAATGCTACATATGATTCAACCCGAAGTAAATGTAATATATGATAAAATTTGTAAGTG
The DNA here is from genome assembly GCF_044706935.1 of Curcuma longa. Lineage (NCBI taxonomy): Eukaryota > Viridiplantae > Streptophyta > Magnoliopsida > Zingiberales > Zingiberaceae > Curcuma > Curcuma longa. Next base: position 112,787 of record NW_027435603.1, on the reverse strand, counting down.
ATATGGCATGATTTAGATATCCAAAGGACGTGATATGATTTTTTATTATTAAATCGAATAAAATTTAAAGACTTTTTATATTATATAATTATTTAGATGGTTTATTTGATCATGTAAAATTATGTTTCATATATATAACAAATATTATTTTATTTACATGACTATATTATCATAAATGATTGGATTGCAACTGCTCATGGATTATCACTTCTACATGTAAGGCTAAGCTTCTTTAATATAACGGTGCCTGGACTAATTTTGTTCAATCGCAGCTACTGCAACATGATGGTATAGTGCTTCTTCAAGGAGACCCCTAAAGATTATATGAATAAATTCTTTGCAGAATCTCAGCAGTCGGTTCATATTTCCTCCTACTAAACTTACGCAGAGGTTAGTTACCTGGCAGAGAGAAAACATCCATTTTGGCAAGCCCTAGAAAGCGTGTGCATGTGACACTAAATCCATAATCTTCTTTTGCTGCAGCATCCATAAAGAACAAAAGGATGGCGTCCTAAGTATTGTTTTTAGTTCCACTGCTGACTCATGCGTGCGAAAGCCCAGAGGCGAAGCAAACAGCTGCCTACTTTGGTCCCTTCTAGTTGCTTGTTTAATCCGTTACACAGATAACCAGTTCCGATTCATGGAGATTAGCTTTTGTGACGGCACCAGTTCAAATAGTTTGGTTGTGTTTGTGGAAGACAACTGTAATGGTAGTTGTAGTGGCCATTATCACCAAATGATGATAACGATGGTGGTGTTTTCAAGTCTTTGTGGTGCATGCTATCGTTTGGATTTATTCATCTATATATGTTGGTTTGTAATCATTTAGCCAATATTTGTTCCCTCTTTGGCACAATTGCTTAATTATCTAGGTTTAACTTTAATGTTTGGACGGTCCATGAGAGTGTTCCTATCTTTTCAATCATATTATAGTTTGGTTTACTGAAGTTGGACTGGATTATATCCCATATATATAGTTCGAAGGATAGTAATTTTTAACTTATTTGGTTGACTTGATGATGCTCCTCTTTAGTTACATTTTGCTTGCTGCCTAAAGTCACATTGGAACCAATGATGATCGATATCATTGTGACCCAGTCTACGAAAAGAACATTCAACAACGATAAAAGTTTTACCCTCGACAAACTATAATTTTCATTGAAGCGATACCCTTTATCTATTAGGATTTTTGTATATTGTAAGATATATAATATATTTATTTATATTCATTAATACAATATTATATATATTTGTTTATAATATATTAATACAATAGTATCAATATACAATTATATACTTGTTCTATATTTTGTTTGATTTAATAAATATTTTGTTATACACTTAGTTTTAAATTTGTTAGGCACTTTTGTTTAAACCTATTTGAGAACTTAAAACCTTATTTGGAGGAACATAGATCTTTGCAACAATAGTTTCTTTATCCAGTTCTCTTTCAAAACTATATTTAATGTTTTTTGTTTATGATCGTAACTTTTTGTTAGCTAGCCAGGCGTAATGAAAATTTGATGATCAAAATTTAGTATGCTAAACGAAGCAAAGAGATATCTATTTAGAGAATATGAAATATAAAAATTGCAAATATAATGCTAGAAAGAAGGAATAAAGGATTATGGAAAAGGAAAACAATAAGAGAAACATTGTTCAATAACAATTAGTATAATTAAGTTAAGTAAAAGAGGTGTAAATGTATAATGAACGTAACTAAAAAAATTCTAAAAAGAACCAACAACATTTTCTAATAATTTTATCTGAAAGACAAGCCAAGGCATAGTCACATGCATGCAATACCCACTTTGCTTGAGACAAGAAGAAGGTGGGAGGGTTCTCCAACACTTCCTTGGCATCTATATATCACATTCTTCTCACGGTGCTAGTGACCTCTATTCCTTCTGCTTCTGTCTTAATTCTCTCATCCTGCATTCCACGCATGCAGCATTTGGTCTGTTCACTTACAATATTGGTTTAAACTGCAGCCATGCAACCCTCCCTCTCCTCTATTCTCATTCAAAAAAAGTTTGAAATGCACATGATCTATGAGATTGTTTGTGTCAAGGATTCAAGTCGCATGTTCGGGAATGAATTGAATTGAGTTTGAGTATTGAGTATGATCAAAGAGTGGGTGTCTATCTATCAGTGATGTTAATATAGTAGTTCAGTTCATAAATAACTTGTAATTGATGCTCACACTTTTTAAATTAATGTCTTCTAATGTTACGTTGGTCATCTATGAAATAGCTCATGGATATGAAATCAACACAAATAATGCTATGTTAAACTAAGGTATTAGGTGTGCTAGCTTGAAGTGTAATATTACATTGGAGGACAATTTTGAACCCCTATCAGAATGATTTTGAGACTGCAATTAATATAATGTCATTTAATTTTAAACTATGTACATTCGTTTAGGTGATTGAAAATTTTTAGATGAAAATTATGTAATGGCATAATCTACGACAAAAAATTAGTAGACAAAGTGGATTACATTTGCATGAATGGCGAATTGACAAATTTATCATGCATGGAATATATTTTTATTTTGAATTAAGAAACTGAAGAAAATTGAAGTGGATCGATAAGTTATCACAATCTACATGTAAACATATATATAGTTATGAATGTAGTTTAACTAGCAGGGTTTGGAACTTGGTTCTACTTGAAGAGATCAAACTTAATTATTGATTGCATACAAGGTTTAGAACTGATGTTTTCTTGATAATGTAGTAGTTTAATAAAAAAAGTAAGTATTTAAAGACTGTGCATATAAAAAATATATGTTATTTTAATCTTAGTGTTTGGGATTCAAATCCTAAAATATAATTATGTATAATTAATGAGTAGACATAGTCCATAAATGTCTTGATAGCTACCTTAATTAAGTTGGGTTGGTCATTACTAAATAAATAAATAAATATTCACAGTGAATTTTGATTTATTAGTTGAGTTGTATTTTGATCTTCAAGTTAATTGTGGATGAATCGATCACTAAGCTTAATAACATTCAACAGATAAAAATTTATTTATTTTATGATGTCTTAATTATATATATCTTACTCCTTAGAAGGTCTTAAGTGGGAGGGAAATCTGGAGGCTTAATTTCCAAGAGTTTCAAATTATTATTATTTTTAATTCCAAACTAATATGCTACTACAGTATTACTAATCGAGTCCAACTTCATTAATCTCTAATCTGCTCCATAAACACATCCAACATGAATTAGTGCAAAAACACAAACACCTTGTCATCTGCTGCATGTGTCTACCACTAGCGTTACGTTGTCAGGGGGATTATTGAATGGAAGCAGTTAGATCTGATCCAGTTAACCAGAACAAGTTCCTAGCTAGAGATTATACATTAATGAGTAGAGAGAGTGGAGCAGGTTCAAAGGACAATGATATCTTAATTGTCATATATATGACAACCATCTGATCATATCTTAATTTGAGGAAATTCATATTGTAGGGTATATATAATATTCCATGTTGAAAAACAAAATTATACAAGTAACTACTTCAAGACAAAGCATGGCTCATGCACTGTCGAAATGGTTCACTATCTTAGTCATAACATGCCACTTAAAATGATCAGTAAGTTGGTTAATCAAGTCTGTGGGAACAACAATATTGTGTAGACGGTAGACCCCCTCCTAATTAAGTAATTATTCTCTCGCGATCCAATCTGTTGGTCTATTTTGTTATTATCTATCACACTAGGCCTAGGCAACACTAATCTTTCAATCACACACTAATTAAGAATGCATCTAGCTAGAGCTATCACGAGTTAAAGGACGTCCCTAGCTCCAATACTTTTTCAATTGAGTCCATGACAAGGTTGGCAATCAATCTCAACAAGAAACATGGGACCTATCATACCCATAAAGACATTCTAAGAATCTCATTGATCGATGCCAACAGACCCAAATAGAGGTTGGAGGGAAGCATCGATATATATTAATTAATTTATCTTCAAAAATTTTCCAATGGGTAGTGACCACTTAGCTAGTTATACGCCTCAGCTACAAAGCCACCATCCTAATAGCGTATTGTATTATAATTAATTGTGTGCCCCATAGAATAGTGACACCCACTAATTCCCATAAAATAATATATAGTTAATGTTATATATCTTTTGGAAATTATTGTATTTTAATGTGATAATGTGTTGATAATATGGCTTAACTTAGATGTATATTGAAACGATTGATGTAACATTGAGTGTACAAGTATAGAGGCCTCCACTCCAAACACATTTGCCAATCATTGTCAAAATAATACCATCTCCATGCTAAATTCTGCTCAATCTCCTCTGCATTACCCTTTGGTGAAGCACAACTCATAATTAATTAGTCAGTTTCCTCACTAGATTTGTCTAATCTATTGTTGTTTTCGTACAATTCACAAACTCATTCTTTATCTGCATCATCTAATTGAATCAACATAATGTCACTTTTTTTAGATCATGATCATTCCTGCTACTGGGAGATGGCTAGCTGTTAATTAATGGTTGTAACTGATCAGTTGAAGTTGCAAATTAAACCATTAGGAGTTGTGTTATGATCATTCTTTACAAATTTTCAAACTGGCCGAGCATATCTTGTAATTATGTCAGCCATCAACCTGGAAATATTCATCAGATACCTGACTGCAACGTGAAGCTCACTGAGTCATTTGACTACTGGACACTGTGTGTTGGGCAGAAAAAAAAAGAAGAGAAAAAGACAAAATGTCAGGGATATCGAGGACCTGATCTGAAGCCCTTGAGGCCGTATATTCGCCCTTAACACAGAAGAGCGGTACAGCTGGGCATTGCAGTCGCTGTTGTGGAGCTCTCATTGTAATCGCCTGCACCCGCCTGATGTCAAAGAAAATACCATTAGTAAAAACTCCCTGCCCCCACCCCCTCCCCCTCCCCCTCCCCCTCCCAAGCTGTTGGGGAGAAGAAAAGGGCAGAAGGGATGCAGCTGCTGGCCACTGCTGGCACTTTGTGATTCTCGTTCCAAGAGGGAGTCAGTTTTCTCTCTCGCTCTTTCTCTGTTTTTTGGTTTGAATAAAAAGAACAAACTGTGCATGATCCAGATTAAACGAGAAACATGGCCTAGCTCGTTCAAGGGTGGCGTGGGACCACCACGGACACTAGCGATTTTGTTGCAGCTAGTTGGCAGATAATTTAGTGCATGGGAGAAAAAGAAAGATAGAAAGAAAGGTCCATCAATTCAACGCGGTTTCCACAATTCCCAATAGCCTTTTTCCCGTAGCCTTCCAATCCTCTTCTCCCTTCGCCATGTCATCACTCGTTTGGCCTCTTTGTCTATTCGACATAAAATACAATACTGAGAACGCGTTTTACTTTTCTTTCTTCCTGCGAATGATCTTCCTTCTGGCTTCAAATCTTAGTGTCTGGCTTCAAATCTTAGTGATTTGAAATCATTGATACACTAATCTATAGCTGTAAACATTTTCTCTGGGAATATAATTAACTCACCACAAATTCCGGGTCCCCCCTCCCCCAAATACTCACTTACCTATTCCGAGGTGGATCGGACGGATCACATGCATAGGAGGCCAAACTCACGAGACGCCAAGGGCATTCCCGATATTTTTTGCATGTCCCAGGGCTGGCTGAATATATCCAAGTTACTAGGCACGACGTCGTCTCAGTGCAATAAAAGATATAGATATAAATACTACAAAAAAATAAAACAATTTATGTCTGAGAGTCAGTCAGGCCACTCCATGACATCTTCTTATGTCTGTATCCTGTACGAGCGGTATAGCAAAGCACGGGATTAGCGTGTTAGGAGTGACCACTATTGAGTCGTACTTTTGATATTGTTGAACCATTAACTAGATGTCACCCTCAACGTACGCACTAAGAGATGTCAGAGGTTGAGGCCCAAAAAAGTCTGCTCGACTAGAACAGAACCCTTCGTAATTTCAGAGCCACTATGACTACTTAGTGGAGTCCGATGATTGAGAAGGCATCAGCTGGTGTATAATTGACCCGAGACCAGGGTGGCGACCCGATCAAATTTACCCAGGCTACATCAATCTCGATCAGATTTACCCCGGCAACATCAATCTCTAACATAACTTAAAGAGGAAAAAAATAGAAATATTATGTGTGTTGAAACATCGATTGTCCATCATATCAAATAGATATATGAGATGCTAATATTGTATAATATTTTCATCTTGATTCTCGGATAAAAAGTTGCTCCACACAATGACAATGAGGAGGATGATATTGAAGTTGATTTTACTAGACAGCTAGATCTGAATGCTCAATATAATGGTCGTGTTTAGATAGCTATCTTGGAGCCAGAACACTATAATATATTGAGATACAAAGTAGGATGCAACTTCCAAGCCTTGTATAAATATAATGCATATATGAGATTACATTTTATTCCACGATGAGCAACAAAGTACAAAAGAAGGTTTGAGAAACATTCTTGATCGAGGGAATAAGTGATATTGTACTAGAGAAGGTTTGAGAAATAGAGTTGATTTATGGGATTTAGGATTATGCTTACTGTAACAGGCATGAACTTGACCCTTCGCACCGGCACAAATTTCATGAAAGCAAGCTTGATCTTACAAGAGTTTTTTCTTGATAGTGATAAATTCCATTAGTAGAGTTTTATTAAAGTTGTCAAATATGATGAAAAGAAGCATGATGTCTCTGGTTATCTTAAAGGAACCATTGAATTGAAGTATTTTGGCAAGTATATTTACTGTGATTATGTTCAAGTGTTATTAGAATGGTAACACTACTCAAAGCTTTTTCAAGGGTTTCAATGAACGTTGAAAGTTTAAGTATTGAGAATTTCCTTCTACTTAGGTTTGCATTGCTTCACCTATTTGAGTGCTTGGAGAGCTCAAAGTAACGAGTCCAGGGAGTTTGGAATAGGGAGCTCGGAGACCTTGGAATAGAGAGTTTGAGAAGCTCAAGTAAACTTAGCATAGGAGGTTGGCCTAGAGATATATATATCGATGTGCCAACTTAACTCGGGAGGTTAGCCATTAACTTGAAACCTTGAAATGTGTAAGTGATACACTAACTTAGTGCAGGGCCACGTAATGGAGGTACAAAAATAAAGCTTATGCTTCAACCTCAAGGTTTATAAATTGGCTTCCAGCGGATCATCACACTAATGGTATCCTTGGATAGGATCTAACACATGCTAAAATTTTACATGAGACTTTTTTTTTTATCACTAGTGCCTTGTTGAGTGCAAATTAAAAGGTTTAATTTATCAATTTGACTTCGGTTTGAATACCAGTTGAAATTATATTGCTGAATTTTGTTCGTTTTCAATTTGAGCTTATACAAACCATTAAAAGTAAATTAAATTGTTAAGATTTTTATAATATATAGAGAGATAAATTAGCATGTTAATTATTATAATTTCAAATAGCAATCATCATCAGGGATGGCTATCTGTTGGGATAGGATAATCCAGGCAAAAAATATATATATATTTCTGTTGGAAACTTTAGGCAACGGCATTATTTGCGACATGATTTTGCAGCCAGAAGGATCTGATGCTGGAACCCACTCATGTTCCTAAGACGGTGAAAGAATGATCCAGCTAATGATTAAGCCACTTAACTGTTCAATGCGAAGGCAAATCAACATCCCTCCAAGAGATCTCATACTCTGAACGCAAAGATTTCCAATTAGAAATGACAAATTGCTACCATCAGAACCGCGTGAGGCTAGAGGAAGGTACACATTCTAATGAAACACCAAAAAGAAGGATGGCTCAAGTTGGCCCAAGGAAAGCGAAGCAAGGGCATAACCCCCAAGGGAGGCGACAGATTGACAGATACTTACTTTACCGTGATTCGGTTAAAATCTCATCCATTGATATTTGATCGTCGATCCCCATTCGATGAAATTTAAGAACCAGGGAACTACCTACCACACCGGGAAAGAGGAAAAGGCCTCGCCCACGAACAAGACGCACAGGTGTCACGGCAAAAATCCTTCTCTGCGAGCGCTGCATTAAAAGCTCTAAATCAAATGGCGGTAATTCGCGAGACTGACACTCGTTAGAACCAACGCACACATGGCGTCCCGGTAACAAATAGAGAAATAAATAAGACAACGCGCAGGAGCGGAGTATAGTGTTAGTGTACAGAGTGCAGAGAGAGTGGGTGGCCCTCCCTCGCCTCACTCCCTCATCTGCCTACCATTTACAACTTTCCCCTCCTCCCTTGCTCTGCCACAAACCACAGCTCCAGGCTCCAGCTCCTCCCTAATGGCGGCGGCCACTAGCCCTACGGTATCCTTCTCCGCTCTTATTTTTCTTCTGCTCTACTTGTTCTGCTTCAGGACGACCGACGTGGCGGCGGCTGATGCATCCCCGGCGGAGAATCCGTTCACTGCCCGAGCGGCCCTCATCCGGTACTGGAACCGCAAGGTTCCCACCAACCGCGGCCAGCCGGCCTTCCTCCTCGCCAAGCTCTCCCCGCTCTCTGCCCTCGAGTCCGCCACTTTCTCCTCCCTTGCCGCCGCCGACCCCGCCGCGCTCTCCCTTCGGCTCCCCGCCCTATGCGCCGCAGCGCGCATCCTCTGCAACCCTGCTGACGGCAACACCTACTCCGCCGCCGCCCGCAAGGATGACTCCTCCGCCTTCGCCGCCTACCAGAACTCCAACTTCTCCGACTACGGCTCCGGGGCCAAAGGTGGCAGCAACGCGTTTAAGAGCTACTCCGACGACCTCAACGTGCCCGTCGATTCCTTCCGCCGCTACAGTCGAGACTCCGTCGGGCATAACGAGTCGTTCGCCTCGTATGCTCCTGATGGAAACGTCGTCACCGCCAATTTCACCAGCTACGCCTCCTCCGCTACCGGCGGCGCCGGTGATTTCTCCTCCTATGACCACGAGGCCAACGTGCCCAATCTTAAGTTCTCCAACTACGACGCCGCCGCCGCCGCCCGGAAACGCTCGTTCTCCAGCTATTCCGACGACAGCAACGCCGGGGACCAGTCCTTCGCCGGGTACGGAAAGCACGCCAGCGCCGTGCCTACCTCTTTCAAAAGCTACGCCGAAAACTCCAACGTCGTCGGTTCCTCCTTCGCCGGTTACGGCGAGAGCGCCAGCAGCGCCAACGATTCCTTCGCCTCCTACGGATTCGACGGCAATGTGCCGGAGAACAACTTCCGTTCGTACGGCGCCGTCGGGAACTCCGGGTCAGAGAGTTTCAGCAGCTACCGCGACCAGTCCAATGTCGGCGACGACAGCTTCAGCTCCTACGTCAAGGGTGGCAACGCCGGGTCCGCTCAGTTCGTCAATTACGGCAACTCCTTCAACCCGGGGAGCGACTCTTTCAAGGGCTACGCCGAGGGCTCCGCCAAGCACAAGGTCACTTTCAAGGGCTACGCCGGCGACAACACCACATTTAAGTCCTACGCCAAATCGGGGGTCGATTTCAAGTCCTATCGCAACTTCTCCGTCAATCCCTCCTCATCGGAACGCGACTCCGCCGGCGCCTCTCTCATCTCTCTCCCGAAAGGGAATTCGACCAACAGGTGGCTGGTGGAGCCGGGTAAGTTCTTCCGCGAGCACGACCTACGGCGTGGGAGTGTGATGCCGATGCCGGACATCCGGGACAAGATGCCGCCCCGGTCCTTCCTGCCGCGGTCAATATCGGGTCGGATCCCGTTCTCCGCCGCCGAGGTCCGTCAGATCTTCGCCATCCGGGAGGACACGGCGCTGGGGAAGGCAGTAACCGACACCGTGGCGGAGTGCGAGCGAGCGCCGAGCCGCGGGGAGACGAAGCGGTGCGCCACCTCGGCGGAGGACGTGATCGACTTCGCCGTCTCGGTGCTGGGGAGCGACGTGGTGGTGCGAAGCACCGCCTCCACGATGGGCTCCAAGACCGACATCCTCATAGGGACTGTGAGCGGTGTGAACGGCGGTAAGGTCACCAAGTCGGTGTCTTGCCACCAGAGCCTCTTCCCTTACCTGGTCTACTACTGCCACTCGGTGCCCAAGGTGAGGGTGTACGAAGCAGAGATCCTGGCCGTCAGCTCCAAAGAGAAGATTAACCATGGCGTTGCCATCTGTCACATTGACACGTCAGCGTGGAGCCCGTCCCACGGCGCCTTCGTGGCGCTGGGGTCCAAGCCTGGTATGATCGAGGTTTGCCATTGGATCTTCGAGGGCGATATGACGTGGACGGTAGCAGATTAATCCATTCATAAATTATTAAATATATAACATTCCTCAAAGCAAATAATGAACTCACAGGAGAAAAAGTTTTGTGGAATTGTGTGTACCGGATCAGCCTTCTAGGCTTGGTAAGTGTGGATAATGTATCTTGATCCTTTCTCCCAAAGGGGTGTTAGGGTTTTGTGAAGCTTGTTCGTGGAAAAAGTTCTTAATTATTACTTTTCTTAAAACTCAATTCAACTCTCATGATTCATTGAAGTTCTACAGACCTGATACTCTCTTTATCAGTTCTTAGCAAGATCTATGGGTAAGGTGTAATCTGCACAGAAGGTTTACCTTGGCAGATGGACTTGCTTTGTCCACTTCTATGGGTTGGTAATTAAAAATCTAAACATCTCGCACTCAACATAACAGATCTTAAATGAGCACCATTGGTTATGTCAGTCATTTCGCATTAGCTGGATGCGATTTTTGAAGTAAAAAATTCAAGTAGATGGATGTGGCGCTACTGGAAGGACTTACAATATAGTTTAACGTACCTTTAACAGTTCAACTCTGACCTAATAGTTTATTTTTCTCCTGGCCAAACAGGATGTGCTCTTTGCATCTATTTAAGAGAATAACACAGTATGTGCTAATAGTATCATTTAAGAGAACAAGTATTCGCACTGAAGAAGCTTTGCTATAATGGGAAAGGGCACTTAAATTTTATAGAATCATGAAAGGGACCTTAGTTTTTGAATTTTCGTTGAAATAACATTTCTATTCTCGAATTATTCTTTCTACTGTCTGCCTGCTATCTTCGTGCATGTCCTGTCCGTCGCTGTATACGCCTGCATTCTTGGTCGTTGACCCCCCTTCCCCACTTGCAGCAGCGCCACATCTTTTCCTCTGGATAGATATATATAGCACCACCCGATGGAACTAGCAATATATCCCTCCTTTGCCTTGAGTGAGTCAGCATCGAGAACCCAAGCAAGCAACCGCTGCATGTGCGAGGTCACAATTGTCATGATCGCGAGGTGGCGGCTATTGCACGTGTGAGGTCGCAGTCGTCATGCCCTCAAGGCTGCAACGCTGCACAAAATGGTCTTATATTATTACTTACTAGAGATAAACAGTCTTTACTTGGTAAGCCAATCAACCAATGATCTCCAAGGATACACAGTTTATAAGATCTGATCAGCAAAAGAAGAGTAAGATAACTATGATTTCTGGTACCGTGTGCTGTATCTGGTTGTTGAAAAAACTTTTGCCCGTGGAGCTCCAAATTCCGAAGTGTCTCTTCACGTCAACCCTGAATTTCCAGTATCACCCAATTCAGCTTAGATTTTAGTGGAGTCCAAAAGAAGGGAATTGACATTGCAAGAAAGATATGGTATGACTGCTTTACACACACGCCCACTGAACACAAGCTGGACCCTTTTTCTCGCACTCCAAGTAGTGCCAATTCTCCTTGTCCATTTTCTTTTCCTATCTCGTATGCCCTTTATGCTCTGCTCCGGGAAAAATAAGGTCTCTCTTCTTCTTTGGAATCTGAAGCCATCCCTGTTTACTTTTAGCTTGAAGGCAATAGCATTAGTAGAATATATAAGATCAATAAAAGTACTAAAGCAGATGCAAGCATATTATCAGAAATAATAAAAAAAAAAAGTAGCATCATGATCAAAAACTGTTTAGATAAGCTAATAAAAAAGTAAAACCAGTTGGTTCCTCCAAATTAAGATTCAGAATACAAGTTAATGATAGATTATTCTGACATCCACATCTTGCCCAAATTCATTCAGAAAGATCTGCCATAGGGGTTAATCATTCCTAGCACCATCATGATTTTCCCGAGACAATCTTTCACCTAGAAAGACTCCAGCCGAGAAACTCCACACAGCCAGATAGAGAAGATAGGAAATCTGGGATCTCAGTTCATCATGAAACTTCAAAAAATATAAGGAACTGATGCAATAGCCATTTTCAGGTTACTCTTTGACAACAGTGACCATCTCATACTCTTCTACAAAAGGTGAAATCTGTTACCCTATCCCAGGAACTACGATGCAAAAATAGCCATTTTCAGGTCACTCTTCGACAACTCAGTGACCATCTATCTCATACTCGATCAAAGAAAGATTGTTGTCCCCTTTTACTTGTGAAATCAGTTGGACTTGTGATTTCGATCCGGCCCCACTTATCCACAGCAAGCCTCGTTGAGGCTCTAAACATGTCAATTTTCGCATTCCTGAGTATTACAGTAGCATCTTACTTCATCAAATCAACAAAAAATCCAGACATTAGTGCCAATAAGAGCAAAATATAACAAAATGTCAATGATTCAGTAAAAGCACGCCAAGAAATAATATTGAGTGGCTCAAATCACACAAGACAATAATAATGTGGTATTGTTTGAGATTTGCTTATGTTAAATGGTGCAGAGAGAATCATCAGCATAAGTTCAAAAAGATGAATGCTTACATAGTTACCAAGGCATCAAAATAAAAAACATTAGCAGAAGAAAAAAAATCACACCTATGGATCTATCTGAGCAATTCCACAGCAGTAATGACCACACATCAAGAAGAGACTCAAATTAATCATAACAGATGAGCAGTAGAAATTTTACTGAAAAACAGGTCACTGAAAAAAATGCTAGCTACTAGGAAGTAAGAGGAATCAAGGGCTTGACAGCTGTTCTTGTATGTATTTTCATTATATGCTTATATCCTTTCTAAGGTTCCTGATAGTATTCTTGTAAACAATCAAATTCATATGGGAACAAGCCAACATTGACTCAGTAAGATGGTAGATATAATCAGTATGATAACTAAATGAATGAAAAAGTTAACTCAGACTAACTAAATGAACCAAGGTAGAAATTGACCAACCTAGACTTGCTAAAGATCATGAATAGAGGTTATGAGCAATTGCAGCTTTTTGACAAGCTTGTTTTTAGTCTGTTTACACCTTGTATATAGAAGCATACATAGACAAACATATTAAGTTTTTCTACTTATTACGTGCTTTGATCTATATCTAACATTTAATGAGCTTGGTAATCAATTAACCTTAATTGCAAAATTTTGAAAATAAACATAAAAAATATGTTGTCCAGAGATTTAAATAAGATAGAACTTGTTTTACAATCTTAAAGAAGGCCTTAAACTTAAACCAGCTTGAGTTTTACAAACTCAATAAAATTTTAACAAATATAAACCAAATGCTCCATTTTAGTCCCAAGAGAAACTCACTATCATATAGAGGTTAATAGATGCTGTGATTAAGATTGAACATTTATTTAGTTTAACCAACAAACAAGTTCTCTTTCCATTATCCTCCTTTGCTTTCTTGGATGACAGAGAGTCAGACTCTCATACATTAGATCCAACAAAGCTAACTGAATCCAAATACATACTTCATGAAAAATTGAAGGGTACAACACGTCAAATGGCAATGAAAAGAAGAAAAAAATGGCAGTGTCTCAAACCATCTCTTTTGGCTTTGTTCAACTTTTCCTCTCTCTCTTTTTAATTGCAAAACCAATTAACTGGGTCCTCTTTTAAAGCTGTACACACTCACTTTAGCGGTTTGATAGACCATGACTGATCATGTAGAATTTGACGTGCTTCAACTTTTGAAAAATGTAATGGTGGCATCCGACGCAAAGAAGAATGTAAGCAGAATTATGGCATAACATGCGTTCAGAATATTATAAAATGTTGAGATGTAGAACAACATCAAGTACGATTGGCGAATAAAAATTAATAGAAAAAAACAATGTTTTTCCGATTCAATCAATGACCGATAGTTACAGATCAATCATAATCGTTGATGCCTAAACACAAGACAAGTGCAGGAAAAGAGAAGAGATTACCAAGCTAGAGGAGGGAAGCAAGAATCACGAACTACACAGACAGAATCGGAGGATTAGGGTTCGCCAAGGCAGCAAAATCAGTGATTCTCTTTCGAGACGCGGCGATTACAGAAGCGCATCAGAACCGTCAATCTGGTTAAGCGGCATCAACGGTGAGAATCACAGGTGCATTTTGCTAGGTAGCCGCTGTACGCACAACTCATTTCGTCGTCATTAAATTTCGATAAAACAAAGGGAATTAAGCTTAACCGTTGATTAATTAGTTATTGTTCATTAATCGCGGCTGAGATCTATTTCACTCGGATCTAATAATTACAAAAAAATTCGTCATGAAGGCCTTTAAACTACTTCTGTTTCAAATTTTAAAATCAAATCAATATTACAGTTTTACAAAACCGAATTAAAATCATTTTTTGGAATTAGAAACGGATTTTGACCTTGTTTAGAGTGTTTTATTAGATTTTTTTAACGAATATGTTGACTCGTAAATACGAAATTTAATAAAAATTATTTTGATTAAAATAAAAAACCACTAAATTTAATTTTAAAAATATTTCTTATTTAAGAAGCATTTTCGATAATTTTACACTTGCAAAATTGATCCAGTTGAACTAGATTACATAAATAAAATATGTTTGGCACTAGAAGCCATCCCAAATTAACCTCCAGTAGGGGTCGCCAACCAGCCCAATTTATTGGGCCGGAATTGTGTGAAGGCATGGGCCTAAAAGGGCTGTATTCCTACTCTCTGCTGGATTTTAATTTGGCAGTCGGCACGCTCCGTGAGTTGTATAATGAGCTCTATGTGTATAAATTCGTGCCGATGCGCGCTGCTTCTCTATTCAAGAAAAGGCTTCCTCGAGGGATTGACGGCCGCCCTTGCCATGTTCTGGGATGGAGCTTCCTCCTCCCATCTCTTCTTCCTTGCCGTCGCTTCTCGCCCTTTCGATGAAGAAACCCTCAAGTTCGATCGGGATCGCCGCCTTTTACGTCCGCTTTTATTCTCGAACCCTAGTTTCCTTCCCGTCGATACGAAAAGCTTTCTTCTACCGTTTCTGATTCCCTGAGAACAAGGGACGCCTTGTGACTACAAGGAACTATTCGACAATGAACTTGGTTTCTCTTTCCGATCCAAGCATGTGAGGATGGATGTAGCCTCCCAAACTGGTCAGGTGTCGTCGTGTCGAGACGCTCCAATTTGACGGAGGTATGTGCTTTGCCGTTGCTGTTAATTGAATTACACTTAATTCGATGAGATATGTGTATAAAACCGGTGGCCTTCTGCTGCTTATTCAAGCGCCCTACCTGCCGCTGATAATCAGCAAGTGCATCTTCACATTTGTTTTTTTAATCCACGATTTTGTCGTTGATAAACTATTTTTTCACTTCTGTTTGAAGTTTGTTTCTCTGACTAATATGGGCTTTTGTTTACTATAATACATTTTATCCATTCATTTCTGCCTTCTTTGGTTTATTTCAAATTTGAAACAATGGAATTTTACCTGCAATAAAACTAACCACTTGCATTTGAGCAAGGCAGACTTCTTGGAAATTGGTGAAGATATCCGTGTACCTCGAACTCTAATCTTATAATGCCATGAGACACTCTTGTAAGTAGCAGCTAAGTTGCCACAACAATGGTTAACAACATTTTATTCTTGACTATTTTGAGCATTGTTTTTGACATGCTATTGGATTTCCCTAAAGCTTAATTGTTAACTTTAGAAACTTTCTTGTGAGATCTGAAACATTCAGATAAGTTTTGTCCTAGCAGACCTCTGCTTTCTTTTGTAAATGATTTATTTTTTTACTTCGGAAATCACATTACTAATAAGAAACTAATTGTTAATAGTTTAAATTCTACTATACTACACTGGTGTTGAGACTTGGATTTTTTCCAGGTAACTATTGTATGCTCGTTTGACAACGGATATGACGGTGGAATATGGTTACAGTAAACTTTTCAGTCATGTTGGAATATCACGCAGGTTATAAATATTCTAGATGCAGATTTACAAGTCTTTATTGATCCATGAAGATTAGAAATTGTATTCTCATATTTCACAAAATTTTAGTGCATGCTTTTACTTGCTAGGTTAGTGAGAATTAGGTTCTATGTTGTTTCCTAGCTTGCTGTTGCTATCACATGTATAACTCATGTGGCTTCCATCCCGCTTTCTATACGGCATTTGAATCATGTCTAAGCATGTTTATGATATTCTTACTTTGTGAAGAGGTTGCAAAAGGACCATATGAGAAGGTGACTATAAGATACTATAATTTATATAATCCCGTACCATGTAGTGTAGAGTTTGTTCTTTGACCTTCCTGAAGGAAGAATATGCAATTGCTTTTTTAAGCGCCCGTGGCTCAACATTGTTGACTATGATGAACCAATTCAGCTTGTTAAACTACTTAAGGGCAATGCATTGCTAGCGACTTTAAAGATGATTTTTTTACTGGATTAGTCATGTAAATTATTTTTTTAGATTGTACATATTCTTGACTGCTACAGTGGTGCAGTTAAAAGGGGCATTCTTTTCCTTGGGATGAATCCGGCATTCAACCATCATTTCTTACCCTTTCAATGTGCTGGATTGGTTCATAACAGCAAGCTATTGGCCCCTCCAGTAATGTATGGGGTGGATAGTGTGTGAAGGTCAGCTGGTCTTCCTCTTTTTCCTTATCTGTTTTTATCATAATTTGCCTGGAAAATCATAAAGAGCGTAACTAACTTTTCCCCCCACATTTTTTCATGTTGGAATTCAGTTATTGAGACAAGTTCTCTAGTTTGGCAAGTGGTGTTTTTTCCCTTTATTTGCTCATTTTCAATTCGAAATATTTTATATTTTTGGGGTATCTTGACTGAAAAATTATAAAGAATTTGTAGCCAAATTATGTCTTCACATTTTATGTTCAGTTATTGAAATGAATAGTTCTCTAATATGGATGATGGCTTGTTTTTTATATAGAAGTCTAACCATTGTATTGTTTTTAACCATTTAGGAATGAACTTCAGGAAAATCTTTCTCTTCATATGGCATAGTTAAGTGGCAATTCCCTTTGTGAACTACAAAAGTAGTATTAAAGGGTTTAATGGCAGGAGTTCTGTCCCATCAATTCCAAACTGCGATCCATACAGAGGAATACGCTACTGCCTCGACCCTTGAACTCTCTAAGCGGGTAAAATCCAAATTTGATTAATTCAATGAGCTCGCCAGTTTGGTGGTCAACTGGGGTGATGTTGAGATGAATTACAGCGCTGCCTATGCTGCAAAATCCAGGCCCTGCCAAGGTTGAACAGATTATTTTTTCCATGAACGTGTTATAATCCTGCCTGCTTGTGATAATCACTGGATTTTGTCCTGTATATGACATTTTTTTTATTAAAAAATCCCATTTACTTCCCGCCTCAAGTCTTCTTTTTGCTTGCAAAATTTATTTTCTATGGTTCAGTTAATTTTTTGCAATCTCATAATATTAGAACATAGCATATTTACCTTACTTTGGTTTAAAGTGATGGTGAAGATCACATGAAGCTATTTCATCTATTTTGAAGTCTTTCCGGAGCTGTTGTAGTTTGCACTTTAATCTATCCTTTGATAGGATAGTTCGGTGGACAAAACTCCCGTTAATGTAGGTCTTGGAAAAGGGTCAGACCACATTGATATAATATATTCAAAGGTGACAAATAAATTTTATAGTTATATACCAAAGAAAATTCTAATTAATGAAATGAAATACTATTTAATGGATTTGAATACTACTTATTATATGGTCTTAGTTAGAGTTCAATGGAAGAATATGATTCACGCAGCCAACATTATTGAGTTAGCTGCATTCCTTTTTCGTTTGTGACCACCTAGCCAATGGACTCAGGAGAAAGTGAATATATTTGATTTTGTATCCATGTATATGCGCGCCCTGTGTTTCATTGATGTCCATGTGGTACTTCAACCTCATGCAGCATTTGACAGCAACAAATGTTTTAAGAACATATTCAGGTATCACATGGATGTCATATCATCTACAAGATATCTTTGTGTGTTGTGTGATCTGAACATTTGATCGCATGCGATATAGATGTTTCTGCATACAAGATTCCCTAATAATTGTACTCAGCAATTGCCTTTTGCCTTCCTGTACTTTCAGCTTCAGCATCCCAGATAGCGCCAAACAGAAAAAAACAGCAGGTAAGTGCCACTCATGACCTTCAGTATAATTTCCAATGGAGCAGTTTTAATGGGTCGCTGTGAGCTGTCCTCTCATACTTTGGTTTGCTAAAAATAGGAGAAATTTCAATTTCCCTCCTAGAGTTTGTCGCTTTTGGCAAAATATTCCATAGATTCACACTTTGTTCATTATTAGTGTTTAATATTTCTGCATTTGATAAAATTATGTTCACCTGAAAACGTCACTACTCATGAGTCCTGTGGAGTTTAAGAGCTATGGAAGCAATGTTTGATGATTGATGACGGATAAGAAAACTTGAAGCTATAGGTATGATATTTTAAAGGAGTTATGAATTGAATGTTTTGCAAGGGATCAAATCACTTATAGTGATTCAGAATCATATCTTAAAAATGGGATGTCATGTTTGCAGATCCCTTTCCTTTCAATTCATAGCAGGATTCCTTTCACGACCAATTCATTGGCAGGCTTTTTACACCTTCAGTTTTAATTCGATTGCATTGTTGTCAGTATGTTCTTTTATTGCCTGCACAGTGATGAATATCAGCTATTAATATTTGCACAATTAGGTTTTAATTTACTGTACCATGATGAATGCTAAAATGTCTGCTAGTTGAACGTCATAATGATGCATCTGAAAGTTCTCTACCCATAATTTTCTGGTCTGATGCTTTGTCATATATATGAGCTGTTGACCCCAAACGTGAGGCAAACATTACACAGGATATGAATGTATCTGGCTTTTTACTGCGAATGATCCAAAATGTCAAGAACTCTGAATCCAATTTGTGGATGATTGAGTTGAATCATCTTACACTTGTTTCCTGTGGTCGATTTAATTTAAGATTTGCAAAATGATGTCCCATGCATTACCGTGTTCCTTTTAGCACCATCTGAAAACGGAGTAGAACTTTACAAATGACATGTATGGAATCAATCATCCAAACTTGCAAACAGTTCTCTTTATTTTTATTTGGCAAGTGCATTGTACTTAATTGGGCATTTCCCACATGTAAGTTCTTTTCTTTATTATCATATAGTTGTCAATTCTGATGGTTCATAAAGAGAGGGACGCCCTATAATAAATGATGTTTTGTGGTTGTGATAAATGCTCTTCGTGATTTGTTGTTAGCCAACATAACCATGTGAGTTCGACCTTTATATCCGGAACGTTAGCTGTCATGTCAAGTCATGAATAAATTCAGTGTACATAATCATTTCTGTGATTAGCTCGCAATCTGGGTTTGGAGTTGAGAGATAGCGCTTGCATTGATCTATTGCAAATTTGCTTTGCAATGGTGGATCCTTGAAGCTCGCTATCGGATATGAAACCAATTGGGCTCATCATTATTAACCTGCGAGTGCGTTTGTATATCATTATCATTATTGACTTGTGAGGGTGATCTCTTCTTCGCAGCACGGGCTCAGAACAGAGTGGACTACTTTGGGATTCATTTTCAAACATAAACGTACTTTAAGTTCCACTCATGACTCCTTTTATTCATTATTTTAGTTATGCTCAAATCTAGTAGAAACTAAATTTCTGCGAGTATCGTACTCGATCATCCTCGAGCTTCTATGTTAAACTCGTGAGTGCCAAACTCAGTCGATCCAGTTCAGCAGAGTAGTCGGGCGGAGTGAGCCGATCGATTTAGAGGAGCTAAGCGCGTCGAGTTGGTTATAATGCAGCAGAATTGCAGAAGAGGACAAGGGTTCGAATCCAGTTAAAGTCAGAGTAGTCGGGCGGAGTTGCAGTTTCTCGATTTACCTTCTCACAGATGGTCATGGGACCGAGCTAAGCGCGTCATTTCATCTTTTACAGAATAAAATAACTCAGTGAGCGAGCATGAGGCAACAACAGTACACATGAATCAAAACATGCAGTGAGGTGGAATGAATGGATTAATCCAGGCAGTGTGTCATGTGGTAAAAATTAACGTTGCATTTTTAGGCGCGAAATGTAGTACACTACTCTTTTGTAGCTCAACTATTTGGGTAGCACTCAAAACAAATCAACAAAAAGAAAGGGAAAAAAATTAAAACGGCAGGATCCATTTCACCCACCTCTTAGTCAAAACCTAGCTTTGAGCTAGCTATAAATAGATCACAATGCAGAAAGTTAAAGGCTACGTAGGCACTAACCAAAAAGAAGAAATTATAGCATTGGTTCAAGGAACAATATAAACGAGCTTTTATAGTAGTTGAAAGATAGGCACCAGGGGGAGCTCGCAAATCTGGTGCATTGCTTTGGAAAAGGTGAAGTTTTCCAGAGATAGAGAGGGCGGCTCTTGCTAAATGTCTAAAAATAGGAATGGTCACATCATCAAGTAGCTAGGGGCACAAATTCATTAATGCTGCACATGTTATAATATATATATGCAAGGTAGTATATTTATAAGGATTCATATACATGCAACTAATCATATCTTCCCTTAATTATATTTCCAAATTTATTTTCACTAATTAGTTTATTTCTAACTAGACACTTGTTATAATAATAGAGGTGAGAAGTTGGGTAGCTTTGACGGCATGACACGACTGTACGGATATAAGTGGGGATCTGTCGGCTAGCTAATATAATTCTTTCAGTATAAGAAAACCCTAATTTAGCATCCTACACTCACAACCTCAACCCTCTCCTTCTCTTCGCTAGACTAACTAGTGGAATAGTGAAGGTGGAAGAGCTAGGACAACCACCACCACCACCACTATCTTCTCCTCCTCCACCATCACCACCATCATTTCTTCCTCCTTTTGTTCATGGACTTGGTTTGCAACAATGAGCATGTTTCCTACATTCGTTGCACCTATTGCAACACTCTTTTGGCGGTAATTAACTAACTATATGCTTGCTCAAGTTAGATAGCTCATGAGTCTTCAAGAACAACATTGTACATCGTTCATCTCACATTTGATCTTCGTTACTACGCATTTGCTGTTTGTCTTTATGCTACTTTCTTCATCTGATGATCGTAAAACAGGCGATCTACAAGACCCAACACCATTACGTTATCTTATGATCATAAATATAGTTAAGATCCATATCTTTTGGATATATAATTTTGTTCTAGTAAATTAATAGGCACAGTTCTGTTGATCACATGTAAAAATTTAAGCTATTAGTTAGCATGCTACTTTAAATTATTGTGTAACCTAATTTTTGTGGTGTTTTCTTGTTCATGTAACCTAACAGTTTTTCTTTTTTTTTTTTTTTTTTTTTTGAGATGGGTAACCAAATTACAACGAAACTTAATAAGAAGATCCACTTAAACTACTCATTCAATTGTATTTTACTTAGATTTTGGAGACCCAGATCAAGTTTACACAAAACATATATATAAAGTCGGAATGTTTATGTAACTTGCCCTAATTGTATAGAGCAAACAACTGAATCGTTGTTGTTTAAATTTTGTAGTTCTTTTTTTTATAAAGATATTTTGTCGTTAGAGAAATTGATCATGTAAATCCAAATGATAAACATATTCATTGATGCATAGCAGGTTGGAGTTCCATGCAACTGGTTGACGGACAGAGTGACTGTGAAGTGTGGTCATTGCAACCATCTTTCTTTCCTTGATGCCAAAAATATGCAATGCGTTTACCCTACACTTTGCCAGTCTGTTTGCTTTCAGGTTCATATATATTATGTATTTGCTTCAAATTCTAAAACATGTTGGGGATCCTTTTCTCTTCTTCTTCTTCTTTTTCTCTCTTTTCTTCCATTTTTATTTTTTGTTTGTAAAAGATACTTTCTACTTGAAAGAAACATCAGGATCCATATTTTTAGAATAGGGAAAAAAATATACTTCAGAATATCTAGTTGATGAAAAAAATATTTATATTTAATTTTACTTATTTTTACAATATATGTTTTCAACAAAACATGCACAAACGAATCTTACTGGTAGTTTAAAAGAAAACATGAAACCCTATATTCATAACTTAAAAGTGCTAAAAATATCACTGCAATTTAGAAATCTAAACTAGGCTCTATACTTGCATGTTCTCATCACTAGGTATCAACTTTAATTCAATTTACTCGAGTGTAATTGATTAATCTAGACTATAGCTTGCTATAGGTCCAAAAAAATACAATACAACTAGGTGTTTGTTTTTACTTACTTTCATGTATGTCTGGCAAAAAGCTTGACAATTAGAAAATGATTAATTGTGTGCTAGAAATCATGACTTTGAAATGTTTCCCAGATTTATATCTTCAAAATTATTTCCACTCATATTAATTAATGTGTGAACGAAATAGGGTATGCCATCATCTTCACCAACCTCAAGTCAACTGAATAACACTGCAAGATTTGGCATGAAAAGTACGTTCACTTTTCCATCTTAACCTAACAATATGGTTCTTTAATTTTCTTTAGTTTTACGTTTGAGTTGGCCTTTTCTTTCTTTCTTTCTTTATTTATTTTTAATCTCAGTGCCAAAGAAACACAGGACGCCATCAGCTTATAATCACTTCATGAGGTATGGATCACACATATAATATACATATCGATGTTTGGTTGAAATATAACATGGCATCTGTATTCAGAGACGAGATACAACGGATTAAGTCTGCCGATCCAAATATTCCTCATCGAGAAGCTTTTAGCATGGCCTCAAAGAATGTAACAATAAAACATCGTCCCTCAATAATTTCTTCATGTAATACTGTAATCAATTTTCTGTTCTTGAAATAATTTTCTGCAACAGTGGGCTAAATATGATCCCCGCAACCCGTCCACCTCCAATGTTTCAGCTTAGTTATATGAAGAAGAAAGATAAGATCTTTCTGATCAGGTAAACGAAACCTAGCTGCATTCTATTTCAACTCATGAGAAAAAATTTTCTTGCTACATAAAATTATATAATCTATTATTCAGTACTGTGCAGGGAATCAGGAAGCATGCAGTTAATTACTTGATGGGTGTGTGCATGCAAGGATTGTGGTTTAGCAAGCTCATGTATGTATGAGTAGTGTAACTTATTCCTTGCGTTCGATGTGCTTCAAATTTTGTGGAATATTTGATGTGATCTTGAATCTTTGATCAGCAAGGAAGATTTCATGTGTGTATTTCTGATGAACTTTCATGCTCAACATTTGAATTTTCTCTCTCTCTCTCTCTCTCTCTAGAGAAGGTTTATATAGTTAGGAATTCATGATTTAATTGTTTTTGTTTTTATTTGGGATCTAGTATTATTAATTTTTTAATTGTAAAGCATATTCTTTCAATATATTAATTAATTTTTTTGTTTCTCTTTAAGGAATATACTTTTAAATTTATCTTTAAAAATAATTATCCTCTCTAATGTAGTAATATTCTTATCTCCATCATTTTTTTTAGTGTGTTACTTTTTTTAATAGTCTAACGATCTATGAATCATGAGAGACGGATCTAATCTTGTGGATCTATTCTTATCCTCTATATCTATATAAAAAATTGAAAAATTTTGTGGATCTAATCTTATGAGATTTAGAAATTATTTTATCTAATTTATTAGTTCAATTAATTGATTGATCGAGGAAAAACTTATGTATATCTTTATCACAAGTATAGTTGGATTAATTTTGGAGTGTCAGGTCCCTGCAATCATGAGGAAACTATTATGAATCCCTAAAAAGGATGACTACTTCATGTAAAATATGATCTAAACAAGTCATTACATCTAATTGACTAAGTTTAATTTCTTTCTTTTCTGCAAGTTTAATTGCAGAAAAGGATGATCTAATT
The DNA here is from genome assembly GCF_044706935.1 of Curcuma longa. Lineage (NCBI taxonomy): Eukaryota > Viridiplantae > Streptophyta > Magnoliopsida > Zingiberales > Zingiberaceae > Curcuma > Curcuma longa. Next base: position 88,810 of record NW_027435603.1, on the reverse strand, counting down.
GCAGAAGTTTAATTTCTTTCGAAGTATATCAATGTGAATGATTAATTTTGTACCTTAATAATATGTTGTTAACTTGATGTATAAAGATTGTCTAATGAGGGAGCTAGAGATTAATTACATACATAATTGCAGTCTCAATCTTTTTTATCATGCTTTGAAACCTCAATAAAATGCACTGACAGTCACTTAAACCCTTTTAAAATATATATGTATATTGATCGAACTTAAGAGTCCATATCGAACCACATATGTATGGAGCCTAAGAAGGAAATTGCTTGTCCTCACGGATTGACATAAATAATTCCTATAAGGGTGTTGCTACCAATAGGTCTAAAGTCGATTTTTAATAGGTGTATAATGTTCCATTGGTTACCTCACCCCCTGCAAGCACTACTGTTGCTTGGCAAAGTCTCTCATGATTTCCCCTTTTAAAAAGTGTAGGGTTGCTCTGGAGGAGCCATTAAGGTGACAATTTCATCCTAAGGAAACTGCTAGATATTACTATAATCATACGCAACAATCAATAATACATGAAGATTAACAATCAACACATGCTAGATTTTAAAGGAATATTTTCATAATAAAATAAAAAAACTAAAAGATATTTTAACATTAATAAAAAAAACTAGAAATATGTGGAGTTTAGGCAACTAGAGGAATCATTTTATTTTTTTTATTTTCACTATGTTTATTCTCATTTTAGCCTTTATGTTAAATTTATATTTATAAAAAGTAAATGTTGTATATTCATCCCTCTCTGACGGATCATTAACATTAACATTGGAGATGAACCTTTCGTATGACTTCTTTTGCCACCAATATTCATAAATTATATTCAAAGTTAAAATTCATTAAAATTTCATTATGTTAATTTTTATTTTTTATTTTTGATAATCTAAGATATGCAAGCCTTCAATATAATTAATTTTAGAGGTGGGTTGTCTTCTTCTTTGATTCATCCATCTAATAAATTCAAAAATGTAAATGGGTCCCGACTAGCCCAACATCACTATCACTTGTAGTTCGAGAACCATGTCAATAATTTTTTAAAACTTTAAATTTTGACAAAAGAAGCACCTACCCATACGCTTTTCTAGAGTTGATTTAATATATTGGGTGTCATATTAGATTTTTAACATTGGGCCGATATATTTTTAATCAGTACTGCCTGCTTTATGAATATGATTTATAAATATTAGAACAAATTTTAAAAAATAAAATACTAAATAAATTTATAAAAAAATTAAAAAATATATTCTAAATTTATATGTTAACTTGATTTTTATTTCAAATCTATCAATTTACATCCAAGTATTTGTAAGATTTAAATGGACTTTTTTATTGCATTTTAAATTGTTTTCCATCCATTCATCGATTGAAAACATTATAGAAGGTGCTTAAGCCTTGATCGAGTGGATTTTTTTTAAAAAAAACTTTTTAAACTTCTTAGAAAATAAATGTTAAAATTTTAAAATATACATAAAATAATAATTTAAGGATTGATATAGTTATTGATATTTTTTACATAAATTTACTAGAGATGAAAGAGAGCGTAGCTTTTGTAATACACATCACCAGTTGTGGCAAAGTCAAGTAACCAAACGTTCACATGAGCTAATGACAATCTACTTTTGCCGACATGTCCAGCTAAGATGATGCCCTCTCTTCTCCTGAGCTTGCATCCAATTAATTTTGGAAGTGGACAATTTTCTTTCTGATTCATCCATCGAGTAAATCTAATAGCACGAGTATAAGCACTCTGGGTGTATATAGGGTGCTTTAGATGGGAATCAAACTCTGAGTGCATGAGTAATCCACCGTGGGTGTCTTAACATGATGATCTCTTTTCTGTTCAATAAAAGGTGAAATCCGTCACTCCAGCGGCTCCACATACGGTCGGCCCCACAATCATCTGTGAGGAAGTAAATTGAGAAGTTGCAGTTGACCACGACGGGGGAGGACATTGCTCAGCTTCACTGAGATTCAACCTTTGCTCACTTCAGTAACTTGCTCCATCATAATCAACTCAACTATGCTCTAGAGGCGATGATCTCTCTTCTCAAACCTAATGTTGGTTGCTATATATGTCAGTATCTTTGATCTGCGCGACTCGGTCTACCAAACCCTTCACGCATCCTACTAGCAAAGCTAATCAATCTTAATACCTTAATATATATATCTATCTTGCTCAATCATTAATTCCAATAAGTATGACAGCTCCAATTTAGTTTTCTATTGTGAGTTAAGTTAATAGCAAGTTTTACAAGCTCAGATGAAATGTTTTTGTTAATTTGAGCTTAAACCATTTGAAGTCAATCATTGAATCTATCCCATTTCTGACAATTCTTGCTTACTTTAGCATTAGAGGCGGTTGCCACTTACACTCAGTTTAGTGCAAGAAGAGTGAGCATACTGCATGTTATCTCTAGAATTAATTTGTCTATAATTTGATCTAGAGAGGTAATCCTTGTCACAACAGATTCCCGTCACAAATTTATGACGGGAACCTGGACCGTTCGATTTTAAAATAGAAGATTAAATTCAGGTCATCGCAATCATCCATTCAATCTACGGTCTGGATTTAATCTTAACTTTAAAATCGAACGGTCCAGATTCCCGTCACAAAATTTATGACGGAAATTTATTGTGACAAGTAGCTTTATTTTTTGATCTATGATATCCGAATTTACTACGTAAGACTATTAATGAGAATATATCTCTCCTTTCAACATATATGATGAAGTTTGTTCGTTTGATTAATGAGTACTCTTTGCTGTGCACTGCACATGGATCTGATTTTCGGCCTCATTGCTTTAATTAGGAGAACTTGAAATATATATCGTAAAGGTTTTCACATCAAGCAATGTGCCTTGGAGTCCTTTTCACATAATGAATCGGTTTTGATATCTCAACTGCTATAGTTGGATTAGGCGTGAAGAAATGAGGATAGAAATGAAGGGATTAAAGAAGAGAAAGAGTAGCTAGCCCACCATGTTAGTGCATGCAAAAGAAAGTTTGATGGCACAATAAAGTAAACAGAAAGGGAGAAATAATAGAGAGCTTTATTTCACATCAACTAAAGAAGTAAAAAAGCAGAAGCTTTATTACACATCAATCTAAATCTAAATCTAAAGAAGAAAAAGGATTTAATTACTTTTGCTTATAGAATGACTTGACTCTGTAGGACTGCGTCAAGTCAAGTCAACCAAACAACTGTATCATGAGGCATAGAAAGACACTGAATCAGATCATATCAGTTTGAACACTCCGGAGAGGAAGTACCAGACGCAAAGCAATATTGGCAATCTGTTGCAAGTTTCACAATGGGAGATGCGGTGCTATCAGCCTTCGTTACCTACGTGGTGAACAGGGCCCTGCTCGAAGCTGAACAAGAGCTGAAGTTGATTGCAGGAGTGAACAAGGAGCTGGACAAGTTCAGCCAGACGTACGAGACAATACGTGCTGTGCTCGATGATGCGGAGGAGAAGCAGGTCAAAAACCCCACAGTACGCGATTGGCTTCGGAATCTGAAAGACGTTTTTTACGAAGCTGACGATTTGCTGGATGAGTTTGCTTTCCAAGCTCTGCGAAGGAAGGTGGAGGGTGGAGAACAAACCAGTCAGGTATTGTGAAGAATCTATTCAATCAATCAAGCATTTTCCACACCTGTTTTTTTTCTCGAAAGAAAAAAAAAGAGATTAGAGACTTTTGCTGCCTAACTAAATAATAAAAAGAACTATGCAAGAAGCATATATATATATATTACGCATTGATCAAGTTTTTTTTTGGTTTTAAATTAGGTATGTGGTGTCTTGTCTTGTTTTGGGTTGAGTCGTTTGTCATTCAGTTCAAAGGCGGCACATAAGATCAAGGACATCAGGGAGAGATTAGATGGGATAGCTAAGGAGCGTGAGACCCTGCGCCTTCGAGAATTGACTGACACTTGCCGGTTCGAAATTCTTCGTCGTCCACCGACCAGTTCACTGGTAGATGAGTCAACTGTTTTTGGCCGAGAGGAAGATAAGGAGAATATTATCAAATTCTTGCTGTCTGAGGATCATACAACAAGCACTCTTTCAGTCCTTCCAATTGTGGGCTTAGGGGGTCTTGGGAAGTCAACACTTGCTCAGATAACCTACAACGACACGAGGGTGACTGAACATTTTGATCTGAAGATGTGGGTCTTTGTGTCTCAAAATTTCAATGATATCAAGCTGGCAAATGCGTTGATAGAAGCTGCGACCAAGTCAAAATCTGATCTTACAAATCTGAACATGCTTCAGGAAACTCTAGCAGAAAAGTTAAAAGGGAAGAAGTTCTTTCTCGTGCTCGACGACGTCTGGAATGAGAACCGTACAGTTTGGGAGAAGGCATGCCTTCCCCTGAAAGCCGGTCGAAGAGGAAGCAAAGTCGTGGTGACGACCCGAAATCAAAGAGTTGCACAAATCATGGGCACGGAGCTCCCTTACCAGTTAAAAAGATTATCAGAAAATGACTGTTGGACCTTGTTTTGCAGGGCTGCTTTTGCAGAAGACGAATTTCCTGATAATGAGAAACTGAAAGCCATTGGGAAAGAAATAGTCTCAAAACTGGATGGTGCCCCATTAGCAGCAAAAACTGTAGGAAGCATGCTGTATGCAAAATATAATGAGGATGATTGGCTGAAAGTTTTGAACAGTGAATATTGGCAGTTGTCAGTGAATGAGAATGACATTATTCCTCCGCTCAAATTGAGCTATCAGGCACTTCCCTCGCATCTGAAGCAGTGTTTCTCATACTGTTCTATATTTCAAAAAGGTCATGCCTTTGACAAAGAAAAGCTGATCAAAATATGGATGGCACAAGGATTCCTTCAACAGCAAGGTGAGAAACAGATGGAAGATGTAGGGTCTGAGCACTTCGATGATTTGTTGGGAAGGTCCTTCTTCCACAAAGTCAAGGGCAGCTACATTATGCATGACATGATGCATGGTTTGGCACAATATGTTTCGATCGATGAATGCTTCATAGCACAAGATGGTAGGCTGCAGGGCATTCCGAGCAAGGTTCGACATCTTTCACTGACCTCCGAAACTTTGCAGCCAATCTCATTAGAATCACTGTTTGGTTTTAGCAACTTGAGAACACTCATCGTGCTGTATGGATTCAATTCCAATCCTGTCCAGGTTCCAACTGATTTATTCATAAAGTTGAAATGCCTCCGCGTGCTAGATTTCAGTAACACTTTCCTAGAAGAATTGCCCGAGAGCATCTGCAACCTACTGCATCTTCGATATCTAGATCTATCTGCCACTGCTATTGCTAGATTGCCTGATTCCATTTGCAGACTTTGGAATTTGCAGACCTTGAGACTGAAGGATTGTTTTTCTTTAAAGGGATTACCGAACGGAATAATAAACTTAATTAACCTACGATATCTCGAAGAAGATAGTAGACTGATTTCAAATGTAGCTGGAATCGGAAACTTGACCTCCCTCCGAGAACTGTCATTGTTCAAGGTTCAGAAGGAGATCGGACACAAGATAACAGAACTGAAGGACATGACAGAACTGCGAGGGAGGCTCTGCATCTTGAATCTGGAGAATGTGGTTGATGCTTATGAAGCGAAAGAAGCCAAGTTGAGTAGCAAAAGGCATCTACAAGCATTGCAACTAGAATGGACAAACTATGGTGTACCTGACTGGAATGATGAAAACATACTTGAATACCTACAGCCACATGACAACCTGAAGGAGCTCTACATCGAAGGCTACAATGGGACCAGGTTTCCTAGTTGGATAGGAGATCCATTATTCTCTTGTCTCACAAAAGTGCGATTAGACTACTGCAAATGTATCAACCTTCCACCTCTGGGACAACTGCAATTCCTTAGTCACCTACAAATACAAGGACTTGACGAGATCAAGCATGTCGGGAACGAGTTCTATGGGCATGGTGGCAATGCTGGCTTTCCTTCCCTAAAAGCTCTGCAATTTGAAGATATGCCGCAGTGGTCAGAGTGGTCAGAGGTAAAAAAAAGTCACTTCCCATGCATACGTGAACTGAGTATTATTCGATGTCCAAAGTTGAAGGGGTTGCCGACCCTTTCATCTCTTTCCTCCGTGCATATTTCCAACTGCTCAAGCCTGAGACACCTTCCAGTAAACATGACCAGGCTCGAGAGACTGGCGATCCAGCACTGTGAAAATATAGCTGTTCAACCAGAAGGTTATGGACTTCAGTCGTTCCATTCTCTCGAGCAATTAGATATTGAGAGCTGCCCCAATTTCATGTCCCTAGCAAAGCCAGATGAAGTTCATCTTCCAACTTCTATTCGGAAACTTCGAATCAGTTCGTGCATTGGGCCAGAGAATATGATTTTCAAAGAGATAAAATCCTTAACATCGCTCCAGTCTTTGGAAATTTCTGATTGCAGGAGTCTGACTAGTCTTCCTGAAGGACTCCATGGCCTTCCATCCCTCGAAAGCTTTTATGTGATTAGGTGCCCCATGGTCGCAGATTTTTCAGAGGAGAGTTTGCCTAAAACCTTGCAATACTTGTCTATAGAAGGCTGTCCGACGCTAAGTGAAAGCTGCAGAAAGGAGATGGCCTTAGAGAGGCACATAACAGATCATGTCCCCAACATAATTATTGATGGCCAACGAGTGACAAGGAAGAAGCCAACCGTTCCAGACTATTAAGTGACTTTGCAGGTAAGAACCTGATCATATACTATTTTAAATAATCTTCTTGAATTAATTTGTTGTTCTTCTTCTATGATTCTTTCCTCATATAACATCTAGATTTCAAAAGGCTTCGTAGTAGGAGTCAGCTTGGGATGAACAGATATAGTTCCAATTCAATTACCTAACTAATTCAGCAGAAACCTGATACTGTATTCGATGTTTAAAGTACTATTTGATAGTTCTTTCTTCAAATAACTAGCTGAGTTATTCTATAGTGCAAAGCACTTGATTACCCAATTTGGGTGCTTTGAATAGGATATTTCATCCTTACATTAGTAGCAAAAATGTTCAGCAAAATGCCATCCAAATTAAACAGCATATTGAGAGATTCTTGTTTATTGCAATGAGAAATTAAATGCAGACTTAACCAAGGATCGTTTGAAAAATAGGATTGAGATATTGAAAACAAATTTCAATTCATGTTATGACTGACCTCTTTTAAAATGCCAATGGAATCCAGTGGAATTTTGAAGAAAACAATGAAAAAAGTTTGAAGCTGAAGAGGATGTTTGGAATGAACAATTTAATTTCTCTATTCTGCTGATTGGTTTTATATATTCTTTTAGGATTAAAAATAATCTTTTCTCCACTTTCTGCTGGCCAAGCCAAGTATTGAAAAATGGAAGAATTACTCAATCAATAATTTTGGTAATTTGGGAATGTTATTTGCACAAGATAGGGCTATTGGAGAAAGTGCTGAAGTAGCAGGAGATCAATGAGGCTGTAGAGCTGAGACTGAATCAACAGTATGAGAATATTGACCTAAACAATGGCACACCACTTCATGTTGATGCTGATGCAATGGAGTTTACTCAACTGGAGAATGCAGGCAAGGTGACGCAAGCAGCTAGAAATCAACAAGGTTCAGGAAGTGTCGTTTTGAACAATTCAAGCAAGAGAAAGCTTTGAAGCAGTGCAACATCTTGCAATAATGTAGTTGATATAATTAAGCTAATGACTGTATTTAGACTTTATAAGTTGAATAATTGTCATGAGTAAATCTTTTAAGTTCCTAGTTTTAGTTATGGACAAGTTAATATGTATAAGTTTATATGTCATCTTCTTTGGCTGCTGTTAAATGTTATCTGCTTTGTGTGTTAGATCTTCCTTATCTACTGTTAGATGTTTATCTATTAAATATTTTCATTTTTTTTAAATTGTATCAGTTTCCAATATGCTTGCTATAAGATTCTACTATAAGTTAGATTTTATCTGTTATAATCTGTGTATGGATTCTGATACGGGCTGGATTTTTCTGCTAAAAGCTTTGCGGATTCTGATATGTAAAAATTATTTATAAACACTTCAGATTCTAAATTCTAGCTTGATATATGTTTCTAGAATAAAATCACGTGAAAATAGTAGTTTGACCTTCTATATCTATTCATATTTATTTATTCTGATAACTATTCCTGATTTTTTTTTTCAAGATCTGTCTTCTCACTCTACTAATGTGAGCTTGTTCCAAGAATAAAAATTAACCTATGTGGATTAACACATGCTAGAGAGTGCTGAAGTTCAATAAAACTTAGTGAATCTCCGACAGTTGAGGTTCAAGGAAATAAGAATATATGAATAAAGAAAAAAATCCTATATAATTACTTATAATCTTTCCTTATATAATTTTATAAATATTATTAAAATACCTCTTTTAGTTTGCATTGTCATTTTACTCTGACAATTTAAATTTATAAGTATTATTCAATTTACCCTCTATTCATATAGATATATTTCTATAATTAAACTGTAACGACCCGATCCGTCAGTCCGTGAAATTTTACTTATCCAGATCTCTATTTTTCTGTGAATCATGGGCCATCGACCGTGCCATTACCTACTAGAACTTTCCACCCCTGTTCAGTGGATTTTTGTCTTCTCCAGATTCGAACTCTAGACCTGCAGGCTAAAGTACTAAAATTCCTTGAATCTGATAATCAAGTAAGAGCTCACTGGGCAAAAATCCACTGGACAGGAGTGGAAAGTTCTAGTAGGTAACGGCACAGTCGATGATGAAAAAAAATAAAAATTCACTAGGTAGGGATGGAAAGTTCTAATAGATAACGACACGGTCGATGATTGACGACCCATGACCCACAGAAAATAAAAATCAAGATAAATAGAATTCCCACAGATAAACGGGCCGAGTTCTTACCTAAAATGACAATATTTATAACAATAAAATAAATACTTCAAAATTTCTACTCTAAAATTAACTTTATACTTGAAGAAGCAAGAGAAAAGAATTGTCAGCAAAAAATTCGGATTGAATATTATTTAAAGAGCAACTGTTTATGGTTTAGACTAACTAGCACACAAATAGCAAAACAGAAGGTTTTTATTTCACTCTACGTTACACTGCATGCGATGGACTATGCTCGCTGTACATGTTTTGATTTAACTTCATTGACCATCTAATCATCCATCTGTGCATACCGTTGGTGCTAGTAATCCAACTGAAAAGATAATTTTAGTAGAACAAGAAAATCTTGGGCTGGGCGAAGCGGACAAATAGGGCTTCTTATTCCCTAGGACGAGCAAGCCAAAGGGAGCTTAAGGCACGAAGACGTGAAAAATAATCATTTATGGCAAGAAGTGCTCGAGCAGATTGTCGAGTAGTCAATATTCGATGCATTTGTTGTAAGGTCTGTTGGCGCAGATTGTCAGCCTGAAAAACAGTAAGAACCTAGTGTTAGCATAACTATGATTTGAAGATCCATAAACATTCCATATTGAGTTAATAAAATTGCAGATTAATCACTACAATAGAGTTCCAGCTAGGCTAGACGTGGGCAAATCCTACAAGCCAATTGCAAAGTCTGAATCGAATAAATTTACCTGGCGAAGAAAATTCTCCAGAGTTCCAAGTTTTCCCATAGCCATAGCCATTTGACCCATGTAATTTGCAACATTTCCTGAGGATCCTGCTGGGCCAAGTGAACCTGCCAATGTTTCTGCCAGTGACTGCTGCAAGGCCTCCATCCCTTGAGAGAGAGCATCCTCAGCCTGTTGCGATGACTGCTGAAGGTTGCATATCCCCATCAATTGCTGCTCTGTTAGAGGTTCCAGTTGGCTTGCAAGTAACTGAAACATTACAACACAGTGAATCAAACTATAGCACGGAAACAATTTACCCAGAGAGTGTCAATTTGGAGAGTCCCAACTATTTCAGCAGATCTTTGTTTTGAGGTTGTTGACATAGTTTAGTACTAGTTGTCATGACCTAATGTTTTTTATTTACCTTTTAATAATTTTGAAGTTTCTACTAGATAGGCATATGCTCATCCTATTCTTACTCCTCTGATTCTCTTCTGCAAAAATGTGAAATCCGTCACCTCAGCAGCCTCACACGGTCGGCCCCACGACTATCTGTGAGGAGGTAAATCGAGAAACTGCAGTTGACGGAGGAGGATATTGTCTCGGCTTCGCCAAGATTCAAACTCTTACCCTCTTCTGCAACTCTGCTCCGTCGTAACTAACTCAGCTATGCCCCAGGGGCCTTACTCCACTGATTCTATTCATTGATCTCAGGATCTATCCAGTACAAATCAATTCTGAGATGATTAATTAGAACAGTTGTTTTCAATTATTTTGTATCGATCAAAACCCACACAAGTGTACAAAAGCTAGCATTCCATATTTTATCCTTGGTGACAGTATGAATATTCAAATAAACCCACCAGCTTTTCATCTGAGCTTGGAATCTTGATCTGAGTTGCTCCATATTACACTCATTGATTAGAGCAAATTTGTAGTAGTACATAGGAAATAAGCAATTTAGTGAAGAAAAAAAAGGCATACAAAAATGCATACCTTTAGAAGCTCAGATGATCGGAAGCCACCCAGCCACAGGAAACACCTTTCAGCTGGTGTCTTCCACATACCTGATAATATGTGAAAGACATCTGTCTTGGCAGCAACGCCCTTAAGCCTAAATATGTCCTCATAGTGTGTCATGACACCATCAACCATAGAACGGAGATCATTTTCACTTGCATGGGCATTAACTGCAGCCCTCAGTTCATTTATCTGCCGGTTATGTTCTTCAAGCCATCGTGCATATTCAACATCAAAAGCTAATGCCCCTGCAGTGATGATTTAACATGCTAATAATCATAGGAAAGGACACAACAGATCTAAATCCAAACACTGACTATGGTACAACTTCAATTTACCATAACAGTTAATAGCAGTTGGATTCAGTTAAGAGTTTTTGCTAGGAATTAAAAGCTCATAACTTTTGAGTTGATTACACAACAGAGTTAATTACAAAATTTTTTAACTTGGCCACTAAAGAACCATTATAAGCTACTCGAAATGTACTCCCTTGTTACCAAACATGCAAAAACAACCCAAAAGTCAGAGAGCCTGCCAACAAAATAAGAGACTAAATTTGATAATGATACACATGTCTAGACCATAAATAATGATGTTTTGAATATTTATAAATCATTTCAAAAGTACAACCTGCTTAAATGCACCAAGTGAAAAAAGTTCAATTAACAATGCAGAGAAGACTGTGAAACAGTGTTCATAAAAGTAAAAGTAGGGGGTGTAAATGAGCCGAGGAGATATGAGGTTGACAATGTTCAAGCAGGGTTATTTTCTTCTAAAGCTTGTTCAAACTTGTTTATTAAAAATCTTATCAAGCTCAACTAACAAAATTGTTGCCCTTATAATTTAGGTAAAATGTTGAACTAATCATGAAAACTTATATTATTTCCATATTTTAACATATTACGAATAATTTAAGATTATAAATTTTATAAGTTATTATATTTATAATCTATTTGAATAAAAAATTAAAAATAAATTTATAATTAAAATTTACACAAGTTAATAAATAAATTTATTCATAAATTATACATAAACTATAACAAATTGAGCTCACTAGTGTTTAAGTTTATTTGTTTTATATATTCTGTTACTATTGAATGAACATAAAGAAGTTTTATTGAACCAAACACTAAGCTTGTTTATGAACATCCAATTCATTTAAGGTCACAAGTAAAAGTATGCTCTTTTCTGATGCACGTTATGGACAAGGTTACTCTAGATTATAGTCAATGAAGATGTCATTGGAACGAAAATACCATTCCCACCGGTAGCATGGGCTTGATCTCCTGAGCTAGATATAAAAATACCCTGCAAAAACCATATATTTCAGTCTTATTACATTAACCATGTGCTTGCAGGGGAAAAATGGTCTCATAGAATTGAGAAAAGAATGGCCAAAAAAGAACATTACCTGCTGGCGAGCTCTTTGGAGCTCCTGCTCCAGTTGAGTGAGCTTCAATCTACTACTCTCTAGTTGTTGTACATAAGCCTAGTAAGTTGTAACAAAGAAGACAGGCCAGTAAACAGTTAACAAAAAATATCTGGTCAAAGTTAATTAAAAAACATTTCACAAAAGAAAAATAACAATATGTTCAGCAAATGAAATTTATCACCTTACTTACCATGCATAACAATCAAGGAAGAAAGGAGGTTAGCTATTCTAGAAATATTCATCTATCTTGAGTTAAGATATAGAACATTATAAATAGGCAAAGGGTACGTAGTATCTGGGGCATCAAAAAAATTTTAATAGGAGCCCTTAAGAGTGAAGCCAAATTATAGCATCAAACGAGAATATAGATAATACACCTTTTTTCTTAACCTACTCTTTCTGGCAGCTTCACGATTTTGAGCAAGACGACGAAGAGTCTGTGCATTAATTTGGAAAAGGGTTCATAAATTATGTGCACTATTGAATAATTGAAGAGAGAGATAAACTGGAAAGTCCAAAAACTATCACCTTCTGATCCAGCGTTTTGTCCTTTGACCTATCACTAGAATCAGATGCTGCCACCGCAGCAAGTTGATGGCATTCTAACTGTAAATCAGGAGAGATATCAAAAACTTGATATTTTTAGTAAATTCCTTTTATAATGATACGAGATACATGGATCTTAGCAAGAAAGAAAAATAACTATTCCACTTTCATGCAACAATATACTCAGAAATGACTCCACATATGATCCAAACCCTATGAATATATGATGATACCAATCAAACTATATACTTTGTCTATGCTGATTGCATTTGCAACACCAAGTGGTCTATTATGGAAACTAGATTAGAAATGTTGATGAGTTCAGTTTAAAATGAGAGGGTGAAGTTACAAATATACTTTATGTACATATTAGTGGATAGGAGGGAAATTTATTATTGGACACTTGCATGTTTTGTCTACCCAAGCATTTGCTTTCTTTGTATGTATAAGCAAAAGAGTAATGAAGAATAAACAGCAGACAGCTCTACTGTCAAATATATCAAGAACTAGGAAGAGTAAGCAACACTGGGGGAGAACTCTAAGTTGTTTGAAGTAACCACATCATATATATATATATATATATTCATTGTCTTGCCACATAATTTAAATGCAAAATAGAATATAGAGTTATTTTGTGCTATGAAAGTTCTTAGGACTTACATGCAGTTTAAACACATGGACAGATACGCACTCAACTTACAAGTAGCGTGCAGCAATAGGTGAAAAAAGCAAGAACAAGAACCAAAAGAAGCAGATTACATGAAAATTTCTTAGTTTCCTATCCTTCTATCCAGGAAAAAAAATACACCCATAAAATGTCTGGACAATGCAACATATACCCATAAAGAAAATACTGAAATCTCTATTTGAAATCCCTTTTTAACCAAAAAACAAAACAAAAAGAATTACCCTCTGATCTTTGTCATCAGTGTCCACATCCGTGGAGGTATCTGTCCTAGGACTAGTATCTCCCATCACAGATCAAGTTCTGAAAGTGACCAATGTAAAATGTGACTAAATTATTTTCTGATCCTTCTTTTCTAGCAATGATGACTCAACTGTAGCAGTGGAAAAGATAATATCATGGAACACCTGCTAGCAGGAGAAATAAAACTTAGAGGGTATTCTCTTAACTGAAGAAATTAGCTAAACAAATATGAAGCAATAAATGTAACTGTGAAATTATCCTTACCAAGATATTGGATCGAGAAGGATATAAGATGACTTGATTGATTGGCCAGATCTGCATAAAAGACAAAATAGGACAATGACATAAGTCGAGACTATTTGGTATATACATGTGTTAGTACATAATAAAAATGAGATGTGAGATCATTTTCAGCCCTTGAATAAATAAACCACTATTTAGCATCTCAATCTATCTTCCTATGACCTAACAATTATGTATTGCATGGATAATGCTAACCAAGAAATACATTTAAAAATTTAACAGATAACAATAGAAAACAGTAATTAATTGGGTAGTAGCACATCAATAACAGAAAAAAATTAAAAAATAATTTAAATTTACTCAGCAAGAGACAGTGGATACTTCTTGAGAACATAGCAATCAGTAACTCTATAAGGATGTGTTGTGCTTACCCTCTGTACTACTGAGAAAAAGAACATAGATAGCACTAGGATAAAAGTAAAAGTCGACATTGCTCATGAGTAATTGGTTATACATCCTCATGCCAGAAACAAAAATTCCACATATGCCTGTGCTGATTACAGTGTTGTACCAAGAATCTCAACGTGCTAATGGAATGCCAACTAGCACGGCATTGAGGTGAATCTGGTCATAAAAGCCTTGGTTGGGAACAACTTTTCGCCATGACTGGAACCTCACTTTAGATCATTGATTAAAAAAAATCCAAATAGTGTTCATGAGTTCAAGATAAGAACTTCCTGTTCATCTATCCTAAGTAATTTTGCATTAGGTATTTTAATATAATCATGACAATTGATCTTTGTTAAGTTAATGTAGCAGTTAATTGACCAGTTGATAAGGACCAAAATTCTAACATGGACTGTTGCACACTTGCCAGCTTATTTCCTTGCTGCAGCTCAAAGACCAGATTGAATCTTTCCCAAAGGAACGTTTAGCATGCAAGGAAGGTGTCAATAATAATCATCAATAGAAGAATAATAATCATGAAGGTCCTAGCTTCTAAGGCCCTTTTCTTACAGCCCCACTAGTATTATTCCTTCATTCAATTATGTTTCATGGCCCCCAAACACATCTCCTCTCCATCTTCTAAGATAGATTCACCACATTGAAGCATCGACATGTTTGGCAAGTAACCTCTTTTGAATGAATATATAAATTTTCACCCACATTTCACAAATACAAAATAGGCAATAATAATAATAATAGAAAACAGTCTTTCTACTTTTTCAAGATGAAGGCTTTAGTATATTTTGTAGAATCAGTAAATTGGTAGTGCATTTACAAAGTATAAATCATTACCAAGAAATAAGAGAATTTTCAACAATTGTTGAGAACAAAGGATGAGAAGTGGACCAAGCCTCACAAGCAACTAAATTGGTCAGAATACATCAGGGTTAGTTTGCAGCAATCAATATAATTCAGAATCCTAAAGACTTGTTGAAAGAACAGGTTGGTAAAACTTATTTACTTACTAAGAGCTAGCCTGAACAAATCATCTGGTTAACAAGAATGATTTTCAATGACAACAAGACAACAAATGCTATCAATCAATACCAGACAGGGCCACAATAGGAATGGGATCTTAATATTTGAAGCATCAAGAATCAAGGCCATAAACTTGCTAGAATAACATTTTTGGCTTCTCCCTCTCCACTGTAAGCTAGCATTGAGCTTAGATTACAGAATTAAGCTTAACTTGCAACCAAGAAGGTTGACCATGCAACAATCAACAAAAACATTCATGATCGGTCAGGCATTTGAAAGTCAAAATCTAGGGCAAAGTATTTAGTATGAACATCATATTCCTCATCTAGGTGCAAAATCAAAAGTACCAATCATCATTTGTATAATAAGCATTTGTGTGATGACATGATACATTAGTTGTCCAACTTCTCATAATATTTTATCAACTTCTCAAACTAGTTAGATAAAAACAAAGTAATGACAGATAAAAACTTTTACATATCTGACAATCTTCTGGTTGCATCCAATTATGGATTTTGTTAATATTTTTCCAACTTGTACCTTTATAAAACCAAGCAACTGACTCCAAAAAGTTGGAACTAACATGACTCGATGATGCTGGTCTTTAAAGAACCTATGTTATTAAATTTTATAAATTGGACAAATTAAATGTTTTCTTTTGGAAGCCTGTAGCTGGTTTTCCAACTTGTTTCATTATAACAGATAGTCTTTATATTATGGAACTTGTTATTTGGACAACTAAACCTTTTTTATGTTAAATGATCAATGCAATGGTCAGCTCATCTCCAAAAACAACTTGAATGATCTAAGAATGTTTGCATCATCTTTCATAATATGTAGATGACTGTTGTAATAAGAACTTTCATTAACTTTTTCTTTTGTCCTAAAAGACAAAAGATAATCCTTTATCACAACTGATGATTAATTAAAAGTTGGGTGGTCAGGTTACTTATAAATGTTATATTCTGTCAGTAGCAGCAACGGCTAAAAAAACTTTAACAAGTAATGTTAGTAAATTATAAAGAATCTATTTTTCAAAGTTACAAATTTTTTATAGAACATTGATTTTAATTGCTTATTCATGTTCAATACTTACAAAAGGCAGTTTAATAACAAATAGCTAATTATTTAAAATGGCTAATAATGAGATGCACTCTAAACACGGCTGTCAAATGGATTGGAAGGTGCAGTTTCAAAAACAACATCAACTAGTAGACTAGTACTTCAGGTTATGTAGTGACCGACTGAAGATGGCCAATGCACTCAAAGAGCGATAAATGTACCAAGAAAAAAAAGACAATGAAAAAGGATCAGAAAATCATGCACGTACATGTTTTAAACCTTCAACCAACAAAGAAATCTTCATCCAGGCCGTATCGCATCACCTCGCTGCAGCCAAGGAACCAAAAAGGAGGAAAGAACCCGAGAAGAACCACGGAAAATAACGATTTTCCAACCTCAGAAAGCTTCCATAACCATAGAGACCGTAGCCGAAGAGTTCAGAATTCCCAAATCCCACCCTACCAACCTCTCAGAACGGCCGAAGCGAATCTACCAATAAATACAAAAGCAGTAGTGATCCCTAACTGAGAACGACAACGCTCCAACCCTTACCCGTACGCTGAAAGCAAGCGTCCAAACGGCACCCGCCCGCCTCCCGATGGGGAGATCGAGGCGCCCAGCAAAATCAAATCCTACTTTCTCGCGATCACGCACCAAACGAGCCACAAAACCGAGATCTTGTTGCTTGTTAGCCCCTGGGAAGACGAAGATCTAACTCTGCTGTCGAAACCCTTGATTTGGTTGGGGAGGGGCGCCACTCCCACTCCTCTCGTTTACTGCTGCAACTGTTGCTGCTACTTCGATTCCACTCCTCCGATTTCTGTATTTCCAACTCTGTTACTGCCTCAAATTTAGAAAAGGATTTGGATTTTTATTTTGAAAATTAAGAAAATTTTGCAAAAATAATTAATAATTATGGTGATCTCGGGGAACGGGTGACGCTGGCAATTAGCAAGCAAATCTGCAGACTGCAGGCGTCGTTTTCTCCAAGCGATTCTTCCTGTTAGGTAAGGATAATATTTTTATTTTAATTTAATTAAATGGAAGAAAATATTTTTATTTCAATTCAATTCAGTGGATTTTATAAATAAAAAATGTCAATTTTTTATTTAATCACCAAAGGAGTACTTTTAATTTATTATTGAAAAGGATATTACATTGTACTTTCTGCATTTTACTGAATTACCCCGATAGATTTTGAAATTTCTTATTTTACATATCTAATTTTTATAATATCAAAATCACATTGTCTTTGCAGCTCAAAATCACATTGTCAACCCATGACATAACGGTGCAGCGGTTAAAATCCTCCAACAGATCTTAATAATCTCGAGTTTGAGACTCAAGAATGATACATTACAGGATATTTTTTCCTCTTAAGAGATGTCTTCATGGGACATCATAAGTCAGTTTCTTATCGCTCAAAAAATTTTCTTTTTTCTAAATTTTTGCTCTACATATTTAAAAATTTACTATTTTTAATTTACGTTATTAAATTCAAATATGAAAGCAACATTAAGAAAGGCTTTTAAGAGGATGAAATTGGTTGATGGATATAAAGAATTCTAATCACTTCAAATCAAAACTAATATAATACTGAAAGTCTCCTTAATGTATTTATATCTTTATATCTGTATTTGATAGCATAAATTTAGAATAATAAATTTTTAAAGTTATAAAAATTTAATAAAATTTATCATAAACTCATTATAAGCCTAAGACAATGATACGCACTAACTAATACCACCAACTGAGCTGTCAGTCACTTATAGCAGTTACAATTTCATAGTTGTATAACGTGAATGTTAAACTTTAAATTTTGAGAGGTCATAACTTTTAACTTGCGTTAAACCATGAGACGCACAATATATCAAATCGAAGTTTGTTCAAAGATCTATAATTGGTTACGAGGAGAAACTCGTAACAATGAAGTTTTAGGCTAAAAATCATCATTTAAATCCTTTGAATAATTTCAGCCTTAAATTTTTTTTCCATGTTATAGCAATTATGAAACTGTAGCTGCTACAACTATGTATACAGCTCAATTGTAGCAGCTATAGGTTAGTATTGTTGGTGCAATCGACCTCAGGTCAATGTTGACCAAGTTGGCCAAGCTCGGTTTGACTCGAGTTGGATTTTGATGTTTGATCAATATGTTGATAAGATATCAAGTAAGTCTAGGTTGACTGAATACTTGATGGTGAGAAGTCCAAGTGGGTCATGGAGGACCAGACACTTGGCACGAGATGAAAAGTCCAATATGGAAGTTGGCAAGAGGAAAGTCCAAGTGGGTCAAGGTTGACCGGACACTTGGTGAGCGAAAGTCCTTACAAGGGTAAGGCAAATGGAGGAAAGTCCTTGCGGGTGAGAAGACCGGACGCGAGGCAAAAGGGAAGTCCAAGTGGCGAGCTCTTGGTATGGAAAAGTCCTTACAAGGTAAGGCAAATGGAGGAAAGTCCTTGCGGGTGAGAAGACCCGACGTAAGGCAAAAGGGAAGTCCAAGAGGGTCGAGGAGCGAGCTCTTGGCATGGGAAAGTCCTTACAAGGATAAGACAAATGGAGGAAAGTCCTTGCGGGTGAGAAGACTGGACGTGAGGCAAAAGGGAAGTCCAAGAGGCGAGCTCTTGGCACGGGAAAGTCCTTACAAGGGTAAGGCAAATGGACGAAAGTCCTTGTGGGTGAGAAGACCAGACGTGAGGCAAAAGGGAAGTCCAAGATGCGAGCTCTTGGCATGAGAAAGTCCTTATAGGGTAAGGCAAATGAAGATCAAGAAGGTCGACGACCAAACTCTTGATCAAGCGAGGAAGTCCATGAGGCGAGCTCTTGGCATGAGAAAGTCCTTATAGGGTAAGGCAAATGAAGATCAAGAAGGTCGACGACCAAACTCTTGATCAAGCGAGGAAATGACTCGGTAAGATCTCACTAAAGTCACTATTCTGAAGACAATCAATTGATTTGGTAAGGTCAGTCGACTGGCACGGCTGGTATGCTGCAATAGTCGACTGAAATACACGCCAGTCGAGTCAGATTCCTTGATCAGTCGACTGAGGTTGGAGATCAGATCGACTGAGATTGTCTCAGAAGCAGGCAGAAGAGAATCGACTCGACTGAGATTTTGCTTCAGTCGATTGTCAGCGAACAGAAGCTTAAATGACTCGATTGATGATCCACATAAGTCGACTGAGATAAGATCAGTCGACTGATGGGAAAAGTCAGTCGACTGAAGTTTAAAATTCCTATAGAAATCAGGCGTGACTTCAGCAGTTCAGTAGCCATTTTCGAGTTTTGACAAAGTCAGTCGACTGGTATGGTAAAATCAGTCGACTGATGACCTAAAAGCTGAACTGGTTTAAATGGCGAGTGCACTTCGTGGAAGAGACAACCAACACTGTTTATGCTCCAAGTGCTTGTGCTCTAGTGATCAAGAAACCTGCTGGTGTTCATCTACAAATCTTGGAGCAATCGCTTGAAGAAGAAGAAGCATTCTCATTACTTTTGTGTAATATCTTTACTCTTCTTCTTCCTTATATTGTGTGGTTGTTTGTATATAACTTGTAATCTGTTGTAAGAAGGTTTCTCCGCCTTCGGTGTTTGTCCGAGAAGGAGAAGTTATAGTGGAAGAGTGAGCCGAGTGAAGATCCTTGGATTAGTCGCCTCAAGGAGGCGGATACCAAGTAAAATCCTCTTGTGTTAGCATTAGTGGAGTTGTAAGGGTGTGTAGCGAGGATTCTTCATCGACGAAAGTTCAAGCTTGATCAAGTGAAGTTATTCAACCCCCCCTTCTAGCTTACAAGGTCCCTACAGTTAGGAGCCACTATGGTCCCTTATTAGAAATTTAACGGGTATTATCCTAATTTTGGTAATCAACTAAGTTTTGGGACAATACTTAATTTTGAACTACATTTAGTATCTCCCCTATTAGGAATTTATACATTATTTCTTATATAAATTGACAGTGATTTATGGAGAAAAAAAATTTATGGTTAAACTAAACATTATTAGTCTTTTCGAGGACAATTGTCTCAATTTTATGGGATCAAAAGTATTCCAATTGGCCTAAAAGATCTATATTATTTAGCTTTTATTTTGATAAACCCCCTTTTCATAAAGTATTACCCACTGATGTCCTTATTCCTAAAATTTTATGTTTTTTTAACCTTGCACAAAATTAAATTTTAATTTAAATCAATGTTAAGATGAAAAAAATAATATGTCAATTTATTTGAAATAATTGGTAAAAATAAAAAATAACTTATAAAATCATAGAATTGGTAATTATATATTAAGTCGGTTTATTTTTTCTACTTGTTAGTGATCAACTTTCACTTTTAGTTCTATTATTATATTTTTAATATTTTATTTTTTTTTTATTGCTTCTATATAAGAACTAAACTTAATTATATAAAAATCTTATAAGTTATACTTTATGATTAATTGATATATGTTAAGCTTTAAATGTAAAAATTATTGAGAGTGTTGTGATCCTTTTCAACTAACTTATATTTTAAAGGTATATGATATTTTAATCAATGATAATTTTAAAATTTTATGGATATTTTTCTATATAAATAGACCAATTATATATATATATAAAAGTTCATCTCAACTTTAAAATTATCTCATAGAAAAATACATGAGTATGTCATAATAAGTGAAAAGTTTATACACATTAAAATATTTTTCTAAAATATTTCTCATTTTATTTTTATTATTTTATTTTCTTCCAACACAGAGTAGTAGTCATTTCCGAGCTTGTGTTCAGCTTACCATATGCTCCCAATGTTACCAAGCACAACCAAAGACGAATTGATTGAAGCTCGAGTCATGCCTAGCTCAAGTAAAGTTCATTGAGCCCAAGTTTAATTTACTCGTAGTGAAATATATATAGGAAATTCCTTGATTACTTGGAGTGAAATGTACACAGGAGTATCCTTCCACACTTCAAAGTGATCAAGCTTCATCCTTTCTTTCATTCCTTTCAATACAAATTAAAGGAGTAAGTAAAGAGATAATTGGCGGATCAAACTGCATGCATATATGCATTCTTCTCCAAATAAAACTCTTGATTTTGATTTCAATTCTGGGCTTGGCCATGGCATCTCAAAGCCCAATTATACCACAAATTTTCTACACTTATCTCATCATAATTGAGATCGTACCAGAGTCAAAACATGCAGCTGGTTCATGGATAAGGCATACGGGGGTGTGAGACAAATATTACAAAGTCGACTTTGAACGAAGTCGAAAAAAATATCTTCTTCTAAAATAGTTAACTATAACTTTTTTATTTACCTTCTCATAGATAGTCATGAAATCGACTGTGTAAAACTATTGAAGTGATGAATTTCATTTTTTGCTATAATAGATATGGTTGTTGAGCATATGAATATGTGTTCATATAGGAAGTAGGACACTTTGGATTTTTATTTTCAACAAAAGAACACTTTCTACTCTAGCAAATTGAAGGAAATTTGAAGAAAAAAAGATATATTACATATTTTATACGATATATCCTGTGAACATTTAGTATAAAAATAAATAAATTTTTAGGATATAGAGTTTAAGATATAGGCTACAAAGTTTATAATATAATATTTAGATATAAAAAAATAAAAATAAATTATATTAAGTGCTCGCGGGGAGGGATGTGTAATATTTTGAATGGGATCTTCTATTGATAACATGGAGAAGAAACTATATATATATGTTTCCTAACCATACACTCCAAAGAAAGTCATGCCGACTAATATTATTTATCTGGACCACTACTTCCCACCTCGCTCATAAATACCTGGACATCAACCGGCTTTATAATTTATGTTTGGAAGACAAATCCAGCGGATCACTTCCAAATAATTAATTAAACCCCGGCCCATTCAAAATCTTGAACAAGAAAACAAACAGAGAGAGAGAGAGCGAACAGATTAAGTTAAAGCCACCTCCACTCGTAGTCGATGTCTATCTCAATCTCAATCGGAGCAAGTTGAGACAGACAAGGGCCGGTGGAAGGTGATGGTTGTTGACTAAGAATGGAAAATGTTAGGAAGAGAAAAATAAACAAAGTTTAATAGGCTTTTTTTATGATCGACTTTAGTTTGTCAGCTTGATTTTATTGTTTGGTTGTGTGACGGATGCATATTCTCTCATGTTGTCCGGCCCCTTTCACAACTGAAGATAATATAGCAATTCACCACACATTATTATACATATTATATCATATTAGGAGAAGCAACATTCCATCGATATATTATAGTAAAATATGAAATTCGTTATCCAACAATTTTATATAATAGACTCTACGATTATGTATAAGAAAGTAAATCTAAAAATTATAATTGATAATTATAAAAAAAATATTTTTTTAGATTTTATCAAGATTCTATTATTATTCATTATAGCAATATCTATTCCGTACTAACCAAACTCAATTTAATCCCAAGACAATTCCCACTGAATACTGATGTATCATGTATATGCTGGGAGCAGTCGATCAACAAGGCGTACTTTGATTTTGCACAAAAACATATTACAACATTAACAAAATCAGGAAGACGTAAGTTTCTATGTTGTTGCTTGACTTTAATTCTAGGCTTTTATTTAATTATTATTACTGCGGACCAGAGAAGTCGCTGTCTGATCATTTCGATTTTCGAGTCGCTGTCTGCTCATTTTGAGGACTTACTTGATCGAATGGCTGTAAGTCGGACTAAAAATAAAAAATAATAATGAAAAACACTTTCTTTTTTTTTAGATTGGAAGTTTAAATCGATTTAATTTGGAAATTCGGTGCAATTAATTCTAAATTGTAGTTTTTTTATTTTTTATTATTTTATTTTATTCAATTCAATTTTAAATATGTAATTTAGAATTTTATTAAATCGAACTGTCAGCAGTTATAATAAGTCGACTGCGGTATAAATATGTTAATTGTAACAGTTGCAAGAAATATATAATTGAGTGGCGCATTCGATTAACAACTACAATATAAATATATTAAGTTCATGAATCGACATATATATATATATATATATATAGTCATCTATCGATACAATAATCTACTGATGATATAATATCAATTGATTGCTCGATAATTTATTGAATTAATTAATTTTATATTGATTTGATTGATTAGATTTTAATAATAAATTTTAATTGGTTTAGTTTGTTAAAAAATAATTAAATTAAATTAATTTTAATTAATTTGATTTGATTTTAATTAAATACTCAATCTATATATATGCTCTTAACTTCAACAAAATTTATCATTTGTTATTATAAGAAAAAAAATAAATCAATCACATAGTCAAGTTACATGTGCGACTAAATAAAAATGTGTAATATTTTAATCAAACCTGCTGGATCCATCTAGTAATTATAGCAAAAAATTATTATATACTTATAAAAGTGAATATATTTTTTAAAATAAAAATATAATTATGTTGGTGTAAATTTCTTAGTTCCAGGTCCAAACTAGTACTTTTTTGATCATATATCAAAATATATGATTATTTGACAATTTTAATCAAAATTACTATATGAGATTTTTTTTCTTCTTAAATTTTAAGTTTAACAAATTGATGTACTTAAGGAAGTTATTAAAGTTTATTCATCCTTTAATTAAAAGTGATCAAACCGCTCAATTTATCTCCGAAGAACTCACCTTTCGTTATTGGTCACGGGAGTTTGTCGATAAATTATTGTGAATGATAGAAACTTTGTTTCGCTTGATTTTGAGCGGAGAAAAATTTTAAAAAAATGAAAAATAAATCATTCACAAATAGACTATGAATCCGTTTACATTATTAGTAAAATAAATGAGAAATTTTGTCAATTTCTATGCAATTAATTCCTTTGTCCGTGCTTTGAATTATTTCAAATGTAATTATACTTATTTTTTTAAAAATATATATATAAACGTATACTTAGTCATGTTTTTTTTTTAATTATGGCGAAATTGGCATAAATAAATAATGCCCGATAGTAATCCGCTCCACGTCTAAGTCATTGGACCACTTGAGACAGTCAGTTCAATTAAAATGTTTAATTCATATAAAATTGCTGGAGTGAAGATTACTGATATCTAATCTGATTAAACTCATATTAAAATAATTAGTGATTTATATTAGATAACAATCAACGACTTTATGAACATAATCCTATCCTAATTATAGATGAAACAAGATGCTTCATCATCAAAACGTACTATATAATATTTTATTTTAGATCAACACAGAGAAAAACGTCAAATATTAGACGAATATTTAGAACAAAATATATACTGAATCAGTTAAATCAAAAAAATATTCTTGATAAATAAGGCACGTTTATGTTTATTGGCTTACTTGACCATCTTCTATCAAAAGCCTATAGTGTACATCTCGAACATGATTCAATGTTAAAGTATTTGATCGAATGAATTTTTAATTATATTTATCTAGGAGTGCATTTTAAGCAAGTGAGATTTTTAAAATATCCCTTAGTTGAATATCGCGGTCCAAAGGCTTTGAAACTCTCCCAAACCACACGCATAAAAAAAATAATATAAAATATTAAATTGGTTGCATCCTATCTTCTAGGGGTTTTTTATCGCTTAGCTATTTTTTACGTCTTGATGACAAAAAAATAATAATTTATTCCGTACAACCATCATCAGCATCCTGTTTAGGCTCTTTATCTATAATTTTAAGCACTTTATTATTAATTTTCTCAATATGCGAGATACCAAAAAGGATCTATTCTTAATTTTTTAATAGACGATTGACTTAAAAATATTGATACAATTTATTATGAATATTTTTTAATTTATCTGGATAGTTAGTGAAAATTTTTTTATAAAATCAAATCGATCATTCTTCAAATTAATCAATATAAATTGAATATTCAGTATCAATTAAAAAAAAATTAACACCTTCGAGTATGTTACATGAACGTAATTATATCCCAACTGTTCTCTTAAACTTGTTTATACTCTTCATTATATATATATATATATATATATATTTTTTTTGTCAAGTTATTTTGATCAAAATGAATTGATGAAAAAAAAAGATTTATATGACATGATTATCATTGTACGTGATCTATTAGTCTCCTGAAAAACTATGTATACTCATTAACACTGATATTGAATTTTTTTGGCTATTAATTTGTTTTGGCCATAATAATATTTGACAGTCAAAAAGACTTAATTAGATGCATTATTATTGCTTCCCTACTACTTTTCTAAAGTTATTCATACGATTTAATGTTGATCTTAGAGTCATTAAACTATTTAGGCCAAATAGCTTGTCAATAAATTAAATTAAAAAACAAAGACTAAGATTCATTTCATGTAGGCATTACTAGTTTCTTGAAATTATTTATATCGTTAAGTTGTCAAGCTTTAAACAAGCCGACAACTAAAAAGATCAAACTATTTAGACAATCTCTAGAAGAAGTAAAAGTAAATCTATCAAGATCATTGTAAATTTTTTTAAATTTTTTTATTATTTTTGCAAAACATTATAATTCTATTATAAAAGAATTTTTCCGCCTTCCGGATTTATAAAAAGGAGAAAATTTAATGGAAATGACGAGTTGAGATGGATCCTTGAATTAATCACCTCAAAGAGACAGATATCAAGTAAAATCATTCGAGTTAACGTTGTGTTCATAGTGTGACTGATTCGTAATAAGTTTTTACTGTCATAGATCAAGTCAAGGTGAGTTGAGCTATTCAACCCCTTTCTAGCTCATAAGGTCTTAATTAATAGGTTCAAGCGCAACTTAAGTTTGAAATTTATTTAAATATTATTGATTTTTTCGATTGTTTAAAAATTTTATAATTTTAAATTTATTTAATTGATTATTAATTTGATGAAAGAAATTTATTTATTAATTTTAAATTTATTTATTTATTTATCATGTTAATAAAAAATTTTATTGATGGATATAATTTATAAATTTTATTCAAAATAAATATTATTCATAAATAATTTATGATTTCCATTTATAAATATTAAGAACTAAACACTTATAAGGATTCAAATGATTTATTTGTTATTAATAAATAGTCGGAGTATTTTAGATAAAAGATGAAATCAGCAACTCAGCGGTCCCACACGATCGACCTTATGATTATCTGAAAAGTAAATCGAGTTAAATCATATTTTAATTTGTCAAGATTCGATCTAATTTGACCCTTATTTAATTTAACAATTCTGTTCCATTGTAACCAATTCAATCAACCTTTAATTACAAAATCATATTCTATGATTTAGATATTATAAAATTTGATGTGCCCGATTTTGATACGTTTCCCTTCTCTGCGTCGAGCTATACGTCTCCTACTGCGCGGTGTTCCTTATAAAGCTACCTACTTAATTTGCACAACTGAGAGACCTAATACTAAGGCGAGGCGCCACTGCCCTTCAGATCGGTGACGTCACGATAGGCTGGTTGTTCTCCGCCTCCTCGTCACGGATTACATGCACACCATCTAGATTTCTTTCCTCGTGCCTGCATTTTCCAGCCAGCGTCACGTGCCCTCCTCCTTCCTTCCTTCCATTTTCCAACCTCGCTTTCCTTTGATTGCTTCCTCGAAACTAACCGTACACTTTTATCTTTCCTGCTCCATCACACGTTATAAGTATCCAAAATCTCCTCTCGCCCCATCGATCGAATTCCACCAGAGGTTCGATTGTATTATATTGTATATGCGCGATCGGTCTGCGATTACTGGTCCACATGGGCAAGGTACCTGCGACGGCGATGCAGCCGAGCCCGAGGCAAACGAAGGAGGCGAAACTGCGGAAGCTGCTGCAGCCGGTGAAGGTCGTGCACATCTCCAACCCCATGAGGGTGACCACGAGCGCCGCCAAGTTCCGCGGACTCGTGCAGAGGCTCACCGGCCGCCACTCCAACGTCGCCGACATGGTCTTCGACCACTCCTCCGTCTTCCTCGACGCCGAACCAGCAGAGCTGCAGCAGCAGAGCTACGTGTTGTCCTCCTCCCTGCCGCCCGCTGCTTCATCGGGGGTCGACAACTACTACGGCGGCGCCACCGCGACGGAGCGGCAGGGGCTGGACCCGTATGAACTGGGGGTGCTGGATCCGCAGGCGCTGGGGGTTCATGCCGCTGGTGGATTTTGGAGACAGTTCGGCGCTTAAGATCATCAATGGTTGTAATATGATCGATTTGGTGGGCAGATACACGATTAAACTGCTGTATCACTTGATCGATCTAGCTAGATCCATCTGTATTCTTGCCGCAGCATATATGTTGATAAACTCTTTGAATTATGTACAATACTAGTCTGTGTTGTTGTTGTCTTGTTCATTAACGATGTTGTTCCCTGAAGAGTCAAACTGCGGGGCTCACGAGCTGCACGCGACGACAAACTGTGCAAATACTGTTCCATCCAATTTTAAGTATATAAAAAATTGACTAGAATTGATCCTTCGAGAAGCTACAAATTAATTAAATCTATCTTTTACCTGATTTTATGCGTTAAATAAATTGATATATAGAACTACTGTTCCGATCCACCCTTCAGAATAAAGAGGGCATTACAATTTTTTTTCTTCAAATGGATGGATTATAAATTCAAGATTCTATTCTCTAGAAAATGATCAATGCTGTTAGATATATATAGATGAATATTTTCAGAATTCCTGTTACATCTTTAATGCATCTACGTACTACACCTTCAGGGTAAGGAGTCCAAATGGAAAAAACTTAAATTATTGATCACGGTCTATCTTCTGACCTTCATGAAGATCAACTATATTAAAGAAAATTGGTACTAGTATTTAAAATAATTTGAGTATACATTAAAGATTTGGAGAAGCAGGATTTTGTGCTAATAAATGTAAACTAATCATATGCTCATATTATTGAAAAAGTGCACATCCCAGTTACAACATGAATGATTTTGTCCAAAAGAATGAGGTTAAGTTGATTCATTTAGATGATAAAGATTAAAGATGAATTTGTGACTTGTGGACAGAAAATAATTAAAAAATATATAGACGATATATCTAGTGAAAATAATTTATTTACTATTTCACGAACCCAAACTAGGTTTATATAATTGAACATTCACGCTACTAATTTATATCCCTACCAGAAAATAACTCTTTTCCTGGTTGCTGATCACATCACGCCAACAAATAAAAACCATTTTCCTTTTCTGTTTATTCCTTAAATCTAATTAAATAGCCCACCCACATCTTGGGCTGGCTGGTCGTCCGTTGGGCCTCCCCAACAGAATCCAAGCACACCTTATCCAGTGTCGCATTCTCTTGTGTTTTCTTTAGAGCTAGCTGTTCGGCCTGGCAAATCAAATCCTACCAGAAGAGAATCCAACACGATGCCAATAACAGCCGCCAGTGGTCCCAAACCAAGCTGCATGCATGCTTCTGCGCTGACTTTTCAACATAGTTCCAAAGTTATTATTCGCCGGCCGTACGATCGACTGCTTGGTCATGCAAGCTTGACCCGCAACACCAGCTAGCCATTGCCTAGCTAGAGATAGACATGCGGCGAACGCGGTCACAGATGCTTCTGGAGGAAGACAAAATCAAAATGTGAGGGTCCCAGCTGGAGCGTGAGTGGGGCCTGCCTACCCCATGCTAGTAGCTGCTTGCGCTGTCTCATCGTCAAAGTCATGCAATGCAAAATAAGTGATTCAGCTCCGTTTTGACTCGAATCAGACTGAAACACCCCCAAATTATTCTTAAAGGGCCGGTTTAAGAACCAATATTTTATTGTTATATGATTAAATAAAAAAAATTACTAGCTAGCCCTGTGGAAAGAGCTAGTTATATATAAACTTCATTTTGAAAGAGATGAGAAGAGACGAGCTAGAAAAAGAGAAGAACAGGGAGGATATATCGAGAGGGAGTAGAAAGAAGATCGAAGAGGCGCGTTATTGGATGTAATTAGCTCATAAACCAGAGTGTCTACATCACTGTTGAAGTTGAGACACATGATTATTTTGATTCGATAACTTTGAATGCCGCCTTTGTCAAAGTCATCGCCAAGTCAACGCTTTGTCTTTTTGTTTAACCAAATTGTAAAAGAGATACATTGTGTAGCCCTCATTGATCATCTCTCAGGACTTATTTCCTATAAAATATAAAAATTTTATTTTTGTAGATAAAGCAGAATGTACATATTAAAATAAGTTATTTTTTCAGATTTTTTAAATTTATATTTGAACTCCATTCAATATGAATTTTTTTTATATAAAATTAAATGTAAACACTATAGAATATAATGTTTGTCCTCTAATTTTTTCTGTCAAAGGAAGCATAAAATTGTTGTGTTAAAATTATTTTTTGAAGTTTAGACACCTAAATTATATATAAAAAAGAATAATAACCTCAAAGAGCATTATCTTTAAACACTATATATCTACTCCTCTCACTTGTTCAATAAATGGAACAAAACATGGTGAATTGGTTGTCGTCCTCAACATGGTATATATGCAACTTTGGCTCATCATTAATGTTAAGCTCGGGTCTAATTATATTTCAGGTAATTCCTTGTGTGCGAGTCCTCATTTCGCTACCTATTTTATCCTTGCACCTAATTAATTAATGAGCACAACATCAATTACCTTCTATCAGTAGCTCTGTACATAGTCTTATTAGCGAAGCCTTCCTGTAGTCACTGAAGAACCATGCGAGCTAGGGAAGCAACGCAAAATAGTTGAAGCTAAGCTCTTGAACCAAATGCACTTTGTAGGCCGGCACTTTGTAGGACATCTTATAATGCCCGGTAGTAGGGGTTTAGACCATCTCCAACCGATACCCCTTTACACCAATTTGGTGTAAAAGGGGCACCAATTATTCTCCAACGGAGACTCTTAATTTTGCACTAAAATGGTGCAAGTGAATAGTGCAATATTATCTTGGTGCTGCAGTGCTCACTTGCACCAAAATGGTGCAAGTACCCATTTGAAGCCCTTTGAATAAATTAATTTAATTTATAAATTTTATATATTATAAATTTATATTAGTTATTAACTTAAATAAGTAATATTTAAAATATTTGTTATATTACTAAGATTATAAATATTTTAAAATTTATAATATTGATAATTTCATAACAAACACACAAATAAACATTTAAAATTTCAAAATGCATAAATATAAAATACATACCTAGCATACAATTTTAATTTTAATAATAATTATAATCACAATAAAAATATTTAACAAATTAATATGTATGTTGAATAATAAATTATAAGATGAAAAAATAGAATATTCTAAGAAATATTTCTTTTAGTATAGGAAATAGTGTGTATTGGTTGAAGTTGAAAAAAAATTTGATGTTGAAATAACACTAAATTGATGTTGAAAATACACTAAAATACGTTTTGTTTTGTGGTTGGAGAGGGTCTTAGCTTCTCTCTTCCAGACTTGTTTATTGCTTATTTTCCTTCTCTCTCTGTATCTCT
The DNA here is from genome assembly GCF_044706935.1 of Curcuma longa. Taxonomy (NCBI): domain Eukaryota; kingdom Viridiplantae; phylum Streptophyta; class Magnoliopsida; order Zingiberales; family Zingiberaceae; genus Curcuma; species Curcuma longa. The sequence goes on along the minus strand of NW_027435603.1, from coordinate 58,108 downwards.
TAAAAAAAGGAATTAAAAAAATATTTCTTTTAATCTTTTAGTTTTTATTGCACTTTATTCTTTATATTATCTCTCCTGTTGGCTAGGAAACTAGGTGTAATAGTAGGTGATGTACAAGGAGATAAATTATATTTTAAAAAATAAAAAAAAATCACAATCTAAATGATTAATTTGACGACTGCAAATGTTAGATTACTTGCATCCGTACATATCTTGATTCTTTTTTATTGCTGGCTGTACTTTTTTTTTTTTTTTTGGTTGTTTCCTGCTCTGTGGCCAGCCAGCGTTTACAAATCTCTGATGATAGAACAGCACAGAACAGAGGATGATAGAGCACCAGCTAGCAGAGCACGGCACCAACGACCATCAAGTCACCCTCACCTCGCTTCTACCATTAATTCCATGGCGCACGATACAGATTGACCATTCCTCTGTTTACATTCGATCTCTTAATTTTCTTACTTTGACCTTGTTTTCCATGAATCTAAGCACATCAACGAAGTCTCCGATCCAAGGATGCCAAGTCTTATATGTCACCGGTGACTGCAGTAGTATGTATTCGTCCCCCATCCCATGCATAGCATAACATCGAGCTCAGCCCGCTCCGGCCGTTTCCCTCCCAGAGGCCAGAACCATGGCGACGAGGGGATCCAAGGCCGGCGCCGGCGGTAGGTCGCCGCCCAAAGTGGTGGTCATCGAGACGCGGCACGTGCGGACGGACGCGGAGCACTTCAAGGCGGTGGTGCAAAGCCTCACCGGGAAGGACTCCACCATCGAGGCCGTCGTGCCGGAGAAGCCGGCCATCAGCAACGTCGGAGGGTTTGGCGGTCGATGTAGCAGCGCTTTCGGCGTCGCGATATGGCCAGCGGCGGCCGAATACCTTCCGCCTCTGCAGCCTCCGGAGCTTCTCCTGCCTCCGCCGTCGGCTTTGACTCTGAAAGAGTCCGAGTCGGAGATTCTACTGGACGACGATAGCTATATGCTTCGCCAACACTACCCTTCCGACTATTTCTATTAGGATCGGACATGCATGCATATATCATCGAAGATCTACAATATAATTGGATGTGGTACATGTATAACATACATATATATTCTTTGTACATGCACATTGAGATGCAGCACGTACGTACGTTCTCTATGTATGTCGATTCTCTCTGATGAATTAATATATATTTCTATGGATTAATTAATTGCATTAGCATCACACGGAATTAATTACGTACGTTCTATATATGAATTGCATTGTGATATATTTAATTCTGTGAATTAATGCACGCTCGTTCTACATGTATCTGGTATGTTGAAGGAGTAGAAGAGAGTTAGGAGGGATATGATGGAGCTACGATCGGATATTTACATGAAAGGTTAAGACAAATTAATGTTCTAGGCCGAGTAAACTCACCTCTATTGAGAGATTCGACACCTAGGCCCTAGTGATATTTTCCAATATATAAAAAATAAAAAATAAAACTACATAAGATGGGAGTATCAAAGTCTATATATATAGAATATGTTTTTATATATGTGAAAGAGTTCATAGAAGAATATGACATTGATTATGAAGAAAATTTTGTATCTATGGTGCACAGTACGTTTGTTCGTGACAGAAATAGTCTCTCAATCTCTTAGATGGATGTTAAAAAGAACACTTTTTTTTTTCATGGTGCTCTTCCTGAAGAGGTCTACATGCATGACTCCTTCTAGGCTTTACTCACAAATATATTGTTAAAAATAGGATAAATCGAAATGCTCTAAAAGCAAATAGATATCAGTTGAAAATAAATAAAATTGTGGAGTTTAAGTTATTTTTATTAATTATTTAATCCATACTACATTATAACTTTACAAGTAAAAAGGGTTGACAATCTTGAAGCACAGTTGTTAATGGGGTCAGCCTCATTAAAGACTTGTGTCCCACCGAATTCAATGTTAATTAATTAATCGTTTTAGGTCAATTATGGTTTCATTTTCACGCGGTTGTCACGTTCTGCATTCAGTTCTGAATTCGTATTCAAATACTCAAAGTTTTAAATTTTATTATGAAATATAATCTTTTGGATGATTTTTTTTTAAATAGGGACTTAAAGTTTTATTGTGTGATATAAGTTTTCATGTCAATTCTTAGCTATATATAAATTTGAATTGTTTAGAATAAACTTAAAAAAATGTGAATTTTATTATCATTCATGGGATTTTTCTTTTGTTTGACTTAAAGGAACAATTTGATGATAAAGGTTATTAACAAGTTCGACTCTACTAAAAGAGAAATTATTGATGGGTCCTCAGTTGAAATAGATTTTGCAAATAAATTGCTGCCTTGCTGGGTCCCACCCTTCCCATCCCTAAGGAAACCTCAAGGCAAACTCATTAAAAAAAAGTTTGTAAAAGATTTTTCATCTATTTTTTTACATTGAAAAATATATAAAATATTAAAACGAAAATAGATTGAAAACAATATAATAAAAAAATTTGAACTTAGATTTAAGCTGTACTGTACGTGAAATAACTATTCAATGGATATAGAAACCACATAACGTCTTTTACTATCCTTTCAGTAAAAAATTTTATTACCTTTGTCATTCCTATTATTGTAAAGCAAGACACACAACAGAATCACATATAAAACATTTACTTTGGTTACACTCATGTCAGTCAATGGAAATTTGAAATTCAGGAACAATCCTAAACTTTCAGCTATGCATGGTATAGAACAAATTGGTGCCGGAACCAGCACAAAAATCTGATATTGCATATATTTAGGACAAATAACTAGGTAAACAATTATGCAACTGATATAGACCAGGATTGTGCTACACTTATGGCCAAAGAAGGAAATGACTGCTACCATATATGCCCCAAGGATAGAAACAGTTGGCTATACATTTTTTACTTACAGAAGCAACAACTGTTGTTTTCAGAGCCAGACCGTGAACACGAGGCACCACCATGGCTTGTTTCACTAACTGTGAAAGAAAACACAGAAACAATCGGCTATTTTATAACAACAGGGGAAACGGAATAATCAACAAAGTATAGACAACTAGCCAAATATAAATCAGTTTATCATGCAAAGGATCTATAAATCTTTCAACTGAAATAAAGTGAAGTGAAGCATAACTGCAGAACATGTAGGTCACACTACAATACATTTGAAACATGGTGATAGTCATCATTATTGATTATCTATATTAGTGTGTATGTTATAACAAGTTGCTAGAAAGAAATGACAGAAGAAATTTGCCAACAAGTGCTGTTTTATCAACTCTAATGAAGAGAGGACAGAGGGTATACCTAGTTTGCGATAATAGCAAATGTAGGTGGGATAGGAAAATAAGATGTGGGTGTTATAGGGCCTCAAAAATTATATATTGATGACTAACGATAAAGGGAGAAGAAGAAAATTATTTATCTAGAAAATGGAAAATGGAAACAATTTCATAAATTTTAAGATTAACCTGTTACCTCGCAGGTTCAGGTAATATTTATCTTCAAAACTATAGCACGGACAGTTTTGTTAGGCAAACAAAAAAAAAGTTAGCCATTGATTACAACACTATTTATCTTAGACTACCAACTTTTTCCCTTCTTGGTCTTGTAAACTTCTGTAAGAAAAGAGAGAATCCTATAGGTAATGCACATTTTAGCTGTTCAGCATATGGAATTTTAGTTTCAAGTCTTATTTTATATATATTTTTTCCAACGTGTGCTTTATTGTTTGTTATGGTGCAAATCTAAATTGTTTGTTTTTGTCAGATTTATCAAAGTTAATACTCCTCATTATGATTTAGTCCCACATGGTATATTATATTATTAGCTGTTGTGTTGGAGTCATAAACGTGAGCACAATGTTAACTTTAATTACTTGAATAAAGTATAGTATTTTCTCTGTGTTAGGCATCAGAGTGGATCCTCTCCTGGGCTAGGGTTTTCTTCTAAATCCCATAGTTGGAGTCGCCACAGTATTGGCACACCATTCCTTGGCTCATCCTCAATGTGATAGCCTCTCATTGTTGTGCTCTCTCTTTTGCCTTCTACAGCTGCTCATGGCTTCTCATTGATTGCCAAAGGCTGTCCTACAACACAGTTCTCATCATCGCATTGCAGCCCATTGCAACTGCTTGCGGCCACAGATCTGCAACCCTGTGAGGCAGTCCATTGCTTCCCTGTTGCTCTTCTTCAACACTAGCCATGACTGCCTTGAAATTGCAGCAGAACTTCCTCCCTTTTCTCACCTGCACAAGGATTGTGAGAGAGAGAGAGACCCCCAACCCCCAATCAAACATTCCCTTATTCTTTTTTCGAAAATGCTTGATTCTTTCTATTCTAGTATATCTTTTTTTCTCACAATTTTATAAGATCATTACACCTTTTATCATCTCATCTCATGACGAGGTTATGCTTACATCTACTCTATCTCTGATCCTCTATTGTCCCTTCTTCAACCTTCGCAACACACACTCACTCGACGGTATTTTCCTAGTCTCTCTTTTGATATTTTTTTCTAAACCGATATGATAAATAATTTTTAATGTTCATTTTTCATTGTAGATATTGATATTTAGTGGAAAGAATTATTTATCAATTTCGTTTTGTCAATAAGGGTGGCTTGCAATTGAAATATGACATATAATATTTTGTTATTTTATCTATATTTCATAGTTTAACATAATTTTCATATATAGTTCATGTGAATTGTATATATGTCGCATATCCAATTGCACATTTTTTGAATATTTTTTATAAATTGCAAATTTCTTATATATTTATTTTCAGTTTTATTAATATAGTTTGGTTTCTCATGAATTATATTTTATTTTTATGAATTTGCTGGAAAACTTTAAATTTAAAAAAAATCCAAACTGAGCCAATTAATGGGCTCTCCCGGCCCATTAATGTACGCGAGCCCAATGAAAGGCCCAAAAGCAAGACGTGTTGTGCACAGTGTTGATATGCTTACATTTTCTAATGACGACTTTTGCACAATCAATACAAGATTTATACGTGAGACAGTTAGATATCCTTAATAAATGACCTGCCAAGATATCAACCTAATCGAGACAGATAGATACGCATAAACAATTGGCTTTTCGTAATGGATGCATCTCCGATGTGGGGCCCCATGTTTGTGGACAAATCTCCAGGACTCATTCAACGAGTGTACGTTTTGCCCCTCGCCGTCGAGCATGAGAAATTCAGCAGGCAAAATTAGACCGGGTTGATTGGACCGGAACTGAGTTCTTGTTTTGATTTTACCGATGAAATTGGCTCGAAGATCAGAATAAAACAAGTTGTGGCGTTTTCCTTTTTTTCTTTTTTCTTTTCTTTCTTTTTGAGGTGAAATTGATCGACATTTTTATTTGCGCCGTGAAGGAAGCAATCGAATCGAAATCAAGGGAGTCCTTGTCGATAGAGCGACCTACTTGGTGAAGTTGACCAGTGACCAACCATGGCTTCTCCTCACTGAGGAAAAGAAAGAAAAGATTCCTCTTTCGTTTTCTACGTATCGTTTTCTTTAGTTTCTTTTCTTTTATTTTTGTTTGGAAAGGAAAATAAAATTATCATGATTCCAGCCAGAATATGATAGCAGTGCCACGTTAGAGCTCCTTTGAGGGCAATCAGATTTTTTTCTGATAATTCATATATTTAATTCTTAAAATTGATTATGTCCTATCAAATTTTTCATTAGTTATCAAGATAAATTCAAAATATACTTATGTTATTGGACACAGATAATTGACTTTCATATGTAGCTCTTAGTTGATGAAAGTCATACTCCACCTAAGCATTCAATCATGATCCATAACACAACCACTCTAATGGATCCACGGACTCATAGATAATCGTACTTTGTATTGCATTCCACTCCACAGCAATGGTTTAATCCATCAGATAACCTGTGAGGTAGCTATCTCGACATTAGTTAGAAGCCCACTATGGGTAGCTTTCCGAAGGTTAATTCTTGCTTTTTACAAGGGTGAATAACATTCATACCCTTGAATATGTTCTTTTGATACAATTTTAGTCACGTCACAGACACATTAACAGTAGAATAATCATAAGCACAAAGACAAGCACTTATAATCACAAACAAAAAATCATATCCTCTGTTTCATAATCTACAATAGATCACTCTCGAAAAATCATAACTCATTTGTACTTTTTTTTAATCTAACATGCAGTCAATCTTAATTTGTCGGGACTTTACCGCTACCTAACATCTAGTTAATCTTAATTTGTTAAGACTTCACCATTGTCAAACATCTGATCAGCCTTAATTTGTATTTTCTTTGTCTAACATTCGATCAATCTTGATTTAATGGAACTCTATCGTTGTCAAGCATCCGGTCAATCTTGATCTGTTAGGACTTCATCATTGTCAAACATCTGATCTTCCTTGACTTGTTTGTACTTTCTTTCTTGTGTCTAGCATCTATTTAAAGACATGTTAGGACTTCTCTATTGCCAAATCTAGAATTCTCTTTGATCTATTTGAACTCTTTTATTGATAAGTGTTCGGTCTTGGATCCCTTGCTTGGACGAAGACTTTATCTTTTTTTAAAAAAAATTTCTATTAGACTTAAAATT